>NC_089502.1:106954969-107554969 GCF_036850765.1 Saccopteryx bilineata
AGGTGTAAGGTGGTATCTCATAATAGTTTTGGACATAAATAAAAGTGAAGTGGTTACCGGGGTGGGGTGGGGAAAGGGGGATTTGGGAGAGGGTGTTGAGGGGAAAGGTATAAAGAGAAACAAATATGAGGTGATGGAAAATGATTTGACTTTGGGCAATGGGTATACAACATAGTCAACAGTTCAAACGCTATAGAAATGTTTACCTGAAACCTATGTACTCTTATTGATCAACGTCACTCTGTTAAGTTTAATTTTCTAAATAAAATAACAAATAATTTGAATTAAATGACTTTTATGATAAAAAAAGAATTTTGGCTACGTTCACAATTAATAAAATCTCTAGTGGATTACTTACAAAATTTTTGATCTGAGAAACTAGGAGTTTAGAATTGGCATTAAAAGCTGTAGGTATAGCTGCAAAAGTCACATTTAAGGAGAAAAAGATCAAGAGCTTGGTTTGAACATGTTATGTTTGAAGTCCTTACTAGATATTAGAGTACGGATGTGAAATAAGCAGTTGGATATATGAGTGGGGAGTACAAGGGAACAGTCCAGGCTGGAGATATAATTTTGAGTCATCATGTAAATGATAACCAAAGAACAGATTCCAAGGACCAATCCATAGGATATTTGAAGATGAAAAGTTGAGAGAGATGAAAGGATTCAGCAAAGAATACAGAAAAGGAGTAGATAGTGAAGTAGGAGGAAAACCAGAAGAGTTTGTTATCTTGGAAGCCAAGTGGTAAAAGTGATTTTAGGAGTACAGAATGAGCAACTGTGTCAAATGTTGCTTATAGGTCAGATACAATGAGAACTGAGAAGTAATCAATAGACTCACTAAAATAGGGGTCATTGAAGAACATTTTGGGTAGATTGTTTGAAGTGATAGCATGATTTCATTATTCACCTTGAATTTTTTTTTCAGAATTCCTTTATGCTTATTTTTTCTTATATTAAAAAGCAAGAATTGAACCAGTGGAATATATTCAGTGATTTTTTTAATCTGACCATAGATATGACACCATATCAATACTTTTTTATCAACTAGATGCTTTGATTTCATGTAAGAATGGGGTACAGGGAATTATTATGTATAAAAATAGAAGATAGTATAACTCTTAAGCTGTGGCTATGTGATATCATCATAATTAGTGGCTGAAATATAAAAAATCCAGTCAATCAACAGAATGTTTTATTTTCATGTCACAAAATAGCTTGTTTAATCAATTTTTCCTGAATTTATTAATTTTACCAATTTTTCTGTTGTTATGCTGATGGAGCCTAAATGAACATATGTGAATTCATGTACATGCATTGGTTTAGACATAATTTTTTAAGAATTCAGTAAGGTAAATTTTCTTTTTATACTAAGAAGATGGCTATTTTGAAACTTTGTTTCCTCTAGTTGAGCTAGGCCTTCATTTTCATGTGAAAAGAAGCCCTTCAAAGCACATCAGAGAATACATAGATTCAGGAAGGCAAACTTAGTACATTTCTGAGCACCACAAAAGCCTTGTGTACTCTAAAGATGATAAGGTATCTCTAATTCACTTTTAATGAATGTGAGTAAAGATGTAAAGGGAAAGCACCTGCCTAGTATGCCACTTTAAGTTCATATGTCTCTCTATATCTACACACTTGCCTTGCCTTGCTGTCTGTAATGGAGCCACAATGCTATACCATTGCTGCTGAGGCAGGAGATGCCAAGGTACATACATGCTTGGGCACCCACACATGCACTACTCAGAAGTACAAGGGAAATAATATTTGACATGGAAGGTGCTTGACGAATGAAATGGGAGATATGAGATAAATTCTTACCTCTTCTTCCTTCCTCTTTCAGATGGGCTGTGTGGAAGTGCAGTAGGCTTGTCATAAGAGATTGAGAAATTAGCTTATCAAAAAACAGATTCTGGCCAACACAGTGATACACTTCTTTGTTTGCTCTCTTTTCTTTCCTATTTTACTACTCTTTTCCCTTACTCCTACTTGCCTGGATATTGCACAAAAGCTTTTGCTTCAAACTTTATTTTCTAAGAAACTCAAAGACAACTGGAAATTAGGAAGCCTGAAATTAATTCATAACTCCACCAAAACCCAGAACTGTGTGATTTTGGACAGGTTAATGTTGATGTTGAAGGTGATGTTCTTTAATGGTCTTTCTGGCTCTGAAATAATGCCTAGGTAAAACATTGTCAGTGTAAGGGATGTGAAGGGAAAAGGTAAGGTATTATACTGACTGATGGTCATCAGCGAATTGCTTACATTTGAACCAGAAGAATGCACTCAATATAATCAGTAAATTTGAATGTTAATTGCTCAAAACAATTTCAAACTCAAAAATAGTTTTAGTTCTACTTTCTACAGAAAAACACCATTAAGTGTCCTGGGTCAAAAAAAAAAGTTTAAATAAACTCTTACCTTCTCTGGCACAAGCAAAAATCCTTCTCTACGAGTTCTACAACATAAGATGTCTGAGAAATGGCAACTGACTGCAAGCATATTTTCAAAGGGAGTAGTGAAGAATTTTGCAATATCACCATCTCAGGAAACAAGATAGCTAATATATGATGTTTGTAACTATTGCTTCACTCTTAACAGGAGCACATTTGTTTCAACTCTTAGGCTGCAGATAAACTGGTGATAGAGAAAAAAAAACTATTAACCATTTGAGGCTTGTCATACCAGAAGGGTTTACATTATGCTCCAGACTTCTACACTTGACTTTGGAGCACAGACTCAGGAGTCAGATAGCGTATGTTCAAATCTTAGCTCCACCATTTACAAGCTTTGATACCTTTGGTAAGTCACTTAGTCTCTCTGTGCTCCAGTTTTCTCATCTATAAAATGGCAATCTTAATAGTATCTACATTATAGAATTATTGTGAGCATTAAATTAGCTAATATAGGTAATGAGCTTAAAATCATGCTTAGCATATAGTAAGCACTATATAAGTGATCATTCTATTTATTATTATAACTATTGTGATGAGGGAAGATGGGCTGAAAAAACTCTTGGCTAAACCTATATGAAATGTATCAAGGGACCAATATGTAGAAAGCAGTAGAGTTAGGGGGTAACAGACAGATGATTTAACTGCAAAAAAAAATGCTAAATAGGAAACTTCCTCTAAATATTCTTGTTTATAAAGTACATGACACAAAATAGAAAAATAATGAAAACAGAGCCTCTCTGCAAGATTTAGAATTCTTTTGTATATATTTTAAATATACATGTGCAATACATTAAAATATATAGAGATGTGTGAGTATGTATATTTACACATACACACACATATATATACACATATATGTGTGTATATGTATAAATATGTGTGTGTGTATATATATATATATATAACAGAAGGGATACATATGCACACTCACTCACACATCTGTGCACGTACCCCAAGACCCATCTATACATAAACCAGATGCAGTCCATATCAGGCCAACTTGGACACAAGTGAAAACCTTGACTCAGCAGCAGATTGCAGATTGCAACTACATTTGAGTAACCCTTCAGTTTCTTCTACCAAATGTAAGGCCATTTAGAAATACACTGAGAAGAGTCTTCTGGGTATATGGCAGAGCCCAGAGCCCCTCTGGCAGTTCACAATTTGCCTGAGTAAGGACTGCAGGATTGAGTTATCAAGGAGCTATCAAGGAGGAGAGATTTGTGTTATTTTGGGCCCTGAAACTAATAAGCAAACATCATAAAATGACTTTAGCTCCAGGAAAAATGCACTAGTGTCATAGAATCCTTATATATCTCAGCTCTAAGCAAATTTCAGGCAGAAGCAGAGAGAAGTGTGTGTTGCTACTCATCACCGTCTAGCTTGACCCAGAGAACTGGGCACAGCTTTTCGGGGTATATAAATTCAAAGTTCAATCAGGCAGATTTATAAGATTTTTTAAAATTACTTAAAATTAAGGGTTTGAAAGCAACATAAGAGGTTACAGGTATTGGTTTGGGTTTATAAATGTTCTAAGAAGCCAAACCTTATATATGGCACCATTTGCAGCAATATCATTAACATTATTAATAACCATTATAACATTTATATATACAAAAATAGAGCAAAGCAATTCTAGAAAGGGTGGTGAAAGTGAAGATGTGGGGCTGTACACAGCCCAAATGTCAGTACACTTCAGGAAGATTCAGAACCAACAAAGACTGCACATATTTCCATAGTATACATCCAACAAAGGGACATGGATGTTCTCTTCTTTTTCTTCCTCTTGTGTATGACTATACATTTCTCCCCACCTCTCCACCCTGCAATATACATCCATGCACACTTTAAAAGAGATGATATATAAAGTTAGAGTCTGGAAGTCTGCAACTAAATTAGAGCACCTTCACTTCAAGCAAGTGCCCTCAATCTCTGAATTCCGTAGTGAATGTTGGATTCAACAAGAGGGAAACTGTATCTAATTCTTCTGTCTTTTTGCAGCAGTCTTTGGGAGCCTGTTATCATCACTGCAGCCTTTTCCTATTGAAGGGTATTCACAGCACAGGCTCTCAGTATTTTTTTAAAAAAGAAGTGAGTTCTCTGTGTTATACATCATTCATCTCAGTTTTCCACTGTTGCTGAAATTTAGGTTCTCGGGCAATTGCCACTGCAGACAAAGCTAGAAGCAAGCATAGTGTGTGCAGCAAAAGGTAGGTGCAATGGCGAAGATACAGCTTGTTTAGGGCTTTCTTACATTTTTCTTTTCCACACGAGCTTCTACAAGGTGACAGAATCAAAGATGATGTCCACTGAGGGCAGCCTCAACACCTGATGGTGAATTAGCTACCCATCGTGCACTGCATAAAGATCACCACACTAACTTGGCATGGTTTCTGAAAATTGAATGAGAATGGCTTTCTGTCATTGTTTAAAAAGTTCTAAGAGGAAAGTCCCATGACTTAATGTGGTATAGGGTACAGAATACTGAAGTAGGAGTCAGAAGTCTTGTATTCCAGTCCCAACTCTGCTGTTAACTCCGTGTGTGACCTTGAGCAAATCCTTTCTTATCAATAGGTCTTAATTTTCCCATCTGTAAAATTAGGGCATTAAACTAGATTAGCAGTTAAGATTCCTTCCAGCTCTAGAGTTTTATGACTTTTTATGTCCATTATTAAGGCCTGAGCCATGCAGTCTCAGGACGATTAGCTTCTAAGAGAGAACAAACCTCTTTAACATCCTTTGCTTTGATCATTAGCTATAAAGCACGTCTGCCTTTGGCACTTGGGTCAGACATACAAAGTTATGAGCATCCTGACTTACTATCCTACGCAGCATGCTAGTGGAATCTGTCAGTATTATAAGTCCCTTATTGGGAAGGGGAGTAGAACTCCAACTAATTAAACCTGGAAATATAAGATAATTTTGTTTCATATGCTCACAAACAGGTAAGTGTGGTTATGAGTGCACACACATGTCAAGATATAGACTATTGCTAGTAATCAGTTCATTACAGTAATCCATTTCCCTTAATAAAAATTAGTAAATAGTATAGCATAGCAAAGTTTGGTGTCAAAGGAAACACCTATGAAAAAAACAGCACTTTTGGACATGTTAGGGAGAAAAAGAGGGATGGTAGAGAGAAATAATGATAGATCAAACAAGATAGAAATGCAGGCAGAGAAAGGATTAATCCAATAGAGATGGAGGGAAGTAGTAGAAAGGAAAGGAGAGAGAAAGAAAAGTAGAGTGGGTGACAATGAAGGGAGAAGGAGTACAGAACAGAGTAATAAAAGAAGAGGAGAGAGGAGAAAAAGAGGACTAAAGAAGAGAAGGGCACTCAACAGGGAGAAGGGGTCAAATTCCCTGGAATATTGAATGTTTTCCACATAGGCCTGTGAAAACCATCTGAGAAGAAAGCTTCCAAAGGCACTGTGGAAAGCAGAGTGACGCTCAGAGCCTGCATCGAGAGGCAACACATTGGGGAGCCCCTAAACCTCCACGTTGCTGGCTCTGTCAGTCCTCAGTGTTCAAATTTCATGCTTATATATCACCTGAATTTTCCATAACAGCCATAAGGGCTGAGATGGTGGGGTGCAAAACGGTTGAAGAAGAGAGAGCTAGATATTGTGAGAAAGAACAAGGCATCCTGCACCAGGATGTACTTGACCATTCCCCTGACACTGCAGGAACAAAACTGGTGAGGCCCTAACTTTGGCTACTTTACTCCTCCTTCCCCTCTTCGAAGATGAGGCTTTTGCTTTACTGTTGGGGGCTAGAAGGAGAAAGCTCGGAATCCATTTTGTGGAAAGGTCATACAGACTTTCCCTGGGCCTTGTGGAAGGGTGCGCTACCAGAAGAGATTTTTCTGCACACAGTGTTGGTGTGCCTCTTACAGCGGCAGCCTGGTCGCCTGAGGTTATCATAGCTCTGCTGGCACAGATGGAGGCATCCACGAGTAGGCAGGTAGCAGCACAAGCAAGGTAAAAAGAGGGAGATGAGGCTCATGGCTGCCCAGCGGACAAAACAAGAACTAGGCCCACAGGAGCAAGGCTCATCAGCGCAGTTGTCTTCATCATCAGTGGAGCAGTGGTAGAAGAGGCCCTTAACACAGCAGAGACAAGTGCCATAATCGAGGAGGCTCTCAGCAGAGCAAAGGCAACGCTGGTTGCACAGCCAGCAGGAGGGGAGAGGGCGAGATGCTGTGCAGAGGACACATTTGCAACGCCCACACTCCTCACAGATGAAGAGGTGCTCACTGGAGTGCACTGCAGATTGCTCAGCTTCTCCCTTCAGAACACCATCAGCTTTTGGGTGGGCCCCTGTTCCAGGCTGGGTTCGGATGATGGACTGGCCTGAAGGTGAGGGCGTAATGCTGGCCAAGAGCCTTTGATCAGAGGCAGTGGTGCTATGGGACATTGAGCTGGCAATGCTAGCTTGGCTCAGATGCTGAGGCAAGGGCTGCAATTGATGGCACTGGCTTAGACTGCGGGGGAGAGCAGTAGGCATGGTAGCCAAGGACCAATCAGACTTGTGGGTTTGCACAATAAGGGAAGGGCTGGAGATTGCCTGTTTACAGGGGGCTGGAGGCCTTTCCACATAATCATTGCTAGCATGAGTAGAACGCAGCTGTTCAATCGGCAGAATTTGTTGGAAATCATCTGTCACTGCAGCATCCATTTTGCCTTGATTCTTGAGTTCTGAGTGGCTTTGGGTCAGGGTGGCACTTATGGTGATAAACAGCCCTTGCAGTCACGTGGACCTTAGGGAACATCAGAAAATCCTAGGAGAGAAGGAATGAAAACAATTAATGAGAACACACAAGCATGAGTACTTTGCAAAGAACTTACAAAGCTCAGGCCCTATCACTACCATTACCCTCAATCATTTTATAGTAGATTTCATGTTACACATTTATTCTGTAATTGACCTCACCTACCTCTTTACAGGCAAATCTGGTCATCCCATCCAGACTGTAAAGCACTTCAGGAGCAAAGATTAAATCATTGATTTCTTATGTTTCCTATCATATGACTAAAGTCACAGGAGAAGCTAGCTCATTCAGATGTTTGCTAACATAGAAATCTAGGCCTTGAGCATAAAAATTCTAATAAAAAAGACCCTAATTTCAAACATAAAGGCCACTTCCTGAAACAATGCTGATGAAAAAGAGAAAGCCTCAAGCCTTGTATGAGTAGTTGCTCATTTATATAGATTCTCCTTTCAACTGAAATTTGAATTAAGCATAAACAGGTAAGAAAGGACATTGCTTGATTCAATGTATATAAGCAAGCAAGCAAGATTCAGTAATGGCAGAGATGTGACTGAGACACAGGAGGCAGAGATTAAGCTATCTGTAAAATAATAGGAAAATGGGCTTCCCAAATTCTCCTTACCTTATAGCCTGATTTAACTTAGTGAAAGGTAATTCTTTCTAAATTACAGTGTGGCTTCAAAACCATTTTTTTATATCTATAATTGGAAGTAGCACTAGAGCTGAAAACTATATAAATGAGCTTTGAATTATTTTATATATCATCTATAATTGTATCTACAATTGTACCCTAAGTCAAGAATTTTATTGATGGGATTTACTAGGCAGAATCTACCTGGAGTATTTTTCTCTATCTTTACTTTACACAATACAATAAACTGGCTTTCTTAAAAAGCAGCAATGTTCTTATACCAGATTTAAGCTGAGAAAGCATTGTACCACAATCAAAAAGGGTCGATGCTTATTCCTTGAAGGATTTAGTTAAGCCTATATTGACAATGGAGACTATGAGGAAAATATTGTTCACATAATAGATTATTGTATTGTACCACCTGGAAGACTGAATAGCCAAAAAGGTGTATATAAGAAACCTAAACACAAATCCAAGAGTCATTCTGGAGGCATTAGGACCTAAGAAACAACAGCATGAATAAAGTACATATTTGGAATTCATTGGATTTCAAGCTGTCTCAAAATAGATTGATTACTCACACTACTGTATGAGATGGAAAGCTTGAATGAGTAATATAAATGAACAAGTGAGAGAAGATAGTGCTTGATTAGGTTTTCATAAGCAAGCAAACATGACAATGAAATGTACCCTAAGTTCAGTAACAGGAAAAATAAAAATGCAGTTCATAAAGGACTCAGTGGCTAATAATATGACCAGACTCAATACCTTTTGAAGCTATATCTCCATGCAAACCTGGGTAATTGAATTTACATCTGTTATTTTTTTTTAAAGAAGACAATTTGATGTAAAATAACTTTTCTGGTACATAATACCAAAGAACCAGCCTGACTATAATTTCACTTTTTAGCTAGTTGTTTTGGTGTTATTTAACACAGCACAAGGCATGCAAATAAACACCACAGAGAGTCTAAGATTCAAATGCTTATATAACTTTTGTTAAATCATTTGTTTTGTTTGGTCCATAGGTTCATTATCTATATATGTAATTATAAGGATGGACTAGGTGATTTTGAAGGACTGTGCCCTATTGTTGTTTATGATTTTATAGCTACAAAATTTGACAAAAGAATTCTCTTCATCTATACCTTCTACATCTTCAATCCATGAGGGTAAATGGAGCAACATGCTTTTGTCTATTTGTGCATTCAAAAACAAGATGTCTTTTTTACTTACTTAGGTTCTCAGTCTCCTGAAGCATCCTGCCTTTACCCTTGCTATATCTTTATTAAGATTCACAATCTCAGCAGTAGAAAAAAAGAGGTAGTTTTCATTTGAACACCCAAATAAAGACACATTGTTTAGCTGACTTGCACGGCATGTGGATGTAGGAGCTTCAGATTGAGAAGAGTCTTTTGACAAACTTATAAGAAATGGATTTATTCCCCTTTGATTAGATAAAGAATGTGTGGGAACCTTCAAGTCCTTTACACTGTAAGAACAACATACATACTGGATACATTAGACTCACTGCTTCCCAAAAGAAGCTAGATTCAAAACATATTGGAAATTCCAAGAATCAATGACTCAAAGAAAGGCACACAAGGTCTCAAAACTACAGGAAATATCACACAGGATTCCAGGGATGTCACTAGGTATCTCAGGGACATGCTCAGAAAGTTGAAAGCTAAGCTTGGAGGAGTTTAGGTTATAATAGAAATAACTCAGAATCATGTTCAAAAGGGATTCTATCTCGGCAGATGAAGGGCATATGATGTTTAGGTTGAGAAGGTGTATTTGGATATTGATTAGATTGCTGCAAGACTTAGATTAGATTGTTGAGATGCTTGGTTGGATGATTAAAGGAAGCTTTGGGCATCGGTCTGGGATAATGAGGTACTACTGTCATGATTACAGGTAAGGGGACTGATAGGATGAACTCAGAAGGTTTCTTCCTGACCTATAAAATCTTTTATTAGAGTGGACTGTGAAAGATCTGCAATACGGTGAGCAGTAGGACCTGGGTAAAATCAGGGTGTTGAGTAGGATAAAACAGGATTGGATGACAATAAATTGTTTGCCATTCTGGAGGTGCTGAATCCGATCTGGCTAACACGATGAACTGAAATAGATGCTGTAAGGGAAGGTAAGAGGGGGAGAAAAAGTTGAGAAATGAATAAGTAAGAGACCGTTGCAGTACATAGATTAGATGAAAAACTACTACTATGTGCATGTTTATGATTTAGAAATCCACCCATTAAAGGGCCATTTATTGTGAGCAGCAACTGTTAGAAAACTGTGCTGTTGGTCAATTTTATATTCTATTAAATGAAAGACAGAATATACATATCACATATTATTAAATAGGAGCCAAGATGATTAAAAGTTCTGGCTGCATGTTGATGGGATCTAGTGATTTCTGTCACGTAGTACCTTTGCAGTAATGAATGATGCATTGTAAACCCACTCCCATCTCAGTTCCTCTGGCCAGGTGCTCATAGCTTTCTCAACAGTTTTTCTGTAGCCCTGAAAATTGCTATGTTCAACCTAAACAGAAATTTCTTATGTCAATTTAGGGACTAGAAAGTTAACTCCATTCAATAAATACTGTTTGTTAATGAAAGAAAAAATGTAATTTTCTTCCTGGAACCTAAAATTTTTCATTTTGAGACTAACGTGGAAAAATTTTCCTATCTAAAGCCTTTCTATGCTAATATCTTAAGACAGTTCCGACTTCTATTATAAATCCTTTCTGATACAATATGACTCAATCTCGATTTCAAAGAAGAGGGGGGAAGAGAAGGAGGAAAGCTTGGCTTCTGTTTTCTCCCACTCCCATGGGTTCAATGTTGTTTTTTAGCTTACTGTGTAATGGCTCTAGGGTATGTTGCTTTTTTCTGTGCTCTGCTGTTACATACACTCCTCGGAATAACTGAAAGCAAACATAGGGGGAATTTCTGCTATGGCTTTATATGTTTTCTTAGTTCTACTGTTCCAAAGCCTGCTCTCTAAAAATCCCTCTCTGTGCAAAAGCATTTGCATCTCTATCACAGCACTCCCCCCTTACAAATACCAAGTTGTATATAGTTTACATTACTAACCTCTCAGCCACTGACTGGGCCTCCCTCCTACCGCATACATCTTGCTGGAGCTGCCAGGTTCTCACCACATTTAACTCTTAACTTGTCACTTTGCTACCTTAGTCCTATTCATTACTTTAATAGTTTCATTAAGAACTACAATTTATTTTGAACCAGGGAGTCTTGCAGTTTTAAGACCTTCCATTTTTAAAGATCTAGGTGTTTTAGTGATGAGCAATACAAGAAAAAATGGTAATAAAAATGAACTCACACACTTCTAGTCCTAAAGAAAATGATAGTTGTTCATTTAAGAGGTAGGAATCACTTTCTGAACCCTAAATCATTTTATGGGGGACAAGAAACTTAAGTTTTAGACTTAACTCTAGCTCTACTTTGCTGAGTGACTACATGCAAGTGACTTTTTTTTGTTCCAGGCCTCAGTTTCTTCATCTGTAAAACAAGGAAGATATGAAAGGAAAGTTTTAAAAGCTCCTTCTTGTTCTGATGCTCTACACGTTCTATGTGGAGTTTTTAGGTTGCATTTCTTTGTCTCAAAGATCTTTTGTGAAGAATTAGTCTTTTTTCCTTTAAATTCTTTACTTTCTTACTACTCAGCTCCTCAATTCTGAATAAAATGCCTCCAAATCCAAGTCACTCCGATCACTATCTAGATTGGTTCACAGCTAGACAGACCAAAAAAACAGAACACGCAAAGAAAACCAAAATGTGTTTATAAAGTCTTAGTAAATGTTTATTTAGAGGTATGGGAGGAAAGACTAATACTTTCTTATGGATAAACTACTAGCCTGTACCTTATTTGTATGTATGTATGTATGCTGCTAACTTGTTGGGAACTTGATTTAACACCTGGTATATCTAAGTTCATGTGATAGCCCATTATGTTACAGTGAAGTTTTAATGTACCCAGAAAGGCAACTGTAGTTTGCATTTCAAAATAGATTTTCTGTATAAGGGTTCAAGGTCTGTTTTCTGTTCATCCAACTTGGTTTGTAGCATGCAGAGGTGAGTGAATTATAATTAGAAGAATGGAAAGCACTGTAAATCACTGACCTAGGACCTATCAAATGCTTATTGGCTAACTAGACATGCTCACAGGTTCTCACTTTTGGCAAAATTTCCATATGCCACATAGAGACATGTGCACATACACCCAGGCATGGATCCAGAGATTTCTAAATCATTGCTCTGACTAAATGTAAGTAGGGGGTTATGCCGTGTCAGCTTGCGCCATTTCTACCCAGGGCAAGGTGATGTGATGAAATCTGAACGATGCACAGCCCAGACTTGTGAGCCAATAGCTGACTAGCCCCATGCTGACAGGATACCCGCTGGGCAGCCAGACTGGCCTCAGCATGAGCTCTCCCTACATCCTCAGTTTGCGTGGTTAGGCTGCGCTATAAGGGGCTTAGGCAATCACCAAAATGCATTGAAAGGTCAACATACTAGAAATTAAATTGACATTTGGCTATAAAGGGTCATGTTGAAGTTCCATTTCGGTTTATAAATACCCAATAAGAATAGTTTTCTGCAAAAGCTGATTTATTTAAATCTTATTTAAATGGTTTTCATTTCATTTTACCCACGCGCTTGCGTTTGTGCGCGTGCACACGCGCGCGCACACACACACACGAACACACACACACACACACACACAGACGATGGCAGGAATGAATGGCAATTTGTGCATAGAAAGAATTTTGAGGTCCTTAAGAGCTAATCTATATGGCTTACCTTGAGGAAAGGATCTATCCATGCTGTGAAAAGCAGGAGAATTAATGTCCCATCTGGCTCAAAGGACCTCTTCTCCTGAGTCTTTAGGTTTATCCACCTCTTTTCAGAAAGTCTTGAATGAAAACCGGCAGTGGAGCCAGAAACAGAGATAGTTCTGTCCTGGTCTTTCTGACACAGCAGAGAAAACGGAAAGGGAAAAAACAACAACAAAAACAAAACAAAACAAAACAAAAAAAAACGGTGTTTTGCAGGAGGAGAGTCAGACCTATAGTGGCAGATACTTTGTATAGATTTTCCTTGCCGATCTAAATCTTGATGCACGTATTCCCCAAAGAAAGCTCAGCAGGGTAAGTTGTTCGCCTCCTCCTCCTCTCCTTTCTCCTCCTTCTCCTATTTCTCCTCCCCCTCCTCCTCCGCCTCTTTCTCCTCCCCTTTCTCCCCCTCCTCCTCTTTCTTTTTCCCCTCCTCCTCCAGCGTTTTCCTTCGCCTCCACTCCCCTCCCCCTTCCCTCCTCCCCTTCCTCCTCCTTTACCTCCTCCCCCTCCTCTTTTGCCTCCGCCTCCACCTCGGACTCCATCTCCTCCAATCTGACAGATGAACCAAAGCAGCAGAAACTGCAGTTGTAGACACAGGGTATCTCAAGAGAGTAATAGATACCGATAGTGTGTGATTATTTATATAGCTCAGGGTGTGTTGGTATATAATCTGCAGAGAACGGAGGGAGGGAGATGAGATTGCAGTGTGTTCAGCTTAGCTAGCTAGCTAGCTGTTTTGTGAATGTAAATGATTTCTGGAGGTCTTGTGAATGGGTTATAGGGGAGGATGGGAGGGAAGGGATTTATTGCTGCTTGCTATAATTTCTCTCTCCTTTTCTCTGCGCTGTTTGTTTTCCCGGAGCTGTAGCTCTTAATGCTTGCCTAAGTGGCGTCATCCAGTTGAAATTGAATCGACCCACTAAAACTCCCCATAGGAATCTCTGTATCCGGTCCCTGGATAATGACTGAAACAGAATTTAAAGGGTAATGGAGGTGGAGTGGAGAGTAACAATTTTATGGAGGCCTTATTTAAATATTTCTGCCAACCACAGTCCTACCAAGCCACTCAGTCCTTGTTGAGTGATTGCAGCTTCAACCAGATGGAGGCAAAGCTTCTCCTTTGTTTAAGGGTTTCTCCCACCACTTTTCTACATCATTCCCATTTTTTCAGCATTAATAATGATTATCCATCCATCATCCATTGGGAAACCATTTCCAACCTACTACTTTCTCTTTCTGCCTTTAGTATGTCATATATTCAACAGATATTTATGAGTGCTTTCCTTTGTGCTAGGTGGTGTGGATTCAATAAAAAATGACACAATTCTGGCTTCTAGGGAGCTTCCTTGGGACCACCAGGCTTCTGAAAATAAAGTAGCTTTGGGCATTTTCTCTTAAATCAAAGGACAATGTTTTCTGTAAATTATCTTCAGTTCACTATTTAATGCAATAGGAAGGGGTCTTCTTTTTGGTCATCCAGACAGAAGCTCTTGGATGAAAACAAGCCTCATATTTAAAATAAAAAAGATCTAATTTCAAGTCCTGTTTCAATGGACAAGTAACAGGAGCTTGACCATCAACATTCTTAGGATGCTTTGGTTATCCCATCGATAAAATTGAGAAGGTAAATGGTGACTGTTAAGAGTAAAACAAACCTGTGAGTCAGGAAACTCAGATTCTTAATCTTACTCTAATTCCTTGTGTGACCTTTGCAATTTACTTTACCTCTAGTGCCTCAATCTCTACATTTACATGAAGTAGTCTGATTAGTTAATTGCTAAGATACCTTCTTGCTCTGATATTCTATTTACACCCACCCTTTCAGGAGGGTAAAAGAAAACATGAGATTCAAAACATGAATCCTGTGTGAGTCTGCATGCACATGTGGGTATGTGTGTCAAAGTTGTTCCAAACTGTTCTTTTGACATGTATGTGTGTGTATAATGTATATATACATTATATATGTAATTTTTAAACACATTCAGGTTTCTTCCAATCAGAATTTCTAGAGTCAAAAGATTTTCCTTTGTAAATTCTTTTCTTTTTTCATTTATGAGCTATCTGACTTTGGGCAATTCAATTCATCTTTTTGAACCTGTTTTTTCATCTTTAAAATGGAAATACATACATCATAGGATTGTTATATTTTCTGTAGGTTGAATAAAGTCTTGTATTTAAAAGGTATATCATGTGTCAGGAATATAGTAAGTGCTCAATGAATAGTAGATGTGAATATTAAGAAATTTTTCTCATCTGAATGTAGCTCCTAGGAGAGACAAGAGATGATTTCAGTTTGAAACCCTATTATTTTTTAAAGTCCAGATTTAAATTTGAATAGATATACGCCAAATATACTTTCCTTAAATGTGGTTTATTTTCACACTTTGTTTCTTTGTTCAAAAACTTATTTCTAATTTCTAGAGCATTAAGTATAAATTACTTAGCTTGTCAATCAAATTATTCTACAACTCTATATATTCCACTTCTCTCCTCTTAAGAGGTTGGATGTTTCAATAAATACCTGTACTGGTTTTGATCTAGAGTTGGGCACCTGTGGATGTGGAGAGCAGACTGTATGCATTGTTCTATTTCATTTTATATATGGGACTTGATCATCCATGGATTTTTGTATCTGCAGGGGTTCCAGGAAACAAGCCCTCTGTGGATACTGAAGAAAACTTAAGTTTTGGAGGAATCAAAAGTTATATGTGGAGTTTTGACTGCACAGGGGGTCTGTGCATTGTTTAAAGGTCAGCTGTATAATATATATTATTAATTAATAAATAATCAATAAATGAATCCTTGTTCTCAATGAGCTCATAATTTAGTAAGGAAGGTAAAAAATAGAAAAATGCAATAAAGGCACAGAAATATAATAAAGGATAAAGAAATGTAATAAAGAATTAAGGGAGCAAGGAAGAAATATACCTAATTCAGTACTGAGGGGGTTATAAAATGTTTCTTAGAAAAGGCGATTTTGAAATAAAAATGTGAAGGATGAGAGAATATTACATCCAGAGTGAATAACATGTGCAAAAGCCAAAAGATAACATACAGCATGACAGGATGAACTTCAAAAAGAACCATCACCGAATCTTCCAAACTCAGTATAATGCCTGGCACAGTAATGATTCTCAGGAAGTATTTGATAGATAAAAGAATGAATAAAAACTATTGCAAGCAAAGATAACAGAATGAACAAAAATATAAAGATGTGAAAACAATATGGTTTATAAATCATTTTAAGAGGGTACCCTACACTCAAAGCCTTAGCTAGTTAGGAGAAGAAATTTTCTCTCAAAGGCACAACCCACATGTTTTATTCATATTCCTGGAATGTACTAAGCTTATTTAGGTTTTCTTAAATTGTAGCAAGTAGAAATAGATTATACATGATAAACCAACTTTGCATGATAGTCTAATTTGGTGTCTAAAATAATCGTTATCAGAATCTTCATCCACAAAATGAATCAAATATCAAATTATCTCAGCCTATAATCATAACCAATTCCCTCTCTTTTTTTATAACCAATTCCCTCTTACTTTGCCCTCATAAAACATGAATTTTGCACAAATTCTGAAAATATTTCTTTGTTCTCTTTTTCCCAGAATAGAGCCCAAATCTATTTTAGAGTCTGTAAGTTTCTATATGCAACCAGTTCTATATGTACTCTACTGAACTCAAGAGGAGCTCTTTAGAAATGCCAGATGAAAATCTGACCTGTGGGCATTCTGACTCAGCAGTGGTGATGCCAGAGGAAATAAGCAATGTCAAGGAAATACAGTTTCTTAACCAAGAAGCCTATAGGGGTGGTGATAATTGCTTTCTTTTCCAAAGAAGCTGGAAAAGAGATATAGAAGCAATATCATCAATCATAAGAGGATGTTATGGAAAAGTCAGAGAGAAAAAGAATAATCTGGAGAGTATAGAATTGTAAGATGGAGGGACAATGTGGACTATGGAGAGAAAGTTGGACTAAGAGTAAGGAAATGCAAATTCCAGGATCCTGAACTGCCGTGTGGGTTTAAAAAGTCATTTCTCAAATCTAGGCCCTGTTTTCTCATCTGTAACATAATATGTGTCAATGTAATTCAGTAAAACAAATGTATACTGAGTACCTACTTAATGTCAGGCAATGTACGATGTGTAGAAAGGCACAGAGATGAATATGACACAATATGCCATATAGTAGGTGCTCAATATATACTGACTGAATGAATAAATGAGTGGTCTTACCTTCTCATTGCCCACAGTCTGGTAATAAATATACATCTAAATGCATAAATTGCAATACAATCTGTCACTAAATCAGAGATATGATTGTGGTTTCAGTCAAGATAGGAACAGTATGGATGAAGAAAAGTGGAGGATAGCTAGAATATAGAATAAATAAGACTTAATGACTTATTAGATGTGGGGTGTTAATTGTATTGTTTACTGAAATATGGAGGGAACATTTAAAACAATCTTTGAGGATATTGGGTTTGAGGTGTCCACGTAATACCTAAATGACAATCTAAGAAATATTATACATGGGTTTTGAGCTTAAAAGAGGATACAGATAAAGAACAAAAATATGGGCACCCATAAATTACAGATTTAAGTCATGTGAATGGATGAGACTGGCCAGAGAGAGTGTGTAGATTATTAGAGTGACAAAAACGTAAATGTCAAAACCCTGCAGAGCAGAGTATTTAAGGGATTAGCAGGAAAGAAGTCTATAAAACAGACTGAGAAGTGGTGACCAGAAAGGAGGAAGAAGAATCATAAGAATGTGATGCCTGGTAACTAAGGAAGTACAATATTTGAAGTTGAATGATCAACTATCAATTCCAACAGAGTGGTCAAGTGAGATGCATAAAGTATATAAAGTACTGGTTTAGCAATTTGGAGATTACTGGTATATTTGGTGGAGGTACATGTATCTTACAAGCTGTGGTTCTCAACCAGGATTGCACATCAGCGTTTATGGGGGAATTTATCAATCTGCATATTCTTAAGCCTTGCTTCCAGAGATTCTTCTTCAGGAGATATTGGGTAAGACCCAAGAATATTCATTTTCAAAGAGTTCCACATGGCCTTTGAATGTACCATGATTTCTTTTACCTCTAGACCCATTACAAACACTATTTTCCTTGCCTGGAGTAATGGCAACTCCCAAATCTATGTCTTTGGTCCAGACTTCCTAGGTAACTCTAGATTCAAATATCCAACAGCTGATCAGGCATTTCCACTCATCATCTTCGTTTATCTATTAAAGGTGATGTAGGCTAAAGAGTATTGCTATTTTATGTATGGTGGTTACAGAAAGTCTCTCACATTAGGTGACATTTGAGCTAAATCTAAAATAAAGTGAGAGCAAGCCATTCAGCTATATTGGGACAGCAACTCCCACATGGAGGGAAGAGTATATACAAATCCCTGAGGCCAGAATATGTTTGGCATGTTCTAGGAAGAGCAAGAAGATCAAGCATGCCTATAGGGGAAGGAGTGCAAGGAGACTGGTAAGGAATGAAACCAGAGAGGTAGCAGAGTGCTGGATCATGTGGTCTTGCAGACCATGTTAAGAATTATGCATTTTGAGAAGATAGTGTAGGTTTTTGTCTGGAGGAGTGATACAATATGACTAGTAAATTTAAAAAGATCACTGTGGCTGCCCTATGGAGTATATATTTGGGAGAGAGACTTAGGGTGGAATCAGGGAGAATAATTAGGAGGTTATTGTAACAATTCATATGAGAGAGGAGTAACAGCAGAAGTGATGAGAAGATAGAATTGGAAGTTAGAATTATGGAACTCTGGTTATATGTTCTTTCATCAAAATATTTGTAGTTTTTTCCCCTGCTTTTTTGTTCCATTTCAGTGAAAAGCATCACCTACATTTTCCCAACACAAAGTGTGTGTGTGTGTGTGTGTGTGTGTCTAAATGTCTGTCTTTTTTTTAGTGTATACTGACTTTGGTCTGTCTGCATGCCCTAAATTACACATGCATGCCATCTTCACAAAATGTACCTCTATGCCACTTATAGTGTGCTTCAAGTACATTTTTTATATGGCCTATCACACTTCCTACTGGGCCCCCATGTCCACATTCATGTACAAAAGTGTAACATGGAGGTGATAAATATTTTATTAAGCATCTGAGTATATGGTGTTTAGATTCTGGTATTTATTTAGCAAGACAATTCCTTACTTTACATATATACCAGCATGCCCTTCACTCTCTTCAGCAATGTAACTTTTATATTCACATTAATGAGAAGTTTTAAAACATAGCAATGAGGTAAAGAGAAAAGCAGGGCAAATGTTTGGGAATGACAGGAACTTGGAGGTCACTGATGTGTCCATGTTCTGCACTCCCCTACAAGGGAGGACAGCCTGCTACAGGTGACAACAGCACAGAGGATTACATTAGGTTCTGGGAGCAGTTTATTTTCAGAACTGACATCCTACCCAGTACTAAATATAGCCAATCTCTTCCTTTCAAAGAAGGATTTCTTTTCCGTTAAACTTCAATAAAGCTTTTAGCTCTGTATTACAGAGTCAGTCTCCCTCCCTCCCACCCCCTCCTTACCCTTCTTCACTACCTTTATGAAATTTATTATTTTTATATTCCTTCCCTCCAACCACCTACTTTTCTCTCTCTGGCCTCCTTAGTATCTTCTTCTAAATTTCTCCTCTTTCTGATTTTTCTCCTCTGATTTCTTGATGTCCTTTACTATTTCCTCTGGGCACTTTCCTCTTGATGTTCTCAATCTTTTAAAAGACAATCTCTTAGGAACCTCCTCCCCCAATAGGTAAAGAGAATACAGATGCCCTAAGACTAAAATGAGATATTTTATTTATCTATTTTTAAATCTTCCCAGGCTGAAGATGGTTACCTCTTCTTCATTATGTGCCATTTGACTGTCATGTAATATTAATGACATGTTAGCATTTATGAAGCTTTAACACTGTATTTTTAAGTACTTCATGCATATAACCCTAATAAAAATCCTCCAAATAAGGCACTAAAATCATCCCCATTTTAGGATGGGACAACTGGGGTCAAGAAATATAACTGTAAGTTACCTTAGGCCAAACAGCAAATATATGCCATAAATGGAATTTAAACTTAGGCAGTCTGACTTCAGAGATCACACCTTTAATTCCCATGCCATACTACTTCTCTATAGTAGCATTAGTGTCTATTGTATTCCTACTAGCAGGGAGCAGTTGCAGGGGAATGAAAATTGGGAAGGGTAACAGCATCTACAGTAGCTTTCAGTTGACTGAAAAGATTGTACTCTTGTTAACTTTGCTTTTACTAAAGAAAAACATGAAGGTGAAAGAATTCAGAGACACTAGGATAAACCATGAAAATAATCAAAAAGGGTTTTTGCTTTCACTTTGTACTTTATGCTTTGAATTATAATTCTGCATTTTAGGCACTGATATTCTCTTTATTCTCCAGTTAGACTGTGAGTTCATCAAGACCCAACAATTCCTACAGATTCTGTACCTATTATAGGGAGTGAGTGGTGGAGTGTTTATATTCATACAATGGATTACTACTTAACAATAAAAATGACTTGTTTTATTCCACTACTATTACCCAACAGTCCATGACTATTATTTGTAGAAAACTTCTTAAGCAACTTTTTTAAAAGACACACACACACATACACACACACAAACATACACACATGTTCAGCTAGATGGCATAATACAAATTCAATATACAAAGCAAAGTATATTTCTATACACTAGCTACTGTGTACTATCCAAAAATGAAATTAAGAAAACTACTTCATTTATAATGGCATTATAAAAATAAAATATTTAGGTTTAAATTTAACAAAAGTAGTGTAAGACTTGTACACTGAAAATAATAAAATGTTGTAAGAAATTAAAGGAGACTTAAATAACTAGAAAGACTTTCATATTCATATTCATGAATCAGAAGAGTGTCAGGACAATTCAATGGGGAAAGAATAGCCTTTCCAACAAATGATGCTAGCACAAATGGGTAGCTACAGGTAAAAGAATGAAATTGGACCTTTATTTCAAACCATATAGAAAATTAAAAAAAAATGGATCCTAAACCCAATGTATGAGCTAAAACTATAAAATTCTTGGAAAAAAGGATAGGAGTGAAACTATGTGAACCTGGAGTAGGCAAGAGCCTTCTTAATACAATAACAAAAACACACATAATAAAATAAAAAAATAGATAAATTATACTTTTTCAAAGTCAAAACCATTTTTCTGCCAAACATATCATCAAGAAAGTGAAAATACAACCAACAAAATGGAAGAAAATGTTCACAAGTCACATATCTGATAAAGAACTTGTATCCACAATGGACAGAGAAATCTTTCAACCCAATAACAGCTAAAATAAATAACTGAACTGAAAAATGGGCAAAGGATTTGAACAAACATTTATCCAAAGAAGACATACAAATGGCCAAAATATGCATGAAAAGATGCTCAATATCATTAGTTATCAAAAAATACAATTAGATACCACTTTATACCCATTAAGATAGCTAAAATCAAAACAACAAAATAGTGAATATTAAAAAGGATATGGGGAAACTGGAAGCCTCATATACTGCTGGCGAAATTGTAAAATGGTGCAACCACTTCGGAAAACAGTTAGAAAGTTCTTCAAAATGTTAAACCTGATGTGATCATTTGGCATTTCCATTCCAAAATGTATATCCAAAAGAATTGAAAATATATGTTCACACAAAACCCTATATACAAATACTTATAACAGGATTATTAAATAACCCAAATGTCTATCATCTTGATGACTAGATAAATAAAATTTTGTCTAGCCATACAATAAAATGTTACTCAGCCTTGAAAAGAATGAAGTACTGATTCATGCAACAACATAGATAAACCTTGAAACCATCACAATAAATTAAAGAATCCAATACAAAAGGCCACATATTGTATGTTTCCATTTATATTAAATGTCCAGAAGACAAAAATCCATAAAGACAGGAAGTAGGTTAATGAATCCAGGAACTGGGGAGAAGAGAAAATTGAGAGTGATTGCTAATGAGTACGTGGTTTCTTTCTGAAAATCCTGATGACAATATTCCGGTATTAGATAATTGTGATGGTTGCACAACTCTGTGAATAGAAGAAAAACTACTGAATTATTCACTTTAAAAGGGTGAGTTTTCCTATGTGTGAATTATATCTCAATAAAGAATACATTTAGAAATTCTTTAGTCCTCATGAAAATAGACTTCTGTCATGTGTCCCTTTTTACTTGGCCAGAAGTGCCTAAGTCTAATCTCTGACTGATGAATATTTAGAATGTTTTCAGGGTTGTTTTGTTTGTATTTTAAAAACAATGCTGCAATAGATATTTTAACAAATATTTTTGGATATTTGTACTAGTCTGTGGGATAAATTTCTAAAGTGAAAATCCTGAGACAAAGAATATATATATTTTAATTTCGCTTAATATTATCAAATGGTTCTCTGAAAAGCTTGCACCAATTTACACTGCACCAAGTATACTTTAGGAGAATGTTCATTTTCTCACATTCTTACTAAGTATATTATAAAATTTCTTGACCTTTTTCCATCTGAAAGTAGAAAATTATATCTTGGGTTTTTAAAAATATAAATGAGATTTAATATTTTTCATATAAATATTGGCTATTTATATCTCATTTTGAGAATTGTATTTTCATGTTCTTTGTCTATTTTTCAACTGAGTTGTGTTTTATTATGGGCCTGTAAGATATACATTTAAACATCAATATTAATATGTAGGCAAGTAGTACATTTACACAATGAAATATTACTCGGCCATGAAAAAAGGAGGGAATCTTACCTTTTGCTATGGTATGGATGGATCTGGAGAGTATTATGCTAGTGAAACAAGCCAGTCAGAGGGAGACAAGTACCATGTGATTTCACTTATATGTGGCATCTAATGAACAAAATAAACTAACAAACAAAATAAAAAGACTCATAGATACAGAGAATAGGTTGATAGCTATCAAAGGGGAGGAGGGTTGGAGGGATGGGTGAAAAAGGTGAAGGGATTAAGCAAAGGGAAAACAACCTCATAGACACAGACAACAGTATAGTGATTACTGGGGGAAAGTGGGGTGGAAGGAGGTAGAAGATGATAAAGTGGAGATAAATGGTAATACAAGGAGACTTGACTTGGGGTGGTGAACACATAATACCATGTACAGATTATGTATGACAGAACTGTACCCTTGAAACCTATATATATTTTATTAACCAATGTCACTCCAATAAATTCAATAAAAATTTTAAAACCATGAAGACAATTAGACCACTGGCATAAATATTAATTTTTTTATCACTTTGATATTGGTGTTACAACTTTATTTATAATATTTCATGCTTTACAAATGTTTTAAATTATTATGTAGTTAAACTGATCAATCTTTTACAACATGGGATTGACATTTAGGCTTTGTGCCATATCTCCTCATATTTTCCTCTAAACTTCTTTTTTTTAAATTAGTATTTATTTATTTTATTATTACAAAGCCTAGAGATTTTTTTTTTCATTTTTCCGAAGCTGGAAACGGGGAGGCAGTCAGACTCCCGCACGCGCCCGACCGGGATCCACCCGGCATGCCCACCAGGGGGTGATGTTCTGCCCATCTGGGGCGTCACTATGTTGCATCCAGAGCCATCCTAGCGCCTGAGGCAGAGGCCACAGAGCCATCCCCAGCGCCTGGGCCATCTTTGCTCCAATGGAGCCTCAGCTGCGGGAGGGGAAGAGAGAGACAGAGAGGAAGGAGAGAGGGAGGGTTGGAGAAGCAGATGGGCGCTTTTCCTGTGTCCCCTGGCCGGGAATCAAACTCAGGACTCCTGCACGCCAGGCTGACGCTCTACCGCTGAGCCAACCGGCCAGGGCCTAAACTTCTTATATTTTGATATTTTTATTTTTTAAATAAATCTTTGATCCATTAGAGTTTATTTTGGTGGATGGATGAGTTAGTAATTTAGCAGAGCTACTCCATAAGAATGTGTAGTTTATGCACTGTACAAAGATGCCTTGTAAAGGATATTTTCTTTGACTTCAAAACTTAAATTTTTGGCTCTGGCCAGGCAACTTAGTTGGTTAGAGCATTGTCTTGGTATACCAGGGTTGAGGGTTTAATGCCCAGTCAGGTCACATACAAGAATCAATCAATGAATGCATAAATCAGTGGAGCAACAAATCGATGTGTCTCTCCATCTCTCTCTAAAATCAATTAAAAATATTTTTAAAAATGAAGCTTAATTTTCTTTTACTAAGTTATATCTAGACATGTGTCATTCTTCCCGTTATTCCTGATTGAGATTTAGTGGGCTCTGTAAATCTGAATATACTTAAGTCATTCTTTAATTTAAGGAAATTTTAGTTCCTTATTTCTTTAACTTATTTCCCTTCTCCCTTACTCACGTTCTTTCTTTTCTTCTTTCTCTGTCTCTTTGTGTCTCCCTTCTCTTCCTTTCTTTTCCTTTCCTTTCTGAAGCTCTCATTAAACAGATACTAGGTTTCTCATAAAGATCCATATGTTTCTTAAGTTTTCTTAGCTTTTCTCTGTGTGTGTTTTTTATTATTTTTATTTATTTATTTTTGTGTGTGTGTCTGTTGAATCCTGGGAGAATCTCTGTATTCAGTCTGAAACTAAGTTCTTCTGGTTTCCACATATTGGTAGCCACCCCTTTAGTATTGGATTTTTTTTCGAGAGGCGGGGGGACAGACAGACAGGACAGGAAAGGAGAGATGATAAGCATCAACTCAAAGTTGTGGCACTTTAATTATTCACTGATTGCTTTCTCATACGTGCCTTGACTGGGGACTCTAGCTGAACCAGTAATCCCTTGCTCAAGCCAGCAACTTTGGGCTTCAATCGAGTGACCTTTGGGCTCAAGCCAGAAACTGTGGGGTCATGTCTATGATCCCATGCTCAAGCCAGAGACGCTGTGCTCAAGCTGGTGACCTCGGGGTTTCGAACTTGGGTCCTCAGCATCCCAGGTCAATGTTCTATCCATTGCACTACCACCAGGTCAGGCACAATTTTTTGCAATTATGTTTTTAATTGCTGAAATGTCTATGGTAGTCATTTGTCATATTTGTGTCTGACCATCATATGAACTGTCTTTCTATAGTTGGGAAATTCTTACATTATAATTTTTACTTCTCAAATGTTTAAGTCAAAACTCAAACACCTAGTCTATGCTGAAACTAAGATGTAGGAATATGACTTAGCTCTAACAATCAGATGCCCTAACGTAACACTTTGATTTGGATTTGAAAACATGCATAAAGTAATACTGTGTGGTTTTCATTTTGCTGGAATAGGTGGTAGTGAAGGAACTTGGCTTTGAATGATGGCAGATTGCAAGGTCAAGTTCTTAATTAAAGTAGTGGCATCAGTGCTGGCACCAGTAGCTGCTGCAGTAAAGTCAATTTATTGGCACCTAATATGGGAGCAACAGTTTTTCTTATCAGACAAGTTCTGTGACATTAGTCCTAGGCAATTGTTCTGGAAACTGAGACTCAAGATTTCTTTTCCAGCCTTTCCTTAATAAATAACTGCACAATGTTCATAATCCCAATTTCAGCATTCCCTTTTCAAGTAATTTCTTCCTATATTTTCTGCTCACTGTTTCTAATGCCAAAATCCCAACATTTTGCTGATGGTACAGGGACCTCACTCCATTAACCCTGTTATTTTTTAGTGCTACTTTCCTTCTTACTTGACTTTATATTTCATAGTCCATCATTATAATCACTCCCAGGTATAAACCATTAATCCCTTTGCCTCTCTTTCCATTCATTACTTATCTAGGGAAAGAACCAAACCTGATCAAATTTAATTATCCACCTATTCTGTTTCCTTGTTAACTGATTTGATGTGTTTAATTTTAGTCCTCAAATTCATGACCATTAACCTTAGAGGCCTTTAGTGTTGCCTGGCAATGCTATGACATTTTTATGCCCATTCTCTAGATGACTATTTTATACTATCTACTCTATCCTAAATCCTTCAATATCTACCACATAGTCCTTTCTCGCTTTCAACTGATGACCTGTTTAATAAGTTACCCTTGTCAAGGTTACCAATGACTTCAATATTGATAATTTCAGAGGTTAATTATCAGTCTTCTTCTTACTTGACTTGTCAGTATTATTTACATGGCCAATTACTGTTTCCTTCTTGAAACACTTCTTTTATTGGTTTTCAGGACACCTCTTTATACTTCTCCTATCTAACTCGTTATTTCTTCTTGTATTCTCCAGTGATATTTTAGTATCCAGTTACAAAATATCGAAGTAATGCAAGGCTCAATCCTTGGTCCTCTTCTCTTCTCTACACTTATTCTTTTTTTTTTCATTTTTCTGAAGCTGGAAATGGGGAGAGACAGTCAGACAGACTCCTGCATGCGCCCGACCGGGGTCCACCCAGCACGCCCACCATGGGGCGACGCTCTGCCCATCGGGGCGATGCTCTGCCCATCCTGGGCGTCGCCATGTTGCGACCAGAGCCACTCTAGTGCCTGAGGCAGAGGCCACAGAGCCATCCCCAGCGCCCGGGCCATCTTTGCTCCAATGGAGCCTTGGCTGCGGGAGGGGAAGAGAGAGACAGAGAGGAAAGCGCGGCAGAGGGGTGGAGAAGCAAATGGGCGCTTCTCCTGTGTGCCCTGGCTGGAAATCGAACCCGGGTCCTCCGCACGCAAGGCCGGCGCTCTACCGCTGAGCCAACCGGCCAGGGCCTCTACACTTATTCTTTAGCTGATCTCATCCAATCTCATGACTTTTAATTCCTTCTATATACAGAGGACTCTCAAATTACTATCAATTGCCTAAGATCTCTCCTCTGAACTCCAGAATAATATATCCTACTGCTTACTCAATATCTCTATTTAGTTGTTTAATAGATTACTCCTACTTAGCATGTCAAAATTATCAGCTCTTATTCTCCAATAAAAATAAATTAATTCTGCAATTTTCTTCTTTAAAATAAATATCTCCTTAGTTATTTTAGTTCCTCAAGCAAAAACCTTGATGTTATCCTTGTGTTCTCTCTCTCATGACCCAAATTCAATCCACTGGAAAATCCTGTCCATACTTCCTTTTAAATATACCTACAATCTGACCATATAGCCTTATCCCCACTGCTAATACCCTGCTTCACGCCACAGTCATCTCATTCCTGTATCATTGTAACAGCCTACTAACTGGTCTCCCCACTTTTACCTTTGCCCTCTCAATTGTATTGCCTACACAGTCACCAGAGTAAAACTGTTAAAATGTAAGCTAGATTACAT
The DNA here is from genome assembly GCF_036850765.1 of Saccopteryx bilineata. NCBI lineage: Eukaryota > Metazoa > Chordata > Mammalia > Chiroptera > Emballonuridae > Saccopteryx > Saccopteryx bilineata. Next base: position 106,982,018 of record NC_089502.1, read on the forward strand.
CAGTCTTCTGCTCATAACCCTACAATGTTTTTTTCCTATATCTTATTGAAAGCCAAAATATAGTGGTCTACAAGACCCCATATAATTTGCCCTATACTTTTTGCTTTTATATTAACATCTACCACTCTTCCTCACTCACTGCACTGAAGCCACACTGATCTCCTTACTATTAATAATAAGACAAACTCATAAATACAGACAACAGAATGGTGGTTACCAGAGAGGAGGAGGGGAGGACAAAGAGGGTAAAGGAGGTAAAATACATGGTAACAGAGGGAGACTAGGTTTTAAGCGGTGAACCCACAATAGAGTAGACAGATGTCATTATATAAAATTGTACACCTGAGATTTATATAATATTATTAACCAAGTTACCACAATAAATTTAATAAAATTTCTATAGATATTAGAATTATATACCACATATGTTTAAAAACCTAGACACTCCTTTTGCTTGGAATGTTTTTTATCTATCCTCTTGGCTCATCTTATCACTTCCTCTAATTATTAGTTCACATATTAGGTTATCAGAGAGGCTTTCTCTTACGTCATCTACAATAGCACAGACACACATACATATACCCCTGTCATTTGTTGCCTCCTTTAGTTAGCTTGATATCATTTCCTGAGTCATATATTTCTTTTTCTCTAACTTTCCATTGAAACATAAGATCTTTAAGGACAGGGACTTGCCCTGTTTAATTTCTACTGTATCGTCAATGTCTAAAAGAATACCTGGTATGTAATAGCCATTCAATAAATATTTGCTTATGTTTAGACTAGCCTGCATGGATTATACTGTTTATACATAAGAACCCTATTTTATTTTTTGAACAGAAAATTATTTTATGAATGTGAGGTATTAATAATGTATTATATGAAGCCCTGGCCAAGTGGCTCAGTGAATAGAGCATTGTCCTGGCATGCTGAGGTAATAGGTTCAATCCATAGTAAGGCACATATTAGAAGCAACCATGAGTGCACAACTGATGCCACTCTCTCTCTTCTTCCCTCCCTCTCTTCTCCTCTTTTCTTCTCTCTATCTCTCAAATCAATGGAAAAAATTTTAATGTATTATATGAGTGCATTAAGTTTTTTTCTAAATACTATTTATCCACATTTATAAATATTTCTCTTTCTCTATTTACTATTTCCTTAGATTAGCTATTGTGTTGGTTAAGTGTGGTGACTTCTTTTAATGTTCCTTTTACTTACCACTAAATATTTGGTGATTCTTGATCACCTGTTTATATTTATGCATGAACACCTAGATTAATAAGTGTTGGTGTCTAGAATTCATATCTTCTGTAGATGTGAAAATCCTTGTTCTCTTGGAAGTTAATGCAAAATCTGATTGCTATATCCATAGTTGATTGCACATGAAAGAAGGGTAAAACCAGAAAGTTCTCTTTTCATGATGGATGGTACTCTTTTAATAGATCTTGATTCCATGTAGCAGCCAGACATTCCCTAATTCCCAAGCTGATAACCTTCAGTGTCAGAATTCTTCATTTAAAGTCTTCATCGTAGGTCAAACACTGTTTTGTTTTGTTTTTGTTTTTTTTTAAATATTTTTTTAAATTTATTTATTCATTTTAGAGAAGAGAGACAGAGAGAGAGAGAGAGAGAAGGGAGAGGAGCAGGGAGCATCAACTCCCATATGTGCCTTGACCAGGCAAGCCCAGGGTTTTGAACCGGCGACCTCAGCGTTCCAGGTCGACGCTTTATCCACTGCGCCACCACAGGTCAGGCGGTCAAACACTGTTGATGAGGAGGATTCATATAACTGTTCTTCAGTCTTCTAATTATATCTACCAGCTGTCATCCTATGGCCCATTCCCTTTTCCTCCTTGCTCCCTTTGACCTAGGGTATTCCGGGGTTCTACTAGCAAATTACTATATTGGAGGGCTCTCTTTTGCCTGTGTGGCCATGCCACTACCTCAACTCTATTTCTGGTAATCATTTAACTATGAAAAAATGATATTTGATACAACCTACCATTATGTGGCAAATATAGTTCCCCATATGCATATGATTAGCTAAGATTTCATCATTAAACTACTTTAAACATGATTTATAAGTAGCAGTTGGTTTCATTGATATGTTCTGCATAACCAGGTGCTTGCTATCTCTTTCAGCATGGCCAACAATTTGTATTTAACATACACACATACCTGGTGCTTACAAGTAGCAAGGATGCTTGAACTAGTTTGTCACTTGAACTATATACTCAGAAGATTAGGTTGTCAAATGTAATTCTCATCTTTTCTTGTTCACTATGTGTTCCACAGACTAATAACAGTCTTAAGACTGTTTGTTACCATCCCTGATGAGACAAGTATGATAAATATATAAATCATACAAGTGTGATTAGTATACAGATGGTAAGTATTTAGATATTTTTAGATCATTTTGATATTGCTTTTACACCCAAATGCATGATTTCCTATTTTATAAAAGTCTATGGCAAATTGGAATTTTTAATAAAATGGTTCTTTACCACATAGAGTTGAGAAACCCTGCTTTAGAGTGTTTCAAAATGCTTTTGGTCAGGCGGCATAGTTTCCTTTCTTGTATTACCTTTGTCTACCTCATGGTTGGCCTTTAAGCCAAAGGACCTGGCTGCCTTCCAAGCAGCCGTTTCCGCATAGTATAATAGCTATAGCCAGTGAACTGAAAGTGCATTTCCTGCCACCATACTGTAAAATTATTATTAATGCAATAGAAGAATGCACTCCTGGTTTTGGCACTGATGTTTTAGATGCTGCATCAGGGCTAGTAGCTTGAAAGAGTAGACAATATTTTGGACTATGGATTAACAGAGATAAAACCACAAAAAATATTTCCTGTTAAAATATGCTACATTTGATCCATTTAGAGATAATTTTATAGAAAACATTTTAATGAAAATAGGTCAAGCTCTTCTTATATGGGACCATGAATATTTGCTCAAAGAAAATATTAGGGAGGTAAGTTTTAGCTCATTTTAAGAAACATTTTTTAACAACTAATGCAGTAATCTTCCTTATCAGGTAAGTGCTCAGAGACTGATTTACAAACTATCATTGAATCTGTAATAATGAATCAGGCAATGAGTTGAAAATTAGATTAAGCTTTAGAGCTTTTTTTTCCTTTACAATTAATTTTATTTAGAAAATTAAATTGAACAGGGTCACATTGATCAACAAGAGCACACAGATTTCAGGTAACATCTCCACATCATTTGAACAGTCAATTATATTGTATACCCATCACCCAAAGTCAAATTATTCTGTCACCTTATATTTGTCCCTCTTTACATACTTTCCCAACCCCTTCCCACTCCCCTACACCCCCTCTTCCTGGTAACCACTACACTCTTATCTATGTCCATGAGTCTCAGTTTTGTATCCCACCTATGTGTGAAATCATACAGTTTTTAGCTTTTTCTGATTTACTAACTTCACTCAGTGTAATGTTCTCAAGGCTGGCCTTAAAGATGGACCTTGAATGCTTTAGAGCTTTTTCCAAGCAAGATTATATAATTATGAGCTGAGATAATTTAGGCATCTAATGAAAGAAAATTAACTTTAAATCAGGAAGCATTAACTGTGAGATCCTATGATTCTCCTTTAATTTAGAGAAAATTTTTGTTATGCTTTGTAAAGGTTGCAATACTGAGGGTACTTGAGGGCTAAAAGTTTGCTTGGAGTTATATAGGGTCCAAGATCCATATTTGGATCCAAGAGGAGATAATGAGTATTCAATAAAGGAGTAAATTAAAATATAGGCAGAAATACAGAAATATAGTACCTGGAAAAGTTACATGTAGAATGAACACTTCTAGTAGCCTTCTTATATGGATCAATCCTGACTATTAAATCATTTATCCTTCAAATCTATTCTCATACATTTATTCTAGAATACAGTGGTTTCATATTCTGCAGGATTTCATTTATTGGGGCCATGCAGAAGTACACTAAAGATTAACCAGATTAATGTTGCTAGAATTTGAGGGCACCCTAAAGAAGAAAGATTAATGGAGATGTGCAGTTATTTTTTAAAGGTAGAGAATGTCAGGCTCCAAACAAAACCAGGGTAAAGCAAAGAATGAAAAGTGACTGGTCACTTGGAATCATCTTAAGACTTGACAAATATAAAAATAAAAAAGTCTGTCTCCCCTTTACAACTATAAATTGAAGATGAAAAGTTATCCAAGTTACTGCTGAAGATATGCAATCCTGGATAATAGAAAAGTTAACTGAAAGAGAGAAGATTTTGCAATGGTTTATAAGGTCTTTATATTGTCTTTTGTTTATTAAAATTAAAAATGTGATAACACTGTAGTTTTGATTAACACTGAGATACCACCTCACACCTGTTACATTGGTTATTATCAACAAGACAGGTAAAAACAAGTATTGGATGAGGCTGTGGAGAAGAAGGAACCCTCATTCACTACTGGTTGGAATATAAACTAGTACAGCCATTATGGAAAAAAGTACCTGGTTTCTCAAAAAATTAAGAATAGAACTTCCATATGACCCAGGAATCTCTCTACTGGGTATCTACCCAAAAACTTGAAAAGATTGGTATGTAAAGACACATGCATCCCCATGTCCATTGTAGCATTATTCACAGTGACCGAGACATGGAAACAACCAAAGTGTCCTCCGATAGAGGATTGAATAAAGAAGAAGTGGTAACACATACAATGGAATACTAAGAAGCCATAAGAAATGATGGCATAGTTCTATTTACAAAAACATAGATGAACCTTGAGAACATTATACTAGGTGAAATAAGTAAATCAGAAAAACTATGTTCTGTATAGTTTCATACATAGGTGGAATATAAAAATGAGACTCATGGACATAGATAAAAGTGAAGTAATTTGTGGTGGAGGAGTTTGGGGGAGAGGGTGTTGAGGGGAGAGAAATAAAGAGGGACACATTTACAGTGACAGAAAATGAGTTAACTTTGGATGATGAGCACACAATAAAATCAGTTCAAATGCTATAGAAATATTTACCTGAAACCTATGTGCTCTTATTGATCAATGTCACCCAATTAAATTTAATTTTCTAAAGAAAATAATCTTAAATGTGATACAATATTAGAAAGTTAATATGCTGTTACGAAGGCTCTCCTCTACCAAAATCAGTTCTTAAAAATCAAAGCAATTGGAAGTATTTAATGGAAAACCACCCATAGTGTCTGAATCAGTTTATTTTTGTAAATTATTCTAAACCAAATATCCCAGAAACAAATTAGTGTAAAGGATTGTTAATATTTATTTGCTTACAGGTATAAAAGAAAGTAATGTAACATATTTTTTAAGAAAAGAATTTTGTTATGAGGCAATTCATACTACAGCAAATAACTTGGATCCAAGAATGAAAGGCAGAAATGTAAATAATGATAGCACTGCTGCTGCTGCCCTAGATTAAATTACAAAACAAGCAGCACATTTAGAAATTTATGCTGGAAAAATCTTTCAAATGTGTCTGAATACAGAACAGTTACAGTGTTTGTGCAGTCATGCAGTTTGGACTTGTGCCAAGTGTAACGCTCTTACTCTTGGTTCCACCCTCCTGATGAGGAATCTGAAGGCCAGGTTAATATTCAAAGCTTCTATGGCTGGCTCAAGTTCCTATCCAGTGTTGCAGAGCTTTCAGCTCTATTATATTTGGTAATGAAAATAATAATATTAATAACCCTTCTTGCTTATTATGTACCAAGCATTATGCAAGGTTAATTATATATTTTATCTCAATTACGTTTCACAACAAATCTGAGGTAAGTATTCTCATGTACAGATGGGGAACTTGATTCTCAGTAAAAGTTAAGAAAAATTGATCAGGGTCAAATAGGTTTATCTGCTCATTCAGAGGTCTAATGAAATATCATTAGTCTCCTCTGTTGTCAAGAATGATTTTTTTTTTTCTGATGAGAAGGCCAATTATCTTAGAACACCACAGTAAGATCTCCTAAACCTAAACATTTCGCTTCTGCCCTCACAGGTTACTCCAATCAGCAGAAGTTTTTGTATGCTATTCATGCTGGTTGCTTTCAGCCGCACCAATAAAATGTTGTCAGTGGCCCTCAGTAGCTATGCTTCATGATAGTTCTTATACCAGCCCTCAGTCTAATGGGCTTCACAGCAGCAATGTAACTTAATATTACTACAGGGTCTCCACTGCACCCTCAGTGACAGAAACAGTTAAGTAATAAGTCAAGGACTTTTACTTCTGCTTCAAGGAAACCATTCTATAAAACACCAACTAGCTTATTCATTCTAATTTCCTATCTTTGATTTAAACAAAATTTAGGGAATTAAAATTGATGTGGAATGAAGTGAGTTTCTCTAGCTTGGAGAAAGATGGTTTTCTCTAGAGCTGTTCCTGAAACTGGAGTCACATTGAATCTCTGTTCTCCATAAGGAATGTTTGAGTGGTGGGAAGGGACCAAGAATTGAAAGGGGCTTCTCTGTTCCTTTGACACGAGTTCAGACATTATTGGAAGTTAGAAAAGGAGCTTTGCACTTCGTACTTTACTACCTTATTTTTTCTTGATTCCATGTTTTTCTAAAATAAAATTTGAGTCAGATAAACATAAGAAAGAGCCTCCAAGACTCAATGCAATGAATTGGGAGAGACTGAAAATTTGAGCATCACCTGGAAAGGCTGCTACGAAACAATTCACAGGTAGAGTGACCTAAGGCTAAATGAAAGGAGTCTATTGCCAAGACTGCTATAGCAGGTTTCCTGTGGAAGACTTTGATTCCCTCTAGTAATGCTTAAACAATGTGAGCAATAGTTGCGTGAGGCTGTGTGAGTTTCTCTGACTTTAGTTTCCTGGGTTGTACATTTTTCTTCTGTTTTTTTAAAATTGCTGTATGTGTGTTGCTAATTCGCTCTGTGTCATTCTATACAACAGAACACTAAGAGAAACATTTAAAACTAAATTTGCCAGAAAAAGTCCCTTCTCCTTGGAATTCAAAGTGAAATCAACACCACACTTTGTAGAGATAGAGATGGTAGAATTGTAGGGAAATGTCACCCCAATTGCCCCAGGAGCAGGAGCACTTTTGTTGCTGCTTAACCACTTCTTGCCCATTACTATTGTAAGTTGGCTCCTTTCACACAAATTACCTCAGGAGATCTTTCAGATAGCATTGTGTCTGCCCTGTTCATGCTATTTTTGTTTCTCCAAGACTCCTACTTATTCTTAGCATTTGGTTGGTATTTCTACTGTAGGATTACCATGAAATACACACACAAACAAACAAGGTTTCAGAGTTGCATTGAATTACACTTTTTAATATTCAGACTTAATTTCCTCAAACTTCCATCTGGTTCAGAAGTACACTTACCTCCGAAGTCCTAGAGTCGCAAGATGACTTGAATCAGACTCTTTTCCCTCTTTCTTCTCCCCTTTGTACCTTTCCACCAGGCTACCCTAAATTGCATACCTTGCTGTTTTGCATGCTTCTTATGGGCATCTTAGCTCCCCAAAAGAGAAGAGAAAATTGGGCTATTTAAACACTTTTTTCCCTAATATAATAAAAACATTTAAGATATATAAATTATACTGAGTGAAATAAGTAAATCAGAAAAATCTAAGAACTGTAGGATTTCACACATAGGTGGGATATAAAACTGAGACTTATGGACAAAGATAAAAGTGAAGTGGTTACCAGGGGTGAGGGAACATGGGGGAGGGGGAAAGGGACTTCAGTGAATGGGGAGGAGGGAATGGGTAGGGAGAAGGGTGTAAAGAGGGACAAATATAAGGTGATGAAAAATAATTTGACTTTGGGTAATGGATATACAACATAATCAACAGTGCAAATGCTATAGAAATGTTTACCTGAAACCTATGTACTCTTATTGATCAACATCACCCTGTTAAACTTATTTTTTTAATAAAATTTAAAAATAAAAAAATAATAATGAAAGGGAAAAAGATATATAAGTGGAATCATATAATATTTGTCCTTTAGTTCTGGTTTATTTCATTAACATAATATTTTCAAAGTTCATTCATATTGTAGTATGTATCAGAATTATATCCTTAATGCTGAATAAAATGACATTGTATGGTTATAGTACATTTTGTTTAATCATTTGTCTGTTGATGGACATTTATGTTGTCCCACCGTTGGTTAAAGTGAATAGACATAAACTTTCACATAAAAGTTTTTGCTTAAAAACCTGTTTTAACTTCTTTCGTAGATATAGTTACAAGTGCAAATTTTGTGTCTTATGCTAATGATATTTAACATTTTGTAGAATTGTCAAACTGTTTTTCTCAGTGGATGCAACATTTTACATTCTCACCAGCAAAGTCCAAGTGTTCCAATTTCTCCACAGCCTCACCAACACTCTTTATTTTTTAATTTAAAAATTTTATTGTAGCTTAAGGGATGTGAAGTACTGTCTCATTGTGGTTTTGATTTGTATTCCCCTGAAGGAGGAGTGAATGAGGATCAAAGAAAAGACACATATTTTTGTTTACCCTTTACAAAAGATATACTAGGAATAAGAAAAGCTTTCTTTCATAATAGTTCTATGAGATAGGTACTATTACTTTTGTAAATGAGGAGACTGAGATTCAGAGAGCTAAAATATCCAAGGACACACAAATAGGTGGTGAAGTAAACCCATGCAATTTGACCTCAGACTCTGTACTTTTAACCACAATGACACTCTGAAACTAAACTAAAAGGTTCCAAAGAGCAGATACCATATCTCTTGTGTCTTCTATGCTTGCTTCACCTCTCTCACAAGCTAGACAATATTAGTCTTTACACACATGAAAAACTCTTAAAATATCTGTTAATTAATCATGGGAATATTGAAAGCCCTGCTTGAAAAGCTCAGAATTATTAAAGTAGAAACTGTATGAGTAGAATAATCATAACTAGAAAGGATTTTATTAATACTAGTTGTTGCAGCTGTTCTGATCTGAGCATTTCTTATCTGTTTTCTCCCTGGAAACTATGTTTTCTTTTCTTCAGTATCTACATTTTTCTGTGTACTGTGTACATAAGAGAGGAATTTTAAAACCCCTCTTGTGGAAAGACATTCTTCCTGCTTAAAGTTCAAACTTAAAACCAATCTAGCACTTTACACAATCACGTATGCTAGGAAAAAGAATTAAAATAAAAGTATTTACAACCACTAACCTCAAAAATCCACTAAAGAGAATTCTGTCCTTGCAGTTCCTGGACTTTGTTCCAAAGATCAGGATAATAGTTAAGAGATAAAAATGGGAACAAACAAGAATTCGTTTGATTTACATTGGAAAGTTTAGACAAGTACTAAAAGAAGAATAATTAGGCTAGATATGAGCATTTTAGGTAATTTTCAGATATACAGAAAGATTAGGTTATCTTTTATGCCACAATGAGTGTGAATTTTGGGAAGTAAATGAGGAAAATTATTTTTTAAAAGATAGTTTTCTATATGTTGTGAAAGATACATTAAAAGGGAAAAATAAAATGTAAGGTTTATTTTTATATTTATTTTTGGATTTTAGATAAATATTTATTTGTATATTGACACTACGTGAGATTGCAATAAGGTAGATTAATTTTATATAGGTTACATTTGGAATATAATGTCTAATTTTAGTAAGTGTGTAAGATTCTAATTTGGCATAGTTACCTTGGGGTATATTCTGGCTGTTTTAATAAAAATTAAAAATGTTAATAATCTATGACACATCAATTCCATTTCTTCCCTGGAGAAAAACACATACGTGTGTGTACTGGGAGACATGTATAAGAATATTTTTTGACAACACTGAAAAAATTTGAAAACAGACTGTGATGAAAGGATTAAAGAAAGAAAAAAAAGACAGACACATAAACAGTGTGGGTATTACAGGAAGGAAAGTGGTAGAGGAGGTGAAGGAGGGTAAAGGAAGGATAAACGGAGATGGAGAGACACTTGATTTGAGATGGTGAACACACAGTGTAATATATACAGATGATGTACTATAAAATTATATACCTGAAACATGTATAATTTTATTAACTAATATCACCCTAATAAATTAAATAAAAAACCCAGACTGTCCAATAATAGATAAATAGTTAAATAAAAAATGTGTATTTGGCTTTTCTGATGTCAGCATTATGGTGGAGTGAGAAGACCCCTTTGTATCTCCCCTTAAATTTACAAATTGAACAACTGTAATTCAGCAAAGTTTTCTCTGCTTAACACACAAACATACCTGGGAGATCCATGCTTTAGTACATCTGAAACTGGGCATGTTGGAATGTATAAGGGAGTTGAGATAGGAAAAGGACAAATATGCTACCCACAGACATAGTTTGCTGCTGCTCTGATCCCAGTAAACATAGTAGTGATGGAAGTATCAGGGCGCAGCCTCTACATTACAGCTCAATGGAGTATGATAAAGGCAAAAGCAGCCTTGGTGCCTGAGAAATTGGCTCCACCTATTGTGGCAGAACCTGATTTTAGCAGTGGAGAAGTCTCTAACAACACAGTGGGACTCCTAGTAACTAGAAGACAACACTGCCAGCTTGCAAACCCAGCTCTGTATTCACCACACCCACCTCCATGGTGGTGATGCCCTGAAACTAAGGCACTTCATACTCATCAGGGACAATCAGGAACCCAGTCACATAGAAGTCAATATCCATGCCAAACACACTCTTCTGCAACTCCTCTTTCCCATGACCCCGGAGGTTCCAGTCGTGCACGGAAGAGAAAAACAACAACAACAAAAAACTTGTGCTATAGCACCATCTACTGGAAATCAAAAGACATCTCTAATTACTAACCTGCTGAATTGTTAAGATCAAAATGGTACCTAAATAAAGAAAAAGCCAGTACTTTAAATGCTCTGGCAGAGAATAATACATCAAAGAACATTAACAAAGAAAACATCGTAACACAGAAAGATAATGAAAAATCCCCAGAAACCAAACTCTAAATCATGAAGAATTGTGACTTATATAACAAAAAATTCAAGATAGTAGTTTTAAAAATATTTTATTTATTGATTTTTAGAGAGGGGGGGAGAGAGAGAGAGAGAGAGAGAGAGAGAAGGAGGAGGAGCAGGAAGCATCAACTCCCATATGTGCCTTGACCAGGCAAGCCCAAGGTTTCGAACGGGCAACCTCAGTGTTCCAGGTTGATGCTTTATCCCACTGTGCCACCACAGGTCAGGCCCAAGATAGTAGTTTTGAGGAAACTCAAGGAGATACAAGAAAATTCATACAGGCAAAAGAATGAACTGTAGAATAAAATTAAGGAACAAAAGAAGTACTTTACCAAAAAGATTGAAACTATAAAAAAGAACCAAACAGAAATTCTGGAGCTCAAGAATTCAGTAAATAAGATAAAGAATGCATTAGGAAGTATGGGAAACATAGCACACTAAATTGAAGAGAGAATTACCAAACTTGAAGACAAATATTCAGAAATTATTCAGGTGGAAAAAGAGAGTGAACTAACATTTTTTTAAATAAAAGAATTCTGTATGGTCTCATTCCATTAGAAAAGAAAACACATAAAGATAATGAGTATCATAAAAACGAGACTAAGAGACATGGACAAGAGTGTGGTGGTTACCAGGGGTGGCGGGAGGGAGGACATGGGAGGGAGGGAGGGAGAGAGTTAGGGGGAGGGGGAGGGGCACAGAGAACTAGATAGAGGGTGGCGGAGGACAATCTGACTTTGGGCGAGGGGTATGCAACATAATTTAATGACAAAATAACCTAGACATGTTTTCTTTGAATATATGTACCCTGATTTATTAATGTCATCCCATTACCATTAATAAAAATTTATTTAAAAAAAAGATAATGAGTATCCCATAAAGAGAAGAGAGGGAAAATGAAACAGGGATCTTACAGAAAGAAATAATTAATGAGAAATTCTGAGTCTATTGAAAGAAATAATTGATGAGAACTTCTGAAACCTAGGGAAGGAATGGCTCATTCAAGTGCAAAATGTTAACAGAACTCCTAATTATTTTCAAAGCAAAAAGATCTTCCCCAAGACACATTATGTTAAAACTATTCTCAAGGCAAAGACAGTAAACTCTAAAGTAAGCCCTATTCAGTCATTATCAGATTTCTCAGTAGAAACTTTCCAGGCCAGGAGAGTGGAACGATATATTCAAAATATTGAAAGAGAAGAAATACCAACCAAGAATGATATATACAGCAGAGTTATCCTTTAGCTAGAATAGAGAAATAAATGCCTTTCCAGACAAACAAAAGCTGAAGAAATATATCATCACAACACCGACATTATAAGAAACGTTGAAAGTTCTTCCACTTGAAACAAAAAGATAAAAGTATACAAAATTCTGAATAAGGTAACAAATAAACTGACAGAACCAAGCATTGAAATAACTATAGGTACAGGAATTTGGTAATCACACAACCTAAAAAGGGAAACTTTGTAACAACAAAACATAAAAGACTGAATTTGTATAACAAATAAAGATAAAATATTAACAAAGAAAAAGGAATATTTTGTCTATACAAACCTCATGGTAACTATATGTTGCCTTCATAAGACCCTTCTCAGCTTCAAAGACAAACAGGCTCAAAGTGAAGGGGTAGAAGGTGATACTGCAATCCAGAGGGGAAAAGCTGGTGTAGTCATACTTATATCAGACAAAATATATTTCAAGTAAGAAAAAACAAACAAACAAACAAGAGGCAAAGACGGACATTTTATAACTAAGAAGAGGACAATTCATCAAGAAGACATAACACTTCTTAACACATATACACTCAATGAAAAGAACCAAAATATATGAAACAATTATTAAAAGACCTAAAAGGAATAATTGACAGTAATATAATAACAGTGGAGAAATATAATACCTAATTATACCAAGGAATTGTTAATCCAGAAAGAAAGTCAACAAGAAAAAATTGGCCTTAAATGAGTTATTTAAGATAAACTTAAATGATTTTTATACACCTTTCCATCTTCAAATGACAGGAACCACATTTTTCTCAAGTGTACATGTAACATTCTCAAGGACAGGTGTTGGGACACAAAATAAGTCTCAACAAAATCAAGAAGGGTAAAATCATACCCAGTATCCTCTCCAACCACAATGGTATGAAACTAGAAATTAACTATAAGAAGAAAGCTGGAATAATTACAAACATGTGGACATGGAACATGCTACTGAACAACCACTGGGTCAATAAAGAAATAAAAGATGAAATCAAAAGAGACTTAGAGACAAATGAAAATGAATATACAAGATACCAAAATCTTTGGGAAACAGCAAAAATACCATAATAAAAGTTTATACAACATCCCTTTATGCTTAAAACACTCAATAAAATAAAAATAGAAGAAATGTACCTCAACATAATAAAGATCATATATGAGAAGCCATTAGCTAGTCTCATGCTGAATGGTGAAATAATAAAGTCTTTTCTTCTAAAATCAAGAACAAGACAAGGTTGCCCACTCGTTCCACTTTTATTCAACATAGTTCTGGAAGTTTTAGCCAGAGCTATCAGGCAAGAGAAAGAAATAAAAGTCATTCATATCGAGAAAGAAGAAGTAAAGGTATCACTTTTTGCAAATGACATTGACCAATATATTGAAAATCCCAAAGACTCCACTAAAAACTATTAGAAACATTAAAACAATACAGTAAAGTTGCTGAATACAAAATCAATATACAAAAGCCTATTGTTTTCCTATATGCCAATGATGAAATTTCAGAAAATGAACTAAAAAAACCCCAATTATTTTTACAATGGCAACAACAACAATAGAATAATACCTAGGAATAAACTTAACAAAGGATGTGAAAGACCTATATACTGAAAACTACAGAACATTATTGAAAGAAATTGAAAAGTGCACAATGAAATGGGAAAATATTCCATGTTCTTGGATTAAAAGAATCAACATATGCCTGACCTGTGGTGGCGCAGTGGGTAAAGCATCGACCTGGAAATGCTGAGGTTGTCGTTTCAAAACCCTGGGCTTGCCTGGTCAAGGCACATATGGGAGTTGATGCTTCCAACTCCTCCCCCCTTCTCTCTCTGTCTCTCTCTCTTCTCTCTCCCTCTCTGTCTCTCTCTCTCCCTCTCTCTGTCCTCTCTAAAAATGAATAAATAAAATAAAAATAAAGTCAATAAAATAAATATTTAAAAAAAAGAAAAAAAAGAATCAACATAAAGTAGCCATATTACTAAAAATAATATACAAACTTAATGCAATCCCCATCAAAATACCATGTCATTTTTTGAAGAAATAAATAAAAAAATCACCAGGTTTGTATGGAACCATTTTAACCCAAATAACCAAAGCAATCCTGAAGAAAAAGAATGAAGTTAGAGGTATCACACTACCCAACATGATAATCAAAACAGCATGGTATTGACAGAAAAACAGACATACAGACCAATGGAAGAAATCAAGAGCTCAGAAATCAAACTGCATATACATAGACATACACGTAGTCTTTTACAAAGAAGCCAGAAACATACACTGGAGGAAAGAAAGCCTCTTTACTAAGTGGTGCTGGGAAAATTGGAAAACAACATGCAAAAGGATAAAATTTAACTACAGTCTGTCCCTCTTCAGAAAAATTAATTCAAAATGGATCAAAGACCTAAATATAAGATTTAAAACAATAAATTACACAGAAGAAAACATAGTTACTAAACTCATGAACCTCAGCTGTAGAGAACAATTTATGAATTTGACCTCAAAGGCAAAGGAAGTGAAGGCAAAAATAAGTGAATGGAGCTATATAAAAATAAAAAGATTCCATACAGCAGAAGTAACTGACAACAAAACAAATAGGCAGCCAACTAAATGGGAGATGATATTTGCAAACAACAGCTCTGACAAGGGGTTAATATTCAAAATATATAAAGAACTCACAAAGCTCAGCAACAAACAAGCAAACATCCAATTAAAAAATGGGAAGAGAAACTGAATAGATACTTTTCTCAAGAGGACATACAAATGGCCAACAAGTATATGAAGAGATGTTTTATTCACTAGCTATTTGAGAAATACAAATCAAAACCACAATGAGATACCACCTCACTCCTATTGGATTGCCTATTATCAACCAGACATGTAATAAGAAGTGTTGGAAAGGCTTTGGAGAAAAAAAAAAACCCTCATCCACTTCTGGTGAGAATGCAAATTGTAATAGTACAACCATTATGGAAGAAAGTATGGTGGTTGTTCAAAAAATTAAGACTGGAACTACTATATTACCCAGCAATCCCTATACTGGGTATCTATGCTAAAAGCCTGAAAACATGGGTACGTAAAGGCACGTGCATCCCCATGTTCATTGTAGCATTATTCAAGGTGACAAAAACATGGAAACAACCAAAATGTCCCTAGATAGAGAATTGGATAAAAAAGATGTGGTACATAGATACAAGTAATACTACTCAGCCATAAGAAATAATGACATAGTGCCATTTATGACAACATGATTGATTCTTAAGAACATTATACTGAGTGGAATAACTAAATTAGAAAAAGCTAAAAACTGTATGATTTCACACATAGGTGGTATATAAAACTGAGACTTGTGGCCATAGATAAAAGTAAGTGATTACAAGGGGGAGGAGGACCTGGGGGAGGGAAACGTGAGTGAAGGAGTGGGAGGAAGGGTGTAAAGTGATACAAATATAAGGTGACAGAAAATGATTTGACTTTAGATGACAACATAATCAATAGTTCAAATATTATAGAAATATTTACCTGAAACCTATCTACTCTTATTGATCAATGTCACCCTTTTAAATTAAATTTTCTAAATAAAATTTTAAAAAAGCAATACTAGAAAAAAATGGAAGAATCTGAAACAAAACCAATTTAACATTAAAGCCCAAAATCAGTAGAAGGGCAATAGTAAACTTCAGAGCAAAAATAACATTGATACATAAAGACACATGCAGCCCCATGTTCATTGCAGCATTGTTCATAGTGGCCAGGACATGGAAACAACCAAAAAGCCCGTCAATAGATGACTGGATAAAGAAGATGTGGCACATATACACTATGGAATACTACTCAGCCATAAGAAATGATGACACTGAATCATTTACAGCAAAATGGTGGGATCTTGATAACATGATACGAAGCGAAATAAGTAAATCAGAAAAAACCAGGAACTGCATTATTCCATACGTAGGTGGGACATAAAAGTGAGACTAAGAGACATTGATAAGAGTGTGGTGGTTACGGGGGGAGGGGGGAGAGGGAGAGGAAAAGGGGGAGGGGGAGGGGCACAAAGAAAACTACATAGAAGATGACAGAGGACAATCTGACTTTGGGTGATGGGTATGCAACATAATTGAACGAGAAGATAACCTGGACATGTTATCTTTGAATATATATATCCTGATTTATTGATGTCGCCCCATTAAAAAAATAAAATTATTAAAAATAAATAAATAAAAAGTAAAGAGACAAAAAGAAAAATTAATAAAATAAAAATCTGTTTATTTGAAAAGAAACAATATTGACATATTTTCATCTAGACTCAATAAGGAAAAAAGGAAAAATCAAAAATGAAAGAAAACTACAATAAACACTACAAAATTACAAAGGATTATACAAAAATACCCTGAAATGCTATATGCCACAAAATTGAACAACCTAGAAAATTCTTAGATGCTAGACTAAATCATAAATAATTATAAATACTGAACAAGACTGTAGACCTCAAAAAGAAAGATTTATTTGAGGTGAACCCAAGAAGGAATTTATCTGCTCAGGTGGTCAACTGAGGGCCCAAATTTTGTAAATAATAAAAGTCTAGTGGCCCGTTGCTCACAAGGGCTCTTCTCATACTCTATACACTCAGAAGAACCTAAGGCTGAACTCATGTCTTTCACCATTATGCCCCAATTTTTAAGCTGTCTGAGTCAGTCACTGCAAGGGAAACCGGTTTCATCTTTCTACCAGCAGACTGAGACCTGATCTGTCCAATCAGAATTGCACCATTTGGATACCTTATTTACTATAACGGACCTAATTAAGGACCTGGGTTGGAACTTTCAGTATCATGAAAGCATTTCCTTTGTCTCAAGGGAACAGAATTAATGCTGTTAACTGATTCTGTGTCTCCAAGTCTGCAGCTTGTTTTGCTCAAATTAATGCTTTTTATTCTTCATTACAGTCTAAGATTAATTTTGATTTATACAACAATCACTATTAAGGAAACAAACAGTAATCAAAATCCCCCCAAAACAGAATTCCAAGACAAGATGGCTTCACTAGTGAATTCTACCAAACATTAAAGAAACATTTAATATCTGTTCTTCTCAAATTCTTCCAAAAAATTGTAAACAAGACGATGCTGCCTAATACATTTTAATTAGTTTTATTAGCCAACATCACCCTGATACCAAAATCATGCAGGTACATCACAAAAAAGAAATGAACCAACATCCAGGATGAACATAGATAAAAAAACCCCAAAAAACAAAACTTCAGCAAAATACTAGTAAGCTGGTCTGACCTGTGGTGGCGCAGTGGATCAAGTGTCAACCTGGAATGCTGAGGCTATCAGTTCAAAACCCTGGCCTTGCCTGGTCAAAGCACATATGAGAGTTGATGCTTCCTGATCCTCCCCCTCTTCTCCCTCTCTCTCTCTCTCTCTCTTCTCTAAAATGAATAAATAAATAAAAAATTTAAAAATACTAGTAAGCTTAATAAAAAATACATAAAGAGGATCATTAAGCCACAATCAAGTGGGATTGGTTTTAGTGACACAAGGATGGTTCAACACCCTCAATTCAATCAATCTGATACACCACATTAACAAAATGAAAGATAAAAATCACATGATCACCTCAATAGATGCATAGAAAGCATTTGACAATATACAACATCCATATAGGATATAATAATACCTCAATAAAATGGGTATAGAAGGAAGCTAATTCAACATAATAAAGGCTGTATATGACAAACCCTCAGCTAACATCATGCCTAATGATGAGAAACTGAAATCTTCTCCTCTAAGATCAGGAACAAGAAAATAATGCCCATTTTCACCAAAGTTATTTAGTATAGTACTAGAAGTCATAGTTAGAGAAATTAGGCAAGAAAAGAAAAGACATTTAAATTGGAAGGGTAGAAGTAAAATTGTCACTATTTGTGGTGACACTGTCACTGTCATTATCTATGGAAAACTAAAGATTATAAAAAAACTACTAGAAATAATAAACAAATACAGTAAAGTTGTAGGATACAGAATCAATATACAAATATTTGTTGTGCATCTATATAACAACAAAATAACAGAAAGAAAAATAAGAAAACAATCCCATTTATAATTGAAACAGAAAAAATAAAAATACCTAGAAATAAACTTACCAAAGTAGGCAAAAACCTGTAATTCTGAGAACTACAATACATTGTTGAAAAAATTGGAGAAGACACAAAGTAATAGAAAGATATTCTGTATTTTTGCATTGGAAGAACTAACATTGTTACAATATTCATATTATCTAAAGCAATCTACAAACTCAATGCAATCCTTATCAAAATCACAGAGACATTTTTTACAGAAACAGAATAAAAAATTCTAAAATTAATACAAAACCACAGAAAAAACCCTAAATAACCAAAGCCTCTTGGGGGGAGAAAAGAACAAAGCCAAAGGTATCATACTTCTTGATTTCAAACTATACTCAAAGTCATAGTAATCAAAACAGACACACAGATAAATGGAACCAAATTGAAAGCCCAGAAATAAACTCATAGATTTATTGGCAACTCATTTATGACAAAAAAAAGACTTTTCAATAAATGGTGCTAAAACTGGAGCACAATATACAAAAGAATAAAACTAGACCACTACCTTACACCATACACAAAAATTAACTCAAAATATGTTAAAGACTTGAATGTAAGACCAGAAATCATGAAGTACATAGAAGAAAACATAGGCACAGATCTTCTGGATATTCGTCTCAGAGGGGTTTTTGTAAATTTGACTCCAAAGGGAAGGGGGGGGAAGCAAAAATAAATGAATAGGATTACATCAAATTGGAACCCGACACAGGAAAACAAAACAAAACAAAAGAACAACAACAACAAAATTAACAAAATAAAAATGCATCCTACCAAATGGGAGAAGTAATTTGCATATGATACCTCTAATAAGGGGCTACTACCCAAAATATATTAAAAACTCATACAGCTCAGCAACAAAAAAGCGACCTGATTGAAAAAAATTGTTAGAAGATCGGAATGTACATTTTTCAAGGAAGACATACATGGCCAACAGATGAAAGCATGTTCATCATCAGTAGTTCTTAGGTAAATTCAAACTAAAACCACAATAAGATATCACTTCATACCTGCAAGAATAGTTATTATAAAAAAATACAAGAAATAACAAGTGTTAGAGAACATGTGGGAAAAAGGGATCCCTTGTACGCTGAGAGTGAAAATGTAAATTG
This sequence comes from Saccopteryx bilineata, assembly GCF_036850765.1. Lineage (NCBI taxonomy): Eukaryota > Metazoa > Chordata > Mammalia > Chiroptera > Emballonuridae > Saccopteryx > Saccopteryx bilineata. The sequence continues at coordinate 107,001,472 of NC_089502.1, forward strand.
GTGCATTCATAATGGAAAACATTATGGAGGTTTCTTTAAATTAAGAATAGAACTATCATATGATACAACAATTCCTTTTCTGGGTATTTATCTGAAAGTCATGAAAACACTAATTCATAAAGATATATGTACTTATGTTTATTGCAGCCTTATTTATAATAGGCCATGATATGGAAACAACCTAACTGTTTATCAATGGATGAATGAATAAGGAAGATGTAAGATATATATAAGTAGAACTGCCTTATCACCTAGCAATTCCACTTTTAGGAACTTATCTGAAGAAACCCTAAAGAGTAATTCAGAAAACATATGCACCTTTATGTTCATGGAAACGTTATTTATAATAGTCAAGATTTTGAAGAAACACAAGTGTCCATCAGTATATGAGTGAATAATGGAAGCAGAAAGAGACTTTGCTAGGGACAAAGGGTTTATGATGCAGTGTGTAAATAAAGTTTTGTTGAGTTGTACACTTGAAATCTGTACGGTTTTGTGAAACATTGTTACTCCACTGTATTTAATTAAAACTAAAAATTGAGTGGTAGAGCATCGGCCCAATATGTGAAAGTCCCAGGTTTGATTCCTGGCCAGGGCACACAGGAGAAGCATCCATCTGCTTCTCCACCCTTCCCCCTCTCTTTCCTCTCTGTCTTTCTCTTCCCCTCCTACAGCCAAAGTTGGCCTGGGCACTGAGGATGGCTCCATGGCTAGTGCCTCAGGCACTAGAATGGCTCTGACCAAAACGAAGCAATGCTCCAGATGGGCAGAGCATCGACCTCTGGTGGGCATGCTGGGTGGTTCCCAGTCGGGCACATGCAGGAGTCTGTCTGATTGCCTCCCCACTTTTAACTTCAGTAAAATACAAATAAATAAATAAATAATAAAAATTGAGGATGACATCAGAGTAATGGCAGCATGAGAGATACTCCTGATCTCTTCCCCTTGAAATTTCAGCAAGTTGAACAACTATAATGCAGCAAAGGAACCCCACCTGGGCTTGCAAAAGCACTTGAAAGATCCATGCACTGAATGGACTAAAGGTGGGATGGGGTAAAAAGGGGGGTGGAAGTTAAAACACAATCACAGTGGGCTTTGAACACGAGAGAAGACGAACCTGGAATGACTGTTTTGTTTTTGGCTTTTTCCCTGCTGGACTATGGGGAGGAGGGAAGCTCAGGCTTTCTGGATATTTTTTGAGGGGTACAGAGAGGAAAACATGGAGTGACTGGGTCTCCTTCTGTAGGTAGGAGTGGTGAAATAGAGGGGCAAAAGGAGAGATAAACTAAAGGGACCAGAATACAAAGTCAACAGTTGGTGTTACCACAGACTGCCTGCAGCCCACACTCAGCAGAGAAAGAGAAACTAAAGTGCTACCCCTGACCTCACAGATCCCACCTCCCTCATCTCTCAAAAGTAAGGTTGGCAGAGACAAGCCCTATAGACAGCTCTCCAGAGCCACTCTATCCCCTGAAGAACAGAGGTGCTCCACTTCCAGTACCCAGGTCTGCTGAGATGTGGGAGGGAACATATGGAAGCTGAGATCTTCATTGTTAGAGCTGTAAAGCCAGGGAGTTGAAGCCATAAAGCTAAAGCCATAAGGCTGAGGACATAAAGCCTTCATAACATGCCACAGCTACCAATGCAACTGTGGCCCCACTTACATCATTGTAACAGTGACAGCAACATCTCAGCAGACAGCCCAGGATCTTCACAGATCTAAAAGTGGTAATACAGCAAAAACTACTGGAAAAAACTTCTCAAAACCAAAATTTATTTTCCCCCCTTTATTCCTTTTTTTCTTCTTATTTTTTATCTCTTTCATTTTTAAAATTTTTATAATTATTATTTTTTGTGGGTGTTTTGTTTTTTTTATTTTTTTTGTCTTTCAATCTTTTTTTCCTGTGATTTTCCTTCTTTACTTGTCATAATTTAAAGAATTTATATTCTTTATTGTATTTTTTAATTTTTTTGTTTTTAGTTGTTGTTTTTTTGTTTTCTTGTTAGGGTTCTTAATACAACTCTCAAGTGCCATCAAGGAAGATGAAATTGAATTCCATGGCTACACAAGACAGAGAAGTATTTCATAAAGAAAATAAAAAATCTCTAGAAAAAAATTCAATCACATGGAAGGCTTAGAATTAAATAATACAAAATTCAAAATTGAAGTTCTGAAAATATTCAATGAGATGTAAGAAGACACCAATAGCCAACTTAATCAGCTCAAAATACAAATTAGTGAAAGAACCAAAAATCTCATCAAGAATATTGAAACCATCTGACCAGGCAGTGGCGCAGTGGATAGAGTGTTGGACTGGGATGCTGAGGATCCAGGTTCGAGACCTTGAGGTCACCAACTTGAGCATGGGCTCATCTGGCTTGAACAAGGCTCACCAGCTTGGACCCAAGGTCGCTGGCTCAAGCGAGGGGTTACTGGGTCTGCTAAAGGCCCATGGTCAAGGCACATAAGAGAAAGCAATCAATGAACAACTAAGGTGTCACAACAACAACAAAAAAACCAAACTAATGATTGATGCTTCTCATCTCTCTCTGTTCTTGTCTGTCCCTATCTATTCCTCTCTCTGACTCTCTCTCTGTCTCTGAAAAAAAAAGAATATTGAAACTTTAAAAACAGAGATGAAGAATTCAATACGTGACTTGAAGAATGAGGTAGCAAATTTAGCTAATAGAACAAGCCATACAGAGGAAAAAATGAGTGACATCGAAGACAGGCAACTAAAGATCCTACAGAGAAAAAAAAAAGAGGAAAGAGACTTACAAACTAAAATCTGAGAGAGTTCTATAAGAATTGTCTGTCTCCATCAGAAAAAGCAACATAAGAATAACGGGTATATCAGAAGAAGAAGAGAGGGAAAAGGGAATGGAGAGTTTATTCAAACAAATAATTGATGAGAACACCCAAAACTTATGAAAAGAGTTAGAGCCTCTAATCTAAGAAGCAAATAAAAAGCCAAGTTACCACAACTAAAATAGACCTACTCCAAGGCACATCATAATAAAGTTGTCAAAAATCAATGACAAAGAAAAAATCTTCAAGTCATCTGTGGAAAAGTAGACCATAACATATGAAAGAAAGAACAATGAGTTATCATCAGACTTCTCAGCAGAAACTCTACAAACCAGAAGAGGGTGGACCCAAACATGTAACATGCTGAAAGAAAGAAATCACCAGCCAAAACTACTATATTCATCAGTTATCCTTCAAATGTGAAAAAGAAATAAAAACCTTTGCAGACATATAGAAGCTGAGGGAATTTATCACCAGAAAATACCCACTGCAATAATTATTCAAGGGGGTTATTTTATTAAACCAGATAAAAAGAAGAAAACAAATTAAAACTACAAGTAAATGCTACAACAAGGTCACAATAAAAACAAGGATAATCTGTGACAACAATAACATAAAAGGGGAGAAGATAAAGATCTTTAGGAGCAAAGGAGGATGGAGTGCAGAAGCACACATATGACAAAGGACTCTACTACTTATGAACATTTTTTCTTAACCTAATGGTAACCATCCACAAAAAAGCCACTACTGAAACACACAGCTTAAAAAAAAAAGAATCAGGCGAAGTAAGTATGAAATACCACCAAACAAACACAACTAGCAACAACAACAAAAAACAACAAGACACAGAGCTACCAGAAAACAACACACAAAATGGTTAAAGAAATTCCTCAAGTGTCAAGAATTACCCTAAATGTAAATAGAATGAACTCACCAATAAAGAGGCACAGAGTAGCAGACTGGATCAAAAAGCAAAACCCAATCATATGCTGCCTTCAAAAGACACATTAGAGATGCAAGGACAAAAGTAGATTCAAAGTGAAAGGGTGGATCTGATCAAGCAGTGGCACAGTGGATAGAGCATGGGACTGGGATGCAGAGGACCCAGGTTTGAAACCCTGAGGTTGCCATCTTGAGCATGGGCTCATCTGGTTTGAGCAAAGCTCACCAGCTTGAGCCCAAGGTTGGTGGCTTGAACAAGGGGTTACTCAGTCTGCTGGAGCCCCCTGGTCAAGGCACATATCAGAAAGCAATCAATGAACAACTAAGGTGCTGCAAGGAAGAATGAATGCTTCTCATCTCTCTCCCTTTATGTTTGTCTGTCCCTATCTGTTCCTCTCTCTCACTCTCTGTCACACACACACAAAAAGTGAAAGGTTGGTTTTCCAAGAAAATAATGTCCAAAAAAAGAAGCAGGCATAGCCATACTCATATCTGAAAATGGTGACTTCAAGACAACAAAGATAACCAGAGACAAAGACAAATATTTCATAATGGTAAAGGGACATTGTATCAAGAAGACATAACACTTTTTAATATATATGCACAGAACCAGAGAGCACAAATATATGACACCTACTAACTGATCTAAAAATAGAAGCAAACAAAAACACAATCATACTTGGAGATTTCAACACAACATTGATGGCATTAGATAGATCATTCAAACAGAAAATAGATAAAGAAATATTTGTCTTAAATGACACACTAGAACAAATGGACATAAAAAACATTTATAGGACTTTTAATCCCAAAACATCAGATAATACATTTTTACCCAGTGTGCATGGAATATTCTCAAGTATAGACCATATGTTGGGCCACAAAACTAACATCAACAAATTTAGGAAAATTGAAATTATACCAAGTATATTTTCTGATCGTAAGGCTTTGAAATCAGAATTCAACTGCAAAAAGGAAGTAAAGAAACCCACAAAAAAGTGGAAAGTAAAGAATATACTTCTAAAAAATGACTGGTCAAAGAAGATATAAAAGCAGAGATCAAAAGATATACAGACAAATGGAAATGACAACACAACAAATCAAAATCTGGTATGCAGCAAAAGTAGTAATAAGAGAGTTTATATCATTACAGTTTTATATCAAGAAACAAAGATCTCAAGTAAGCAATCTAACATCAAACATTCAGAAACTAGGAAAAGAAAAAAAGCAACCCAAAGTCATCAGAAGAAAGAAAATAGTAAAAACTAAAACAAAACTAAATGAAATACAGAACAAAAATATTATAGAAAAAATGTGTATAACAAAAAGCTGGTACTTTGAAAAGCTCAATGAAATTGACAAACCACTGGCTAGACTCATTAAGGACAAAAAAGGAATGACTCATATAAACAAAATTTGAAGGGATAGAAGAGAAATTACCACAGACATCATAAATGTACAAAAGATCATAGTAGAATATTATGAAAGATTGTACGCCACCAAATTCAACAACCTAGAGAAAATGGATAAATTCCTAGAACTATACAATCTTCCTAGACTGAGTCAGGAAGAAGTGGAAAACCTAAATAGACCCAGAAGCAGGGAGGAAATATAAACAATTATCAAAAACCTCCCCAAGATTCCAAGATGGCAACAGAGTAGGCAGACTTTCCAACTGCTACCTCCAAAGAACAAATTGGATTACAATTTTTTTATACATAAAGTTTTATTAATTTTAATGGGGTGACATCAATAAATCAGGGTACATATATTCAAAGAAAACATGTCCAGGTTATCTTGTCATTCAATTATGTTGCATACCCATCACCCAAAGTCAGATTGTCCTCTGTCACCTTCTAACTAGTTTTCTTTGTGCCCCTCCCCCTCCCCCTCTCCCTCCTCCCCCCTCCTATAACCACCACACTCTTGTCCATGTCTCTTAGTCTCGTTTTTATATCCCACCAATGTATGGAATCATGCAGTTCTTGTTTTTTTCTGATTTACTTATTTCACTCCATATAATGTTATCAAGATCCCACCATTTTGTTGTAGATGATCCGATGTCATCATTTCTTATAGCTGAGTAGTATACCATATGGCATAGTGTATATGTGCCACATCTTCTTTATCCAGAGATAAATATATATATATATATATATATATATATATATATATATATATATATATATATATATATATATTACTGTGATTAAAGCCTTCAAGCAAACTCTTGGCCAATACAACAAGAATCCATAAAAGAATAGTGTCCTTAATATGTTCATCAAGTCCAAGTTGGCACCAACACCATTCTATATCCCTGCGAATGCAACCCAACCCCAGTTCAGTCCATTAGGAGCTATCACAAGGAGCAGGAGTCCAGAAAAGTCCACAGTCAGGAAAAGTCCGCATGGCACTGGAATTGTTGTCACAATTCTATACTTTGCAGCTCATATCCAAGTCCCAATGTCTGCTGCTTCTAGCTGGTAATGATTCTGGAAAAGCCATCTGCAGCATGTGTGGAGATGGAGCCTCTGTTCTCCTCTGCCTGGAGAGATGAGACCAGGTTGCTTTTCCCTGGAGCTCTGCAACTGTGGCATGGTAAAGACAACCTTGGGATACACTAAGCTGGGTGGCAAAGGTAAATTCACAATAGAAGTTGGCTAAAGGGGGAGAGAGAGCTCTAAATTAGAAGTAGGTCCCAGCCTGAAATATGAGTGGGGCAATGAGGTAGGAGGAATAAAGGAAACACTATATATTGAACAAAGCAGCAGAAAATAGAACTATCAACACCCACAACAGAGATCTTTGAGGGAAGAATAAAAAACCTGACTATTCAGGCAAGACATAGTTAAGTGGCCCTTGTGCAAATAAGATCAGTTTACCTGCTTCTTGGAATAAATACCCTAGGCTCGTCCACAGTGTCATAGATGGGGCCGATGGCCCTGGGCACCTTCAGCCTTCAGTGGCAAAATCCAGCATTCTGGGCAAGGTTAGGTCATAGGTGGCTGGAGCAGGGCTGGAAGAGATTGAACCCTCCCTTAGAGGAGCAAGGGGGAAGCCTACCTTCCAGTTTCCCTTTTCCTCTCAGCAAAGGCATGTAAGCCTGGCAGGATTTAGCTCAATGACCTTCCTTTTCACTATTGAAGCAGGACTCATATGGATTCTTATGAGACTTCGTTGGGGCGTTGGAGCCTTTAAGGGCATATTCTAAAAGCTGGTAATTCATCTGATCTCTATTGGGCTTTTTCTGCCTCTTGGTACCTTAAAGGCCATGCTCAGAAGATCTCGCTGAGGGGTTTGAGGATCCCCATCCGCCTATATAAACCTTTTCTGTATATCTGGAGCTATTTGGAAAAAGACAAAACAGTGTTATTAGTTGGATCAAATAAAAGAAGGTAGAAGTTTGCAGGAGAAGATTTGGCATCTCCTGTTCATCAGCATTCAAAAGAAATTTAAAATTTTTTAAGTAAAAAGCATGATATGATAGACCCATAGGAGTTCCAGGATATGACTCCCCCCTTTTATTTTTTTTAATTGACCTTAAAATATTTGCTGGGTACACTTTAATAATACCTTGATTTTACAGATTGTAAGAGATACCCATAATTGGAAAGGTTTGACAAAATACAGTAAATGCTTTTGCTACATATGCAGGAGCATTGTCAGTTTAACCAGTTTAGAAAATCCAATAATAGAAAAATGCATACAGACAATGAGCTATAACATGCTTAGCAGCCTCTCCTGTTCTGACAGAGGTTACTATAAATCCAGAATAGGTATCCACTGTAACGTGGACATAGGACTGTTTGCCAAATGAAGGTATATGAGTAACATCCATTTGCCAAAGTTGTCCTGGTAGGGGTCCTTGAGGGTTAATTCCAAATGAAGGGACAGATTGTAGTATAGGACCCGTTGGACAGGATTTACCAATCTGCCGTGCTGCTTCCCGAGAAAGTTGAAACTGTTTACACAGGGCTGCAGCATTCTGGTGATGAATAGTATGAGACTGAATTGCTCGATCTGTCATGGTTGCTCCAAATAATTTTCTTTTGGGTAACTTGATCAACAAGGGCATTCCCTTGTGCCAAAGCTCCAGGGAGCATGGAGTGAGCTCGAGTATGTCCTATAAAACATGGCACAAAGAAAACTAGATAGAAGGTGACAGAGGACAATCTGACTTTGGGTGATGGGTATGCAACATAAGTGAATGACAAGATAACCTGGAGTTGTTATCTTTGAATATATGTATCCTGATTTATTGATGTTGCCCCATTAAAAATATAAAATTATTAAAAAAACAACAACAACAAAAACAAAACAAAACAAAAACAAACAAACAAATAAAACCATGGAGCTCTATGTTGACATATAAGTCTTCGAAGAAGGAGGAACTGCTGAAATAGTTCATCAGCAGTTGTCCCTAAGGCAGCAGTCTTTATAGTAGAAACAACCATAAGTAATTATTTGCTGTCTGTATATAGATTAAAGGAGGAATATGGTGAATGCTGAAGAGCCATGATAATAGCATATATTTCTAGTCTTTGAGCTGATTTTAAGTTGACTGTTTCAGTATAAAGCTGTCCATTGATTTGCAAGAGCGATTTGCCATTTAGTGGAAGTTTCCCAAAGCCATTGTTGTTGATCCTTTGAAAAAAGGAACAACAATAATTTTGAGGCTCAAAACCTATAAGCTGTAAGGGTTGCCTATGCCCCTTGATAATCAAGGATGCGACAAGCTCAAAATATGGAAGTGTATTCCATGGGCTATTATTATAGATGGTTCAATGTGCCCAAGCTGTAGCTGCTCTTGTACTAATTGAGCAGCTGCCCTAAGTTTTTCCTAAGGGGCCATTGGTCTACCCATACAGGATTATCTGATTTCCAAGTAATTGGGTCTGCACAATGCATTATTGGGGTAGCAGGAGCTACCAAGGTCCCTATGCTAAATTTTGATATCCTAATCCACACCTTCTGGTATTCAGTGCCATTTCTATGGGGGTGAGAATTCCTCGCTGTTCTTTCCCTAGTCCCTTAGTGGGCAAAAATCCCCAATCAAACACTGAGTACTGAATAAATCATTAGGACTGAGAAGCAATGCTCCCGTATTTTTCAAAACATCTCTACCCCACAAATTAACTGGCCATCAGGGAGCGCATAAGGCTTAAAAAAATCCAGAATGACCTTCTTAATCTTCCCAATGTAGAAAACTAGAACTTTATTGTAGGGATTTACTCTGCCCTATACCTTGTAATTCTGTGGCTGCTACATGAGTGGGCCAGGAAGGAGGCCAATGTAGCTGAGCAATAACAGATACATCAGCTGCAGTATCTAAAAGTCCTTTAAATTTATGCCCTTGTATTGTTAGTTCCATTTCAGGTCTATTTTTTTTTAAATCCAGTTGACAAAATCAGAAGAGCCAAATCGCCAATTTTCTTGGGGCCCCTTTTGCAGGATGTGGCCTGAGAAGCAGAATTAGCATCCTTATACTATTCTTCTAACTGCTTGAATTAGCCGTGAGACAAATTCTTTTTTTAAAATTAATTTTAATGGGGTGACATTGATAAATCAGGGTACATATGTTCAAAGAAAACATCTCCAGGTTATCTTGTCATTCAATTATGTTGCATACCCCTCCCCCAAAGTCAAATTGTCTTCCGTCACTTTCTATCTGATTTTCTTTGTGCCCCTTCCCTCCCCCTCTCCCTCTCTCTCCTCCCTCCCCCTCCATAACCACCACACTCTTGTCCATGTCTTAGTCTTGTTTTTATGTCCCACCTAAGTATGGAATCATGCAGTTCTTAGTTTTTTCTGATTTAATTATTTCAGTCAGTATAATGTTATAAAGGTTTATCCTGTTGTCATAAATGATAGTATGTCATCATTTCTTATGGCTGAGTAGTATTCTGTTGTATGTATATACCACTTCTTCTTTATCCAATCCTTTATTGAAGGACATTTCAGCTGTTTCCATGTCTCAGCCACTGTCAACAATGCTGTGATGAACATGGGGGTGAATGTGTCTGTTTGTTTTGTTGTCAGTTTCTTTTGCTGTGCAGAAGCTTCTTATTTTGATGTAGTTCCATTATTTTATCTTTGCTTTTACTTCCCTTGCCTTTTGGGTCAAATTCATAAAATTTTCTCTACTACCAAGGACCATGAGTTTAGTACCTATTTTTCTATGTAACTTATTGTTCCAAATCTTATATTTAGGTCTTTGATCCATTTTGAATTAATTTTTGTGCAAGGAGACAAACTGTAGTCAAGTTTCATTCTTTTTGCATGTGACTTTCCAATTTTCCAAGCACCATTTATTGAAGAAGCTTTTTTTTTCTCCATTGTGTATTTTTGGCTTCTTTATCAAAGATGATTTGACCATATATATGTGGTTTTATTTCTGGGCTCTCTCTACTGTTCCATTGGTCTGTGTGTCTATTTTTCTGCCAGTACCATGCTGTTTTGATTATCATGGCTCTGTAGTATAGTTTGAAGTCAAGTATTGTAATGTCTCTAACTTCGTTTTTTCCCCCCTTAGGATTACTTTGATTATTTGGAGTTTTTTATGGTTTTATATAAACCTATGACTTCTTGTTCCATTTTAAAAAATGACATTGGAATTTTGATGGGAATTGCATTAAATTTGTATATTATTTTGAGTAATATCGCCATTTTAACTATATTTATTCTTCCTATCCACAACCAAGAAATATTTTTCCATTTCATTTCATCCTTTTCAATTTTTTTCTTTTGATTAATTTTAATGGGGTGACATTGATAAATCAGGGTACATATGTTCCGAGAAAACAGCTCTAGGTTATTTTGACATTTGCTTATGCTTCATTCCCATCACCCAAAGTCCAATTGTCTTCCATCACCTTCTAACTGGTTTTCTTTGTGCCCCTCCCCTCCCCCAACCCCCTCTCTCCCCTGCCCCCCACCTTGTAACCCCCACATTCTTGTCCATGTCTCTGAGTCTCATTTTTATGTCCCACCTATGTATGGAATCATATAGTTCTTAGTTTTTTCTGATTTATTTATTTCGCTCAGTATAATGTTATCAAGGTCCATCCATGTTGTTGTAAATGATCCGATGTCATCATTTCTTATGGCTGAGTAGTATTCCATAGTATATATGTACCAAAGCTTTTTAATCCACTCGTCCTCTGACGAACACTTGGGCTGTTTCCAGATCTTCGCTATTGTGAACAATGCTACCATAAACATGGGGGTGCATTTCTCCTTTTCAAACAGTGCTATGGTGTTCTTGGGGTATATTCCTAACAGTGGTATAGCTGGGTCAAAAAGCAGTTCAATTTTTAATTTCTTGAGGAATCTCCATACTGTTTTCCACAGTGTCTGCACCAGTCTGCATTCCCACCAGCAGTGCAGGAGAGTTCCCTTTTCTCCACATCCTTGCCAGCACTTATTCAGTGTTGTTTTATTGATGAGCGCCATTCTGACTGGTGTGAGGTGATATCTCATTGTGGCTTTAATTTGCATTTCTCTAATGATTAGTGATGTTGAGCATTTTTTCATATGCCTATTGGCCATCTGTATGTCCTCTTTGGAGAAATGTCTATTCATTTCTTTTGCCCATTTTTGGATTGGATTGTTTGTCTTCCTGGTATTAAGTTTTACAAGTTCTTTATAAATTTTGGTTATTAACCCCTTATCAGATGTATTATCAAATATATTCTCCCATTGTGTAGTTTGTCTTTTTATTCTGTTCTTATTGTCTTTAGCTGTGCAAAAGTTTTTTAGTTTGATAAAGTCCCATTTGTTTATCTTATCTTTTATTTCACTTGCCTGTGGAGACAAATCGGCAAATATATTGCTGCAACAGATGTCAGAGAGCTTACTGCCTATGTTTTCTTCTAAGATGCTTATAGTTTCATGGCTTACATTTAAGTCTTTTATCCATTTTGAGTTTATTTTTGTGAATGGTGTAAGTTGGTGATCTAGTTTCATTTTTTTGCAGGTAGCTGTACAATTTTCCCAACACTATTTGTTGAAGAGGCTGTCTTTACTACAATGTATGCTCTTACCTCCTTTGTCAAATATCAGTTGTCCATAAAAGTGTGGGTTTATTTCTGGGTTCTCAGTTCTGTTCCATTGATCTATATGCCTGTTCTTATGCCAGTACCAGGCTGTTTTGAGTACAATGGCCTTATAATATAACTTGATATCTAGAAGTGTGATACCACCCGCTTTATTCTTCCTTTTCAAGATTGCTGAGGCTATTCATGTTCTCTTTTGGTTCCATATAAATTTTTGGAATATGTGTTCTATATCTTTGAAGTAAGTCATTGGCATTTTAATCGGTATTGCATTGAATTTATAAATTGCTTTGGGTAATGTAGACATTTTAATGATGTTTATTCTTCCTAACCATGAGCACGGTATATATTTCCACTTGTTTGTATCTTCCCTGATTTCTTTTATCAATGTTTTATAATTTTCTGAATACAAGTCTTTAATATCCCTGGTTAAATTTATTCCTAGGTACTTTATTTTTTTGGTTGCAATGGTAAAGGGGATTGATTCCTTAATTTCTTTTTCTAATAGTTCATTGTTAGTGTATAAAAATGCCTCTGATTTCTGAGTATTAATTTTATATCCTGCCACCTTGCTGAATTCATTTATCAGGTCTAGTAGTTTTTTGAATGAGACTTGAGGTTTTTCTATATACAATATCACATCATCTGCAAATAATGATAGTTTTACTTCTTCTTTTCCAATTTGGATGCCTTTTCTTTCCTTTTCTTGTCTGATTGCTGTGGCTAGGACTTCCAGAACTATGTTGAATAAGAGTGGTGAAAGGAGGCACCCCTGCCTTGTTCCTGATCTTAAGGGGATTGCTTTTAATTTTTGCCCATTGAGTATGATGTTGGCTGTGGGTTTGTCATAGATGGCCTTTATCATGTTGAGGTACGTTCCCTGTATTCCCACTTTGCTGAGAGTTTTGATCATGAATGGGTGCTGGATTTTATCAAATGCTTTTTCTGCATCTATTGAAATTATCATGTGGTTCTTCTCCTTCCTTTTGTTTATGTGATGAATCACATTGATTGATTTGCGAATATTGTACCAGCCTTGCCTCCCAAGAATAAATCCCACTTGATCCTGGTGTGTGATTTTTTCATATATTGCTGGATCCGGTTTGCTAATATTTTGTTGAGGATTTTATCACCTAAATTCATCAGGGATATTGGCCTATAATTTTCTTTCTTCATGTTGTCTTTGCGTGGTTCTGAAATCAGAATTATGCTTGCCTCATAAAAGGAGCTTGGAAGTCTTCCTTCCTCTTGAGTTTTTTGAAATAGCTTTTGCCTCACCCTTGCAGAAGGAGTCCGCCTGTGGGATGCCTGCAAGCCTTGGCTCCACAGGCCAGGTGGGGTCCTTTTCAATTTTTTAATAATGCTTTATAGTTTTCAGTATATAGTTCCTTTACATTCTTTGTTATGTTTATTGTTAGGTATTTTATTTTATTTTATTGTTGAAATTGTAAAAGGGATTATTTTTTTAGTCCTTTTCCTGAAGTTTTATCATTGGCATATAAGAAAGCAATAGGCCCTGGCCGGTTGGCTCAGCGGTAGAGCGTCGGCCTGGCGTGCGGGGGACCCGGGTTCGATTCCCGGCCAGGGCACATAGGAGAAGTGTCCATTTGCTTCTCCACCCCCCCTCCTTCCTCTCTGTCTCTCTCTTCCCCTCCCGCAGCCAAGCCTCCATTGGAGCAAAGATGGCCCGGGTGCTGGGGATGGCTCCTTGGCCTTTGCCCCAGGCGCTAGAGTGGCTCTGGTTGCGGCAGAGCGACCCCCCGGAGGGGCAGAGCATCGCCCCTCGTGGGCGTGCTGGGTGAATCCCGGTCGGGCGCATGCGGGAGTCTGTCTGTCTCTCCCCGTTTCCAGCTTCAGAAAAAAAAAAAAAAGAAAGCAATAGACTTCTGTATATTAATTTTGTATTCTGCGACCTTACTGTGTTGGTTTATTGTTTCTAATAGCCTTTCTGTGGAGTCTTTGGGGTTTTCTATATACAGGATCATATCATCGGCAAAAGTAAATCTTTACTTCTTTCCTAATATAAATGCTTTTTATTTTTTTCCTTTTCTGATTGCTCTGGCTAGAACTTCCAGCACTGTGTTAAATAGGAGTGGAGAGAGTGGGAAGCTTTGTCTTGTTCCTGATTTTAGAGGAAAAGTTTTTAGCTTTTTAGCGTTTATGATGTTAGCTGATGGTTTGTTGTAAATGGCTTTTATTATGTCGAGGTAGTTTCCTTCTATACTCATTTTTGTTGAGTGTTTTAAACATAAAAGAATGTTGCATTTTATTGATTGCCTTTTCTGTATCAATTGATAAAATCATATGGTTTTTGTTCTTTGTTTTGTTGATATGGTGCATTATGTTAATCTTTTTATGTATGTTGAACCATCCTTGTGTTTCTCGGATGAATCCCACTTGATCACAATGAATTATTTCTTTAATGTGTTGTTGTATTTGATTTGCTAGTATTTTGTTTAGGATTTTTGCATCTGTATTCATTAGAGATATTGGTCTGTAGTTTTCTTTTTTGTGTTGTGTTTGCCAGATTTTGGCATGAGGGTTATGTTGGCCTCATAAAATGTGTTTGGAAGGTTTGCTTCTTCAATTTTTTGGAAGACTTTGAGAAAAATAGGAACCAAATCTTATTTGAATGTTTGGTAGAATTCATTAATATAGCCATCTGGCCCCAGAGTTTTATTTTTGGGGAGATTTTTGATAGTTGTTTTTATTTCCTCGCTGCTTATAGGTCTATTTAAGCTTTCTACTTCTTTGTGATTCAGTCTAGGAAGATTGTATTATTCTAGTTTACTCATTTCTTGTAGGTTGTTGAATTTTGTGGCATATAGTTTTTCATAGTATTCTGCAATAATTCTTTTTATATTTATGATATCTGTGGTAATTTCTCCTCTTTATTTTGAATTTTATTTATATGAGTCTTTTCTCTTTTTTCCTTAGTGAGTCTTGCCAGAGGATTGTCAATTTTGTTGATCTTTTCAAGGAACCAGCTCTTTGTTGTATTATTTTTTTCTATAGTTTTTCTGTTCTTTATATCCTTTATTTCTGCTCTAATTTTTATTATTTCCTTTCTTCTGCTGGTTTTGGATTGCCTTTGTTCTTCTTTTTTTTTTTTAGTTCCTTAAGATGTGATGTTAGGTTGTTTACTTGGGCTCTCTTGTTTTTTCATATAATTCTGTAATAATATGAACTTCCCTCTTATTACTGCTTTCACTGCAACCCAGAGATTCTGATATGTTGTGTTGTCATATTCATTTGTTTGTATATAGCTTTTGATCTCATTCTTTATTTCTTCTTTAACTGGGTCATTTTTTAGAAGTATGTTGTTTAATTTCCACATTTTTGTGGGTTTGTTTACTTTTTTTATTTTCAGTTGAATTCTAGTTTCAAAGCCTTATGGTCAGAAAATACATTTGTATAATTTAATTTGTTGATGTTAGTTTTGTGGCCCAGCATATGGTTTATTCTTGAAAATGTGCCATGTACACTGGAGAAAAATGAATACTCTGACGTTTTGGGATGAAATGTCTTATAGATGTTTGTTATGTCCATTTCTTCTAGTGTTTCATTTAAAGTCAATATTTCTTTATTGGTTTTCCATTTGGATGAACAATCTAAAGCCATCAATGGTGTATTGAAGTCTCCAAGTCTGATTATATATTTTTCAGTTTGTACTTTTACATCAGTTAGTAGAAATTTTATATTTTTTGGTGCTCCCTGGTTTGGTGCCTATATATTAAGAAGTGTTGTGTCTTCTTGATACAGTGTCCCCTTTATCGGTATGAAATGTCCATATTTTTCTCCGGTTACCTTTGTCATCTTGTAGTCAGCATTGTCAGATATAAGTATGGCTACACCTGCTTTTCTTTTGGCATTTACTGTTGGGAGAATTGTTTTCTAACCTTTCAATTTGCATCTATTTTTATCCTTGTAGCTTAGATGTGTCTCTTGAAGGCAGTATACTGTTGGGTTTTGCTTCTTGATCCAATCTGTTACTCTGTGCCTCTTCATCAGTGAGTTCAATTTATTTACATTTAGTGTAATTATTGACACCTGAGGATTGCCTACTGGCATTTTATCAGTTTTCTGATAGCTTTGTCTCTTGTTTGGTTCTTCTTTTTTGTTTTTCTGTCATTTGTTTTTGTTTGGTGGCATTACAGTCCTCTATCTTCTGTTCCTTCTTTTTTTAAGCTATGTGTTTTAGTAGTGGCATTTTCAGTTGTGGTTACCATTAGTTTATTAAAAGAAAGGTTATCATATTCATTAGAGTCCTTTATCTCATGAGTGCTACTGCACTCCATCCTTCTTTGCTAATGCTGATCATTATCCTCTCCCCTTTTATGTTATTGTTGTCACAGATTATCTTTTTGTAATTGTGGTTTTGTTAAAATTTTTACTTGTAGTTTTGTTTTGTTCTTTGTATCTGGTCAGATAACCCCCTTTAGTATTCCCTGTAGTGTGGGTTTTCTGGTGATAAATTCCCTCAGCTTCTGTATGTCTGTAAATGTTTTCATTTCCCCTTCATATTTGATGGATATAGTATTCTTGGCTGGTAGTTCTTCTCTTTCAGTACTTTAAATATTGGGGTCCACTCTCTTCTGGCTTGCAGAGTTTTTGCTGAGAAATCTAATGATAGCCTAATGGGCCTTTCTTTATATGTTCTATTTTGCTTCTCCCTAGCTGCCTTGAGGATTCTTTCTTTGTCATTGATTTGTGATAATTTCATTATGATGGGTCTTGGAGTAGGTCTTTTTGGGTTGAGGTAACTTGGTATTCTGTTTGTTTCTTGGATTTGAGGCTCTAACTCAGGCGTGGCCAACAGTTTTTGCCCCCAGGCCAGATTAGAAAGAAAACTTTTTTCATGGGCTGGACAAAACATTAAAATTTAAAAATGTTAAATACAAAAACAATTTAAGTAAACAAAATTTTATTATGTAATTTGTTTATGAATAAATGTGAGTGAAAAAATGTTTCAATATACAATATTATTTTAATAAAAATATTTTAAGCCCTGGCCGGTTGGCTCAGCGGTAGAGCGTCGGCCTGGCGTGCGGGGGACCCAGGTTCGATTCCTGGCTAGAGCACATAGGAGAAGCGCCCATTTGCTTTTCCACCCCCCCTCCTTCCTCTCTGTCTCTCTCTTCCCCTCCCGCAGCCAAGGCTACATTGGAGCAAAGTTTGCCCATGTGCTGGGGATGGCTCTGTGGCCTCTGCCCCAGGCGCTAGAGTGGCTCTGGTCACGGCAGAGTGATGCTGCGGAGGGGCAGAGCATCTTCCCCTGGTGGGCAGAACGTAGCCCCTGGTGGGCGTGCCGGGTGGATCCTAGTCGGGCGCATGTGGGAGTCTGACTGTCTCTCCCCGTTTCCAGCTTCAGAAAAATACAAATATATATATATATATATATATACATATATATATATATATATGTGTATATATATATATATATATATATATTTTAATAAAAATACAGGTGTGTCCGTAAAGTCATGGTGCACTTTTGACCGGTCACAGGAAAACAACAAAAGATGATAGAAATGTAAAATCTGCACCAAATAAAAACAAAACTCTCCCAATTTCATATCTATTCAGTGCAGTTCAATGTGGGCTCATGCACAGATTTTTTAGGGCTCCTTAGGTAGCTATCCTGTATAGCCTCTACAGACTCGTCACTGACTGATGGCCTATCAGAACGGGGTTTCTCCACCAAACTACCAGTTTCCTTCAACTACTTATCCCACTGAGTAATGTTATTCCTATGTGGTGGCGCTTCATTATAAACATGCTGATGTTCACGTTGCACTTTGGTCCCGGATTCGAATTTAGCGAGCTACAGAACACACTGAACTTTCCTCTGTACTGTCCACATCTTGACTGGCATGGCCGTGGGCTGCTCTGCTGTATACATGGTGTTATGTCATTATCTGCACATGCGCACATACTGCCACATCATCCTACAGAAACTGGGAGGGTTTTCTTTTTATTTGGTACAGATTTCACATTTCTATCGTCTTTTGTTGCTTTCCTGTGACCGGTCAAAAGTGCACCATGACTTTATGGACACACTGTATAATTACATACTATATAAATATCCAA
This sequence comes from Saccopteryx bilineata, assembly GCF_036850765.1. NCBI lineage: Eukaryota > Metazoa > Chordata > Mammalia > Chiroptera > Emballonuridae > Saccopteryx > Saccopteryx bilineata. The sequence goes on from NC_089502.1 coordinate 107,019,367, forward strand.
ACTGCATCACAATCAATTGAAACAATTTTTAATTAATAGAATGAACTTGAAGAGGTTATATCACAAATAAAACAATTATTTTGTTTTACAAACAGCCTGGACACGTTTTCAGTTATCAACTGCAGGAATTGTCTATGCTACAATACCACTTGATTCAGCACACTTGACCACAAAAATAATGGGTTGTTTGACCTTGGGTGTGCACTGGCAAACTTCACCTAAATGTGGTTTTCACATTGCCACTAAATGTCAAACAGTTCATATCGAGTACAGATGAGTACAAAAGTTGTAAATCTTTATAATGAATTTAAAAAAAAATAAAGAAGTATCACGAATCCATTCAAGCAATTATTGGAAGTTAAACCTAGATTAGTCACACCTGGAATTTTTCCCATATATCACTATCTTCTTAAATATCTCGATTTCCAATAATCAAAGACACTTCCATTTCTGAGTAGTTGACAGTTTAAAGTTGCAGAGAATAAAAATTTTATTGTGGACCACATAAACTCATTACCCGGGCTGGATCTGGCCCATGGGTCATATGTTGGCCATGCCTGCTCTAACTCTTTCCAAAGGCTTGAGAACTTCTCATTGATCATTTGTTTCAATATGTTTTCCATTCCCTTTTTCTCTTCTTCTTCTTCTAATATACTCATTATTCTTATATTGCTCTTTCTGGTGGAGTCAGACAATTCTTTTATTCATTTTTTTAGAGAGGAGAGGGAGAGACAGACAGAGGAGAGACAGAGAGAGAAGGGGGGAGGTGCTGGAAGCATCAACTTCCATATGTGCCTTGACCAGGCAAGCCCAGGGTTTCGAACCGGTGACCTCAGCATTTCCAGGTTGATGCTTTATCCACTGTGCCACCACAGGTCAGGCAGAGTCAGACAATTCTTGTAGGGCTTTCTTATTTTTTTAAATTTGTGAGTCTCTCTCTTCTTCTCTCTGTAGTATCTCAAGTTGCCTGTCTTTAATGTCACTGATTCTTTCCTCTATCTGGCCTATTCTATTAGCTAAGTTCGGTACCTCATTTTTCAGTTTATGTATTGGGTTTTTCATCTCTGTTTGGTTCTTTTCTATAGTTTCAATTTCCTTGGTTAAGTACTCTTTTTGTTCATTAAGTTGTTTTTTGAGCTCACTAAATTGCCTTTCAGTGTTTTCTAGTATATTATAGAGTATTTTGAGAACTTTAATTTTGAATTCTCTGTCATTAAGCTCCAAGGTTTCCATGTAATTGAGATTTTGTTCTGGAGATTTTTCATCATCTATCTGAGCTAAGTCTCTGTCTTATATATCCATATTTGATTCCCTTTTCTGGTAAGATTTGCCTCTGTGCGATTCCTGGATAGAGTTCTGCTTAGGCGTCACTGTTGTAATGATGCAGGCAGGGCCATTGCATTGGTAGGAAGGGCTTGTTGTTAGGGCTTTGCAATTATGTGGCTCTAGCAATGGCAAATCAGGGGTCCTCTGAGGCCTTCCTCCATGTCCCAACAGAGCAGGGGATCAAGTGCTTGGGCACCCCTACCTCTCACAGGAGAGAGCACCCCCACTGTTCACACAGCAAGAGAAGTAATGAGGGACCATGAGGCTGGAGTTACACAGTCTAGTCTCTCCAATTATACCATTCTAAGCACTCAAAGCACAGCCTTGAGCAGGGAAGTGGCTGCATGCCATGAGCTGGTGTTTGAGCTCTGAGAGCAGTTGTGGCAGAGATCATGGATTAAGTGCATCTGGTGCCACAAGGGTAAACTCCGCAGGTCACGCAGGCAGATCAAGTGGATGGGCATATCAGTGACCCATGGGCTGATATCCACAAGCTATTCACATGCAGTTCTTAGGAACACACCATGGGCTTTGTGTGTACCCAGCAACTGCAATAACTGGTGCAGCAGATGCTGGGAAATGGCCCTGTTCCCTGTCTTGATTGTCACCCTATCTCAGGTCTTTCCCTCCTGATTTTCCTCTTCTCCAGGCTCTGGGTCTGAGACGAAGCCTACACCAACAATGCCTCCCTCCCCCAGGTCCGTGAAGAAAGAGAAAGACTCAGTCTTCTTGCTTTCTCTTTTCTGTGAGCAGATTCTATCTCTGGCCTCCCTTCTTGAGCAATCATGCCTTTGTCTACCTGGTGTGTATATATTTCAGCTTCATCTGGGATTTTTTCTCTGCATATAGTTGTAGAATGTGTAGAAATTTCAAGGGGAGAGATTGAGAGTATCACTAACGATTCCATTTCTCTGACATCACTCTAGATTACAATTTAATTCATGAACAATCTTGAAAAATCAACTTTGTACTTAACAAAGAGGAGTTTATAACCAAGGATCACAGAATAAGCCACAATGAGACTGCTAGGAAGGGTGGAGATGTGGAAAGGGCTGCCTCACTTACAGAAGTGAGCAGTGGCTGAGGATCCAGAAGGACTCTTACTGCAGGGAGGATTGCTCCTAGAGGTGTGGGTTTTAAGCCCCAGGCTGGCACCCCAGCCTAGAGCCCCAAATCTTAGAAAGGGCACTCACATATGATTTGGCAGTAAAAATAGCCAAGGTTTCTGTCCTTGAGAAAGAGACTGGGCTCTTGGAGATGCAAGACTCGTTCTAAAGGGCCAGTACAGAAAATATCATTCACAGCAACTTACCAGGGGCTCCCATGGGGGAGAGCTTAAAGGATTAGAGTTGCATGAGGAGAGTGTGAAGGTGGGGGTCAAGGGAGAAACACTGTGGGGGCAGCCACTAGAGCCCTTGTGCTGAGTCATTCTTCAATACTGCAGTCACCATCTTTCATAGGTAGAGCAGTCCTCTTTGTGCAGCATCAGGCTTGGAGAAAGCAAGTGCCCCACCCTCGGGAAGCTATCTTGCTCCAAAATATGTAGACTGAGCCATTCTGAGAAGTCAATCAGGAATCAGAAAGCACATCAGTGACACAGTTTTCTGGTGTTGAGGCCAGAGCTTTCCCATACTCTCTCCCAAGCCTAAGACTGGAGCTTCTGTCTCACAGAAGATTCAGTAGAAACTGTCAGCACTGCAGGTAGACCACACCTCTGGGTGACAGAAGGCACACTCACTGGACTCCTGGGGCCACATTCTACTGGGGTCTGTGAAAAAAGCTTGAACAGACTGGGGCCAAGCCACAACCTCCACCCTTCCTAATCCATAAATTTCCCTAGGCTCTAGAATCTAACAGAGGTTTTTTAAGTGGCCAAACCCAACAAGCAGTCAGCAGACACAAGCTGCAAAAGGCAGGGCTCAGAGAACCTTGGCCTTTTGTGGAACTTCTCCCTGGTCACGACTGGGTAAAAGCCAGCCTAGGTGTATGGCTTGGTATTTCCATGTGCACCTGGGCCCAGCAGAGGCTGCCACAAACTCTAGATTGTTTGAAGCTTCAAGAAGGTTGCTGAGTACCAGTCACAAGTAGTATCCTCCACTAGTCTACACCAGGTTTCATCCAGGAACACCCAGGGCTGGCACATCCAGTGGCAACCTGTGGAGAACATCAGTTCAGGTTCTAACAACCCTTGCTGATGGCATGTCCTAAGAAAGGTTTCCTCACACCTGGCCCAGTTGAGACGAGTTCCACTTTCTTTGACCAGCACTGGCACAGTGGCTCATGTACATTGGACAGGGTGGAAGTTCACAGGCAGCCAACCTGGGATGTGGATATCCTTCCCTGCTGAACTATGTTTAACAGGGGAAAGGGAGAGAAGCTTGGAGCATGGACATTTAAAGTGTGGGTCCCCATGAGCTTGTTGTTGGGTCTGATTTAGAAGCTTATCCACTTTCTGGGGGGGGCACAGTCATCCCCAGGAAAAGATTCTCTCAGGCTTCCTCCCTGGTTTCACCAGCTGGAAGAATTTCTACAGAGGAGACTGTCAGACACACTCAATCTGAACCTGCTTCACACCTTGTTGGGGAGAAATAAAATTTGAGTATCCAGCACTGGCAACAGGACATATCAAAACTTCTGGGATGCAGTAAAAGCAGTAATAACAGCAAGTTTATATCATTACAGGCTTGTATCAAGAAACAAGACAGATCCCAAGTAAATAACCTAACATCACAACTTAAAGAAGTAGAAAAAGAAAAACAAAGGCAACCCAAAGTCAAAGAGGAAAAGAAATAATAAAATTAGAGCATAACTAAATGAAATAGAGAATAAAAAGACTATAGAAAAAAATTAATGAATCAAAGAGCTGTTTCTTTGTAAAGATCAATAAAATTGACAAACCATTGGCTAGACTCACTAAGGAAAAAAAAAGAACTCACACAAACAAAATCTGAAATAAAAGAGGAGAAATTACCACAGACATCACAGATCTACAAAACATCAGAGTAGAATACTGTGAAAGATTATATGCCACCAAATTCAACAATCTAGAAGAAATGGATAAATTCCTAGAACTATACGATCTTCCTAGGCGGGGTCACAAGGAAGTGGAAAACCTAAATAGAGCCATAAGCAGGAAGAAAACAAAAACAGCTATGAAAAACTTCCTTCAAACCCATGTTTAAAACCCCATATTTGCCAGCGTAAGTGCAGGCTCATCTGGTTTGAGCAAGGCTCACCAGCTTGAGCCCAAGTTCGCTGGCTTCAGCAAGGGGTCACTCGGTCTGCTGTACCTCCCCTCCCTGGTCAAGGGACATATGAGAAAGCAATCAATGAGCAACTAAGGTGCTACAACAAAGAATTGATGCTTCTCATCTCCCTTCCTGTCTGTCTGCCCTATCTCTCTCTCTCTCTGTCTCTGTCACAAAAACAAAACAAAACAAAATAAAACTTCCCTCAAAATAAAATACAGGACCAGATGGCTACAGTAGTGAATTCTACCAAACATTCAAAGAAGATTTGATACCTATTCTTCTCAAAATCTTCCAAAAAATAGAATAAGCAGTATGTACAATACTTCCTAACACATTTTATGAAGTCAATATAACCCTGATTAAAAAAATTGGCAAGGAGCCTGACCTGTGGTGGCGCAGTGGATAAAGCGTCAACCTGGAGACGCTGAGGTTGCCGGTTCAAAACCCTGGGCTTGCCTGGTCAAGGCACATATGGGAGTTGATGCTTCCTGCTCCTCCCCCCTTCTCTCTCTCTCTCTCTCTCTCTCTCTCTCTCTCTCTCCTCTCTCCTCTCTATAATGAATAAATAAAATCTTAAAAAAATAGTTTCTTCCTTTTAAAAAAAAAATTGGCAAGGAACACACAATGAAAGAAAACTATAAATCAATATCTCTGATGAATACATTGCAAAAATACTAAACAATATGCTAGCAAATAAAAAAATACTAGCAAATCGCCCTGGCCGGTTGGCTCAGTGGTAGAGCGTCGGCCTTGCGTGCGGGGGACCCGGGTTCGATTCCCAGCCAGGGCACATAGGAAAGGTGCCCATTTGCTTCTCCACCCCCCCTCCTTCCTCTCTGTCTCTCTCTTCCCCTCCTGCAGCCAAGGCTCCATTGGAGCAAAGATGGCCCAGGCGCTGGGGATGGCTCCTTGGCCTCTGCCCCAGGCGCTAGAGTGGCTCTGGTCGTGGCAGAGTGAGGGGCAGAGCATCGCCCCCTGGTGGGCAGAGCGTTGCCCCTGGTGGGCGTGCCGGGTGGATCCCGGTCGGGTTCATGCGGGAGTCTGTCTGACTATCTCTCCCCGTTTCCAGCTTCAGAAAAATACAAAAAAAAAATACTAGCAAATCAGATACACTAACACATTAAAAAATAATATATCACAATCAAGTAGGATTTATTCCAGGAGCACAAGGATAGCTCAACATACATAAATTGATCAATGTAACACACCACATAAACAAAACAAATAACAAAATTCATATGATAATATCAAGTGATACAGGATAGGCATCTAATAAGATACAACATCTATTAGTATTTATAACACTCAATAAATCAGTATAAAAAGAAAGTACTTCAATATAATAAAGGCCATATATGACAAACCATCAGCCAATATCATTTTAAATCGTGATAAAAATGAAGGGTTTTCCTCTAAATCAAGAACAACACAAAACTAACAACTCTCTCCAGTCTATTCAACACTGTTCTGGAAGTATTAGCCAAAGCTATCAGGCAAAAGAAAGAAATAAAAGGCATTAATACTGTGAAAGAAGAACTTAATGTATCACTTTTTGCAGATGACATTATTCTGTATATAGAAAACCTCAAAGATTCCACCAAAAAACTATTGGAAACAATAAACCAATATAGTAATGTTTTAGGGTACAAAATCAATAGACAAAAGTTTATTGCTTTCCTATATGCCAATGATGAAACTTCAGAAAATGAACTAAGAAATATAATTTCTTTTATAATTGCAACAAAAAGTTAAAATACCTAGAAATAAACTTAACAAAGGATGAGAAGGACCTATATATTGAAGTACAAAGCATTATAAAAAAAATTGAAAAATACACAATGAAATGGAAAAATATTTATTCCATGTTCATAGATTGGAAGAATCAATATAGTTAAAATGGCCATACTATCCAAAGCAATGTACAAATTTAATGCAATCTGCATCAAAATCTCAATGTTACTTTTAATGAAATAGAACAAAAAATCACCAGGTTTGTATGGAACCATAAAAAACCCTGAAGCCAAAGCAATCCTGAGGAAAAAGAATAAAGCCAGAAAATCACACTCCCTCACTTCAACTTTTACAATAGAGCCACAAAAATCAAAACAGCATGGTATTGGCAGAAAAACAGACATACAGACCACTGGAACATAATCGAGAGCCCAGAAATAAAATCTCATATATATGGACAAATCATCTTTGACAAAGGAGTCAAAAACATACAATGGAGAAAAGAAAGCGTGATCAGTAATGCTGGGAAAATTGGAAAGCCATATGCAAAAGAATGAAACTTGACTACAGTTTATTCTCCTGCACAAAAATTAATTCAAAATGGATTAAATACCTAAATATAAAACCTGAAACTATAAATTACATAGAAGAAAACATAGATACTAAGCTCATGAACCTTGGCCGTAGAGAACAATTTATAAATTTTACCCCAAAGGCAAGGGAAGTAAAGGCAAAAATAAATGAATGGGACTATATCAAATTAATAGCTTCTTCACAAAAAAGAAAATGATAACTAAACAAATAGGCAGCCAGCTAAATGGGAGATATTTGCAAACAATAGCTCCAATAAGGGGTTAATATCCAAAATATATAAAGAACTCAGAAAGCTCAGGAACAAATAAGCAAACAATCCAATTAAGAAATGGGGAATGACGCCTGACCTGTGGTGGTGCAGTGGATAAAGTGTCGACCTGGAATGCTGAGGTCACCGGTTCAAAACCCTGGGCTTGCCTGTTCAAGGCACATATGGGAGTTGATGCTTCCTGCTCCTTCCCCCTTCTCTCTCTCCTCTCTCTCTAAAAATGAATAAATAAAAAAATTTAAAAAAAAGAAATGGGGAATGGACCTGAACAGACACTTCTCCCAAGAAGACATACAAATGGCTAACAAGTATATGAAAAGATGCTCATCTTCACTAGCTATTAGAGAAATGCAAATCAAAATGAGATACCACCTCACACCTGTTCGATTAGCAATTATCAACAAGACAGGTAATAACAAGTGTTGGAGAGGCTGTGGAGAAAAAGGAAACCTCATCCACAGCTTGTGGGAATGCAAATTAGTATAGCCATTATTGAAGAAAGTATGATGGTTCTTCAAAAATCTTAGAATAGAACTACCATATGACCCAGCAATCCCTCTACTGGGTATATACCCCCAAAACTCAAAAACATTGGTATGTAAAGACACATGCAGCCCCATGTTCATTGCAGCATTGTTTACAGTGGTCAAGACATGGAAACAACCAAAGTGTCCCTCAATAGGGGATTGGATAAAGGAGATGTTGTACACATATACAATGGAATACTACTCAGCCATAATAAATGTTCACAGAGTGACATTTCCAACAACATGGATGGAACTTGAGAACATTATACTGAGTGAAATAAGTAAATGAGAAAGAGCTACACACTATATGATATCACACATAGGTGGGATATAAAACCGAGACTTATGAACATAGGTAAATGTAAAGTAGTTACCAGGAGGAAGGGAATGTGGGGGAGGGGTAAGGGACTTGAGTGAATAAGGAGATGGTAGCACGTAAGAGGAAGGGCCTAAAAAGGGACACATATAAGGTGATGGAAATGATTTGACTTTGGGTGATGCATATACAACATAATCAACAGTTCAAATGCTATAGAAATGTTTACCTGAAGCCTATGTTCTCCTATTGATCACTGTCACCCTGTTAAAGTTAATTTTCTAAATAAACATTTAAAAAAGAAAACAATATGGAGGCTCCTCAAAAAAATAACAATAGAGTTACCATGTGAACCACTTTTCTGGGTATCTACACACAAAAAAATAAAAAACAATTATTCCCCAAAATATATGCATTCCCTATCTTCATTGCAGCACTATTCATGGTGGCTAGGACATGGAGACAACCAAAGTGTCTTTCAATACATGTTTGGATAAAGAAGATGTGCTGCATATATACAATGAAATACTACTCAACCATAAGGAAAGATGAAATGCTGTCATTCGTGACATCATGATTGGATATCATGATAAGCAAATAAGTCATTCAGAAGAAGTTCAGAACCATATGACTTTTACTTATATGTGGAGTATAAAAATGAAACTCATAAACACAGACAACAACATGGTGGTTACCAGAAGGAAGGGGAGTGGGTGATGATTAAGGGTAAAGGGGCTCAAATATATGATGATGAAAATTTTTACTTTTGGAGTAGACACACAATGCAATGTACAGATGATAAATTACAGAATTGTACACTTGAAATTTATATACTTTTATTAACCAGTGTCATTCCAATAAATTTATTTAAAAAGAAAACAAGATCTTAGTGGTGGAAGAGGGGAATTGGATGATGGTAGTCAAAAGGCACAAACTTTCAGTTACAAAATAATTAAGTACTGGAAATGTATGTACAACATGATAACTATCTTTAACACAACTCTGTGAAGCCTGACCAGATGGTGGTGCAGTGGATAGAGCATTGGACTGGGACACAGAGGACCCAAGTTCAAAGCCCCGATGTCACTGGCTTGAGTGTGGGCTCATCTGGTTTGAGCAAGGCTCACCAGCTTGAACAAGGGGTCACTGGGTCTGCTGTAGTCCCTCGATCAGGGCAATATGAGAAAGCAATCAATGAACAAATAAGGAGCTGCAACAGAGAATTTTTTATGTTTCTCCCTTCCTGTCCCTCTCTCTGTCTCTCTTACTTTGTCACAACCCCGCCCTCACAAAAAACAAACAAAAAAAGAGATCCTAAAAATTTTCCCCACAAGGAAAAAACTATTTGTAACTACAGGAGGAGATGGAGTTTAACTGTACTTATTGTATTTATTGCATGATATATCTACGTCAAGTCATTATGCTATACACCTTAAACTTCTATAGAGCTTTATGTCAACTATATCTCAATAAAACAGAAAAAAAATGAGACAGCAAAGAAAATTTAAGTACTTTGTAATAAAGAGCATGACTTCATTTTTTTGATGTTTGGCTGATGACATCTTTTAATCCTCAGCTTTCCCACTTCTTCTGCCCCACATATGAACAAGCTGATGAGAAAGCCTGGGTGCTCCCTCCTTTGGTGGAGGCAGAAGATTCAAAGAACACAATGCCTTGCCCATGCACAGAAATCCCCACCCTGGCTCAACTCCCTAAGCATCATAAAAGTCCAAAGCAGACTCCCTTCTTAGTTCTCTCAAGCCACTTTCAGACCATCTTGGGATGCCTGCCCTGTTCTCCCTAAAAAGCTTCATTATGTAAGTAATGCTTTTTTATTTATTTATTTATTTATTTTTTTAATGGGGCGACATCAATAAATCAGGATACATATATTCAAAGATAACAAGTCCAGGTTATCTTGTCGTTCAATTATGTTGCATACCCATCACCCAGAGTCAGATTGTCCTCTGTCACCTTCTATCTAGTTTTCTTTGTGCCCCTCCCCCTCCCCCTTTCCCTCTCCCTTTCCCCCCTTCCCTCCCCCGTAACCACCACACTCTTGTCAATGTCTCTTAGTTTCACTTTTATGTCCCACCTATGTATGGAATAATGCAGTTCCTGGTTTTTTCTGATTTACTTATTTCGCTTCGTATCATGTTATCAAGATCCCACCATTTTGCTGTAAATGATTCAATGTCATCATTTCTTATGGCTGAGTAGTATTCCATAGTGTATATGTGCCACATCTTCTTTATCCAGTCATCTATTGACGGGCTTTTTGGTTGTTTCCATGTCCTGGCCACTGTGAACAATGCTGCAATAAACATGGGGTTGCATGTGTCTTTACGTATCAATGTTTCTGAGTTTTGGGGGTATATACCCAGTAGAGGGATTGCTGGGTCATAAGGTAGTTCTATTTTCATTTTTTTGAGGAACCACCATACTTTCTTCCATAATGGTTGTACTACTTTACATTCCCACCAACAGTGGATGAGGGTTCCTTTTTCTCCACAGCCTCTACAACATTTGCTATTACCTGTCTTGTTAATAGTAATGCTTTTTATATCCTTTTTGTGCATGGGGCATTATTAGTCTTGACATCTGAACCAAATTTTAGATGAAAATCTACCTTGCTTCTGCAATACGGACACAAAATACCTTTATTACTTAGCACAGAAATTTTATTTATTTATTTATTTATTTATTTATTTATTTATATAATAAAATAAGGGTTTTTATTTTGAAGGACATTTGGGAATAACAATCAATAGTATAAAAATAAAATGAGTGGTTCCAGCAATGTTTTCTGTTGGGCAACCCTTTTCTTTCCCTATAAACCCAATTACAGAAATTTAATTTAGCTATTGAGAAATGTGGTTAAATTTAAGTGTACTTTTACAAAAAAAATGTGCCTGACTTGTGGTGGCACAGTGGATAAAGTATCGGCTTGGAACTCTGAGGTCACCTGTTCAAAACTCTGAGCTTGCCTGGTAGAGGCACATATGGGAGTTGATGCTTCCTGCTCCTCCCACTGCTTCTGTCTCTCCTCTCCAAAATGAATAAATAAAATCTTTAAAAAAAAAAACAAAGAAAACGTGTGGCTTTTTTTACATGTAAAGAAATATGAATTTAAAACATTTTTTATTTATTGTATTTTTCTGACACATTCTGATCTGGTGCTGTGATTTTTGTGTCTTTTTGTATTTCCTGATAAAGTTTCAGCCTGTGAAAATATGGAAATTTTAAATTAAGTAGTTAATTTAAACATTTACAAAGAAAACCACACACACAAAACTTCTGTGGAAAGCATAAAAAAGGAGTTATAGAAATAAAAGAAAAAAATTGATGAATTAAGATTAATGAATTGAAAATAAATCCAGCCTGACCTGTGGTGGCACAGTGGATCAAGTGTCGACCTGGAACACTGAGGACGCCTGTTTGAAACCCTGGGCCTGGCCAAGGCACGTATGTGAGTTGATGATTCCTGCTACTCCCTCCTTCTAAAATAAGAGAGCCTCTCTCTCTCCTCACTAAAATAAATAAATAAATAAATAAATAAATAAATAAATAAATATTTTTAAAGAAAGAAAATAAATCCAATAGGTTATGTTTTAAAACCAAAACAATTGATAACCAATAAAAATCTTCACAAGAGGTATCTCCAAATAACCAGCAACATAAAATGATGCTCAACTTCAGTTATCAACAGGAAATGCAGGCTCTGGCTAGCTGGCTCAGTGGTAGAGTGGACCAGAGTATGAATATCCTGTGTTGGATTCCCAGTCAGAGCACACAGGGGAAGCGAACATCTGCTGCTCAACTCCTCCCCTTTCCCCTTCTCTCTCTAACTCTCTTCTTCTCCCACAACCAATGGCTCTATTGGTTTGAGCACATTTACCCAAGTGCTAAAGATGGCTCATGGAGCCTCCACTTCAGGTGCTAAAAATAGCTCCTTTGCCAGCAGCTCCAAATGGACAAAGCATTAGACCCAGATCAGGGTTGCCTGGTGGATCCTGGTTGGGGCACATGTGGGAGTCTGTCTTTCTATCTCCCCTTCTCTCACTTGGAAAAGAAGAAAAATAATAAGAAATGCAAATTGAAACCACAAGGTGATACTGTTACACATTCATAAGAATAGATAAAATTTAAAAAATATCATACTTCATTAAGGATATAAAACAAATAAACTCTCATCATTGCTGGTGCTACTGTCAATTGGTACTCTACTTTGTAAAACTTATAGTACATACTACAGCTGAACACATGCATATCTTAAGACTTAGCCATTCTAATCATAAGTGTACAGACAACAAAAATGCATAATATGTTTCCTAGAAGCATGTGCCTGCATGTTCATAGCAGCACTGTGCAAACAGTAAAAAATTAAAAACTAAATGCCTAAAATGAATAAATAAATAAATCCCATACAATAGGATACTATACAACAAGAATTAACTTCCACAAATTTTTGAGACAATATAAATAAATACCAAAAACATAATATGATCAAAATAAGTCAGACATTAGATATTACATAGTATATAATTTAAGTAACATTCAGAAACAGAAAAAAACTTATACTGTTACAGAAGTCAGAATGGTAATCATCACTTGTGAGGGCAGTAACTGATAGGGACCCAGTGGAATTGCTGGGGATGTGGTCACGTTTGTTCCCTGGTCTGGGTACTGCTTACATAAATAAACATTAAAAATAAAGTTTTTGAGCATTAACCTAATTGAATGTTTATGATATGAGATATTTTTAAAAGCAAAGAAATGATGAGCATAAAATTTGGAATAATGAAATGATTACAGCAGGTTGAGGGAGGCAAGATGAAAAGAGTGTATAAAAGTTATTGAAAATTCTTAGGTTGGGCAATGGTTTCACTGGAACTGATTATATTATTTAAAAATAAATATGCAACAAACATAAATGTGTATAGTTATAAAACTGTTAAGTTATTTTAAAGATACAATGAGCATCAAACTGTAACCAAAAGATATGTTTTAGGTAGGAACTATTTAACATGCTCATTACAATTTTTGGAAATTCTTTATTGTTTCGTTCTAATTTATATTTTGATTCATGTACTGTAAAATTCATGCTTTGTGGCCTGACCTGTGGTGGCGCAGTGGATAAAGCGTCAACCTGGAAACACTGAGGTTGCCGGTTCAAAACCCTGGCTTGCCTGGTCAAGGCACATATGGGAGTTGATGCTTCCTGCTCCTCCCCCTTCTCTCTCTCTCTCTCCCCACTCTTTAAAATGAATAAAAAAAAATTCATGCTTTGTGGTGTACAATTCTATGTATTCTAACAAAAGCACAGATTCATGGGACCACGATAAATAAACAGAATATAGGGCAGCTCTATATCTAAAAAATTTCCTCTTTCTGACCATTTATAGTCAACTTTGGCCACTGGGAGTGTCTCTGATACTTTGCCCTTTCAATGTGCCTTCATCCTTCCTCTATTTTGTTTTGTTTTGTTTGAGCACTTTCTTACTTTTAGGCCCTACAAAATGCTCCAGGCTCCTCATGTTTCTCCATCCATAGCACAGTAATCACTCAGTTCTCCAAGGAGCACTTGTTACTTTTTTTTTCCCCATGAACAGAGTCAGAGAGAGGGATAGATAGGGACAGACAGACAGGAACACAGAGAGCTGAGAAGCATCAATCATCAGTTTTTCGTTGGGACACCTTAGTTCAGGGGTTGGGAACCTATGGCTCGCGAACCAGATGTGGCTCTCTTGATGGCTACATTTGGCTCACAGACAAATCTTTAATAAAAAAAATAATAACGTTAAAAATATAAACATTCTCATGTATTACAATCCATTCATTTCCTACCGCTCATGTTCATGGTGGCTGGAGCCAATCACAGCTGTCCTCTGGGACAACACCAAATTTTTATTGAATAATGCGTAATGTACATGAGTCGGTGTATGGCTCTCACAAAATTACATTTTAAAATATGTGGTGTTAATGGCTCTCTCAGACAAAAAGGTTCCTGACCCCTGCCTTAGTTGTTCATTGATTGCTTTCTCATATGTGCCTTGACCGCGGACCTTCAGCAGACCGAGTAACCCCTTACTCAAACCTGTGACCTTGGGTCCAAGCTGATGAGCTTTTTGCTCAGGCCAGATGAGCCTGCACTCAAGCTGGCGACCTCGGGGTCTCGAACCTGAGTCTTCTGCATTCCAGTCTGACACTCTATCCACTGCACCACCACCTCGTCAGGCATGGAGCGCTGTTACTTTCATTTGAGAATAGTATTTAGAAAACAGGATTTGAATGGTAGTTGTGCTTGTTGTTACTGGATATCATGCATGTTGTTCCATAAATCAATGGTTTGTTCCTTTTTATTGCTGAGTAGTTTTCCATTTTGTGGCTATACCTCACTAATCCATTCATTGAATGACAACTGTTATTGCTATTTTTGATTATTAAAAATAAATCTGCTATAAACCTTCACATACAGACTTTTTGCTGAACATAAATTTTCATTTCTCTTGAGGAAATATCTAAGACTAGGATTTCTGGGTCATCTAACAGGTATGTGCTTAACTGTATATAAGAAAATGCCAGATTATCTTTCAAAGTGGCTCTACCACTTGCATTTTTTACAGCACTGTGTGAGCATTCCTTTCTATATTCCCCAGAATTTTATATTGTCAAGTCTTTTTTTTTTTTTTTCATTTTGGGTATAGTAATAGATGTACTGTGGTGTATCATTATGGTTTCAATTAGTATTTTCTAAACTATTAAGTATGTGTTTCTTTTGGCATATGCATTTTTTTTTTTTTGGTGAAGAGTTGTTCCATTATTCTGATCATTTTTAATTGAATTGTTTCATTTCTCATGGTTGAATTTTAAGAATTCTTTACATATTCTGGATACAGTTCTTTTGCCAGAAATATAATTTGCAAATACTTTCTCCTGTCTGTGGCTTATCTTTTCATTCTCTTAACAGTGTCATTTAGAGTGAAAATGGTTGTTAAATTAAAATAAAGTCCAATTACTTTTTTACTTTTGTTGTTAAATCTAAAACTTTTGCCTAACTATAAATACTGCACAGATAATTTATGTGTGTGTGTGTTTTTTTTTAGGTTTTATGGTTTTACATTTAGGACTATGATCTATTTTGAGACTTTTTAACATCTTTATTGAGATATAATTAGAATACAAATAAATTCACATAATGTGTACAATTTGGTAAGCTTGAACACATGCAAACACCTGTAATACCATCATCAAAATTAGGATAATAAGCATATTCATCACATTTACAAAGTGGCCTTGTGTATTTTTGTGTGGATGTGTATGTTTCATTTATTTATTTTTATCTTATTTTTATTAATTTTAATGCAGTGACATTGATAAATCAGGGTACATATGTTCAGAGAAAACATCTCCAGATTATTTTAGCATCTGTATTCATTAGAGATATTGGTCTGTAGTTTTCTTTTTCTGTGCCATCCTTGCCTGGTTTTTGTATGATGGTTATGTTGACCTCATAAAATGTGTTTGAAAGTATTGCTTCTTCTTCAATTTTTTGGAAGACTTTCAGTAGAATAGGAACCAAGTCTTCTTTGAATGTTTGATAAAATTCGCTGGTATAGTCATCTGGGCCTGGACTTTTATTTTTGGGGAGGTTTTTAATGTTTTTTTCTATTTCTTCTCTAGTAATAGGTCTGTTTAGGCTTTCTGCTTCTTCTTGACTCAGTCTAGGAAGGTTGTATTGTTCTAGGAATTTATCAATTTCTTCTAGGTTGTTGAATTTAGTGGCATAAAGTTTTTCATAGTATTCTACAATAATTCTTTGTATATCTACGGTGTCCGTGGTGATTTCTCCTCTTTCATTTTGGATTTTGTTTATATGAGTTCTTTCTCTTTTTTCCTTGGTAAGTCTTGCCAAGGGCTTGTCAATTTTGTTGATCTTTTCAAAGAACCAGCTCCTTGTACTATTAATTTTTTCTATAGTTTTTCTGTTCTCTATTTCATTTATTTCTGCTCTGATTTTTATTATCTCCTTTCTTCGAATGGTTTTGGGTTGTCTTTGTTCTTCTTTTTCTAGTTCCTTAAGGTGTGAAGTTAAGTGGTTCGCTTGGGCTCTCTCTTGTTTGTTCATATATGCCTGAAGTGATATGAACTTCCCTCTTATCACAGCTATTGCTGCATCCCATAGATTCTGATATGTCGTATTGTCATTTTCATTAGTCTGTATATATCTTTTGATCTCTGCACTTATTTCTTCTTTGACCCATTCATTTTTTAAAAGTATGTTGTTTAGTTTCCACATGTTTGTGGGATTTTTTCCTCTTTTTTGCAGTTGAATTCTAGTTTCAAGGCTTTGTAATCAGAAAATATGCTTGGTACAACTTCAATTTTTCTGAATTTGCTGATGTTGTTTTTGTGACCCAACATATGGTCAATTCTTGAGAATGATCCATGTACACTGGAGAAAAATGTATACTCAGTCACTTTGGGATGAAATGTCCTGTAGATGTCTATCATATCCAGGTGCTCTAGTGTTTTGTTTAAGGCCACTATATCTTTGTTGATTCTGTTTAGATGACCGATCTAGAGCCGTCAGAAGTGTATTGAGGTCTCCAAGTCTGATTGTATTTTTGTCAGTTTTTGTTTTAAGGTCAATAAGTAGCTGTCTTATATATTTTGGTGCTCCTTGGTTTGGTGCATATATATTAAGAATTGTTATGTCTTCTTGATTCTTTGTCCCCTTAGCCATTATGAAATGGCCATTTTTGTCTCTGAGTATTTTTGCTGTCTTGTAGTCAGCATTATCAGATATGAGTATTGTTACGCCTGCTTTTTTTTTTGGATGTTATTTGCTTGGAGTATTGTTTTCCAGCCTTTCACTTTGAATTTGTTTTATACTTGTTACTTACATGAGTTTCTTGTAGGCAGCATACAGTTGGATTTTCTTTTTTAATCCATTGTGCTACTCTGTGCCTTTTTATTGGTGAGTTTAATCCGTTTACATTTAGTGTAATTATTGACACTTGTGAGTTCCCTATTGCCATTTTATAGATTGCTTTCTGTTAGTTTTGTGTCTTGTTTGATCCTTCTCTTTTGTTTTTCTATCTTTTGTTTTTATTTGGTTGTATTCCATACATCTTTCCTCTGTTGCTATCTGTGGTGGTTTTTTCAATGGTGGTTACCTTTAAGTAATGAAAAGGGTTCCTACCCTGTTCATTATAGCGCACTATTTTGTGAGTACTTTTGCACTTCATCGTCCTTTGCTACTGTTAATCTCCATCCTCTCCTCCCCTTTCTTTTTGTTGTTGTCACAGTTTAAATTTGGTTTTATTGTGTTCTTCTTGGAGCTTTTACTTGTGTTTTTTTTGTTGTTGTTGTTCTTTGTATCTGATTGGAGAACGCCCTTTAGTAATTACTGGAGTGGAGGTTTTTTGATGATAAATTCCCTCATCTTTTCTGTATCTGTGAATGTTTTTATTTCTCCTTCATATTTGAAGGATAGCTTTGATGGGTATAGTATTCGTGGCTGAAAGTTCCTCTCTTTCAGGACTTTAAATATTGGGGTCCACTCTCTTCTAGCTTGTACAGTTTCTGTTGAGAAATCAGATGATAACCTAATGGGCCTTCCTTTATATGTTGTATTATTCTTTTCCCTGGCTGCCTTGAGAATTTTTCCTTTGCCGTTGGTTTGTGCCAATTTCATTATGACGTGCCTTGGAGTAGGTTTGTTGGGGTTAAGAAAACTCAGAGTTCTGTTTGCTTCTTGAATGTGAGGCTTTAGTTCTTTCCACAGGCTTGGGAAGTTCTCATCTATTATTTGTTTGAGTATGTTCTCCATTCCATTTTCTCTCTCTTCTCCCTCTGATATACCTATTATTCTTATGTTATTCTTTTTGATGGAGTCAGACAATTCCTGTAGGGCTATCTCATTTTTTTTTAAATTTTTGAGTCTCTTTCTATTTCTCTCTGTTGTGCCTCAAGTTGCTTGTCTTCTATTTCACTAATCCTACGTTCTATCTGGCCTGTTCTATTAACTAAGCTTGCTACCTCATTTTTCAGCTCGTAAATTGAGTTTTTCATCTCTGTTTGATTTGTTTTTATAGTTTCAATTTCCTTGGACATATATTTTTTGTGTTCATTGAGTTGTTTTCTGAGCTCCCTAAATTGCCTTTCTGTGTTTTCTTGTATATCTCTGAGTATTTTTAGGATTTCTATTTTAAATTCTCTGTCGTTTAACTCCAAGGTTTCCAATATATTAAATTTTTTCTCCATAGATTTTTCCTCATCTCTCTGTGTTACCTCTCTTTCTTTTGTATCCATGATATTCAATTTTCTCTTTCTTAATGGCATCTTAAGGTGGTTTTGTTGATAGTATTAATGAGATTTAATAAAGAATAAAAAGTTAAAATAAAAATAAAAAATAAAAAAGTTGTTTTTTTAAAATTAATAATTAAATAAAGAAAAATAAAATTAAAATTAAAAAAGGAAATTATCCCCCCCCTTTTTTCCTTTCCTCTCCTCTCCCCTCTTTCTTGAGAAAATCTTGTGGTGAACTGTGAATTATATTGTACTAAATAGAACAAACAATGCCTGTAATGGAGAGCCTGAATTGGGGAGAAGTAATAAAGGGGCAAAAAAAAGAAAAAGATGGTTATGGACCCACAAAAAGCAAATAAGAAAAAAATTTTGGTCAATAATAAAATGATTTGCTTTTAGGTGTTGGTTGACTAAGAGTTATGATGAGAGGAATAAGAGGGAAACAGGAAAACGGGGGGACAAATTAAAAAATTACTATTGTATTTAGTGGAACAAGAACTAGATAAAATGGAGAGCCAGGGATGGAAGCACTGCTAATGAGTTAAAAAGGTGAAGTAAAACCCCCCCAAAATGTCACAAACATAAGTTTGAATCCCAGATAAGATAATTTGTTCATTGTTGAGGTTTGAATGAGAGGAGACGTAAAGGAGAAAGGAAGAAATTAATATAGAGGGAGAAAAGAGAGAGAGAGAGAGAGAGAGAGAGAGAGAGAGAGAGAAAAGAGGGTACCACTAAAAGAAGAAAAAAGAAAAAAGAGGAGAGAGAGAGAGAGTTAATGGTTTTGGAGTGCAACCCTCATAGAGAGAAAGGAAGAGGAAAGAAAAGATAATGGGAGATATAACAGTTATGGGTAGTGTAGTTCAAGGAGAGGAGAGAGTAAGACTGGCAGAGAGTTAAACGACCAAATTGGAGGAGGAAAGAAAAAATATCAAGAATGAAGATAAGAGAAACAAATGAACAAATATAATAAAATGGGATAGGTTATAAAGTCTGCGGATTATTCTTGATTTTGAGAGGTTATCTTCTTGCTTTTTCTTTTCTCTCCCTCTTCCTGGTTGGTGACTCTGTACCCTGGGTTCTGCCCCTTTGGCACGCTCAGGTAGAGGTTTGCAGTTGACAAGTCTATATGGCCATGCCATGTATTGTGCTTCAGTCTCGTTGGCAGTCAAGGCTCATTAGCATTTATAGGCTCCGGCAGTGAGAGAGTCCATGTTCCTGGAGCCTCTCTCCTAGTCTTTCTTTCCTCAATTAGTAGCCTTATAATCTAGCTATGGGGTTGCTGCTGCCTCTGCCTGGATAGTAAGAGGCTCAAAGAGCTGGCAACTCCCCACTCTATTCCCACTCAGCACAGGGCTCTGAGTAAGGCTCAGTCAGTCAGAGCTGCTAGCATAATCAGGCATGGCTTCCGCCCACTCAAAGACCTCTGGCTCTGCCACTCTGTCCAGTAATACGGGCGGGCGCCCACTCCTGGGGTGCTTGGAGGAAAACCTCGCTCACTATCTGTGTGCGCAGACCAGGATATCAGGCCGGCAGTCTCACACTCTGAGTGAAACCTCCTCCTGCATGGAAAAGTTCCAGTGTTGGAATTGGCTCTCACTCCCTCCCCGTGCATGGCTTTTTCAGGGTGCTGGGGTGGCCTGGAGATTCCGCTTTTGGCCCACACAAAGGCCTCTGACTCTGCCTCTCTGTGGGATAACATGGGTGCCCACTCCCGGGGCCTTTGGAGGAATCTCTCGCCCACTATCTGCGCGCGCCGACCAGGAGATCGGGGAAAATGGCTGCCCCACTTGTCTTTCTTTGCTGGGTTTGGTGCGAGTGTTAGCTTGTATTGCCTGGATTGCCACAGGCACAGTTTTTCCTCGGCTTGGATCTCCGTGCCACAGCCTGGTTCGGCTGTTTGTGCTGCGACCTGGATCTATTCACCCCCTTTGCCTGCCTTAGTTTCTATATTCTCAGTTCCCAGTGAAAGCAGCCCTGTTTAGGTTAGTGAGGAAGGCAGAGCATTTCTTACTCCCTATTTCCTCCAGGGTTTGATTATACATTTAGCCAATTTTTCGCTCGACCATACCTTCGGGTGTATTGTGAAACATCTGGAGGCTCCAAGGATAGGTTTTTCTGTTTCTGGTTGAAGATCTTGTTGAGTTTTGGGGGAGATTTATCGGTATTGTTTCCTACCGCGCCATTACTCTGACGTCATCTCCAGATTATTCTGACATTTGATTACGCTGCATACACCTCACCCAAAGTCAAATTGTCTTCTATCACCTTCTATCTGGTTTTCCTTGTGCCACTCCACTCCCCCACCCCCTCTCTCTCCTTCCTCGCCCCCTCCCCACCCCGCACCCCATTCCTCGTTACCATCACATTCTTCTCGATGTCTCTGAGTCTCATTTTTATGTCCTATCTATGTATGGATTCCTATAGTTCTTAGTTTTTTTCTGATTTACTTATTTCACTCCGTATAATGTTATCAAAGTCCATTCATGTTATTTTAAATGATCCGATGTCAGCATTTTTTATGGCTGAGTAGTATTTCATAGTATATATGTACCATAGCTTTTTGATACACTCATCCACTGATGGACACTTGGGCTGTTTCCAGATCTTCGCTATTGTGAACAATGCTGACATAAACATGGGGGTGCATTTCTCCTTTTGGAACAGTTCTATGGTGTTCTTGGGGTATATTCCTAAAAGAGGGATAGCTGGGTCAAAAGGCAGTTCAAATTTTAATTTTTTGAGGAATCTTCATACTGTTTTACACAGTGGCTGTACCAGTTTGCATTCCCACCAGCAGTGCAGGAGGGTTCCCTTTTCTCCACATCCTCGCCAGCACTTATTCTGTGTTGTTTTGTTGATGAGTGCCATTCTGACTGGTGTGAGGTGATATCTCATTGTGGTTTTAACTTGAATTTCTCTAATGATTAGTGATGTTGAGCATTTTTTCATATGCCTATTGGCCATCTGTATGTCCTCTTTGGAGAAGTGTCTATTCATTTCTTTTGCCCATTTTTGGATTGGATTGTTTGTCTTCCTGGTGTTGAGATTTACAAGTTCTTTATAAATTTTGGTTATTAACCCCTTATCAGACATATGGTCAAATATGTTCTATGGACAACTGATATTTGACAAAGGAGGTAAGGGATACAATGGAGTAAAAACAGCCTCTTTAAAAAATGGTGTTGGGAAAATTGGACAGCCTCCTGCAAAAAAATGAAACTAGACCACCAACTTACACCACTCACAAAAATAAACTCAAAATGGATAAAAGGCTTAAATGTAGGCCGTGAAACCATAAGCATCTTAGAAGAAAACATAGGCAGTAAGCTCTCCGACATCTCTTGCAGAGATATATTTGCTGATTTATCTCCATGGGCAAGTGAAATAAAAGACTGGAGAAACAAATGGGACTATATCAAACTAAAAAGCTTTTGCACAGCCAAAGACAACAAGAACAGAATAAAAGGAGAAACAACACAATGGGAGAACATATTTGCCAATATGTGTGTGTTTTAATCAGAAATTTTTTTTAATTTGCTGTATTGACATGGTTTCAAGTTTCCCACTTAATATAACACATTCTACAAACTGCATCATGCCCCTCATGTCCAATGCAAAGTCTCTTTCCACCCCCATACGCTACCTTTGTCCCTCTTCTCATACCTCCACCTCCATTTTCCTTCTGGTTATTGCTACCTTGTTGTCTGTAACTATGTGTTTTGTATATATAATTTGGCTAATCCCTTCACCTTCTTTGATCTCATGCATCCTTCCTCCTTCCCTCCAACAGCTGTCTGTTTGCTTCCTATGACCTTGCCTCTGTTTTTATTTTGTTCATCAGTTTATTGTGTTCATTAGATTCCACATATAAGTGAAATCATATGGTATTTGTCTTCATCTGCCTGGCTTATTTAACTTAGCATAATAATCCCCAGGTCCATCCATGTTGTCCCAAAATATAAGATTTCCTTCTTTTTTATGTCTGCATACAATCCCATTGTATAAAAATACCACAGATTTTTTCATTCACTTGTCCACTGATGGATACTTTGGCTGTTTCCTTATCTTAGCTACTGCAAACAATGCTGCAATAAACATGGGTATGGATATCTTCTACTGAATTAGTGTTTTGGGATTCTTAGGATATATGCCTAGAAGTGCTATAGCTGGGTTGTAAGGCGGTTCTATTTTTACTTTTTTGAGTAAACACCATAATATTTTTTTCACAATGGCTGCATGGGTCTGCATTCCCACCAGCAGTGCAGAAAGGTTCCTTTTTCTCCACACCCTCACTAGCACTTGTTGATTTGTTAATGAGAGACATTCTGGAAGGTATGAGGTGATATCTCATTATAGTTTTAATTTTCATCTCTCCAATGATTAGTGACATTGAGCATGTTTTCATATGCCTATTGGTCATCTGTATGTCCTCTTTGGAGAAGTGTCTTTTCAAGGCCTTTGCCTATTTTTAATTGGATTGTTTACTCTTCTGGAGTTGAGTTTTACAACTTTGTTATAAATTTTAGATATTAACTCTTCATCAGATGATCAGCAAATATGTGTACCCATTAAGTGAGTTGTCTTTTTATTTTGTTTGTGGTGTCTTTCGCTGTGCAAAAGCTTTTTAGTTTGCTATAGTCTCATTTGTTTATTTTGTCCTTTATTTCACTTGCCCAAGGAGATATATTTACAAAAATATTGCTTCAAGAGGTGTCTGAGATTCTACTGCCCATGTTTTTTTCTAGAATTGTTATGGGTTTGCAACTTACATTTAAGTATTTTTTCCATTTTCAGCTTATTTTTGTCAATGGCATAAGTTGGTATTCTAGTTTCATTTGTTTACATGTCCTATCCAATTTTCCCCAAACCATTTATTAAAAAGACTGTCTTTACTCCATTGCATACATTGCCTACTTTGTCAAATATTAATTGACCATAAAGGCATAGGTTTATTTCTGGGTTCTCTTTTCTGTTCTATTGATGTCTATGCCTGTTCTTATGCCAATACCAGGTTGTTTTGATTACAATGGCCCTGTACTATAGTTTGCTATCAGGAAGTGTGATACCTCCAATTTGGTTCTCCTTTCAAGATTGCTGAAGCTATTCAGTTTTTTGTTGTTATTGTTGTTGTTGTTCCATATAAATTTTTGGAATATTTGTTCTCTATCTGTGAAGTATACTATTAGTATTGTAATAGGAATTGCAACGAAACTACAGATTGCTTTGGGTAATATTCTTCCTATCCATGAACACAGTATATGCTTCCACTTGTTTGTATCTTCCTTAGTTTCTTTTTTCAATGTGTTATAATTTTCTGAGTACAAGTCTTTTATCTCCTTGGTTAATTTTTTCCTAGGTAATTTTTTGGTGTTGTTGTTGCAATAGTAAATGGGATTATATCCTTAATTTCTCCTTCTAACAATTCATTATTGATATATTAAAGGGTTAGGGCTACACCTTAGGGGTTGGGATTTAAAATGCTATTGATTTCTGAATATTAATTTTATATCCTGCCACTTTGCCAAATTTATTTATTGGGTCTAGTAATTTTTTAGGAAAGCCTTAAGCATTTTCTATGTACAGTATCATGCTGTTAGCAAATAATGACTGTTTTACCTTTTCTTTTCAACTTGGAAGCCTTTTATTTCCTCTTTTCTGATTGCTATGCTAGGACTTCCCTTACTATGTTGAATAATAGTGGTGAAAGGGAACATCACTGCTTGTTCTTGATCTTAAGGGGATTGCTTTAATTTTTGCCCATTGAGTATGATGCTGGCTGTTGGTTTGACATATATGGCCTTTATTATGTTGAGATTTGTTCCCTGTATTCTGACTTTTCTGAGAGTTTTGATCATAAGTGGGTGTTGAGTTTTATAAAAACCCAACTTAACGACCAAATCATGTTACGACCAGTCTGTCGGAACCAATCGTGGTCATAAGTCGAGCACTAGCTGTATATACACAAAAGTTGAATTGTTGAATCATAAGGTATCAATAGGTTCGTTTTTAATTTTTTGAAGAACTTTCATACCCTTTTCCATAGTGGCTGCACCAAGAATTTTATTTTCTTTATATCCTAGCCCACACCTCTCTGTTGATTTACTGATGATAGTCATAATGACATGGAAAGTGATATCTCATTGTGGTTTTATTTTAATTGAATTTTTCTTCGAGTGACACTGGTTAACATAATAATACACATTTCAGGTGCCTAATTCTACAACACATTTTTGTACAATGTATTGTGTTTTCACTTCCTCCCAAATCAAGTCTATATCCATCACCATTTATCCCCTTTATATTCTCCTCTAACTGCCCCCTCCTTGGCAATCACCACACTATTGTCCATGTCCATGAGGTTTTATTTTGTGTGTCATCTTTTGCTCTATCTCTCTACTTTCCTCAACCAACACCCCCCACCCCGACAGATGACAGCCTGCCCTCTATGTATGGGCTTGTTTCTATGTTGCTTATTAGTTCATTAAATTTTACATATAAGTGAAATCATATGGTACTTGTCTTTCTTTGACTGGCTTATTTCACTTAGCATAATGATCTCCAGATCCATCCATGCTATTCCAAAAGATAAGACTTTCTTATTTTTTATGGCCAAATAGTATTCTATTATGTAAATTTATGGAGATTTTAATTTGCATTTCTCTGATGATTAGTGACATTGAGCAACTTTTCATATGTATTAGTCATGTGTATATCCTCTTTAGATAAATGTTTATTCAGGTCTCTCTGCCCATTTTTAATAGAATTCTATGTGTGTATGTGTTAAATTGTATGAGTTATTTATAAACTTTGGATATTAACTCTTTATTGAATATATTATTGGAAAATACATTCTCCCATTCAGTAGGATGTCTTTTCATTTTGTTGATGGTTTCCTTTGTTGTAAAAACAATTTTAGTTTGATGTAGCCCAAATTGTTTATTATTTCTTTGTTTTTCATGCCCAAGAAGATATAGCAGAAAAAAGTATTACTGAAAGCAATGTCAGAGAACTCATTGCCTATGTTTTCTTCTAGAAGTTTTATGGTTTCAGGTTTTACCATTAAGTCTATAATCCATTTTGAGTTTATTCTTGTATATGGTGTAATAACGTGGTATAGTTTCATTTTTTGCATAAGCCAAAACAATTATTAAGAAAACAATACTATGAACACACAACACAATCAACAGTTAAATATATTTTATCTAAAAAATAAAAAAAGATAATACTGGCAAACTTCTACTGCTTAATTTCAAGTGTTATTGTAAAGTTATAGTAAAAGTATAATCTTTTAGTCCAATGAATCAGAATAGGCTTACATTTATATGTTAAGTTGATTTTTTACAAAGGTTCCAAGGCAATGTAATGAGAGAAATATTTCTCAGCAAATAGTTCTAGAATAACTGGATATTCATGAGTAAAATAATGAACATTGACCTTTACCTTACAGCACACACAAAGGTTAATTCAAAATGTTATTTTTATTTGACCTGTGGTGGTACAGTACATAAAGCATTGATCTGTAAAGCTGAGGTTACTGGTTCAAAATGCTGGGCATGCCTGGTTAAGGTTCACATAGAAGTTAATGCTTCCTGATCATCCCCCTTCTCTCTTTCTCTCTCTACTTCTTTAAAATGAATTAAAAATATTATTATCATAGGGTCCTGGCCAGTGGCTTAGTGGATAGATCATTGGCCAGGTATATTGCGATCCCAGATCTGATTCCCAGTCAGGGCACACAGAAGAAACGACCACCTGCTTCTCTCCTACCCCCACCCCTTCTTTTCCTTTTCCCCCACCCCCTGCATTTAGTGGTTCAACTGGTTTTAGTATGGCTCCAAGTGCTGAGGATAGCTCCATTGAAGTGCACCTGCCTCAGGTGCTAAAAATAGCTCAGTACTCGAGCATCAGTGCCTGATGGGGTTGCAGGGTGGATCCTGATTGGGGCACATGCAGAAGTCTGCCTCACTGTCTACCCTCCTCTCACCT
Source organism: Saccopteryx bilineata (assembly GCF_036850765.1). Lineage (NCBI taxonomy): Eukaryota > Metazoa > Chordata > Mammalia > Chiroptera > Emballonuridae > Saccopteryx > Saccopteryx bilineata. Next base: position 107,045,680 of record NC_089502.1, read on the forward strand.
AAAGAAAAGGAAAGAAAAGGAAAAAAATTATTATAGGAGAGTTCCAAGATGGCGATGAAGGAGGTGCATGTTACATTCATTTTCTCCCAGGACCAAACTGGAGTTATAACTAAATTTAAAAGCAGTCATCTTGAAAAACCAACTCAATTAAATGAACAGAAGTCTTATAACCAAGGCTACACAGAAGAAGCCACATTGAGACTGGCATAAAAGAGGGAGACACAAAAAGGATTGGCCCCACTCTTACAGGCAGTGGCTGAAATTCTAGAGGAATATTTCAGGCTAACCCTGAAAAGTGTGGGACCTAAACACTAAACCAGGTTTCCAAAGCCTAGAACACCTGAACGAAGAAGAGGCACCTAACAAAGCAGCATTCATATGAGAAAAGTGATGAGGGTTCTGTCTGCCAGAAAAAAAATGGGTGTCTGGAGAGATACGGGAAGCCTCTTAAAGGGCCATCACACAAAATCCTATTCACCACGAGTAATCATAAGCTCTAGTAAAAGGAGAGCTGAGTGGACTGTAGATATGTGAGGAGAGTTTGAGGCGAACAATTCTGCAAAGACACATGGTGGGGAGGCAGCCACCAGGACCCCTGTGCTGAGTCATTCTCCAATAACACAGCCACCACCTTTATTGGGCCGAACACTCTCCTCCATATTGCATCAGTTGGGGGGAAAGCAATTGCCCTACCCTCAGGAATCTCTGTTGCCCCACCCTTCAGAGATTAGACCCTGCTGAGGAACCAGCAGCCTTGGTCAGGGAGTGGAGGTCTGGACAGACATAGGGGGTAACAGTGACTCAGTTGTCTGGCTTTGAGGAAAGAACTATTCCCTTCATTTTCCTGAAAATCTGACTGGTGATTCCCCCTCATAGGGAATTCAGTGGGGCCATATCTCTGTGTTTCAGAGGCCTTGCCCACCGAATTCCTGGTGGCTCCACTCTGCTGAGGTCAGAGGAAAAATCTGAGACAGATGGAGACCTGTGGCTCTGGGATGGGTGCCGCATCCACCATCTTTTCTGAAGCCTAACAAGCACTTCCACACCAGGAGAGATCCACTATACCAATACTTCTGACTCTACAAAAGGCTTTTTCAGTGGCTGAGAATAAAAAATATCCAGCAGACAAAGGCAGATAGAGGTGGGTTTCAAGGTATCTTGGTTTTTTTGTTGACCTGCTCCTGGGCCTGTTTCTGGTAAAGGCCAGCCTTTGTGTGCATCTTTGTTCTACTGCACACACCTAAGACCAGCAGAGGCAGCCACAAACTTTACATTGCTTGTAGCTCCAAAAAGATTGCTGAAGGCCAGTCACAGGCAGTGTCTTATATTGGCCTGCACCAGGTTCAGTCCTAAGAAGCTCAGAACCAACACACCCAGTGGCTAGCTTCAGACAGCATCAGAAAAGGATCCAAGTAGCTTCACAAGCAGCATATCCAAAGGGAAAGCTTATCAGACACCAAACTCAGCTGAGGCAAATTCTGCTTACTGTGGTCAACACCTACACAGCAGCTCACATGCATTGGTCAAGTTAGAACCTCATAGTCAGCCAGCTTGAGGGTTGATCCCATACAAAACAGACCAATAGCAATCAAGGCTCAATTACAACAAGAGGGCTCACATGACACACACAAAGGACATTTCTGGAGCACCAAACTCAGGTGATCAAGGAGACTACACCACTGAACCCAACAGAACTCCTACTTCATAAGGCTATTCTACAAAAACCAAGAGTAATAGCAGAACTATCTAATACACGCACACACACACACACAACATCAAGAATACACTGGAAGGAATAAACAGTAGGTTAGAATTAGATGAAGCAGAGAATCAAATCAGTGGTTTGGAAGACTAGGTAGAAAAAAACATCCAATTAGAGCAGCAAAAATGAAAAAAGAATTAAAGGAATAAAACTAGTTTAAGGGACATTTAGGACAACATGAAACATAACAATATCCATATCATAGGGTTACCAGAAGGTAAAGAGAGAGAGCAAAGGATCAAGAACCTATTTGAAGAAATAATAACTAAAACTTTTCCTAACTTGGTGAAGGAAAAAAAACACACACACACAAGTCGAGGAATCACAGAGATGCCCAAATAAGATGGACCCTAAGAGGACAATATAAAGACACATCATATAAAAATGGCAAACTTTAAAGACAAAGAGAAAAAAATTAAAGCAGCTAGTTAATTATAAGTAAGTTCCCACAAGACTTTCAGCTGATTTCTCAACAGAGACATTTCAGGACAGAAAGGATTGGCATAAAATATTCAAAGTGATAAAAAGCAAGGTCCTACAGGGGATTCCAAGATGGCAATGGAGTAGGCAGACATTCCAACTGCCACCTCCCAGGACGATATTGGATTATGACTTAATTTAACAACAATCATCCTGAAAAACCAATTTTGGACTAAATGAAGAGGAGTTTATATAATAACTAAGGATCACAGAGGAAACCACACCGAGACTGGTAGGAAGGGCAGAGACACAAAAAGAGCTTTTCTGCTCCCAGGAGCAAGCATTGAAGTGTCCTAAGGGACTCTCACTGTGGGGAGGTTTGCCCTTAGAGGTGCATGTCTTAAGCCTCAGGCCAGGCCCCAGCCCAGAAGAAGCACTCACATAGCATTTGGTGATGAAAAGAATGAAAATTTCTGTCTGCAAGAAAGAGACAGAGCTCTTGGCGATGCAGAATCCATCTCCTGAGCAGAAAATCTTGTTCACAACCACTTACCCAGGGCTCTGGCAGAGGGAAGGCTGAGAGGAGAGTGTGAAGTTGGTGTCCCAGAGAGAGACACTGTAGGGGACAGCCACTGGAACCCCTGTGCTGAGTTGCTCTCCAATTCTGCAGTTGCCATCTTTCATAGGTGGAGCAGTCCCCTCTGAGCAGCATCAGCCTAAGGGAAAGCAACTGCCATGCCCCCATGAATCTCTCCTGTTTCACCCTGTGGAGATTAGGCTATTCTGAGAAGCTAGAAGTCTAAAAGACTAGGTAGAAGTAGGGGGCACATCAGTGACTTAGTTTTCTGGTGTTGAGGCCGAAGCTTTCCCCCTGCACATTCCTAAGTCTATGACTGGTATTTCCACATCACCAGAGATTCAGTAGAAACTGTCTTGACTATGGGAAGACCACATCTCTGGGTCTCAGAAGCCACACCCACCAGATTTCTGGTGACCACCACCACCTACTGAGGTCTCTAAAAAAATGTCTGGAAAGACTGAACCCTGGGGATAAGAGGCAGGAGTCACACCCACCACCCTTCCTAATCCCTGAATTGCCTCAGGATCTACCAGAGGTTTTATTTCAGTGTCCAAACCCAACAAGCAGCCAGCAGACAGAGGTGGCAGGATGCAGGGTCTCAGGAAACCTTGGCCTTTTGCTGATCTTCCCCCACCTCTAGTGTGGGTAAAAGCCAGCCCATTTGTTTGACTTGGTATTTCCAGGTGCACCTGTACCCAGCAGAGGCAGCCACAAACTCTAAATTGCTTATAGTTCGAAGGAGGTTGCTGAAGGCCAGTCATGGGCAGTGTACCCCACTGGTCTGGACCAATGTTGGGCAGATAAAATATATTATGCTCACTTTGTTAAAGATGGCACTGCCCACGTGGAAGCCTGTTGCCCAGGTGACAATATTAGTTGCCCTTCTTGCTTGGGATGGGTGTGATTATGTTAATATGTGTTGGGAGAGGGCTTTCGCGCCAAAAGGTTTTAAGATCACATTGTTCCAGGGGAAGAGTGATTATGTTCTAGGAGGAGCCCATGCTGGAAGAGAGCAAAGAAAGGCCACGTGGAGGAGAGGAGAAGCAGCCAAGATGGTGGAACGCTGAAGGAGAATCCAGTTAGTGCAGTTTGTACAGAGAGAAGGAGATGGGGAACAGAGGTGAATAAGGCTGTTGAGCTAGAAACCTTTGATTCTAGGAAACTTGGATAAGTCAGTGGCTTTGGGAGCCCTGAATGGAAAAGGAAGTGTTTTCCCTCTGTGTGTATTTCTTGCCTGCTGGGTGCAAGCTAGGATTAAAGGTAATGGCCCACCAGTTCTTGGCTCCATTGTTTTATTACCATCTGTCCGAATCCTATGCAAACCTGCATGGGCTAGGCTGCTGTGATGGTGGCTGTGGCTACTGGTTTAACAACCAAATTCCCTCTAGGGAGGCCCAGGGTAAGCACATTCAGAGGCCAGCAGCAGAAAGCATTGATTGGTTCAGGACCTAATGACCCTTGCTGGTGGCATGTCTTAAGGGAGGGCTTGTCGGACAATGGGAAAAACGAAGGCAAGTTCCACTTTCTGTGATCAGCACCAGCACAGCAGCTCACATGCATTGGACAGGGTGAAGCTTCACAGTCAGCTAGCTCAGGTTCTGGATATCCTGCTCCACAGAATAGGGATAGGTTCTGGGATAGGTTCCACAGAAGGAAGGGAGAAAGTCTTGGAGCTTGAACATTCAAAGTGTGGGTCCTCACTAGCCTATTGCTGAGTCTGGTTGAGGGGCTTAGCCACTTTCAGGGTGGGTTACAGTCAGCCCCAGTGAAAGACTATCTTAGACTTCCTCCTTGAGACCAGGAGCTCATCAGCTTAAAGAACTTCTGCAGAGGGGAAGGTTGACCCCACCCAATCTGAATCTGATACTCACCTTGTCAAGGAGAAATAGAATTGGAGTATCCAGCAGTGTCTGAGGAATTAGGCTCTGGAGTAGGGGCCACTTTCCCTATACTAAGCCACTGACTAAGAGACCCTGAAGTATGGAGTCCCTCTAACATTGTATTCCCAGCCTCAGCTTTTCTAACCTACCAAGTTTGCAACCTGTAGAGGAGCAGGTAGGTGAGGCCAGTCTAAGCCCACACAACAGTCTTTCTACAGAAGACTATGTGGAACAAACACTCAGCTGCAAGTGGAGGTGGAGCAGCTAAAAAATGGAGGCAATTCTGATGTAGCTTGGAGCTTATACAGACCTGCTGTCATCACTAAGCAGGAGGAAGCTGATCCTTATACACAAGTTGGCCCCTCCCACACTACTCAGGCACAGAAAATGCTGACACAAGCAGTAAACAGAGCAGTAGCTTCAAATAGAAAATACATGGCAGACTACAAACAATGGCTGACACCAACTCAAGAAGACCCAGAACCAACACAAGCAGTAGTGGGTGACACCACCAATGCTGGACTCAGCTAGCTACACAAGCCACACACCGAAAGGAGGAGTCCAGCAGGCACCAGACACTGTGGAGAATAAATACACTAAACAGGAGAGACACTTCACAGTGTCTAATACATATGATAAAAAATGACCCTTAGAGCCAACCAGCCTGAAGGGATAACTGTACCCAAAAAAGGATCACTTGTATTCAATTCTCACATACAACAGGAGGGTAAATAGCACCCTCAAGACACATACCTAGAGCAAGGAACTCATTCAGCCTGGAGGTCAGTACCACTGAGCCCATATTACTCATAAAGTTACCGCAACAAATTTCAAAGTCAGATAAGAGCTACCTAATACACAGACACAATAGACAGACAAGGAAATATGATTTATATGAATCAACAAGAGAAATCCCTAGAAAAAGAACTAAATGATATAGAAATAACCAAACTAACAGACACAGAGTTTAAAATAATGATTATTAGGATACTCAAGGACCTTAGAGCAACAATGGATGATAACAATTAGAAATTAAACAGAGATAGCAAGAATGAAACAGGATATAGAACTGATAAAAAAAAGAACCAGTCAGAAATGACAAATATAATATCAGAAATGAAGACTTCACTAGAAGAAATCAACAGAAGCTGGATGAAGCAGAGGATCAAATCAGTGATTTGAAGGACAAGATAAAAATAAGCACAGAAGCAGAGCAGCAAAAAGAAAAGAGGCTCAAAAAAGCTTGAAGAAACTCTAAGAGACCTCTGCGACTACAAGAATATGAACAACATCCACATCGCAGGGATTTCCGACAGAGAAAAGAACAAACAAGGGATGGAGGACCTGTTTTAAAAATCATAGCTGATTCCAATATGGTGATGGAGTAGGCAAACGTTTCAACTGCCACCTCCCAGGACCAAATTGGATTACAAGTTAATTTAAGAACAATCATCTTGAAAACCTGACTGAACTAAACAAAGAGGAGTCTATAACATAGGATCACAGAAGAAGCCACACCGGGACTGGTAGGAAGGGCAGAGACATGAAAAAGGCTGCCTTGCTCCCAGGAGCAAGCAGTGGCTGAGGGTCCAGAGGGACTCTCAATGAGAGGAGGGTTGCCCTGAGAGGTTAGTCCTCAACCCCAGGCCTGGAGCACCAGCCTAGAGCCACAGAGCCTATAAGAGGTGCCCACACAGCATTTGGAGATGAAAGGAGCCAGGATTCTGTATAGGAGAAAGATGGAGCTCTCAGGGATGCAGGCTTCATCTTAAAGGGCTCAAGCAGAAAATCTCGTTCACAGCCACTTACCGGGGTGTTGGTCAAATAAGTTTGTAAATATGATATATAAGTTTGCTTACTTATAGTCTGCTTTGGGTGTGGGAGACAGGCTGTAAGCTGATAAAGTTATTATAGCCTAAGGCTTAGTTTTAAAACTAAGCTTTTGCCCACACCCTTGACTGTTGCATAATAAGGGGTGGTGCACTCTCATGAGGAATCCCATTATGCATCAGATAAGTGACTTTGTATCAGAGACTTCCTTGTTTGTATATTGGATTAAAGGTTTTGATTTCTACACTATAAAATGGGGCAGACCGGGAGCTTACTCTCTATAGGTTCCTAAGATTAGCATTAGAGAGGAGAGCAGAGAAAGGCCACGTAGAGGAGAGGAGAAGCAGCCAAGATGGCGGAGTGCTGAAGGAGAAGCCAGTTTGTGCAGAGTTTGTGCAGAGAGAGGGGGATATGGAACAGAGGTGAATGAGGCTGGTGAGGTAGGAACCTTTGATTCTAGGAAACTCGGATAAGTCAGTGGCTTTGAGAACCCTAAATGGAAAGGAAAGTGTTTTCACACTGTGTGTATTTCTTGCTCACCAGGTGCAAGCTAGGATTAAAAGACAATGGTCCACCAGTTCTTGGCTCTGTTGTTTCATTATCATTCTCCAATACTGCAATCACCATCTATCTTGGGTGAAGTAACCCCTCTGTGCAGGATCAGCCTGGGGGAAAACAATTGCTCCGCCCTTGGGAGTCTCTCCTGCCCTAGTCATAGTGACAACTCTGTTCTGAGAGGACAGGAAGCAGGGGTGCATCAGTGACTCAGTTTTCTTTCTGATGCTGAGGCAGAAGCTTTCCCACACATGCTTTTGACTCTAAGACTGGTGCTTCCACCTCATGGGAGACTCAGTAGAAACTGTTCAGAGAGCAAGCAGACCACACCTCTGAGTCTCAGAGGCCACAATCACCAGACTATGGATACACTCTACTGATGTCTGTAAAAAAAGTCTGGACAGACTGGCACCTGGAACAGAGGGGTGGAGCTATACCCAGCACTGTTCCTAATTCCTGAATTGTTGCAGGCTCTATACTCTAGCGCAGTGGTCCCCAACCTTTTTGGGGCCACGGACCAGTTTAATGTCAGAAAATATTTTCACGGACTGGCCTTTAGGGTGGGACGGATAAATGCACAAAATAAAATTATGTGACCGGTGTAAAAACTGTGGTATTTTTAAATATAATTGTCAAACTTACGAGACAAGCATCAAGAGTGAGTATTAGGTGTAACAGAGGGAATCTGCTCATTTAAAAAAAAATAAAACATCGTTCAGACTTAAATATAAATAAAACAGAAATAATGTAAGTTATTTATTCTTTCTCTGCGGACCTGTACCAAATGGCCCACGGATCGGTACCGGTCCATGGCCCGGGGGTTGGGGACCACTGCTCTAGTGGAGGTTTTTTCAGCAGCTGGACTCAATAAACAGCCAACAGACAGAGGCTGCAGGAGGCAGGACTCAGGGAACTTTGGCCTTTTAAGTGGACCTACTCCCAGACGCAGAGTGAGTAAAAACCAGGCTAGGTGTGCAGATGGTATTTCAATGTACACCAGAGCCCAGCAGAGGCAACCACAAATTCTGAATCACTTGTAACTCCAAGATGGTTGCTGAGGGCCAGTATCAGGCAGTGTCTCCCACTGGTCTGCACCAAGCTTCTGTCAGGGAGGCCCAAAGCAAGCATATCAGGGGCCAGCAGAGGAAAGCATTGGTTAAGGACCTAATAACCCTTGATACAGTGGAATTCTAAGAAAGGGATCCTCAAAACTAGCCCAGCTGAGGTGAGTTCTACTCACTGTGATCAGCACTAGTACAAAATCTTATGTGCATTGAATAGAGTGGAGCTTCACAGTCAACTCCCCTGGGTGATGGATATCCTGTCCTACTGTGCTAGATTCCACAAGGGGAAGAGAGAGAGAGAGGCTTGGAGCATGGACATTTAATATGTGGTTACCTTTGAGTATATTGTGGGATCTGGTCGAGGGGCTTAGCCACCTTTGGGGGGAGGCACAGTCAGTCCCAGGAGAGACTCTCTCAGTCTTCCTCCCTGAGACCAGAGTCTCACAAGCTATAAGAACTTCTGCAGAGGGGGCTGTCAGCCACACTCAGGCTGAACCTAATGCTCACCTTGTTGGGGAGAAATAAAATTTGATTATCCAGCAGTGGATGAAGAATTAAGTTCTGGATTAGGGACCACATTCCTCATACTGAGATCCTGACCAAGAGAACCCTGAAGTAGGGGGTCCCACTAATGTTCTATTCAAAACCTCAGCTGTCCTAATCCACCAAGAATGTAACCTGTTGAGGAATTGGTTGGATGAGGCCAGTCTGAGCCTCCACTACAGTCTTTCTACAGAAGACTCTGTGGGAAGACCAGACAGCTTCAAAAGGAGGAAGAGCAGCTGAAAAGTGGAGACAAATAATATGGAGCTTGAGGCTTTTACAGAGCTCCTGTCATTTCTAAGCAGGAGGAAGCTGATCCTTATACAAAGGTTGACCCGTCCCACAGTACCCAAGCACAGAAAATGCAGACAAAAAAAGAGCAGTAGCTGCAGACAGGTAGCACACAGTGGATTACAAACAACAGATCATGCCAGCCCTAGAAAGTCTAGAGCCAAAACAATTGGAAGTGGGTGGCAGACAACACCAAACCTAGACTCAGCTAGGAACACAAATAGCAAAAGGGGAGTTTAGCAGGCCCCAGACATTGTGGAGAATAAATACGCCCAACAGGACAGACATTGCACAGTGTATAACACACACAATCAAGGTTTACCCCTAAAGCCAGCAAGCCTTAAGGAATAATTGTGACCATGAAAACACCAACTGCATTCAATATTCACATACAACAGGAGGGAAAATAGTACTCTCAAAAAGCATTCCTAGAACAAGAAAAACAGGTGGCCTGGGAGGTCAGTAACACTGAGATAATCTTCCTCATAAAGACACCACAATAATTTGCAAAGTCAGACAGCACTGCCTAATACACAGACAAAATGTACAGACAAAGAAAGATGACCAAATAAATCAACAAGAGAAATCTGCAAAAAAAAGAATTAAATGAAATGGAAGTAACCAAACTATAAGATGCAGAGTTTAAAATAATAATTTATAGGATACTCAAGGATCTTAGAGCAACAATGGATGGACATGATAAACACCTAAATAAAGAGATAGCAAGCACCAGAAAGGAAATAGAAATCATAAAAAAGAATCAGTCAGAAATGACAAATACAATATCAGAAATGAAGATTGCACTAAAAGAAATCAACAGCAGGCTGGATGAAGCAGAGGATCGAATCAGCAATTTAGAGGACAAGATATTGGTGTGCTGGACATCAGAGTAATGGCATGGTAGGAAGCGATACGAATAAATCCCCCCAAAAACTCAACAAGATCTTCAACCAGAAACAGAAAAGCCTATCCTTGGAGCCTCCAGATGTTTCGCAATACACCCGAAGGTATGGTCGAGCGAAAAATTGGCTAAATATATAATCAAACCCTGAAGGAAATAGGGAGTAAGAAATGCTCCGCCTTCCTCACTAACCTAAACAGGGCTGCTTTCACTGGGAACTGAGAATATAGAAACCAAGGCAGGAAAAGGGGGTGAATAGATCCAGGCCACTGCACAAATGGCCGAACCAGGATGTGGCACGGAGATCCAAGCCGAGGAAAAACTGTGCCTGTGGCAACCCAGTCAATACAAGCTAACACTCGCGCCAAACCTAGACAAACAAAGACAAGCGGGGCAGCCATTTTCCCTGATCTCCGAGTTGGTGTGCGCAAATAGTGGGCGAGAGATTCCTCTGAGTGCCTCAGCAGTGGGCGCTCTTGTTACCCCACAGAGAGGCAGAGTCAGGGGCCTTTGTGTGCAGAATCTCTGGGCTGCCCCAGCGCCCTGAAAAAGCCGTGCATGGGGAGGGAGCGAGAGCCAATTCCAATGCTGGAACTTTTCTGTGTGGGCGAGGGTTTCACTCAGAGGGTGAGGCAGCCGGCCTGATATCCTGGTCTGTGCACACAGATAGTGAGCAAGAGATTCCTCCGAGTGTCTCAGCAGTGGGCGCCATGTAATCCCACCAAGGGGCAGAGTCAGGGGACTTTGTGTGGGCCAAAAGTGGAATCACCAGACTGCCCCAGTGCCCTAAAAAAGCCTCGCACAGGGAGGGAGCGAGAGCCAATTCCAACACTGGAACTTTTCCATGCAGGAGGAGGTTTCACTCAGAGTGTGAGACTGCTGGCCTGATATCCTGGTCTGCACACACAGATAGTGAGCAAGAGTTTCCTCCAAGCGCCCCGGGAGTGGGCGCCCGCCTGTGTAACTGGACAGAGTGGCAGAGCCAGAGGTCTTTGAGTGGGCGGAAGCCCCGCCTGATTATGCTAGCAGCTCTGACTGACTGAGCCTTACTCAGAGCCCTGTGCTGAGTGGGAATAGAATGGGGAGTTGCCAGCTCTTTGAGCCTCTTACTATCCAGGCAGAGGCAGTAGCAACCCCATAGCTGGATTATCAGGCTACTAATTGAGGAAGGAAAGACTAGGAGAGAGGCTCCAGGAACATGGACTCTCTCACTGTCGGAGCCTATAAATGCTAATGAGCCTCGACTGCCAACGAGACTGAAGCACAATACATGATATGGCCATAAAGACTTATCAACTGCAAACCTCTACCTGAGCGTGCCAAAGGGGCAGAACCCGGGATTACAGAGTCACCAACCAGGAAGAGGGAGAGAAAAGAAAAAGCAAGAAGATAACCTCTCAAAATCAAGAATAATCCGCAGACTTTATAACCTATCCCATTTTATTATATTTGTTCGTTTGTTTCTCTTATCTTCATTCTTGATTTTTTTTTCTTCCTCCTCCAATTTGGTCATTTAATTCTCTGCCGGTCTTACTCTCTCCTCTCCTTCAACTACACTACCCATAAGTGTTACATCTCCCATTATCTTTTCTTTCCTCTTCCTTTCTCTCTATGAGGGTTGCACTCCAAAACCATTAACTCTATCCTCTTTTTTCTTTTTTCTTCTTTTAGTGGTTCTCTTTTTTTCTCTCTCTCTCTTTCTTTTCTCCCTCTATATTAGTTTCTTCCTTTCTCCTTTACATCTCCTCTCAATCAAACCTCAATAATGAACAAATTATCTTATCTGGGATTCAAACTTATGTTTGTGGCATTTGGGGGGATTTTTACTTCACCTTTTTAACTCACTAGCAGTGCTCCCATCCCTGGCTCTCCATTTTATCTAGTTCTTGTTCCACTAAATACAATAGTAACTTTTTTAATTTGTCCCCTCATTTTCCTCTTTCCCTCTTATTCCTCTCATCGTAACTCTTAGTCAACCAACACCTAAAAGCAAATCATTTTATCCTTGACCCAAATTTTTCCTTATTTTCTTTTTGTGGGTCCATACCCCCCCTTTCTTTGTTTGTTTGTTTTTTGTTTTTTGCCCCTTTATTACTTCTCCCCAATACAAGCCCTCCATTACAGGCATTGTTTGTTCTATTTAGTACAATATAATTCACAGTTCACCACAAGATTTTCTCAAGAAAGAGGGGAGAAGAGAGGAGAGGAAAAGAGGAGGGGGGGAATAATTTCCTTTTTTAAATTTTTTATTTTATTTTTCTGTATTTAATTATTAATTTTTTAAAAAAACAACAACTCTTTTTGATTTTTTATTTTTATTTTTTTAACTTTTTATTCTTTATTAAATCTCATTAATACTATCAACAAAACCACCCTCAGATGCCATTAAGGAAGAGAAAATCAAATATCATGGATACAAAAGAAAGAGAGGTAACACAGATAGATGAGCAAAAATCTATGGAGAAAAAATTTAATATATTGGAAACCTTGGAGTTAAACGACAGAGAATTTAAAATAGAAATCCTAAAAATACTCAGAGATATACAAGAAAACAAAGAAAGGCAATTTAGGGAGCTCAGAAAACAATTCAATGAACACAAAGAATATATTTCCAAGGAAACTGAAACTATAAAAACAAATCAAACAGAGATGAAAAACTCAATTTACGAGCTGAAAAACAAGGTAACAAGCTTAGCTAATAGAACAGGCCAGATAGAACGTAGGATTAGTGAAATAGAAGACAAGCAACTTGAGGCACAACAGAGAGAAATAGAAAGAGACTCAAAAATTTTAAAAAAATGAGATAGCCCTACAGGAATTGTCTGACTCCATCAAAAAGAATAACATAAGAATAATAGGTATATCAGAGGGAGAAGAGAGAGAAAATGGAATGGAGAACATACTCAAACAAATAATAGATGAGAACTTCCCAAGCCTGTGGAAAGAACTAAAGCCTCACATTCAAGAAGCAAACAGAACTCTGAGTTTTCTTAACCCCAACAAACCTACTCCAAGGCACGTCATAATGAAATTGGCACAAACCAACGGCAAAGGAAAAATTCTCAAGGCAGCCAGGGAAAAGAATAATACAACATATAAAGGAAGGCCCATTAGGTTATCATCTGATTTCTCAACAGAAACTGTACAAGCTAGAAGAGAGTGGACCCCAATATTTAAAGTCCTGAAAGAGAGGAACTTTCAGCCACGAATACTATACCCATCAAAGCTATCCTTCAAATATGAAGGAGAAATAAAAACATTCACAGATACAGAAAAGATGAGGGAATTTATCATCAAAAAACCCCCACTCCAGTAATTACTAAAGGGTGTTCTCCATTCAGATATAAAGAACAAAACAAACAAACAAAAAAACAAAGCCGCAAGTAAAAGCTCCAAAAAGAACACAATAAAACCAAATTTAAACTGTGACAACAATAAAAAGAAAGGGAGGGGGAGAGGATGGAGATTAACAGTAGCAAAGGACGATGAAGTGCAAAAGTACTCACAACATAGTGCACTACAATGAACAGGGTAGGAACGCTTTTCATTACTTAAAAGTAGAGGACAAGAGGCCCTGGCCAGTTGGCTCAGCGGTAGAGCGTCGGCCTAGCGTGCGGAGGACCCGGGTTCGATTCCCGGCCAGGGCACACAGGAGAAGCACCCATTTGCTTCTCCACCCCTCCGCCGCGCTTTCCTCTCTGTCTCTCTCTTCCCCTCCCGCAGCCAAGGCTCCATTGGAGCAGAGATGGCCCGGGTTCTGGGCATGGCTCTGTGGCCTCTGCCTCAGGCGCTAGAGTGGCTCTGGTCGCAATATGGCGACGCCCAGGATGGGCAGAGCATCGCCCCCTGGGGGGCAGAGCACCGCCCCTGGTGGGCGTGCCGGGTGGATCCCGGTCGGGCACATGCGGGAGTCTGTCTGACTGTCTCTCCCTGTTTCCAGCTTCAGAAAAAAAAGAAAAAAGTAGAGGACAAGATAAATGAAAGCAGAGTGGTAAAAAATAAAATAGGCTCAAAAAGACTGAGAAAAAACTAAGAGACCTCCTTAACAACATGAAGAGAAACAACATGAGTATCATGGAAGTTCCTGAAGGAGAAGAGAATAAACAAGTGATAGAGAACCAGTTTGAAGAAATCATAAATGAAAACTTTTCTAAATTAATGAAGAAAAAGTCACACAAGTTCAAGAAGCACAGAGAGTCTTATTAAAGAGGAACCCAAGGAGGCTTACACAAAAACACATCATAATTAAAGTGCCAAAGTTAAGAGACAAAGAAAGAATAATAAAAGCTCCAAGAGAAAAGCAGTTAATTACATACAGAGGAGCCCCCATAAGGATGACATCAGACTTCTTAAAAGAAACATCTGAGGCCAGAAGGGATGAGCAAAAAATATTAAAAGTGATGCTAAACAAGAACCTACAGCCAAGATCCTTCTTTATCCAGCAAGGATACCATTTAAAATTTAAGGAGAAATAAAAAGCTTCACAGACAAAATAAAACTCAAGGAATTTATTACAACTTAAACAGTACTGCAAGAAATGTTAAGGAGCCTGCAGTAAAAAGAGCAAAGGAAAAAATATCTAGAAAAAGAGGATTGTGTATTTAAAGAATAAAATGGCAATAAACAACTATCTGTACATAATAATCTAAAATGTAAATGGATTAAATGGTCCAATCAAAATACATAGTGTAGCTGCATGGATAAGAAAACAGGACACATATATATGCTGTCTACAAGAGACCCACCTCAGAACAAAAGGTACACATTGACTGAAAGTGAAGGGATGGAAAAAAATATTTCATGTAAATAAAATGAAAAAAAAAAGCTGGGGTAGCAATACTTATATATGACAAAATAGACTTTTAAACAAAGGCTATAGTATGGGATAAAGAGTGTCACTACATAATGATAAAGGGAGCTATCCAGCAGGAGGATATAACCATTGTAAATATTTATTCACATAATAAAGGAGCACCTAAATATATAAAGCAGATTGATTTTGATGGACATAAAGGGCAAGTTCAACAGCAATACTATAATAGTACAGGATTTTAATAGCCCACTAACATCAATAGATAGATCCTCCAGACAAAAAATTAACAAAGAAACTGCGGCCTTAAATGTCACACTAGACCAACTGGATTTACTTGATATCTTCAGAACCTTTCACCCCAAAGCGGCAGAATATACATTGGTTTCAAGGGCTCATGGTACATTCATTAGGATAGACCACATGTTAGGACACAAAACGAGTCTCAATAAATTTAAGAAGATTGAAATCATATCAAGCATCTTCTCTAATCACAATGGCATGAAACTAGCATTTAGCTACAATAGAAAAACTGAAAAATATTGAAACACTTATAGGTTAAATATCATTTTATTAAATAACAAATGAATTAACAAGATCAAGGAAGAAATCAAAAACTTCCTTGAAACAAATGCAAATGAACATACAACAACTCAAAATTTATGGGACACAGCAAAAGCAGTCCTCAGAGGGCAGTTCATAGTATTGCAGGCATACCTTAAGAAGTAAGGAAAAGCTCAAATAACCCTGCATCTAAAAGAACTAGAAAAATAACAACAAATAAAGCCCAGAGGAAGTAGAAGGAAGAAAATAATAAAATCAAAGTGGAAATAAATGACATAGAGGCTAAAAAATAATACAGAAGATCAATGAAACCAAGAGCTGGTTCTTTGAAAAGTTAAACATGATTGACAAAACTTTAATAAAACTCATCCAAAAAAAAAAAGAGAGAGTAGACTCAAATAAATAAAATTAGAAATTAAAATGGAGAGCAACTGGCACCGTAGAAATACAAATGATTGTAAGAAAATACTATGAAGATTAATATGCCAAAAAATTGGACAAAATCTACTTGAAATGGGTTAATTCCTAAAAACATACAATCTTCCAAAACTCAGTCTGGAAGAATCAGAAAATCTAAAGAGACCAATTACAACAAATGAAATAGAAACAGTTATCAAAAAACTCCCAAAAAACAAAAGTCTGGACCAATGCTTCACAGCTGAATTTTACCAAATTTCAAAGAACTAACACTTATCCTTCTCAAACTATTTCAAAAAATTAAAGAGGAGGGAAGATTTCCAAGCTCCTTTTATGAGGCATGAATTATCCTCATTCGCAAAACAGGTAAAGACACTACAAAGAAATACAAAACAAAACAAAAAAGCCAAACTATAAACCCATATCTCTGATGAACATACATGCTAAAATTCTCAACAGTACAGTGTATCCGTAAAATCATGGTGCACTTTTGACAGGTCACAGGAAAACAACAAAAGATGATAGAAATGTGAAATCTGTACCAAATAAAAGGAAAACTCTACCACTTTCATACCTATTCAGTGCAGTTTGATGTGGGCTCACGCACAGATTTTTTAGGGCTCCTTAGGTAGCTATCCCGTATAGCCTCTACAGACTCATCACTGACTGATGGCCTACCAGAATGGGGTTTCTCTACCAAACTGCCGGTTTCCTTCAACTGCTTATTCCACCGAGTAATGTTATTCTTATGTGGTGGCACTTCGTTATAAACGCCGATATTCATGTTACACTTTGGTCATAGATTCAAATTTAGCGAGCTACAGAACATACTGAACTTTCCTCTGTATCATCCACATCTCAACTGGCATGGCCGTGGGCTGCTCTGCTGTATACACTGTGTTACGTCATCATCTGTGCATGCGCACATACTGCCACATCATCCTACAGATACTGGGAGGGTTTTCCTTTTATTTGGTGCAGATTTCACATTTCTATCATCTTTTGTTGCTTTCCTGTGACCGGTCAAAAGTGCACCATGACTTTACAGACACATTGTATATTAGCAAACTGGATCCAGCAATACATTAAAAAAGTCACACATTACGGTCAAGTGGGATTTATTCTGGGGAGGCAAGGCTGGTTCAATATTTGCAAATCAATTCATGTGATTCAGCACATAAACAAAAGAAAGGATAAAAATCACATTATTATATCAATAGATACAGAAAAAGCATTTGATAAAATACAGCACACATTTAGGATCAAATCTCTCAGAAAAGTGGGAATACAGGAAACATACCTCAACATAATAAAGGCCAACTACGACAAACCAACAGCCAACATCATACTCAGGGGCAAAAATTAAAAGCAATCCCCTTGAGATCAGGAACAAGCAGGGGTGCCCCCTTTCACCACTCTAATTAAACATATTTCTAGAAGTCCTAGCCACAGTAATTAGACAAGAAGAAATAAAAGACATCCAAATTGGAGAAGAATAAGTAAAACTATTATTTGCTGATGACATGATACTGTATACAGAAAACCTAAAGTCTCAGTCAAAAAGCTACTAGACCTGATAGATGAATTCTGCAAGGTGGCAGGATATAACATTAATATTCAAAAATCAGTGGCATTTTTATACACCAACAATAAACTATCTAGATATATCACATTATTATATCAATAGATACAGAAAATAGATACAGACAAAGAAATTAAGGAAAAAATCCCCTTCACTATTGAACCAAAAAAAAATTAAGTACCTAGGAGTAAATTTAACCAAGGAGGTAAAAGACTTGTACTCAGAAGATTATAAGACATTGAAAAAAGAAATCAAGGAAGATACAAACAAGTGGAAGCATATACTGTGTTCATGGATGGGAAGAATAAACATCATTAAAATGTCTATATTACCCAAAATAATGTACAAATTCAATGCAATTCCTATTAAAATACCAATAGCATACTTAAAAAATATAGAACAAATATTCCAAAAATTTTTATGGAACCTAAAAAGAACATGAATAGCCTCAGCAATCTTGAAAATGAAGAACAAAGTGGGAGGCATCACACTTCCTGATATCAAGTTATACTACAAGGCCATTGTAATCTAAATAACTTGGTATTGGCATAAGAACAGGTATACAAATCAACAGAACAGAATGGAGGACCTAGAAATAAACCCATGCCTTTATGGTCGATTGATATTTGACAAATGAGGCAAGAGTATACAATAAAGATAGTTTCTTTAATAAATGGTGCTGGAAAAATTGGACAGTTATATGCAAAACAATGAAGCTAGACCACCAACTTACACCATTTGCAAAAACAAACTCAAAATGGATATAAGACTTAAATGTAAGTCACAAAACAATAAACATCTTGGAAAAAAACATAGGCAGTAAACTGATTTCTTTCATATCAATATTTTCAGTGAATATCTCCATGAACAAGTGAAATAAAGGACAAAATAAACAAATAGAACTATATCAAACTATAAAGCTTTTTCACAGTAAAAGACACCATTAACAAAATAAAAAGAGCTTGACCAGGCTGTGGTGCAGTGGATAGAGCATCATATTGGGACACAGAGGACCCAGGTTCGAAACCCTAAGATTGCCAGTTTGAGCACAGGCTTATCTGCTTTGAGCAAGGCTCACCAGCTTGAGCCCAAGGTCACTGGCTTATGCAAGGGATCACTTGGCCTGCTGTAGCCCCCTGGTTAAGGCACATATGAGAAGGCAATCAATGAACAACTAAGGTGCCGCAACAAAGAATTGATGCTTCTCATCTCTCTCTCATCTTGTCTGTCTGTCCTTATTTATCCCTCTCTCTTTCTCTCTATATCTCTGTCACAAATAAATAAATAAATAAAATTTAAAAAAGCAACCTACACAATGGGAGAACATATTTGCCAATACGTCTGATAAGGGGTTAAAACCAAAATTTATAAAGAACTTCTAAAACTCAAAACCGGGAAGGTAAAAAATCCAATTTAAAAATGGGCTAAAGAACTGAAAAGACACTTCTCCAAAGAGAACATACAGATGGCCAATAGATATGTGAAAAAATGTTCAAAGTCACTAATCATGAGAGAAATGCAAATTACAACCACAATGAGATACTACCTTACACCTGTCAGAATGACGCTTATTAACAAGTCAACACACAGCCTGACCAGGTGGTGGCACAGTGGATAGAACATTGTACTGGGATGCAGAGGTTCCAGGTTCAAAACCCCATGATTGCTAGCTTGAGCATGGGCTCATCCAGCTTGAGTGAAGGCTTATCAGCTTGAGTGAGGGGTTACTGGCTTGATCATAGAAATGACCCCATGGTCGCTGGTTTGAGTCCAAAGGTCACTGGCTTGAAGCCCTAGGTTGCTGGCTTGAAGCCCAAGTTTTCTGGCTTAAGAAAAGGGGTCACTCGCTCTTCTGTAGCCTTCCAGTCAGGGCACATATGAGAAAGTAATCAATGAACTAAGGAGATGCAACAAAGAATTGATGCCTCTCACCTCTCTCCCTTCCTGCCTGTCTGTCCCTATCTGTCCCTCTCTCTGTCTCTGTCTCAAAAAAATTAAATTAAATTTAATTTAATTAAAAAAATAAAATAAAATAAAATCAACACAGAACAAGTGCTGGTGAGGATGTGGAGAAAAGGGAGCTCTCCTGCACTGCTGGTGGGAATGCTGACTCGTTCAGCCACTGTTGAAAATAGTATAGTGTTTTTTTCAAAAAATTGAAAATGGAACTGCGTTTTGACCCAGCTATCTCACTTTTAGGAATATATCCTAAAAATTCTAAAACACTAATTCAAAAGAAGATATGCAACCCCATGTTTATTGCAGCATTGTTTATAATAGCCATGATCTGGAAGCAGCCCAAGTTTCCACCATTGGACGAGTGAGAAAAAAAGGTGTGGTACATATATACAGTAAAATACTACATGGCCATTAAGAGCAAGAAAATCTTACCTTTTTCAATGGCATGGGTGGACCCAGAGATTATTATGCTAAGTGAAATAAGCCAATCAGAAAAAGACAAATATGATATCACTTTTATGTATAATCAAATTAACACAGTGAACTGAGGAATGGTATAGAGGCAAAAGTGGGGTCATGGGGAGCAGAGAGACAGCTGTCAGAGGGAAAGGGTATGAAGGAATGGGCTCAGAGAAGGTGAATGGGTTAGTGAAATTATATATATATATATATATATATATATATATATATATATCATCACATACAGATAACAGGACAGCAAATCCCAGAGGGAAAAGGAAGAGGGAGTCAGGGGGAGGGGAGCAAAGGTGGTGCAATGGGGAACACGTTCTTGGAGGAGGAGGCTGTTATATTGAGTGGGACACTTGAATCCATGTTAACATAATAAGATAAAATAAAAAGTAATAAAATGGCAATAAATACAAACCTATCAATGATCACTTTAAATGTAAATGGCTTAAATGTTCCTATCAAAACTCATAGGGTAGAGGATGAATAAAAGGAAAGATCCATATCTATGCTATCTACAACAGACCCACCTCAGAAGGAAAGATACACACAGACTAAAAGTAAGGGATGGGAAAAGATATTTCATGCAAATGGATTTTAGAAAGAAAGTTGGGGTAGCAACACTTATATTGGACAAAATAGACTTTGAAACAAAAACTATAGTAAGAGATAAAGAAGGACACTACATAATGATAAAAGGGAGCACTCCTACAACATGATATAGCCCTTATAAACATTTACATACCTCATGGTGGAACACTTAAATAGGTAAAGCAATTCTTGATGGACATAAAGGGAAATCAACAGCAATATAGTCACAGGAGAGGATTTTAACAACCCATTGATATCAATAAATGGATCTTCCAAACAGAAAATCAACAAGAAAATGGTGGTCTTAAATGACACATTAGATCACCTGGATTTAATTGATATCTTTTGAGCAATTCACTCCACAGCAGCAGAATATACATTCTTTTCAAGTGCACATGGAACATTTTCTACTGTTGACCACATGTTAGGACACAAAAGAGGTCTCAGTAAACTTCAGAAGACTGAAATCATAGCAATCATCTTCTCTGATCATAATGGTGTGAGACTAAAAATCAAACAAGGAAAAAACCAAAAGGCACAGGAAGACATGGCAGCTAAATAACACAGTACTAAACAAAGAATGGGTTAACAATGAGACCATGGTACAAGTCAAATGATCCTTGAAACAAATGAAAACAAGAACACAACACCCCATAATCTATGGGACATAGTGAAAGCAGTCTTAAGAGGGAAATTACAGGCCTACCTCAAGAAAAAGAAAAATCTGAAATTAAAAAATCTAACTTTCCACTTAAAGTAACTTGAAAAAGAACAACCAACAAAGCCCAAAGTGAGTAGAAGTAAGAAAGTAAAAAAGATTAGAACATAAATAAACAAAATAAAGACTAAGAAAATACAGAAGATCAATGAAACCAAAAGCTGGTTCTTTGAAAACATAAATAAGATTGACAAATCTTTATCCGGATTCAGCAAGAGAGAGAGAAAGACTCAATGAATAAAATCAGAAATGAAAGAGGCAACATAACAACAGACACCAAAGATACAAAGCATTCTAAGAAAATATTACTATCAACTGTATGCCAACAAATTGGACAATCTGGATGAAATAGATAAATTCCTAGAAACATACAATCTTCCAAAAATGAATCTGGAAGAATCACAGAATCTGAAAAGACAAATTACAGCTAGTTAAATTGAAGCAATAATAATAATAATAATAATAATAATAATAAGTCCCAAAAAACAAAAATCCTGAACCAGATGGCTTCACAGGTGAATTTTACCAAACAAACAAACAAAAATTGACATCTATTTTCCTCAAACTATCCCAAAAAAATTAAGAGAAGGGGAGATCCTTAAGATCATTTTACAAAGTCAGTATTATACTCATTTTAAAACCAGATGTAGATACTACAAAGAAAGAAAAATATTGGCCGATATCCTTGATGAACACAGATACTAAAATCCTCAACAAAATATTAGCAAGCCAGATTCAGCAATACCTTAAGAAGGTCATACATCATAATCAAGTGGGATTGATTCTAGGGATGTAGGGTTGGTACAACATCCACCAATCAATAAATGAGATACAACATAAAAAACAAAAGATAAAATCACACGATCATATTAATAAGTGCAAAAGCATTTGATAAAAACCCGCAGCTATTTTTGTAAAAAAAATCAACAAAGTGGGGATAGAGAAAACATACCTCAATGTAATAAAGGCCATTTATGACAAACCCACAGCCAACATCATACTCAATGGGCAAGAACTAAAAGCAATCCCCTTAAAATCAGGAAAAGACAAGGATGCCCACTATGATTGCTCTTATTCAATATAGTACTGAACATCTTAGCCACGGCAATTAGACAAATAAAAAAGGCATACAAATTGGAAAAGAACTAAAACTGCCATTATCTGAAGATGACTTGATACTGTATATGGAGAAAGTTAAAGATTCCACCAAAAAACTGCTATAACTGATAAATAAATTCAGGAAAGTAGTAGGATACAAAATAAGTGTACAGAAATCAGTTGCATTTTTATACACCTATTATTATCCATCAGAAAGGAAAATCAAGAAACAATGTCATTCACACTTGCTTCAAAAAGAATAAAACATCTAGGAATAAATTTAACCAATGATGTGAAAGACATGTATAGGAAAATTATAAGAAACTGAAGAAGACACAAACAAGCAGAAGCATGTACTATGTTCATGGATTGGAAGAATTAACATCATTTAAAAATCCATATGACCCAAATCAATCTATAGATTCAATTCTTTTTTATTTTTTTAAGTGAGAGAAGGGGAGATAGTATGAAAGATTCCTGCAAGCACCCTCACCAGGATCCACCTGGCAACCCCATGTTGGGCTAATGCTTGAATCAATTGAGCTATTTTTAGTGCCTGAGGATGAAGCTCCCACAAACTGAGCTATCCTCAGCACCTGGGGCCATCACTCAAACCAATCAAGCCACTGACTGTGGGAGAGAAAGAGGGAGAGAAGAGAAAGAAGAAGGAGGAGAGAAGCAGATTGGTTGCTTCTCTTGTGTGCCCTGACCAGGAATCAAACCCTAGATGTCCATATGCCAGGCTGATGCTCTACCCATTGAGCCATCTGGCCAGAGCCTCAAAGCAATTATTATCAATATACTAATGCTGTATTTCACAGAACTAGTACAAATATTCCAAAATTATATGTGGGAGCACAAACGACCCTGGATATCCACAGCAATCTGGAGAAAGAAGAACAAAGTTGGTGGAATCATGCTATGTGATATCAAGTATACTACAAGAAAATAGTAACCAAAACAGCATATTATTGGCATAAAAACAGACATATTGACCAATGAAACAGAATACAGAGCCCAGAAATCAACCCATGTCTATACAGTCAATTAATATTTGATGAAGGAGTAAAGAATGTACAATGGGGTAAAGACAGTCCATTCAATAAATGGTGTTGGGAAAATTGAACAGCGCTATGCAAAAAAAGAAAAAAGAAACTAGACTACCTTCTTACATCATACACAATAATAAACTCAAAATGGATTAAAGACTTAAATATTTGACACAAAATTATAAAAATCTTAGAAGAAAACATAGGCAGTAAAATCTCAGACATTTCTTGTAATAATATTTTTTTCATACATATGATATCTTCTCAGGCAAGGAAAATGAGAGAAAAGCTAAACAAATGAAACTACATTAAACTAAAAAGTTTTTGCACAGTTAAGGAAACCATCCATAAAATGAAGACAACTCACTAAATGGGAGAAGGTATTTGATGATATATCTGATAGGGGATTAATATCCAAACATACAAATAACTTTTAAAACTCAACTCCCCCCCAAAAAACAAACAATCCAATTAAAAAATGGGCAAGATATCTGATTAGAAACTTTTCTAGAGGACATATGAATGGCCAATAGACATTTTAAAAAGATGCTCAACATCACTAATCAATAAAGAATACAAATTTAAACCACAATATCATGTCACACGTGTCAAGATGGCTATCATCAATAAATAAGCAAACAACAAGTGCTGGTAGGGGTGTGGAGACAAGGGAACTAACTCATGTGTACTTTTGAAGGGAATTCAAATAGTTGCAGCCACTGTGGAAAGCAGTATGGAGTTACTTCAAAAATGCAAAATGAAACTTGCCTTTTGACTCAGCAATCCCACTTTGGGGAATATATTCTAAGAATCTTGAAACACTAATTTGAAAGAATATAAGTATCCTATGTTCATTGCAGTGTTATTGTATATATATTATATTGTATGTATATTATATGTATGTATACACATCAGTAGATGAGTAGATGAAAAAGCTGTGGTATATTTACACAATGAAATACTATGTAATCATAAAAAGAAAATCTTACCTTGTGGGACATAATGGATAGACCTGCTAAGTAAAATAAGCCAGTCAGAGAAAGACAAATACCATATGATTTCACTCATATATGGAATCTAACAAATAGAACTAACAAGCAAAATAGAAAAAGACTCACACATAGAGAGCAGGCTGACAGCTGTCAGGCAGGGGTGGGGGTTGCATTAGGGAGGTGGAGTGAGAGAGCAAAAATGAACCAAAAAAAACCCCTCATGGACATGAACAGCAGTATGGAGATTGCAACAGTTGTGGGAAGTGGAGGAGGATATAGAGGTGATAAAAAGTGTAGGAGGATATAGAGGTGATAAAATGTGACAGATGAAAACTTGGCTTAGGGGGATGAACCCATAATATGATGTACAAAGATGTGTTGTAGAATTAGGCACCTGAAAATTATATAATTATGTTAACAAGTGTCACCCCAATAAGCTTTTAAAAAGTTTTTATTATAGTGGAATTATTTTCTTAATATTATTTTTGGAAAATTCATTGTTAGTGTCCAGAAATATAACAGGTTTTTTATGTTTATTTTGTATCCTGCAACTTTTTTGATTTTGTTTATTAGTTCTAGCAGTTGTTTTGTGGAGTCCTTAGGGATTGCCACATATAAGATCATGTCATCTGTAAACACAGATCTTTTTTTCTGATTTAGTTACCTATTATTTCTTTTTTCTTTTTCTTGTCTCACTGCTCTATGTTGAATAGAAGCAGCAAAAATTGAAATCAGAATCTCAAAGAGAAATCTGTACTCCCATGTTTATTGAAGCATTATTCACAATAGTCAGCATATGGAAATAATCCAAGTGTTAATCAAAAGATGATGGATAAAGAAAATGTGGTATATACATACAAGGGAATATTATACAGCCTTAAAAAAGAAAAATCCTGTTCTTTGCTACAACATGGAGGAACTTGAAGAATATTATGCTAAGTGAAATAATCCAGTCACAGAAATACAAGTACTGCATAATTCTACATACATATAATATTTAAAATAGTCAAACTCATAAAATAGAGAATAGAATGGTGGTTTCCAGGGGCTGAGGAAGGGATAATGGAAGTTTTTAATGGGTAGAGCTTCAGTTATATACAATAAAAAAGTTCTGAAGTTATGCTATACAACATAGTGTCTACAGTTGATAATACCATATTATGCACTTCAAAATTGTTAAAAGGAATAGCTCTCATGCTAGGTGTTTTTAACATCACACACACACACACACACTCACACACACACACACACACACACACACACACACACACACCAGAGAGGCACAAGGAACATTGTAGACATGAGAGATATGTCCATTACCTCGATTGTGGTGATGGTTTCATGAGTGCATGCATATGTCCAAGTTCATCATATTGTATACATTAAATATATGCAGTATTTTGTATATCAATTATATTTCTTTTTTTTTTTTGTATTTTTCCAAAGTTAGAAACGGGGAGGCAGTCAGACAGACTCCCCCATGCACCCGACCGGGATCCACCCGGAATGCCCACCAGGGGGCGATGCTCTCTGCCCATCTTGGGGCATCGCTCTGCAGCAACCAGAACCATTTTAGCACCTGAGGTAGAGGCCACAGAGCCATCCCCAGCGCACGGGCAAACTTTGCTCCAATGGAGCCTTGGCTGCAGGAGGGGAAGAGAGAGACAGAGAGGAAGGAGAGGGGGAGGGGTGGAGAAGCAGATGGGCGCTTCTCCTGTGTGCCCTGGCCAGGAATTGAACCTGGGATTCCTGCACGCCAGGCCTATGCTCTACCACTGATTCAACTGGCCAGGGCCAATTATATTTCAATAAAGCTTTTTTTAATTAAAAATAGACCTGAGAGCTAAATGTAAAAAGTATAACTGTAAAATTTCTGAAAGAAAACAAGAGAAAAAAATTTCAACTTTGTAGGAGAATAACATTCCTTAAAACACAAAAAGGCATATGCCACAAAATAAAAATTTTACAAATAAAATTTGATCAAAATTAAAAGTTTTTGTTCTTTGGAAAACACATAAGGAAATGAAGAGACAAGCTACAGACTGGGAGAAAATATTCATTGTACATATAATGATAAAGATGTATCCAGAATTAATACAAGTATATCCAAAATTTGTAAAGAAAAGTCTATCAACTCAATATGAAGAAAAACAACCAAACTATAAAATAGGTAAATTATTTGAACAAGATTTTTGCAAAAAAAATTGCTTCTGATAACATGAAAAGATGCTCATATTCACTAGTTTATAAGAAAAATGAAAGTTGAAACCACAACAATATATCACTACATTCCAAGTAGGATGGCTATAATACAAATAAATAAATAAACAAATAAACACCCTGACCGGTGGTGGCACAGTGCATTGAGCTTCAAACCTGGTCTAAAACTCTGAGGTTACAGGTTAGATCACGAGCTCAGCTTGAGCACAAGCTAGCCAGCTAGATTGCAAAACTGCCAGCTTGATCAAGGGTCAGCTTGAGTGTAGGGTCACTGGCTTGAGCACAGGATCATCAACATAATCTCAAGGTCACTAGTTAGAACCAAAAGGTCACTGGTTTGAAGGCCAAGGTTGCTGACTTGAGCCTAATGTTGCTGGTCTGAGCAATGGGTCACTAGCTCGACTTGAGCCCCCCAGTCAAGCCACATATAAGAAGCAATCAATAAAAATAATTATAAAATAAAAATAAAGTGAAGCAACTATGAGTTGATGCTTCTCATCTCTTTCTCCCTTCTCTCTCTCTCTCTCTCTCTCTCTCTAAAAATAAATAAATAAACAATAAGAAATGTGAAGTTATAGAGAAACAGGATCTCACACATTGCTGAAAAGAATGTAAAATGTTAGACATTTTGGTAAACAGTGTGGCAGTTAAAAATACAACTATTGTGTGATCCAACAATCCCATTACTAAGTATTTATTTCTTTTATTTTTTAATTTATTGTGTTGACATGGTTTCAAGTGTACAACTCAATATAACTTCATCTATACACCACATCATACTCCCCCATGCTCCATGCAGTTTCTTTTCACTCTCATTTACCCTCCTTTTCCCTCTTCTCCCTACTTGCAGGCCCCTTTCCCTCTGGCTATTGCTACTTTGTTGTCTGTACATATGTGTTATATATGTATGTTTTTTGGCTAATCTCTTCACCGTTTTTTATCTAGTGCCCTCTTCTCCCTTCCCTCTGACAGTTATCTGTTCCCTGTGACCATGTTTCTCTTTTTATTAAAGAAAAATAAAAACATATTTCCTCATGAAAATTTGAATGTGAATGTCCAGCAATTTAGTTTTAATGGCCAAAAAAAGAGAATACTGCCTGTTCATCAACTGGTTAATAAATAAAATATCATGTATAAATATAATAGAATACTACTCAGAATAACAAGAACAAATTACTGATACACAAGTTAACATGGATATATCTCAAAAAATTATACTGAGTAAAAAAAGTGACATAGAAGACTACATACAGGCCCTGGCCGGTTGGCTTAGTGGTAGAGCGTCAGCCTGGCGTGCGAAGGATTCCCGACCAGGGCACATAGGAGAAGCACCCATTTGCTTCTCCACCCCCCCCCCTCCTTCCTCTCTGTCTCTCTCTTCCCCTCCCGCAGCCAAGGCTCCATTGGAGCAAAGATGGCCCGGGCGCTGGGGATGGCTCCTTGGCCTTTGCCCCAGTCGCTAGAGTGGCTCTGGTCGCGGCAGAGCGACCCCCGGGAGGGGCAGAGCATCGCCCCCTGGTGGGCAGAGCGTCGCCCCTGGTGGGCGTGCCAGGTGGATCCCGGTCAGGCGCATGCGGGAGTCTGTCTGACTCTCTCTCCCTGTTTCCAGCTTCAGAAATAGAAAAAAAAAAAAAAGACTACATACTGTATAATTAATTTTATATAAAAACATAGTAAATGCCAACTAATCCAAAATGAGATAGAGCAGATCATGATTGCAAAGGTAGGGGATAGATGGCAAATGTGCACAAGGAAACATTTGATGTTGATGAGAATGGTAAGTATCCTAATTTGGTGGTAATTTCACAGAGGTATACATCTCTCAAAACTCTAAATCAAATACTTTAAATATGTGCCGTATAAACTATATCTCAAATTTAATTTAAAAAGACATCTGAACAAATAAGTTTATAGATAACTAGATTGATTAACTGAGAAATATAGGTCCTAATCATCCTTTTGTATATTTTTAAAGTAAATCATTTGGAAGAACAAGCAGACTTAATCCTTCACTAGCGAAGGCTTCCTATTCATTCTGTTCTTGTCTTCTGGCTCATATACATAGTATTAGTGTAATGTAAGAGTTTAAGATTAAATTTAGAAGCCTGATTTATTAAAGATTATAGGTCATTAAGATATTTAGTTATCTTATATGATCTACCTCCACTTCTTCCTGTAGTCTATAAAACTCCAGATGTTTCTCCTCTATACATTAAATATTTTGGTACCTAAAAAACAATTATTATCTTCATGCCAATTCTAATCCCCAGAATATTTTTTATCACATTTACAGACACTCCACTCCTCCTCATTCATCAAATATTTGGGCACTGAGATGACAGTATTCCTCTTTATCTTATTCATTCTTGGAAAAACATTTATTGGATGTTGTATTTGTTAGAATGGTGAGATACTGTTACACTAACAAAAATCTCAAAAAATGACATTGACTTAACTCAACAAAAGTCTTTGAGTCTTTTTTGTTCATACTCCATATCTAAAAATAATCAATAGTGGGGTGGTCTTTATACAGTGACGTAGAGATTCAGGATAATGGACGTTCTACCATATCTAACTATACCATCTGGATAATGTGGCCTTTTTGGTCACAACCTAACAAGAGATATCACTGGATGATTTAACATCAATAATTTAAATTTTGGTCCACAAGTAATACATGTTACTTTTCTTCATAACTCACTGGCAAGAACTAGCCACATGTCTTCACTTAACTGTAAAGACAACAAGGGCATGTAACCTTCCACTATTCCTAGAAGGAAATTATAGCTAAACATTGGTGAATAATAGAAGTTTCTACCACAGTGTTTACTATATTCCAGGTTCCTTTTTAGGTGCTAGGGATATAGCAGAGAATAAGACAAACAAGGTCTTTGCTCTCTTAGATCTTACCTTATAATTTGGGAGCTAACCAACAAATTAGTAAACACATTCTAAAATGTTCCTTTCCCTTGACTCCTATACTTTTATTATCACACTCTCCTGTTTTTCTTTCTACTTTTCTAACTATTCTTTGCAATCTCTTTTTCATTTTTTTTCTTTTTCTTAAATTTCATGGTTTTCAAGGATGTAGTCCTTCTTTTCTTTAAAAATAAATTATTACCAAAGTACTATATGAACACATTCTCAGTGTAATAACCACAAATATTATAGATAAAATTAATGTCCTCCTTCTCCCACCTGCCTCCATCCCTTTTATCTTCTTTTTCTCTATGTCAGTATTTCTCAAAACTGAGTGTATTCTGAATCACCTTATGGACTTGTTAAAAAACACTGGGTTTTGAACCAAACCCCAATAGTTCCTGACTCAATAGGTCCGGGATGAGACCCAGCAACTTGCATTCCTAACATGTTCTTAGGATATGGTGCTGTTGTTGCTCCAGAGACAAGACTTTCAGAACCATAGCTTAATTTTTACCTCAGGGAATTTCATCTCATAAATGATTTCAGTTATAATCTATAACTCTCTGCTCTGAAGAATGAACAGTAATTGAAACTTATCAGTAAGTACACAGCAGGGAAAGAAAAACTCATTAGGCTAATAAAGAATGCAGAGGGAAAGCAGGGCTTTATAATTTATAAGCACCTTAATGGAAGTTATTGAGTTCTTTAGGGATAGTATATATTTGTTAATTCTTTTCCCCACCATTCATTGCCTTTTTATCTGGTAGTGCTATACTGATTTTACTTTGTGGACATCATCACTGATGATCAGTTATTAGCTTTGGTAATGTTCTTTGGGCAAAGTTGAATCTATCTCTGGTTCTAAGAAAGTACATGTAATATAGGCCTGATCAATCACTCTGCTAAGCCATAATATCTGATTAGAATATGGGTATGTTACTAAATTAAACCATTATCATACAATCAGAGATAATAGCAAGAATCTTGTTCAAGCAATAAAGAGGTGTCCTTTGGTCTGTTGGACTTCAAAGTCATGAAGTTATAAACCAGGTGTTATTGGTCGCCATTTCTTTACAATGAAGGACACTATATGAAAATGGATATAATACTGAGGAAAGTATAACTGAGAAATGGAGAACGTTTATTTCTTGATGACACTGTGAAGTACCAGATTAGGTCATATTACCTAAAACTAGAAGTATCCCTTGATTAATCTGTTACTTAAGCCAACAAATTGTATTTTTATTAAAGCCAATTTAGATTGAGTTTATCACCATTTGAAAATGTGAGGCTTAACTGAAATACCAGTTAGACTTAAAGGTACAGAGAATTATTTCTGTTAGTATGGAGGTATCCTGCGGCCTGCAATGGATTATCCTGGCCTGCACTGAGAAGAGAAAGACAGGTGAGTTGGTTGC
Source organism: Saccopteryx bilineata (assembly GCF_036850765.1). NCBI lineage: Eukaryota > Metazoa > Chordata > Mammalia > Chiroptera > Emballonuridae > Saccopteryx > Saccopteryx bilineata. The sequence goes on from NC_089502.1 coordinate 107,076,314, forward strand.
TCCTGGAATGTTCCCTGATCAGTTTCCAAATGATGTTAAGTTGCAAATATATAATGAAAGAACACCAGAGTGTGAAGTACCTCAAACCAGTACCATGTTTTTTATTCTGGTATCCCCTGACCTCAACTCAATGCAACCCCAAACTCAGAAGTAAACATTAGTAAATAGAGATTTAAAAGAAGACTGGTAAAGATAGAAAAAGATAATACTTAAATTTGGGTATCTCTTATTTTTTTCTCCCCTTTTATATCACTGTTTTGTGTCCCAGACTCCAGTCAATCCTGTGGCAGTTATATTCATTGGCAATGGAGCCAAAACTTAAATTGTATAAAGTTGTCATACCAAGAAGGCAGGGACAAATCTCACTGTTTTCCTTTCCTTTTTTTAATTCCCTTTCTGTTTGACTGTGGACATGCTACAATTATGGAAGTAGGCAATTTGGAATTCTAAAGAAAAGAGACTAAGTAACTGAAAAATACTGTGGAGAAAATAGGGACAAACTTGGAAAAGTTCAATAAAATAAACATTAAACATTAAAAATTACATTAAAAATATTAAGATAGTATCAATAAAAAATATAAAGAAAAAAATAGAAACTTTAAAACTGAAACCATCAGTGAAATAAATATGCACTGGGTGAATTCAGTAGTACAATAGAGATAACAGATGAAAGAATAAGTGAATCTAAAGATAGACTACTAGAAATTATCCAATGTGAACAGAAAGAAAAAGATTGAAAATTTTAACAACTAGGCTCTTTTTGGACAGGAACAAAAATAAAAAATTTACAGCATTGAAGTACATGAAAATAAAAAGAGAAAGAATGATGGACTGGAAAAATATTTAAAGAAAAATGACTGAAACTTCACAATTTTGGTAAAACCATAAATCTACAGATTCTAGAAGATTACCAAATCCTCTCTAGTGTATACACAAAGGGGAAAAATTACCAGGTATATTATAATCAAGTTGTTTAAAACTAAGGAGAAAGAAAATGTCTTGCAAGTGGCTATAAACTAATAATGTATTATCAATTGAGAAAAAGTAAATTTTGATCCAAAACCACAGGTCCAAAAGGAAGTTCACAATATTTTTCAAGTGTCGAAACAAAACAACTGTCAATACATAATTCTAAATCCAGTGAAAATATTTTTAAAATGAAGGTGAAACAAGTACATTCTCAGATGAAGAAAAATTAACAGAAAACTAAAAACCTTGCTTTAAAAGAATAGTTTAAAAGTTTTTCAGGACTCACAAGAGCTTGGTCAGAGAAATGGCACTGTGAGGGGTGCTCCCTATATTTCCCTCTGAAATTTCAACAAATTCAACAACTAGAGACAGAGAAACAATCTCAGGAGCATCTGAAATATACACACACCAGACAAAGGTATGATTGGGCGATATGGTGGTGGCTGAATATATAATCCACTCTGCAGGAAATCCAGATGGAGAACAGAGTATTCTACTTTCCTCACTGATCTGAGGAAGGGCTGCTTTCGCCTGGAACTGAGAGAAATGAAGGATCTGGGGCAGAGGGAAGAAGCTGGATTAGGGCGGATGATCAAGCAGAGGAGAGAGTACAGCAGCTTGGCCTGAGATCACCTATGCAGTGCTAGCGTGGGTGGCAGACCCCAATGGAGGTAATCAGAGGGGGTTACCCATGGAGGTCAGCGCTGGAGTGGCTTTGGGCTTTGTGCACTCCAAGTCTGAGATCGCAGGTATGGAGCGAGTGGCTCTAATTGGCACCTCTGTTGTGGGCGTGCACATTCACAGGAGGAGGAGCTAGGCTCAAGATTCTCAGCAGTGGACTTCTGTGTGGGCTGTAGCCAGTGTTTCTGTGTGGTCCTGGCTCCTCAACCAACATCACAGGAAGTGCACAAGGGTGGGATCCCTAGGCCTGGGCCTGTCCGGGTGGGGCACCTCTGCAAGACAAAACAGGTCACAAAGTGCATTCCTGTGGAGCAAACCTCTAAGTATACTGCAGAAATCATGGGGGCTGGGCTGCAGGCTTCCAAATAGGGCAAAAGGGAGAAAAATATGTGGATATTAGACCCATGGAGCTCTGAGGGTACTAGACATGCCCAAGGGCCCTTAGAAAGGCAGCTGGTTAGCAATCAGCTCCCTGCCCAGCCTGCTTTCTTTGGTGGCTCTGGTTGGCACAGTCTTACCCAGAACAGTGCTTTGAGTGGTACTGGACAAAGGACTTAGCAGCTCTTAGAGCCTCTTGCTCTGCAAACAGTGGCTGGGGCAACTTCACAGCTTAGTCCCCAGTATGCTAGCTCAGGAGGGAGAGACATAAGGAGAGGCACCTTGAAAACTAAGTGGTTGTCCCATTGTCAGAGCCTGCAAACCCTAACAATGGGACTGAGGCCCAGCCTACATCATCACCATAGCAAAGCATCAGCAAATCTATACTCAAGAGTGACACAGGGGCAAAACCTGTAGTACAGATCCACTTGCCAAAAAGAAAAAAAAAAGAAGAAGAAGAAGCTACCTCTCAACACCAGAAAAAATTACACTTTTTATAATTTTTTCTTGTTTTTTTTTTAAATCTTTTTTCCCCCACTTTGGTCATTGTATCTTTCCATTTTATTCTTTCTTTTTCATTTTGAACCTCATTATCCATAGGTGGTACATTTTTCATTCTTGTTTTTTTATGAGGGTTACATTTCAAAAACCTTAACCTTTTTTTCCTCTTCTTTTCTCTTTTTTTTCCTCTTTTACTTTTTCTCTCATTTGATCATCATTTATCAAAAAATTATTTTATTCTGGATTAATATTATTCTTTGCAACATTTTGTGTGCTTTTTAATTCATTTTTTTTATCTCTGTAATTTTCAGCCAGCTCTGGCTCCATGTTCTATGCAGTTTTTGTTCCACTTATCATAATAGAATTTTCATTTTTTCACTGTATTTTTCCAATTTTTATTTTATTTTTTAAATCATCTCTTATTAGTGTTATTAACAATACCACTCTCAAATTCCATTAAAGAAAAAAAATCAAATATCATGGATACAAAAGACAGAGATATAGCTCAGAGAGATGATGAAAAATCTCTAGAAAAAAAATTTCCAATTGCTTGGAAACCTTGGAGTTAAATGACAGAGAATTAAAAATAGAAGTCCTAAAAATACTTAGGGAAATACAAGAAAGCATGCTAAGCCAATTTAGAGAACTCAAAAAACAATTCAATGAACAAAAAGAATACATCACCAAGAAAGCTGAAACTATGAAAAGGAATTAAACAAAGATAAAAAACTCAATACATAAGCTGAAAAATGAGGTAACAAGCTTAGCTAATAGAACAGGCCAGATAGAGAAGATAATTAGTGATATAGAAGACAGGCAACTAGAGGCACTACAGAGAGAAGAGAAGAGACTCACAAATTAAAAAAAATAATAAGAAGAAAGCCCTACAGGAATTGTCTGACTCCATCAGAAAGAGCAACATAAGAATAATGGGTATATCAGAAGGAGAAGAGAGAGAAAATGGGATGGAAAACATATTCAAATAAATAATAGATGAGAACTTCCCAAGCCTGTGGAAAAAATTAAAGCCTCAAATCCAAGAAGCAAATAGAACATCAAGTTTCCTTAACCCAAACAGACCTATTCCAAGACACATTATAATAAAATATCACAAACCAATAATAAAATATTCACAAACAAATCACAAATAAAGAAAAAAATCCTCAAGACAGCCAGGAAAAAGAAGAATACAACATATAAAGGAAGGCCCATTAGGTTATCATCAGATTTCTCAGCAGAAACTCTACAAGATAGAAGAGAGTGGACCCCAATATTTAAAGACTGAAAGAGAAGAACTTCCAGCCAAGAATACTATATCCATCAAAGTTGTCCTTCAAATACAAAGGGGAAATAAAAACATTCACAGATATAGAAAAGATAAGGGAATTTATCACCAGAAAACACCCACTTCAGAAAATACTAAAGGGGTTTCTCTGACCAGATACAAAGAACAAAACAAAACAAAACTACAAATAAAAGCTCCATCAAGACCACAATAAAAATAAGTTTAATCTATGACAACAAAAACAAAAAAGAGGATAGGACAAAGATTAACAGTAGCAAAGGAGGATGGAGTGCAGAAGCACTCATGAGATAATGTACTACAATAACATGATATGTATCCTTTCCATTACTTAATGGTAACCACCCCTGAAAAAAACCACCACAGAAGCACATGGCTTGAAAAAAGAAGTAACAGAGGAAAGAAGTATGGAATACAACCAAACAAAAATAAATGATAGAAAAATAAGAAAGAAGAACCAAACAAGATACAAAACTATCAGAAAGCAATATATATTGAATAAAATGGCAAGAGAAAACCTTCAAGTGTCAATAATTACACTAATGTAAATGGATTGAACTCACCAATAAAAAAGACACAGAGTAGCAGAATTAAAATGAAAATCCAACTGTATGCTGCCTACAAGAAACACATCTAAGCTATAAGAATAAAAATAAATTCAAAGTGAAAGGCTGCAAAACAATACTCCAAGCAAATAACATCCAAAAAAAAGCAGGTGTAGCAATACTCATATATAAAATGCTGACTACAAGACAGCAAAAGTACTCAGAGACAAAAATGGTCATTTCATAATGATAAAGGGGACATTGAATCAAGAAGACAGAACACTTCTTAATATATATGCACCAAACCAAGGAGCACTGAAGTATATAAGACATCTCCTAAATGATCTAAAAATAAAAACCAACAAAAATACAATCATACTTGGAGACCTCAATACAAGTTGAGGCTCTAGATCATTCATCCAAACAGAAAATCAATAAAGAAATATGGTCTTTAAAAGAATACTAGAACAATTGGATATAACAGACATCTACAGGACATTTTATCCCAAAATGCCAGAGTATACATTTTTCTCCAGTGGACATGGAATAATCTCAAGAATTGACCATATGTTGAGCCACAAAACTAACATCAACAAATTCAGGGAGATTGAAATTATATCAAGCATATTCTCTGACCACAAAGCTTTGAAACTAGAATTCAACTGGAAAAAGGAAGTAAAGAAACCCACAAAAAAATGTGGAAATTAAATAACATACTTCTAAAAAATGAGTGGTTCAAAGAAAAAATAAAAGCAGAGATCAAAAGATACATACAGACAAATGAAAATGACAATATGACATATCAGAATCTCTGGGATGCAGAAAAAGCAGTAATAAGAGGGAAGTTTATATCACTACAGACCTATATGAACAAACAAGAAAGAGCCCAAGTAAACAACATCACATCTTAATGAAATAGAAAAAGAAGAACAAAGGCAATCCAAAACCAGCAGAAGAAAGAAAATAATAAAAATCAGAGCAGAAATAAATAAAATAGAGAACAGAAAAACTATAGAAAAAATCAATAAAACAAGGAGCTGGTTCTTTGAAAAGATCAACAAAGTTGACAAACCCTTGGCAAGCCTTGCGAAGGAAAAAAGAGAAAAGACTAATATAAATAAAATCCAAAATGAAAGAGGAGAAATCACCACAGATATTATAGCTATACAAAGAATTATCGTAGTATACAGTGGTACCTTGAGATATGAATTTAATTTATTCTGTAACCAAGCTCGTAAGTCAGTCAACTCGTATATCAAACTGCCAATCCTGGAACCATGCGCCAAAATACCAACTAGCAGCAGCTTCCTGAATCACGACTCATATCTCAGAATTTTTCTCAGATCTCAAACAAAATATGGACTGAGTCACAGCTCGTATCTTAAAAAATACATATGTTGGTCTGTTCTTATCTCAAGGTACCACTGTACTATGAAAAATTATATGTCACCAAATTTAACAATCTGGAAGAAATGGATAAATTCCTAAACAATACAATCTTCCTAGACTGAGTTGTGAAGAAGTAGGTAGCCTAAACAGACCCATAAGCAGAGAGGAAACAGAAACAACTATCAAAAACTTCCCCCAAAATAGAAGTCCAGGACCAGATGGCTTCATTCATAAATACTACCAAAAATTCAATGATTTTGTACCTATCCTTCTCAAAATCTTTCCCCTAAAAGAAGAAGCAATACTCCCTAACACATTTTATGAAGTCAACATGCATAACCCTGGTACTAAAACCTGACATGACAATACAAAAAAGAAAACTACATACCAATATCTCCAATGAATACAGATGCAAACATCCTAAACAAATACTAGCAAATCAAATACAACAATATATTATAAAATAACACAACACGAACAAGTGGGAGTCATGCCAAGAGCAGAAAAGATGGTTCAACACACATAAATCAATCAACATAATACACCACATGAACAAAACATAAAACAAAAACCATATGATCCTATCAATAGATGCAGAAAAGTCATCTGATAGGATACAACATCTTTTTATGTTGAAAATACTGAATAAAATGGGCATAGAAGGAAAGTAGCTCAACATAATAAAGATAATATATGACAGATCATCAGCTTATATCATATTAATGGTAAAATAAAAATGAAGGCTCTTCTTCTAAAATCAGAAACAAAACAAGGCTGCCCACTCTCTCCACTCTTATTCAACATAGTTCTGGAAGTTCTAGCCAAAGCAATGAGGCAAGAGAAAGAAATAAAAGGCATTCATATCAGGAAAAAAGAAGTAAAGGTATCACTTTTTTCAGATGACATTATCCTGTACATAAAAACCCCCAAAGACTCTAATGAAACACTATTAGAAATAATAAACCAAAACAGTAAAGTCAGGGAATACAAAATCAATATACAAAAATCTATTGCTTTTCTATATGCCAACAATAAAATTTTGGAAAGTAAACTAAAAAAAATTCTTTTTACAATTGGAAAAGATAAAAAATAAAATACCTAGTAATTAACTTAGCAAAGTATGTGAAGAACCTATATTCTGAAAACTACAAAGTAGTATTGAGAGAAATTGAAAAAGACACAATGAAATGGAAAATTTTTTTCATGTACATGGATTGGAAGAATCAACATAGTTAAAATGGTCATGTTACCCAAAGCATTATACAAAATTAATGCAATACTCATTCAAATCCCAATGTTATTTTTTAAAGAAAAAGAACAAAAATTATAGAGTTTGTGTGGAACCATTATAAACCCTGAATAACCAAAGCAATACTGAGAAAAAGAATGGAGTCTGAGGCATCACACTACCTGACTTCAAATTATACTCTAGAGCAGGGGTCTCAAACTCAACTCAGCATGTGGGCTGCAGAGCAAGATCACAGCCGTTAGGCGGGCCGCACTAGGTCTACAAAAGGCAACTATTACACAACACTTTTCTCACTGCAGTTGAAAACAAAAAAAAAAAATCAGTACAACAAGCACAATCGTACATGCAGTTAACTCAGTGTCACAAAACGACCAGAAACTGTAGTTCGCATCACAACTGCTGTTAACTAAGCTAATATCTAGCTAGGATGCTAGAGAAATGAAAAATACAAGTAGGCCCCTAGGCTTACTTAATTTTATTCAAAATATTTTGAACTTCGTGGATTAGTCTGTGGGCCACACAGAATTGTTCTGCGGGCCGCATGCGGCCCGCGGGCCATGAGTTTGAGACCCCTGCTCTAGAGCTATGATTATCAAAACAGCATGGTATTCACAGAAAACCAAACATATAGACCAATGGAACAGAATCAGAAACCCGGAAATAAAATCACATATATAAAAGCAAAGAATCTTCAACAAAGGAGCCAAAAACACACAATGAAGAAAAGAAAGCCTCCTTAATAAATGGTGCTTGAACTGTTCACAGTGGCCAAGACATGGAAACAACCAAAAAGCCCTTCGATAGAAGACTGGATAAAGAAGATGTGGCACATATACACTATGGAATACTACTCAGCCATAAGAAATGATGACATCAGATCATTTACAGCAAAATGGTGGGATCTTGATAACATTATACGGAGTGAAATAAGTAAATCAGAAAAAAACAAGAACTACATGATTCCATACATTGGTGGAACATAAAAACGAGACTAAGAGACATGGACAAGAGTGTGGTGGTTACCAGAGGTGGGGGGAGGGAGGACATGGGAGGGAGGGAGGGAGAGAGTTAGGGGGAGGGGGAGGGGCACAGAGATCTAGATAGAGGGTGGCGGAGGACAATCTGACTTTGGGCGAGGGGTATGCAACATAATTTAATGACAAAATAAACTAGACATGTTTTCTTTGAAAAAAAAAATTAAAAAAAATAAATGGTGGTTGAATAAATTAAAAGCCACTTGTAAAAGAATAAAACTTGACTACAGTTTTTCTCCTTGCACAATTAATTCAAAATGGATCAAAGACCTAAATAGAAAATCTGAAACAATAAATTACATAGAAGAAAACATTGGTACTAAACTCATGAATCTTGGTCATAGAGAACAATTTATTAATTTAACCCCAAAGCCAAGGGAAGTAAAAGCAACAATAAATAAATGGGACTATATCAATCTAAAGGTTCTGCACAGCAAAAGAAACTGATAACAAAAAAATAGGCAGCCAACCAAATGGGAGATGATATTTGCAAACAACAGCTCCAATAAGGGGTATATATACAATATATATGAAGAAATCACAAAGCTCAGCAACAAACAAGCAAACAATCCAATTAAAAAATGGGAAGAGAACCTGAAAAGACACTTCTCCAAGAAGACATACAAATGACCAACAGATATATCAAAAAATGCTAATCTTGGCCCTGGCCAGTTGGCTCAGTGGTAGAGCATCGGCCTGGCGTGCAGGAGTCCTGGGTTCGATTCCTGGCCAGGGCACACAGGAGAGGCGCCCATCTGCTTCTCCACCCCTCCCCCTCTCCTTGCTCTCTGCCTCTCTCTTCCTCTCCCGCAGCCGAGGCTCCATTGGAGCAAAAAATGGCCCGGGCGCTGGGGGTGGCTGCTTGGCCTCTGCCCCAGGCGCTAAAGTGGCTCTGGTCGCGACAGAGCAACGCCCTGAATGGGCAGAGCATCGCCCCCTGGTGGGCGTGCTGGGTGGATCCTGGTCGGGCGCATGCGGGAGTCTGTCTTACTGCCTCCCCGTTTCCAGCTTCAGAAAAATACAAAAAAAAAAAATGCTAATCTTTACTAGCTATTAGAGCAATGCAAATCAAAACTACAATGATATACCACCTCACAACTGTTTGGTTATTATCAATAAGACAGGCAATAACAAATATTGACTAGGTTGTGAAGAAAAAGAAACCCTCATGTAATGCTGGTAGGAATGCAAACTAGTACAATCATTATGAAAGAAAGTATGGTGGTTCCTCAGAAAATTAAGAATGAAACTGCCATATGAACCAGCAATTTATCTCCTGGGTATCTACCCCCCAAAAGTCAAATATATTGGTATGTAAAGACACATACTCCCCCACGTTCATCTCAGCATTATTCACAGAGGCCAAGTCATGAAAACACCAAAGTGTTTTCAGATAGAAGATTGGATAAAGAAGAAGTGGTACATATATGCAATGGAATACTGCCCAGCCATAATAAATGATGACCTATTGCCATTAGGACAACATTGATGTACATTATACTACGTGAAATAAGTAAATCAGAAAAATTTGAGAACTATATGATTTCACATATAGATGGGATATAAAATTGAGACTCATAAGTGAAGTGATTACCAGTGGGAAGGAGATATACGGGGTGGGGTATAGTGAAGGGAGTACATAAGGACAAATATACAGTGATAGAAAATGATTTTACTTTGGGTGATGGGTATACAATGTAATCAACAGATCAAGTGCTATAGAAATGTTTACTTGAAACCTATGTGCTCATATAGATCAATACCATCCCATTAAATTTAAATTTCTAAATAAAATATATTAAAGAAATAAAAGGAAAGTTAATTTTCTAAATAATATATTTTTAAAATGTCTATATTTTGCTCTTTCTCTTCTATCATTTGTTTACTTCATATTTACTTATCTTTTAGCTTTCAGTGTAAATAATCCTATTCAAAGATATTCTTTACTGATTGTCTATCTCAGACAAAAACAAATGTATAAATTCTCATAGTATTATGAACTTTTTCTTTATAAATTCTAGTATAAACTACTATTATGTGATTATTTAATTACTGTCTTTTCTCATAATAAAAACTCCAGTGCCTTATATGTGCCTAACATAAAGAGGATATTTATGGAATGAATCAATCTTTTCTCAGTATTTATTAGAGTGCTGAAGAACTCATTCTACTTTCATTTCAGTTAAAAATACAAACAATTTTTCTTAGCATTGCTAAGAAAAAAAAGGATACTAAAACACATAGCAATAAGTGAGATTATAGATTACAAGTTTCTCATCCACAATTAAGTAAAATTTAGTCTTGACTGACTTGGCTCTCACAGTTTGTAAGACATTGCAATTTCCTATTTATTTCCTGTACTCCAATAAAGTATTTTAAACACCAGCCAAAAATAAGTCTTTTCAGTTTTTAACACTATAGTTATTTCTTCTTTCTCACTTTTAGTCCGTTTTTTGTTTCAGATGAAAGGGCTGATTTGGGAGCTCTGGCAAAAGGACAGACTATTAATTTACCAAGTATTTGCTAAGAGATTTCTCCAGCCAGAAAAAATAGGGCATTAGAATTAGTTACTTTATAGATTAACATAACAGAATCACAAGTAGACAGGTCAGCATCTTACCCAACATGGCTTTTCCTGTCCCTTCTGACAGATATTAGAGTCATTTTATAACAGTTATCAAAGATTTTTTTTCCTGAAATAAGATTATAAGAATATCTCCTAACTGTATTTTAGGAAGTTAAGGATAGAATGGTTTTCCTCTAAAATCAGAGCACAGATAATAAAAGTAAGGAGAGAAAAAGCTATAGTTAGATAAGTCTCTTTTTACAACAAGCCTTGAAGTAATAGTCCATTAGAGTCTGTAGGGATCGTCACATCTTAATCTAGACCATCTCATTCAATATGATGGTGCTGATGTACCCCTGAAGATATTTTTTGCTTATTTATTTATTTATTTATTTATTTATTTATTTATTTTATTCATTTTAGAGAGGAGAGAGAGGGGGGGAGAGAGAGAGAGAGAAAGAGAAGAGAGAGTCAGCGGGGGAGGAGCAGGAAGCATCAACTCCCATATGTGCCTTGACCAGGCAAGCCCAGGGTTTCGAACCGACGACCTCAGCATTTCCAGGTCGACGCTTTATCCACTGTGCCACCACAGGCCAGGCGCTTTTTGCTTATTTAAAAAGCTGACATCAACAAGGCAGAGGCTGTGGAGAAAAAGAAACCCTCATTCACTGCTGGTAGAAATGTAAACTGGTACAGCCATTATGCAAGAAAATATGATGGTTCCTCAAAAATTAAGATTAGAATTACCTTATGACCCAACAATCCCTCTACTGGTTATCTATTCAAAAAATTCAAAAACATTGATATGTGAAGACACATGCACTCTCATGTTCATCTCAGCATTATTCATGGTGGCTGAGAGATGAAAATAATCAAAGCATCCCTTGACAGAGAATTGAATAGAGAAGATATGGTACATATAACAATGGAATACTACTCAGCCATGAGAAATGATGACATATTGTCATTTATGACAATACAGATGGACCTTGAGAATATTATACTGAGTGAAATAAGTAAATCAAAAAATGTTAAGAACTACATGATTTCACACATAGTTGGGATATAAAACTGATACTCATGGACATAGATAAAAGTTAAGTAGTAACCAGGGAAAGGGGGAAAGGGAGGAGGGAAGTAAAGAGGGTCAAATATATATCCCACATAATAGGGATATAAAACTGATACACATAGATATAGATAAAAGTTAAGTGGTTACCTGGAAGGAGTGGTGAAGGGAGGGGAGTAAAGTGGGACAAGTATACACTGATGGAAAATTATTTGACTTTAAGTGATGCGCATGCCATGCAATCAACATTTCAAATGGTATAGAGATCTTCACCTGAAATCTATGTACTCTTCTTTTTTTCTTCTTTTCCAAGTGAGAGGAGGGAAGATAGACAGATTCCCACATGCTCCTCAATCAGGATCCACTTGGCAACCCCCATCTGGGGTCAATGTTCTGCCCACCTGGGGCCATGCTCACAATGGAGTTATTATTAGCACCTGGGGCAGAGGCTCGAGAAAGCCATCCTCAGCGCCCAGGTTGATGTTCATGAGTCAACTGAGCCATGGCTGCAAGGAGGAGGAGAAAAAGAGAGATTGAGAGAGAGAAGGAGTAGGAGGAGGGGTGAAGAAGCAGATGGTCACTTCTGTGTGCCCTGACCAGGAATCAAACCCAGGATATCCATATGCCAGGCTGACACTCTCCACTGAGCCAACCAGCCAGGGCCAGAAACCTATGTAGTCTTGTTGATCAATGTCAGCTCATTAAACTTAATTTCAAAATTAAAAAATAAAAAAGCTTAGTGGTTTATGTCGATGGTGACTGCATAATGAAGCACAAGTCTAATGATTTCCATACAGATGCGATCTGTGTGTTGTCTTTGTGGTGGGAGTTTTCCAACAATACTGGAGTGTCCAGTACCAAATAGTTACTCAGTAACCATTTCAGTCTGTTAATGGGAGTAATAAAAAAATCAGGAGATCCACAAAGTCTTGGCGAGGAAAATTGTAACTCCCTAGTTACACAATGGAATCCACAGAGGTTGTATGTGTTTTTTAGGTTTGTAGAAATTCTATTTTCTGATTAAAAGGGTTTTAGGGAACCACAATATAACTCCTCCTCCTTTGCTTGAGTTTGGAACCAACTGAAAGATAGAAAAATTATGCATATGGAAATAAAAACCTCAACTTTATTGCTGATAAAGCTAATTTGGAGAATGTGGTTTTCTTAATATTGCAACAAATAATTAGTCAGACCTACTTATCCATTTGTACACAAGACTGTATAACCTCAGGTTGTTTTATGTGAAAGCCTGTTTCTATAAAACTTAAGGAACAAAGGACTAGATGAGATTGCATGATTCTCTGTTGTCTGCTGACAACCAGGGGGACATAAGGAGGAAGAGGCTCAGTTCACATTCCTAAATTCATTAGTCAGGTAAGTCACCAAAATTAGTAGATGAGGGAACAGGAGAGTGAGGAGAGATCTTTTCTTCTGGAAACCAGAATAACGTAGAAAAGTTTGTCTTCACCTTCCAGAACATCAATTTTTCACCTGAAACATTTAACATTCTAAAAGTCTATGTCTACAAATAAGGCAATTAGATATTTCCAAACTTTACATCAGTATTTTTATTGATTATTTATTCTTAACTTGATTTTGTTGGTAACTTTATGATACCTTTGTCAATGACTCTGCAATTTGTTGGTGTTTCTCACTGTGAATGTGTGGTGAGAGGTGCAACTATACAAATCTATGTTTCAATTATCATCTATAATCACTGATATGAAATTGGCTAAAACACAGCTAGAAATGTACAGGATAAAAGAAAAAGTAGGAAAAACACAAAATAAGCCTAAGATGCCTATAAAGGACAATGGATAACATAAAAGTGGTGAGCATCTATGACTATAGAAATTTCATATTCTAATAAGCCCTTAGAATTACAGAATCTGTAAAATAACTTAGGTATCATTTGCCCCAACTCATTTGACACTAAGGTTCATGTAGGGTAAGCAAGTTGCCAAAAATATTAATAGCAAATGTGAGTGGAATTAAAATTCAGGTTTTCTGATTTTCATTAACAAGATATATTACCAAGATTTATCCTTTGAACACCACTCACATATGCTGATTCATGTGGGGAAAATAATTGTGCCATATATTATGTTAATGCCTAATTTAAAAAGATAGAAGAATTTCTCAGATACCATTCCCCTCCCCTCTATTTTGTCAAGGATACTGAGTTATACAATAGACTTATTAAAACTTTAGAAAGCAAGACTTTAAGCCCCATACAAGTGATGAAAGAGAAAAGTATGTAGTTCACTCAAAAGAATAAAGTCTTCTGACCAGATGAATTATATTAATAATATTCATACTGAGAAAAGTTATGGATAAGATTATTCTTGGTGATCTTTGAAAAAATAGAATATGAGAGAGGGAGTCTAAAAGGTACATAATATCAATAATCATCAAAGAAATGCAAAGTTAAACCACAATATCACCTCATACCTGTTAGGATGGCTATTATAAAAATAATTTAACAATTGTTGCCTGATGAAGCAGTTGTGCAGGGGATAGAGTATCAGCTTGGGATGCTGAGGACCCACGTTTGAAACCCGGACATCACTGGCTTGAGCATGGGCTCATCCAGCTTTAGCACAGGCTCACCAGCTTGAGTGTGGAGTAGCCAGCTTGAGCATGGGATCATAGACATAACCCCATGGTCACTGGCTCTTGAGCCCAAAGGTTGTTGGCTTGAAGCCCAAGGTCACTGGCTTGAGCAAGAGGTCACAGGCTCAGCTCGAACCCCCTAGTCAAAGCGTGTATGAGAAAGCAATCAATGAACAACTAAGGTGCCACAATGAAGAACTGATGCTTCACATCTCTCTCCCTTCTTGTTTATCTGTCCATGTCTTTCACTCCTCTATATAATCTCTCTTATGCACTAAATAAATAAATATATAAATAACAAGTGTTAATTAAGATATAGAAGACCCTAGCCAGTTGGCTCAGCAGTAGAGCATCAGCCCAACATGTGGAAGTCCTGGGTTCAATTCCTGGTCAGAGCACACAGGAGTGACTATCTGCTTCTCCATCCTCTCTCTCTCTTCCTCTCTCTCTCTCTTCTCTTCCTGCAGCCATGTCTCAAATGGGTTCAGGCAAGTTGGCCCTGGGCGTTGAGGATGGATCCATGGCCTCGCCTCAAGCACTAAAATAGCTCTGTTGTTGAGCAACAGAGCAGTGGCCCCAGATGGGCAGAGCATTGCCCCATAGGGGGCTTGCCAGATGGATCCCAGTTGGGGTGCATGCGGGAGTCTGTTTCTCTGCCTCCCTGCCTCTCACTTAAAAAAAAAACACAATAATATAGAGAATTGAAATACTTGTATTGAATTGAAATACTGCTAGTGAGAACATATAATGGAGCAGCTGCTATGGAAAATATATGAAGGTTCTTCAAAAAATTAAAATTGAACTACTATATAATTCAGCAATTCCACTGTGGGTATTTATCCAAAAGAACAAAAATCAGAATCTCAGTGATTTATCTATACTTGCATCTTCATTGCATTAAGGTTCACAATAGTCAAGACATAATAACAACATAATGTTCATTAATAGATTAATGGACAAATAAAATGTAGTATATACATATACTGGAATAGTATTTAGCCTTAAATAGAAAGAAATCCTGTCATATGCAACAACATGGGTAAATTTGGAGGACATTATGCTGAGTTAAATAAGCTAGTCACATAAGGGCCAATACTGCATGATTCCACTTATAATGTGGAATACAAAATAGTGAAACTCATAAAAACAAAGAATAGAATGGTGGTTGTCAGGGGTCAAGAGGAAGGGAAAAGAGAGTTATTGTTTAATGAGCATGAAGTTTCAGATATGTAGAATTAGTAAGTTCCAGAAACCTGCTGTACAACACAGTGCTTATAGTTAGAAATATTGCTTATAGTTAGAAATACATTTAAAGTTTTGTTACAAGGGTATATCTCAGGTTATATGTCCTTACCACATTTTTAAAAAATGAGTAAAGGATCTGAAGGGACACCTAAGCAAAGAAGATAGTATATATAGATCATAAATAAGTATATGGAAAGATGCTCAACATCACACATCACAAGGAATTTGATATTAAAAAAAGAGATACTACGACATACCTATTAGAATGATGAAAATCCAACAAGAATGAGGAGCAACAGGACCTCTCATTGCTAATGGGAATGCAAAAATAGTGCAGACATTTGGAAGACAGTTTGTCAGTTTCTTAAAAACTAAACCTACTCTTACTTTTCAATCCAGCAATCACCCCTTGGTCCTTATCCAAATGAGTTTAAAATGTATTTCCACAAGAAATCTACACACGAATGTTTAAAACATCTTTATTCAGCATTTCCAAAACTTGGAAACAATCAAGGTGTCTTACAGTGATGGGTGGATAAATAAACTGTGGTACATACAGACAATTAAATATTATTAGAATTAAAAAGAAATGTACTATCAAACCACACATACAAAAAAGGGAAGAACTTTAAATGCTTATTATGAAGTGAAAGAAGCATATCTAAAAATGCTATGTACTGTAAAATTCTGACTTTATAACATTCCAGAAAAGGCAAAATTGACCCTGGCCGGTTGGCTCAGCAGTAGAGCATCGGCCTGGCGTGCGGGGGACCCGGGTTCGATTCCCGGCCAGGGCACATAGGAGAAGCGCCCATTTGCTTCTCCACCCCCACCCCCTCCTTCCTCTCTGTCTCTCTCTTCCCCTCCCGCAGCCAAGGCTCCATTGGAGCAAAGATGGCCCGGGGGGGTGGGGACGGCTCCTTGGCCTCTGCCCCAGGCACTAGAGTGGCTCTGGTCGCGGCAGAGCGACGCCCCGGAGGGGCAGAGCGTCGCCCCCTGGTGGGCAGAGCGTCGCCCCTGGTGGGCGTGCCAGGTGGATCCCGGTCGGGCGCATGCGGGAGTCTGACTGTCTCTCCCCGTTTCCAGCTTCAGAAAAATACAAAAAAAAGGCAAAATTATAGAAAAAATAAAAAAGATCAGTAGTTTCCAGGTGTTGTGGGGGCAGGGAAGGGTGAAGAGGTGGAGCACAGAAGATTTTTATGGCAGTGAAACTATTCTGTATGATGTTATAATTGTAGTTACATGTCCTTATATATTTATCCAAACCCATAAAATGTACAACACAAAGAGAGAATCTTGATGCAAACTATAAACTTTGGGGAATAATTCTGTGTCATTGATTATAGCACACACCACTCTGGTGGAGGATGTTGATAGTGCTATACATATGCAGGTGCAGGTGGTATATAAAAATTCTATGTGTCTTCTGTTCAATTTTTCTGTAAATACAAAACTGCTCTAAAAATATATAGTCTATTAAAAAGGAAGCTGAAAAATATAGTCCTTAGTTTCAAAAGAATAAAGGGAAATTAAAGAACTTATAAAATGTGATCTCAATTTAATATTAGTCAGGACTTTAGAACTAATTACAAAGAAAGAACTATGGATAAAAAGAATAAAAGTGGTGATCACCAGGAACTAACATGTATGACCAAAAGTTTTGACAGAATACAGGGGGTCCTTGGGTTATGATAGTCTTGACATATGACATTTCAAGTTTATGACACTCACTCCCATAAAAAAACTGAGACATGAGTGTTTCTGTTATGCCATTAGCTTCATACTTAAGGATAATATGGGGTGAACTAGTTTGGTTGCAGGCAGCGAAAGAATATACAGTAATGCAACATATGTATGAGGGAGTTTGCATCCCCCAGTATGCTTACCTACACAATTTGGGACTATTAAAAGTGTAAGTGCTCCATTTTTGTTGCTTTGTTTGGCAACCTTATTGGCCCTTATCATGGCTCTTCAATGAAAGTCACAGTCTTCAGATGGTAGTGCTTCAAAGAAGAGGAAAGCCATTGTGATGGGTGTTATAGAGCTACTGGCATCACATGGAGAGGAGCTGTCTGCTGAAGACCAGTCAGCAGGAGAAGCAGCTGATTGAATAGGAAGAGATAGAAACCCCAGAACCCAAGAGATTTACTACTAGAGGTTTGGCAGAAGGTTTTACTATGTTAGAGGATGAGTTGGCAAAATTTCAGGATGAGGACCCAGTGATGACAGATTCAGTAAGGTCTACAGAGCTGTTGTGGATGCCTTGTAATGCTATAGGCAGGTTTTGGAAGAGAAGAAGTCATCAACCTTCCAGACTAGCCTGGAAAAATTCTTTAAGAAGGTATAGGGGCATGCAACAGATCCTGTACCCTCTACATCAGCTGTTTCTCGAGATGAAACACCTGTAGTACAAGTAGAATAATCTCCAGCACCTCCTGCATGTTCCGTAGGCAATCCTGATTCACTTGACCCAGTATCTCCAGCACCTTCTGCAGGTTCTCCTGCCTCTCCAGCTTCCTCTTCCCAATAGGTCACACTCTCCCACCTTCAAATGCCCCTTCCAATGTGCAAGGCAAGCACAGTAATAAAGTTAAGGAATTCTTTTTTACACTCATTTTTTGTCATTTCTTTCTGTTACTACAGTAGAGTTTACAGTGCAGTACATTTATGTCCTTTCCTTTTTGTGTAGCTTAGTTGTGTTTTCATGTTTTGGATTGTGATTTTTAAAACTATATTAGAATAGGTAAGTGACTTAGGGTAGGGTTTGTTTCAACACACAAAAATTCGGGTTACATCACTGTCATAGGAACGAAAGTGCTTTGTAACCTGAGGACTCCCTGTACTCTAATTTCCTACTAAAAACTCCAACCTTATTTTTGATAGAATAAAGGGCCAAATTAAGTTATTATAAATACTCTATTTAGTATATGATATGGCTAGAAATATCTGTTGTTTTGAGGCAAGCAACTTCCTTTTTCCCTAAGCATCATATTTTGCATATTTTACACCCTTGGTGCAGTGTTACATTAAAAATCTCAATTGATGATTCCAAGATGGTGACAGAGTAGGCAGACATTCCAACTGCCACCTCCCAGGACCAAATTGGATTACAACTTAATTTAAGAAAAATCATCTTGCAAAACCAACTTTGGACTAAATGAAGAAGAGCTTATAAACAAGGATCACAGAAGAAACCACACCGAGAATGATAGGAAGGGTGGAGATGTAAAAAGGGTTGCCCTGCTTCCAGTAGCAAGCAGTGGCTGAAGCTAAAGGTCCAGAGGGAGGGTCTATCAATACAGGGAGATTCACCCTAAGACATGTGGGTCCTAAGTTCCAAGACCAGAACCCCAGCCTAGAGTCCCAGAGCCTCAAAGAGGCATTCACACAGCATTTGGTGGTAAAAAGAGCCTAGATTTCTGTCTGCGAGAAAGAGACTGAAGCTCTCAGATATGCTGGCTTTGTCTTAAAGGGCCAGTACAGAAAATCTCATTCACAGCCATTAACTGGGGCTCCAGTGGAGAGAGAGCTGAGAGGACTAGAGTTGCATGTGAAGAGTATAAAGTTGGAGGCCCAGGGAGAGACACCATGGGAGATGGCCACAGAAGCCCCTGTGCTTAGTAATCCTCCAATACTGCAGTTGCCATCTTTCTTGGGTGGAACAGACCCTTCTGAGCAGCATCAGACTGGGGAAAAGCAGCTGCTTAGTCCTCAGTAGTCTCTCTTGCCTAACCATAGAGACAAAGCCATTCTAAGGAGCAAAATAAGAATCAGGGGATCCATCACTGACTCTGTTTTCTGGGGTAAAGTCTGGAGCTTTTCCTCATATGCTTCCAAGTCTATGACTGATGCTTCTGTCTCATGGGAGACTCAGTAGAAACTGCCTGGACTGTGAGAAGATCCCATCTTTGGGTCTCAGAGTCCACACAAACCAAACTCCTGGGGGACACACCTTCTTGAGGTCTGTAAAAAAGTCTAGAAATACTGACACCTGGGCCTGAGCCACACTCATCACTCTTCATAATCCTGGAACTGACCAGGCACTAGACTTTACCAGAGGTTTTTTTCAGTGGCCAAGCCCAACAAGCAGCCAACAGACAGAGGCAGCAGGAGGCAGAACGCAGAAAACCTTGGCCTTTTAAGCAGAACTTGCCCAGGACGAGTGTGGGTAAAAGCTAGCTTAGGTGTGCAGCTTGGTATTTCCAGGTGCACCTGGGCCCAGTAGAGGCAGCCACAAACACCGGATTGCCTGTAGCTCAGAAAAGGTTGCTGAGGGCCAATCACAGGCAGTGTCTCCCACTGGTCTGCACCAGTTTCCCTCCAGGGAAACTGAGGGCTGGCATATCCAGTGGCCAGCTGTGGAAAGCATTGGTTTAGGACATAACAACCCTTGCTATAGGGGTATTCTAAGGAAAGTCTCTCACAACTGGCTCAGCTGAGGTGAGTTCCACTCTCAGTGATCAGTAAAGGCAAAGCAGCTCATGTGTATTGGATAGGGTGAAGCTTCACAGTCAGGCAGCCTGGGTGCTGAATATGGTGCCCCACAGGGCTAGATTCCAGGGGGAAAGGGAGAGAGACTTGGAGCATGGACATTTAAAGTAGGTCTGGTTGAGGGGCTTAGCCACATTCTTGGGGGGCACAGTAAGTCCCAGAAGAAGACTCTCTAAGTCTTCTTCCCTGAGACCAGGGTCTCACCAGCTGTAAAAAATTCTGCAGAGAAAACTGTTGGCCCCACTCAAACTGAACCTGCTGTTCACCTTGTTGGGGAGAAATAAAATTTGAGCATCCAGCAGTGGCTGAGGGATTAGATTCTTGAGTAGGAGCCACTTTCCCCATAAAGAGTTCCTGACCAAGAGACTCCTGAAGTAGATGGCCCCACTAAGATTGTATTCCCAACCTCAGCTGCCCTAACCCACCAAGCTTGCAACCTGTAGAGGGGTTGATTATGTGAGGCCAGTCTGAGCCAAAACTACAGTCTTTATAAAGACTCTGTAAGAAGAGCAGGCACCTTCAAGAGAAAGTGGAGTAGCTGAAAAGTTGACGTAAATCTTACAGAGCTTGGGGCATTTAAAGAGCTGCTGTCATCTCTAAGCAGGAGGAAGCTGATCCTTATACACAGGTGGATCCCTTCCACACGACCCAGGCACAGAAAAAGAAGACACAAACAGCAAACAGAGCTGTAGCTGCAGACACATAGCCCACAGCTAGTTACAAACAACAGCTGGCACCAATCCAAGAAGATCTAGAACCAACACAACTCTTATTGATTGCAGACAGCACCAACCCAAGACTCAGCAAGTTACACAAGCAGCACACTGAAAGGAGGAGTCCAAAAAGCAAATGACACTGTGGAGAATAAATACTCCCAGGAGGACAGACACTGCACACTGTCTAATACACATGATAAAAATTGAAACTTAGAATCAGCCAGACTGAAGGGATAACCACACCCATGAAAGGACCAACTGCATTCAATACTCACATACAACAGAAGGGAAAATACTACCCTCAAGAAGCATTCTAAGAGCAAGGAAATCAGGTGGCCTGAACGTCAGTACCACTGAGCCCATCTTCCTCATGAAGAAAGCAAAAAAATTTCAAAGTCAAACAGTGCTACTTAACACACACACAAAATGGGCAGACAGAGAAATGCAACCCAAATGCATCAACAACAGAAATCCTCAGAAAAAGAACTAAATAAAATGGAAGTAACCAAACTACTAAATGCAGAGTTTAAAATAATGTTTTTAGGATGCTCAAGGATCTTAGAGAAATAATGGATGGTCATAATGAGTACTTAAGTCAGGAGAAAGCAAGCATCAAAAAGGATATTGAAATAGTAAAAAATAACCAGTCAGAAATGACAAATACAAAAAAAGAAAAAAGAAATGACAAATACAATATCAGAAATGAAGACTCCACTAGAAAAAATAAACAGCAGGCTGGATGAAGCAGAGGATCAAATTAGTGATTTAGAGAACAAGAAAAACATAATCACAGAATCACAGCAGCAAAACAAAAAGAGGCACAAAAAGACTGAAGAAACTCTAAGACACCTCTGTGACAACATAAAGAGAAGAAACATTTGCATCATAGAGGCTCCTGAAGGAGAAGAGAATGAACAAGGGAAAGAGAACCTATTTGAAGAAATCATAGCTGAAATTTTTCCTAAATTTATGAAGGAAAAAGTCACACAAGTTCATAAATAATAGAGTCCCACTAAAGAGGAACCCAAGGAGGCCTACACAAAAAACACATTGTAATTAAAATGCCAAAGTTAAGAGACAAAGAAAGAATACTAAGAGCTGCAAGAAAAAAGCAGTTAATTACCTATAGAGGAGCCTCCATAAGAATGACATCTGACTTCTCAACAGAAACACTTGAGGCCAGAAGGAATTGGCAAGAAATATTCAAAGTGATGTAAAACAAGAACCTACAACCAAGACTACTTTATCCAGCAAGGCAATTGTTTAAAATTTAAGAAGTAAAAAGTTTTTATCATAAAAAAAAAAAAAAAAAAAAAAAAAAAAAGAATGCCAGGAATTCATTACAAGCAAACCACTAATAAAAGAAATGTTAAGGGTCCTACTATAAAAAAAGCAAAAGAAATTGAGAGAAAATGATAGTATATTTAAAGAATAAAATGGAAATAAATAAGTATATATCAATAATAACCTTAAATGTAAATAGATTAAATGATCCAATCAGAAGACATAGGGTAGCTGCATGGATAAGAAAACAGGACCCATATATATGCTGTCTACAAGAGACACACCTCAGAACAAAAGATACACATAGAATGAAAGTGAAGTGTTGAAAAAAAGTATTTCATGCAAATAGAAATGAAAAAAAATGTGGGCTAGCAATAATTATAAATGAAAAAATAGACTTTAAAACAAAGGTGATTGTAAGGAATAAAGGAGGTCACTACATAATGATAAAGAGAATGATCCAACAGGAGGATATAACCATTGTAAATGATTATGCACCTAATATGAGTACTTAAATATATAAAGCAGATTTTGATGGATATATGGAGCAAGATCGACAGCAATACAATAATAGTCGGAGATTGTAATACCCTACTAACATCATTGGATAGATCCTCCAAACAAAAAATTAACAAAGAAACAGCAGCCTTAAACAATACACTAGATCAACTGGATTTAATTGATATTTTCAGAACATTCACCACAAAAGAGCAGAAAATACATTCTTTTCAAGTGCTTAGGATAGAACATATGTTAAGAAAAAGACAATTCTCAATAAATTTAAGAAGACTGAAATCATATCAAGCATCTTCTCTGATAACAATGGAATAAAACTAAAAAACAGCTACAATAGAAAAATTTAAAAACCTTAAGACACATGGAGGCTAAATAGCATGTTATTAAATAATAAAATGGTTAACAATGAGAGCAACAAAGAAATAAAAAATTTCCTTGAAACAAATAAAAATAAACATACGACAACTCAAAATTTATGGGACACAGCAAAATCATCCTCAGAGTGAAATTCATAGCATTACAGACATATCTTAAAAAGCAAGAAAAAGCTCAAATAAAAAACCTAACCCTGTACCTAAAAGAACTAGAAAGAAAACAACAAATAAAGCCAGAGGAAGTAGAAGGATGGAACTAATAAATATCAGAGTGGAAATAAGTTAGATAGAGGCTAATAAAACAATACAAAGATCAATGAAACCAAAAGCTGGTTCTTTGAAAAGGTAGACAAGGTTGATAAACCTTTAACCAGACTCATCAAGAAGAAAAGAGAGAGGATTCAAATAAGAAACATTAGAAGTTAAAGGGGAGAAGTAACAACTGACACCACAGAAATACAAAGAATTGCAAGAAAATACTGTAAAGATCTATATGCCAAAAAATTAGACAACCTAGATGAAAAGAATAAGTTCCTAGAAACATACAATCTTTCAAAACTCAATTGTTTAAGAATCAGAAATCCTAAATAGACTGATTTCAGCAAATGAAATTAAAACAGTTATCAAAAAACTCCCAGCAAACAAAAGTCCTGAACTGGATGGCTTCTCAGGTGAATTTTACCAAACATTCAAAAATAAAACAAAAAACTAACACCTACCCATCTCAAGCTTTTTCAAAAATTCAAGAGGAGAGAAGACTTCCAAGCTCCATTTATGAGGCAAGTATTATCCTCATTTTAAAACCAGGCAAAGACACTACAAAAAAAGAAAACCATAGGCCAATATTCCTGATGAACATAGATGATAAAATTCTCAACAAAATGTTAGCAACCAGATCCAGCAATACATCAAAAAGATCATAAAAAATGATCAAGTGATATTTATTCCAGGGAGGCAAGGCTGGTACTTTAACAAATCAATAAATGTGATTCATCACATAAAAGAATGGAAGGATAAAAATCACATGATTATATCAATAATTGCAGGAAAAGCATTTGATAAAATCCAATACCCATTCATGATCACAACTCTCAGTAAAGTGGGAATATAGGGAACATATATCAACATAATAAAGGCCATCTATGACAAACCCACAGCCAACATCATACTCAATGGAAAAAAATTTTTAAATCCCCTTAAGATTGGGAGCAAAGGAGGGGTGCCCCCTTCACTACTCTTACTCAACATAGTTCTGGAAATCCTAGCCATAGCAATCAGACAAGAAGAAATAAAAGGCATACAAATTGGAAAAGAAGCAAAATTATCATTATTTGTTGATGACATGATACTGTACATAGAAAACCCTAAAGTCTCAGTCAAAAAACTACTAGACCTAAAAAATGAATTCAGCATGGTGGCAGGATATATAATTAATACTTAGAAATCAGAGGCATTTTTATACAACAACAATAAACTCAGAGACAGAAATTAAGGAAACAATCCTTTTTACTATTTCAACAAAAAAAGAAAATACCTAGAATTAAATTTAACCAAGTAGATAAAAGACTTGTACTCAGAAAATTATAAGACATTGTAAAAAGAAATCAAGGAAGATACAAACAAGTGGAAGCATATACCGTGTTTATGCACAGGAAGAATGAACATCATTAAAATGTCTATACTACCCAAATCAATCAATATATTCAAAACAATTCTTATTAAAATATTAATGGCATACTTCAAAGATATAAGACAGATATTTTAAAAATTTATATGGAAGCAAAATAAAAAACAAATAGCCTCAGCAATCTTGAAAGTAAAAAATAAAGTTAGAGGTATCACACTTCCTGATTTCAAGTTATACTACAAGGCCATTGTAATCAAACAGCTTGGTACTGGCATATGAACAGCCATAAAGATCAATGGAACAGAACAGAAAATCCAGAAATAAATGCATGCCTTTATGATCAGTTGATATTTGACAAAGGAGGTAAGAACATAGAACAGAGTCAAGGAAGTCTTTTTAATAAATGGTGCTGGAAAAATTGGACATGCAAAAAAATGAAACTAGATCACCAACTTATACCATTCACAAAAATAAACTCAAAATGGATAAAAGACTTAGATGTAAGTTGTGAAACCATAAACATCTTGAAAGAAAACATAGGCAGTAAATTCTCTGATATCTCTCGTAGCAATATTTTTGCCAATTTATCTCCATAGGCAAGAGAAATAATGGACAAAATAAACTAGTGGGACTATATTGAACTAAAAAGCTTTCGTTCAGCAAAAGACACAATTAACAAAATAAAAAGACAACCCACACAATGGGAGAATATTGTAATATGTAAGCAAGTACATATTAATTAAATGGTACAGGACATATTAATTGGTCATCGTACATACACCATTTGATTTAATAAATCCTTGTCAACAGGACTATCCTCATCCGAAGGGTGTCTCTTGATCTACCAACCTCCGTGAAACCAACAACCCAACGGACACCACATGGTAGCACTCTTCTTGCTCCGGGCCCATTAATCGTGGGGGTTTCTAAACTGGGTCGTAAACGGCATCTGGTTCTTACCTCAGGGCCATGGGACTATAAAATCGCCCACACAGTGCTCTTAAATAAGACATCTCGATGGATTAGTCTCCAATACATCTGATAGGGGATTAATAACCAAAAAATTTTTTTTTTGTATTTTTCTGAAGCTGGAAACGGGGAGAGACAGTCAGATAGACTCCCGCATGCGCCCAACAGGGATCCACCCGGCACGCCCACCAGGGGTGATGCTCTGCCCACCAGGGGGCTATGCTCTGCCCCTCCGGGGCGTTGTTCTGCTGCGACCAGAGCCACTCTAGCACCTGGGGCAGAGGCCAAGGAGCCATCCCCAGCGCCCGGGCCATCTTTGCTCCAGTGGAGCCTTGGCTGCGGGAGGGGAAGAGAGAGACAGAGAGGAAGGAGGGGGTGGGGGTGGAGAAGCAAATGGGCGCTTCTCCTATGTGCCCTGGCCGGGAATTGAACCCGGGTCCCCCGCATGCCAGGCCGACACTCTACCGCTGAGCCAACCGGCCAGGGCAATAACCAAAATTTATGAAGAACATCTGAAACTTAACACTAGAAAGGTAAACAATCCAATTAAAAAATGGGCAAAGAAACTGAAAAGCCACTTCTCCGAAGAGGAAATACAGATGGTCAATAGGCCTATGAAAAAGTGTTCCACATCACTATTCATCATAGAAATGTAAATTAAAACCACAATGAGATACTACCTCACACCTGTCAGAATGGCACTCATTAACAAATCAACACACAATAGGTGCTGGCAAGGGTGTGGAGAAAAGGGAACCTTCCTGTACTGCTGGTGGGAATGCAGACTTATGCAGCCACTGTGGAAAAC
Organism: Saccopteryx bilineata; assembly: GCF_036850765.1. Classification (NCBI taxonomy): domain Eukaryota; kingdom Metazoa; phylum Chordata; class Mammalia; order Chiroptera; family Emballonuridae; genus Saccopteryx; species Saccopteryx bilineata. The sequence continues at coordinate 107,102,641 of NC_089502.1, forward strand.
AGTATGGCATTTCTTCAAAAAATAAAAAATAGAACTGCCTTTTGACCAAGCTATCTCACTTCTAGGAATATATCCTAAGAATACCAAATCACTGATTCAAAAGAAGAAATGCACCCTCATGTTTATTGCAGCATTGTTTACAATAGCCAAGATCTGGAAACAGCCCAAGTGTCCATTGGTGGATGAGTGCATTAAAAAACAATGGTACATATACAAAATGAAATACTATGTGGCCATGAAAAAGAAGAAAATCTTACCTTTTTCGATGTCATGGATGGACCTGGAGATTATTATGCTAAGTGAAATAAGCCAGGCAGAGAAAGACAAATATAATATGATCTCACTTATATGTGGAATCTAATGAACACAGTGAACTGAGGAACTGAATAGGGCAGAGGCAGAGTCACAGGGAGCAGAGGGACAGCTGTCAGAGGGAAGGGAGTGAGGGGACAGGATCAGAGAAGGTGAAAGGATTAGTGAAATTATATATACATAACACATAGATACAGATAACAGGACAAGAAATCCCAGAGGGAAGAAGGGAATGTAGCTAGGGGAAAGGGACCCAGGGGTGTGTTATGGGGGACACGTAGTTGGAGGTTAAGGGTGTTATATTGAGTAGCACACTTGAATGCATGTTAACACAATAAATTAAAATTAATAATATAATTTTTTAAAAGAGTTCAATTAACAGATAACAGAACAGAAACACATTCTCAGTACAGTAGCTGGGCAGCTACACCTTTACCACACTGCTTAATTCACAGTCTTTTGGATGTCCTTTGTTTAACTCATGATGACCAAAGTTGTGGAAATTATTTCTGTTTGGGAACCACCATCTTTACTATATCAATTAGCATCTAAAATCTTGTCTTCCCTGGCTGGTGGACCTCAATTGACTAATTCTTACTTTTGGAGTTACTTGTGTATTTTTAAGCTATGTGCTGGTAACTCTCAATTACTCTGATACATCTCCCTTCACATTCCATGACTCCCGCAAATTTTTCTCTTCTCTTTCCATGCAGAGATATTTTTCTTGTTTTCCTTATATCTCTTCTCCTCAAGTAATCCAGAGACACTTCCATGTAAATTCTTTCTGTATTCCTATTGGCAAGTGACAGCTAAGTTTCTAACTTACAATTTCATGTCTGTTTACAGACACGTTACACTTCTTTCCTATGGTGTATCTTAATTAAACAATGCAGACATTTGACAAAGTCTCATATTATATACCTTTAAAAACAATGGAAAGGTGACAACAAAATTAGATGGACTCATAATTAATTGAACAATTAAAACAAAAACCAGTTCAATACCTTTTCTGATGATGTAAATAGAGATGAAGAAAGCTGAAAAGGACTAATATTTTAAAAAATAAAATGTGATTATGATCAATAGAAATATTCTTTACAAACAGAGGAAGTAACAGATGTGGCTTAAGAACGTCATATGCAAAAAAAAGACTTAGAGGACTTAATTGACAGCCTATGAGTCAACAATGTATAATTACTAAAAATTGACTAAAATTTGTCTTAATTAATAAAAGTACAGTATACAGAAGAAAGAATGTGCAAAAAATTTTACTTAAATTTTCTCTGAGCAAATCACACTTGAAAGAATGAGCTCTGCTCTAAAAGGCAAATTTCACTTTGATAAAATAAAACTGTTTAACTATTATATTAGATTTAGTCAATAATGGAACAGAGTCAGTGAACTTTTCATCATTGAACATTCTCAAGCAAAGAATAAAAATTTACTTGAAAAGACTGCATACAAGAAATTTATCTTCAATATGAAAAGATGGTGAAAGAAAAGGAAAAAACATTAGAACCTCCCAATTGGTATGTTGTGTTTGTCACACTGGTTCTCCACAAATGCACTATAGTTAAGTAATAATATATTGATTTTCTCAGACTTTACAGTGACCTGACAGGGCTTTGGATGGCTGGCAAGTAGCTTACCTATTTTATTTTGCTATATAGACAAATACTATTTTCAATTTATGCCATGATGTAAAAAAGATGGGGAACCATTATCCAAAATGTGCTCTAGGTTTCTTTTAACAATGGTGACTGAATTGTGTAATTTAGTGTTAGAGTTGTCATGAGAAATTAGTGCAGGGTTTGTGAAAGGCAGCACCCATAATAGAGAGTGAAACATCTACAGAATCTTGAATTAAAGCAAAATAAAGATAGCTGTCGTGGAATTCAACTCAGAGAAAGATGTTAAAGAAGACAAGTGGGATAGGCTACAGTTCTAATGGTCTGGTACATGGAGAAAAATATCCCATCCTTGGTGCATTGATAGTAGAATTGACCAGAGCTGAATCGGGCTGTCCCCTATTTATATGGATCCTGAATCAGTGTCTCCCTCCATAAGGTTAGTTTCTCTAAGTCTTCTAAATCTAATCTGTTAGATTCTCTAAGCCTTCTGAAATAGAGATATGCTGCTCACAAAAATTAGGGGATATTTCAAAATGAATATGAAGTGATAAAAAAGAAGCATTTGATTTTTTTTATTAAACAAGAACATCAGAAAAGCGAATGACAAGTTAAAAAAAAGCTGTTTGACTATGCAATTGAGATGCAAAACAAACTTATTTCATTGGTAAAAATGCACTATACAAAAGGCTGAAAGTGCTAGAGTATCTGCATGTTCCCTGATCTTGAAAGTGCATTTTGAAATATCCTCTAATTTTTGTGAGCAGTATAGACACATTTTACCAAGCAGAAGACTAAGTAGAAAAACTCCAAGCATGAACTTCCTAAGGAAGGAAGGTCTGGATAAGATGCAGTAAGAACAGGTCTTGGAAAGCTGGGGCACAGTTTGAAGGCATTAGAGACTTGAGACCTAGTAGACAGGGATGTTGGAAGGGCACCAGAGAAATCTTGGCTGATTTCACATTTTGGCAGCATTTCTGACAAACTTCAGCCAGAAACCTGTCCCGCTGCAATGTCCCCTTTTCAGAATACCAGGAAGGATTTACTAAAACCAACAAATGCTTTTCACAGTAGAAATAACATCTTTTCAAATCTATTTTTTATTTAGTGAAGAACAAAAATGTTATATACATTAGTATTTTGAAAGCATAACATTTTCAGTCATATGCTGTGCTCATGACATAAAGTACTTAAAGACAGAAACTGTTTTTGAGCTTTTGTATTTGTATTCTGGTGTCTAATAGAGCACATCATAGATAGATATAGATTTTAGATAAACAGATGATAGATAAATAAACAGACAGCCAGGAAGAGAGATAGATAGACTATAAATAACTGCTCAAAACAAATGATTGAATGAAATAGCCCGGTAATAGTTAAGACTTGGAATGGCATTTATAAGAAGAAGGAGAATGATTTGTCCTAGCCCTTGGCATGCCCTTCCTGTTTCATCACCAAGCCCAAATACCAACTCTTAAGATAGCACCATCCCCCAAGCATTAGGATAATCAATAACCTTCCTCCAGAAGAAAACTGGCTCCTTGCCTCAGGGATATGAGTGACTCAGGGGAGAGAGAGAGTGACTAACAAAAATGTTAAGGTAAGAGATTACTATTTAAATCATTAGCAGTCTAGAAAAAAATAATTTAAAATGAGTAATTGTATTCTTCTTTCCAGCTCATCATTCCACTATGTCTAGTAGTTCTACATACTCAAGCACCCACCTTCCTCATTACTCTAAAATAAAGTATCTCATCCAAGCAGATTGTCTCAGCATCTTACAAAGACTCAAAAGGTGAGAGTATAATGATTCCACAGGAAATAAAAGTAAATGGCACAGAGTGTGCCAACTATGCTATATGAACTATCAGGTTACCATGAGCTCATATCTGAGAATAAGGAAAGATCATGAACTAGTAATTGGTATAGCTTATCTCAAGAAACACTGTTTGAGAGTGATTAGTGGCTCTGGCCCTAACAAGCTTTAAAAAGCCAATATGGTACTATGGAAATAACATTGCAGTAGAAAGGTTCTAGCTCTGGTTCTTCCCCATGTTACCATGAACAAGTCCTTTTTACCATCCTGAACATAATTTGTAAAATAGAAAATATAGAATATTAAGATGACATCAGAAATACGGTGGCGTAAGAAATATGCTTGATCTCTCCCTTTGAAATTTCAACAAATTGAACATCTATAACACAGCAGAATAATCCCAACTGGGCTCACCAACTTGTCTGAAAAAACCCACATGTGGAATAGACAAAAGGCGGGAAGGGTTGAGAAGTGGGGAGGAAGATAAAATGGACTCATGGTCAGCTCTATAGAGGAGAGAAACCTATTAAGTCTGGCTGTTGCTTGCTGGGGCTCTGGAATGGAGAGAAAACCTGATTGACTGGGTTTTCTTCTGCCAGGAGGAGCAGTGAAATTGAGGAGTAGTAGGAGAGATAATAAACCAAAGCAGAGGCAGAAAAAGGAGTCATGGCCAGTGTTCCTGCAGTCTGCTGGCTACCCACACTCAGTGCTAAGACAAAGAAAATCAAAGTGCACCCCCTCCAGTCGCCCAGATCCCAACTCTCTCACCTCCAGGTACTGAGAATGGCAGAGACATACTCTACAGATAGTTCTCCAGAACCACTGTCTCTGCTGAAGAACAGAGGTGCATTGGGCATGGTACCCTGGTCAGTTAAGACATAGGGAGGAGGAAGAGAAAGCCTGAAACCACTATTGCTAAAGCCAGAAAGACTTCACCACATTCCCCACCATTATTGCAACTGCAGATTTGCGTCCAGCATTGCAAAGCAATATCTCAGTGGAGATCATTCTAAGAGTTCCAACAAAGCTAAAACTTGTAATACAGTGACATCTACAGGAAGAAAACAGTAACTTCTCAAAACTGAAACTTATTCTCTTTTTATTTCATTTTCATTTTAATTTACTTATTTTAAATTTTATTTAGAAAATTAAATTTAACAGAGTGATATTGATCAATAAGAGTACATAGGTTTCAAGTGAACATTTCTATAGCATTTGAACTGTTGATTATGTTGTATACCCATCACCTAATGTCAAATTATTTTCCATCACCTTATATTAGTCTCTCTTTAGACCCTTACCTCTCCCCATTCACTCAAGTACCCTTCCCCCTCCCACACATTCTCTTTCCCTTTGTAACTACATCACTTTTATTTATGTTTGTCTCAGTTTTATATCTCACCTATTTGTGAAACCATACAGTTCTTAGATTTTTTTTATTTACTTGTTTCACTCAGTATAATGTTCTCAAGGTCCATATATGCTGTTTTAAATATCACTATTTCATAATTTCTTATGGCTGAGTAGTACTCTATTGTACATATGTAACACTTATTATTTTTTCAATTATCTATTGAGGGACACTTTGGTTATTTCCATGTCTTGGCTACTGTGAATAATGCTGTGATGAGCATGGGAGTGCATGTGTCTTTACCTACCAAACTTTTTGAGATTATGAGGTAGATATTCAGTAGAGGGTTTGCTGGGTCATATAGTAATTCTAGTCTTAATTTTTTGAGGAACTATCATACTTTATTCCATCTTGGTTGTACTAATTTGCATTCTCACCAGCAGTAAATGAGGGTTCCTTTTTTTTCACAGCCTCCCTAACATTTGTTATTACCTCTCGTGTTGATAACAGCCAATCTAACAGGTATGAGGTGGTATCTCACGATAGCTTTGATTTGCATTTTTCAAATATCTAGTGAAGATAAGCATCTTTTCATATATCTATTGGTAACTTGTACATTCTTTTGGGAGACATGTCCATTTAGGTCCTCTCCCCATTTTTAAATTGGATTGCTTACTTGTTTGTTACTGAGATTTGTGAGTTTTTTTTATATAATTTGGAAATTAAACCCTAATTGGAGCTATTGTTGGGTCAAAAAATTAACCTCAACATATTCAAGAAGATTGAAATTATACCAGGTATACTCTTGCATGATAAACCTTTGAAGTTAGAATTTAACTACAAGAAAGAAGCAAAGAAACACACAAAAATTTGAAAATTAAACACAATATTTCTAAAAAAAATGAACATATAATAGCAGAAATTTAAAGATATATACAGACAAATGTGAATGAAAATGTAGCATATCAAAACTTCTGGGATGCAGTGAAAGCAATAATAAAAGGGAAATTTATATCATTACAAGCTTATATCAAGAGACAAAGGAGACTCCAAGTAGAAAACTTAATATCACATCTTAAAGAACTAGAAAAAGGAGAACAACGGCAACCCAAAGTCAGCAGAAAAAAGGAAGTAATAAACATTAGAGCAGAACAAGATGAAATTAAAAATAAAAAAGTGTAGAAAAAATTAACATTTCAAAAAACAGGTTCTTTGAAAAGATGAATAAAATTGGCAAACCTCTGACTAGACTCTCTAAGGAAAAAAGAGAAACAACTAATACAAACAAAACCCAAGATGAAAGAGAAGAAACTACCACAGACATCATAAATATACAAAAGGTCATACTAGAATACTATAAAAGATTATATGCCACTAAATTCAACAATCTAAAAGAAATGGAAAGTTACCAGAAGTATACAATCTACCCGGACTGAGTAATAAAAAAGTAGAAAATTTAAATAGACTGATGAGCAGGAACAAAACAAAAACAACTATCAAAAATTCTCCCCCAATAAAATTCCAGGACCAGGTGGCTACACTAGTGAATTCTACTAAATATTCAAAAATTTTGTTCTCATCCTTCCCAAAGTCTTCCAAAAACTAGAATACTCCCTAACACATTTTATGAGGCCAATATAACCCTGATATCAAAATCTGGCAAGGATAACACAAGTACAGAGAACTACAGACTGATATCTGTAATGAATATAAATGCAAAAATCCTAAACAAAATATTAGCAAATTGAATACAACAATACATTAAATAAATAATACATCACAATCAAGTGGGGTTCATTCCAGGAGCGCAAGGATGGCTGAACATACACAAATTGATCAATGTAATGCATCACATCAACAAAATAAACAAAAATCATCTGATTCTTTGAAGAGATGCAGAAAATCATTTGATAAGATACAACATATATTTATTCTGAAAACACTCAATAAAAAGGATATAGAAGGATAGTATCCCAACATAATAAAGGCTATATAACACAAATCATCAGCCAATATCATACAAATAGTGAAAAAATAAAGCTTTTTCTTCTAAAAGTAGGATCAAGACATGGTTGCCTACCCTCTCTACTTTTATTGAACATAGCTCTGGAAATTTAAGCCAGAGCAATAACGTAAGGGAAAGAAATAAAAGGCATCCCTATTGGTAAAGACAAAGAAAAAGTGTCACTTTTTCTTTTTTTAAAAAAAGATTTTATTTATTTATTATAGAGAGGGGAGAGAGAGAGAAGGGGGAGGAGCAGGAAGCATCAACTCCCATATGTGCCTTGACCAGGCAAGCCCAGGGTTTTGAACCGGCAACCTCAGCATTTCCAGGTTGATGCTTTATCCACTGCGCCACCACAGGTCAGGCAAAGTGTCACTTTTTCTAGATGACATGATTTAGTATATACAAACCCCCAAAGACTCCACTGAAAAATTTTAGAAACAATAAACCCAGAGAGTAAAGCCACAGGATACAAAATCTGTATACAAAACTTTAAAGCTTTTCTATATGCTAAAAATAAAACTTTACAAAATAAACTAAAAAGATAAATTCATTTTAAAATTTGAACAACAACAAAATACATAGGTATAAACTTAAAAAAGGATGTGAAGGACTTATATACTGAATACTGCAGATCATTATTGAAAGAAATTGAAGAAAACACACTGAAATGGAAAAATACTCTATGTTCATAGACTGGAAGAATCAACATAATTAAAATACAACCCAAAGCAAAATACCAATCCAATACAAGCCTCATTTAAATCCCAATGTCATTTTTAAAGAAATAGAACAAAATGTCACAAGGTTTGGATAGAATCGTAAAAAAACTCAAATAGCCAAGAGTCCTGAGAAAAAAGAATGAAGCCAGAGATATCACACTATCTGACTTCAAATTATACAATGGAATCACAATGATCAAAACAGCATGGTATTGGAGGGATTCCAAGATGACGACAGGGTAGGCAGAAGTTTCAACTGCCACCTTCCAGAACCAAATTGGATTACAACTTAATTTAAGAACAATCATCTTGATAAACCAACTTTGGACTAAATGAACAGGAGTCTGTAACCAAGGATCACAGAAGAAATGTGATACTGTAGAAGGTAATTCTATTCTCAGCCACACTGAAACTGATAAGAACGGCAGAGATGCAAAAAGGGTTGTCCCGCTTGAAGGAGCAAGTGGCAGCTGAGGTTCTGGAGGGACTCTTACTGCAGGGAAGGTCACCTGAGAGGTGTGGGTCCTCAGCCCCAGGCCCGGAGACCCAGCTTAGAGCCCCAGAGCCTAGAAAAGGTGCTCACACAACATTTGGAAGTGAAAAGAGCCCAGTTTTTGATGCAAAAAAGAGACAGAGCTCTCAGAGACACAGGCACTGTCTTAAAGGGCCTGCATAGAAAATCTTGTTCACAGCACTTACCGGGGCTCTGGTGGAGGAAGAGCTGAGAGGACTACAGCTGCGTGAGGATAGTATAAAGTTGGAGGCCCAGGGAGAAACACTGTGGGGGACCATCACCAGAACCCCTATGCTGAGTCATTTTCCAATACAGCAGTTGCTATCTTTCTTGGGTGGAGCTGTCCCCTGTGAGCAGCATCAGCCTAGGGAAAAGTAACTGCTGTGCTCTCAGGAGTCTTTCCTACCCCAATCATGCAGATGGGGTTGTTTTGAGAGGCCAGGAAGCAGGAGGTGCATCAGTGACTCAGTTTTCTGGTGCTGAGGCTAGAGCTTCACCACCACACCACACGCTCCCGAGTCTATGACTGGTAGTTCCGCCACACAGGAGACTCAGTAGAAAATGTCTTGACTGAGGGCAGACCACAACTCCGGGTCTCATAGGTCACACCCACTAGACGCCTGAGGCCACAACTTACTGAGGTCTGTGAAAAAGGTCTGGTCAGACTGACACCTGGGGTTGAGGGGAAGAGCCACATCCATCACCCTACCTAATTCATGAATTGCCACAGGCTCTACCAGAGGTTTTTCAGTGGCAAAGCCAAACCAGCAGCCAGCAGACAGAGGCTACAAGAGGTGGAATTCAGGGAACTTTGGTCTTTTAAGCAGACCTTCCCCCAGGTCCAGAGTGGGTAAAAACCAGCGTAGGCATGCAGCTTGTTATTTCCATGAACACCGGGCCCTAGCAGAGGCAGCCACAAATTTTGGATTGCTGTAGCTCCAAGAAGGTTGCTGAGGGTCAGTCATGGGTAGTGTCTCCCACTGGTTTGCACTGGGTTCCTGCTAGGGAGGCCAAGCACTGGTACATCCAGTGGCCAGTTGTGGAGAGCATTGGGTCAGGCCCTAACAACCCTTGCTAGAGTGGTATTCTAAGGAAGGGCTCTTCACACCTGGCCCAATCGATGCAAGTTATGCTCTCTGTGATCATAACCAGCACAGCAGCTCATGTGCATTGGATAGGGTGGAGCTCCACAGTCAGCTGGCCTGGGTGCTGTATATACTGTCCTGCTGGGATAGATTTCACAGGTGGAAGAAAGAGAGGCTTGAAGCATGGATATTTAAGGTGTTGGTCCCTGTGAGTCTATTGTTGAATCTAGTCTAGTGGCTTAGTCACGTTCTGGAGGATCACAGTCAGTCCCAGGAGAGGACTTTCTCAGTCTTCCTCCCTGAGTCCATGGTCTAACCAGGTGTAAGAACTTCCACAGAGGTGACTGTCAGCCACACTCAATCTGAACCTACTTCTTACCTTGTTGAGGAGAAATAAAATTTGAGTATCCAGCAGTGGCTGAGGAATTATGCTCTTGAGTATGAGCCACATTCCCTGTACTGAGCTTTGATCAAAAGGCTCCTGAAGTAGGGAGTCTAACTAACATTGTATTGCCAACCTCAGCTGCCCTAACCCAACAAGTGTGCAACCTCTAGAGGTGTTGGTTGGGTGTAGCCAATCTGAGCTCACACTACAGTCTTTCTACAAAACACTCTGTGGAAGGCCAGGCAGCAGCAAGAGGAGGAGGAGCAGCTGAAAAGTGGAGACAAATCTTCAGAAGCTTGGGGCTTTTACAGAGCTGCTGTCATCTCTAAGCAAGGGAAGCAGATCCTTATAAAAGCTTGGCTCCTCCCACACTACCCAGGCACAGAAAACGCAGACATAAATAGTGAAAAGAGCAGTAGCAGAAGGTAGGTAGCCCACAGCAGATAACAAACAACAGCTGACACCAACCAAAGAAGATATAAAGCAAACACAAATGGTAGTGGATGACAGACAGCACCAACCATGGACTTACCTAGCTACAAAAGCAGCACACCCAAAGGAGGAGTCTATCAGGCACCAGGCTCTGTGGATAATAAATACATCCAACAGGCCAGGTCTTGCACAGTAGGTAATACCCATGAGCAAGGTGGACCCATAGAGAAAACCAGCCTGAAGGGATAACCTTATCCATGAAAAGACAAACTGCATTCAATACTCACATACAACAGGAGAAAAAAATAGTACCCTCAAGAAGCGTTCCTAGAACAACATCAACAACAACAACAACAAAAACAAGTGGCCTGGAGGTCAGTAAAAATAGGTCCATCTTCCTGATAAAGACACCACAAAAACTTCAAAGTCAGACATCACTACCTAATACACAGACAAAATGGGCAGAGAAATGTGACCCAAATGATTCAACAAGAGAAATCTTAAGAAAAAGAACTAAATAAGATGGAAGTAACCAAACTACAAGATGCAGAGTTTAAAAAACTATACAAATGATTCCTAAAAGTACAATCTTAAGATGCAGAGTTTAAAATAATGATTTTTAGGATGCTCAAAGATCTTAGAGCAACAATGGATAAACATAATGAGCACCTAAATAAAAACATAGCTGGCATCACAAAGGACATTGAAAGCATAAAAAAAAAAAACAGTCAGAAATGATAAATACAACATCAGAAATGAAGACTGCACTAGAAGGAATCAACAGCAGGCTGGATGAAGCAGAGAATTAAATCAGCGATTTAGAGGAAAAGATAAAAGAAAGCACAGAAGCAGAGCAGCAAAAAAAAAAAAAAAAGAAAGAAAGAAAAGAAAAGCATCAAAATGACTGAGGAAACTCTAAGGGACCTCTGTGACAACATGAAGAGAAACAATATCTGCATTCATAGGGGTTCCTGAAAAAGAAGAGAATGACGAAGTGTTAGAGAACTTGTTTGAAGAAATTTTAGCTGAAAATTTTCCTAATTTGATGAAGAAAAAAGTGACACAAGTTCAAGAAGCATCGAGAGTATTATTAAAGAGGAACTCAAGGAGGCCTACACCAAGACACATCAAAATTAAAGTGCCAAAGTTAAGAGACAAAGAAAGAATACTAAAAGCTGTGAGAGAAAAGCAGTTAATTTCCTACAGAGGATCCTCCATAAGAATGACATCTAACTTCTCAAAAGAAACACTTGAGGCCAGAAGAGATTGGCAAGAAATATTCAAAGTGTTGCAAAACAAGAACCTACAACCAAGACTTCTTTATTCAGCAAGGCTAGCATTAAAAATTGAGGGATAAATAAAAGTTTCCCAGACCAAAAAAAAAAAAAAAAAAAAGAGAGAGAGAGAGAGAGAGAGAAAAACCCCTCAAGAAATACATGACAACCAAACCAATACTGAAAGAAATGTCAAGGGGTCTGCTGTAAAAAGAGCACAGAAAATAAAATAAATCAAGAGAAAGAGGATTGTAGATTTAAAGATCAAAATGATGGGCCCTGGCCAGGTGGCTCAGTGGTAGAGTGTCAGCCCAGCATGTGGAAGCCCAGATTCAATTCCTGGCCAGGGCACACAGGAGAAGCGACCGTCTGTTTCTTCACCCTTCACCCCCTCTTTCTCTCTGTCTCTCTCTTTACTTCCTGCAACCAAGGCTCCTTTGGAGCAAAAGTTGGCCCAGACACTGAGTATGGCTCCACGGTCTCGCCTCAGGTGCTAAAATGGCTCTGGTTGCAACGAAGCAATGCCCCAGACAGAGAGAGCATCACTCCTGAGAGGGCATGCCAGGTGGATCCAGGTCAAGCACATGCAGGCATCTGTCTCTCTGCCTCCCCGCTTCTCATTTCAGAAAAAAATACACACAAAAAAAGAATAAAATGGCAATAAATAAGTACATATCAATAATCACCTTAAATGTAAATGGATTAAATGCTTCTATCAAAAGACATAGGGTAGCTGCATGAGTAAGAAAACAGGACTCATACATATGCTGTCTCCAAGAGATCTACCTCAGAACAAAAGATACACATAGACTGAAAGCAAACAGATGGAAAAAAGTATTACATGCAAATGGAAATGAAAAAAAGCTGGCATAGCAATACTTAAATCTGGCAAGATAGTCTCTAAAACAAAAGCTATAGTAAGGAATAAAGAAAGTCACTACATAACGATAAGGAGAATGATCAAACAGGAGGATATATCCATAGTAAATATTTACTCATCTAATATAGGAGCCCATAAATATATAAAGCACATCTTGATGGACATAAAAGGTGAGGTCAACAGCAATACTATAATAGTAGTGGATTTTAATATCCCACTAACATCAATGGATAGATCCTTCAGACAGAAAATTAACAAAGAAACAGTGGGCGTAACTGACACACTAAATCAACTGGATTTAATAGATATCTTCAGAACCTTTCACCACAAAGCAGCAGAATATACACTCTTTTCAAGTGCTCATGATACATTCTCTAAGATAGACCACATGTTAGAACACAAAACAAATCTCAGTAAATTTAATAAGATTGAAATCATATCAAGCACCTTCTCTGATCACAATGGCAAGAAACTAGAAATCAACTACAATAGAAAAACTGAAAAACATTCAAATATTTGAAGGCTAAATAGCATGTTATTAAATAAAGTATGGGTTAACAATGAGATCAAGGGAGAAATAAAAAATTACCTTGAAACAAATGGAAATGAATATACAACAACTCAAAATTTATGAGACACAGCAAAAGCATTTGAGAGGAAAGCTCATAGCATTACAGGCATACCTCAAAAAGCAAAAAAAAAGTTCAAACAAACAAGTTAACCCTGCATGTGAAAAAAACTAGAAAAAGAACAACAAATAAAATGCTCAAAAGTAGGAGAAAGAAAATAATAAAGATCAGATCAAAAATATATAATATAGAGGCAAAAAAAAAATACAAAAGGTCATTGAAACCAAGAGCTGGTTCTTTGAAAAGTTAAACAAGATTGACGAACCAATAACCAAACTCATCAAGAAAAAAGAAAAGACACAAATAAATAAAATTAGAAATGAAAGTGGAGAAGTAACAACTGACACCACAGAAATACAAAGAATTTAAAAAAGTACTATGAAGATCTATATGTCAAAAAAATATGGACAACCTAGATGAAATGGATAAATTCCTAGAAACATACAATATTCCAAAACTCAATGTGGAAGAATAAGAAAGCCTAAATAGACCAATTACAACAAATGAAATTGAAACAGTTATCAATAAACTCCCAAAAAGTAAAAGTCCTGGACTGGAGGGCTTTACAATAGAATTTTACCAAATATTCAAAAAAGAACTAACACCTCTCCTTCTCAAGTTATTTCAAAAAATTGAAGAGAAGGGAAGACTCCCAAGCTCCTTTTATAAGGCAAGCATTATGCTAATTCCAAAACCAGGTAAAGACACTACAAAGAAAGAAACGTATACACAAATATCTGTGATAAACATAGATGATAAAATTCTCAACAAGATATTACCAAACTTGGCCCTGGCCGGTTGGCTCAGCGGTAGAGCGTTGGCCTGGCGTGCGGGGGACCCAGGTTCGATTCCCGGCCAGGGCACATAGGAGAAGCGCCCATTTGCTTCTCACCCCCCACCTCCTTCCTCTCTGACTCTCTCTTCCCCTCCCGCAGCCAAGGCTCCATTGGAGCAAAGATGGCCCGGGCGCTGGGGATGGCTCCTTGGCCTCTGCCCCAGGCGCTAGAGTGGCTCTGGTCCCGGCAGAGCGATGCCCCAGAGGGGCAGAGCATCGCCCCCTGGTGGGCAGAGCATCGCCCCTGGTGGGCGTACCGGGTGGATCCCGGTCGGGCGCATGCGGGAGTCTGTCTAACTGTCTCTCCCCGTTTCCGGCTTCAGAAAATTAAAAAAAAAAAAAAAAAAAAGAAAGATATTACCAAACTAGATCCAGCAATACATTAAGCAAGTCATATATCATGATCAAGTGGGATTTATTCTGAGGAGGCAAGGCTGGTGCAATATATGCAAATCAATCCATGTGATTCAGCATATAAACAAAAGGAAGAATAAAAATCACATTATTATATCAATAGATGCAGAAAAAGCATTTGATAAAATCCAGCACCCATTTATGATAAAAACTCTCAGCAAAGTGGGAATACAGGGAACATACTTCAACATGATAAAGGCCATCTATGACAAACCAAAGCCAACATCATAATCAATGGCAAAAAATTAAAATCAATCCCCTTAAGATCAGGAACAAGGCAGGGGTCCCCCCTTTCACCACTCTTATTCAACATAGTTCTGTAAGTCCTAGCCACAGCAATCAGAGAAGAAGAAGAAATAAAAAGCATCCAAATTGGAAAAGAAGAAGTAAAACTATCATTATTTGCTGATGACATGACACTGTACATAGAAAACCCTAGTCTCAGTAAAAAAAACTACTGGACCTGATAAATGAATTCAGCAAAGTGGCAGGATATAAAATTAATACTCAGAAATCAAAGGCATTTTTATATACCAACAATGAACAGTCAGAAAGAGAAATTAAGGAAACAATCCCCTTCACTATTACAACCAAAAAAATAAAGTACCTGGGAGTAAATTTAAACAAGGAGACTAAATAAAGACTTGTACTCAGAAAATTATAAAAAATTGATAAAAGAAATCAAGGAAGGTACAAACAAGTGGAAGCATATACCGTGCTCATGGTTAGGAAGAATAAACATAATTAAAATGTCTATATTACCCAAAGCAATTTATAAATTCAATGCAATACCAATTAAAATACCAATGACATACTTTAAAGATGTAGATCACATATTCCAAAAATTTATATGGAACCAAAAAAGAACACAGATAGCCTCAGCAATCTTAAAAAAGAAGAATAGAGGGGGAGGTATAACACTTCCTGGTATCAAGTTATACTACAAGGCCATTGTACTCAAAACAGCCTGGTACTAGCATAAGAACAGGCATATAGATCAATGGAACAGAACAGAGAACTCAGAAATAAACCTACAGCTCTATGGACAACTGATATTTGACAAAGGAGGTAAGAGCATACAATGGAGTAAAGACAGTCTTTTTAACAAATGGTGTTGGGAAAATTGGACAGCTACTTGCAAGAAAAAGAAACTAGACCACCAACTTACACCGGTCACAAAAATAAACTCAAGATGGATAAAAGTCTTAAATGTATTTGTGAAATCATAAGCATCTTAGAAGAAAACATAGGCAGTAAGTTCACCAACATCTCTCACATCATTATATTTGCTGATTTATCTCCACAGGCTAGTGAAATAAAAGACAGGATAAACAAATGGGACTATATCAAACTAAAAAGCTTCTGCACAGCTAAAGACAATATGAACAGAATAATAAGACAAACCACACAATGGGAGAACATATTCTACAATACATCTGATAAGGGGTTAATAACCAAAATTTATAAAGAACTTGTAAAACTCAACACCAGGAAAATAAACAATCCAATCAAAAAATGGGCAAAAGAAATGAATAGACACTTCTCCAAAGAGGACATACAGATGGCCAATAGGCATATGAAAAAATGTTCAACATCACTAATCATTAGAGAAATGCAAATTAAAACATCAATGAGATACCACCTCACACCAGTCAGAATGACGCTTATTAACAAAACAACACAGAGTAAGTGCTGATGAGGATGTGGAGAAAAGGGAACCCTCCTGCACTGCTGGTGGGAATGCAGACTGGTGCAGCCACTGTGGAAAACAGTATGGAGATTCCTCAAAAAATTAAAAATGGAATTGCCTTTTGACCCAGCCATCTCACTTGTAGGAATATATCCCAAGAACGCCATATCACTGATTCAAAAAAAGAAATGCACCCCCATGTTTATGGCAGCATTGTTCACAATAGCGAAGATTTGGAAACAGCCCAAGTGTCCATCACTGAACAAGTGTATTAAAAAACAATGGTACGGGGTGAGGGGGGAATGGGAGAGGGAAAGGGGGAGGGGGAGGGGCACAGAGAGAACAAGATAGAGGGTGACGGAGGACAATCTGACTTTGGGTGATGGGTATGGAACATGATTGAATGACAAGATACTCTGGACTTGTTATCTTTGAATATATGTATCCTGATTCATTGATGTCACCCCATTAAAAAAATAAAATTATTAAAAAAAACAAAAAACAAACAAACAAACAAACAAAAAACAATGGTACATATATACAATGGAATACTATGGGGCCATAGAAAGGGAGAAAATATTACCTTTTGTGACAACATGGATGGATCTTGAAACTATTAAACTCAGTGAAATAAGCCAGGAGCGAAAGAAAAATATCATATGATTCGCCCTGGCTGGTTGGCTCAGTGGTAGAGCGTCGGCCTGGTGTGCAGGAGTCCCGGGGTTCGATTCCCGGCCATGGCACACAGAAGAAGCGCCCATCTGCTTCTCCACCCCTCCCCCTCTCCTTCCTCTCTGTCTCTCTCTTCCCCTCCTGCAGCCAAGGCTCCATTGGAGCAAAGTTGGCCCGGGCACTGAGGATGGCTCTATGGCCTCTGCCTCAGGTGCTGGAATGGCTCTGGTCGCTACAGAGCAATGCCCCAGATGAGCAGAGACTCGCCTCCTGGTGGGCGCACCGTGTGGATCCCGGTCGGGCGCATGCGGGAGTCTATCTGACTGCCTCCCCATTTCCAACTTCGGAAAAATACAAAAAAAAAAAAAGTCATATGACCTCACTCAATTGAGGAATCCAAGGAACAATGTGAACTGAGGAATGGAATTGAGACAGGAGGGATCAAAAGGACCAGAGGAAAAGAGGACAAAAGAGGACAGAGGGAAGAGGTAGATAGGATGGGATAAACCTGAAGGGAAGAGGGTAGGGTGATGTTGGATTAGGGGTAAGGAAGGGAGATGTTGAGGGGAATATGGGGGAGGGGGGATGCATTCGGAGCGACACTAGAATCTATGTAAACACAATAAATGAAATAAAAAAAGTGAAATGCTTACCAGGGAGAAGGGGTAGGAAGGCTAGTGGGGTGGGGCATGGGGAGTATAGAGGGATAAATATATGATGATGGAATATGATTTGACTTTGGGTGATGTGTCTATAACACAATCAGCAGTTCATATGCTATAAAAATGTTTACCTGAAATCTATGTATTCTTATTGATTAATGTCACCTCATTAAATTTAATTTTCTAAATAAAATTATCTAAAAAAGAAAATATAACACCTACATTGCATAACTCATAGGTTGTCATGAGGTCAGATCACAGATCTTATAAAATAAATTTTCAAACTATATAGCAAAATATATATAAAAGAAATCTTCTACTCTATGCTCTGAATTTTACAGAACAGACAAGTCTAAAGTCAAGAGATAGTATAGTTGTTCTTCAAAAACACATAGCTTATTAGCAGAGCCAAAACAAGAATTCATTATCCTGATCTCTAGTGAGGTGCTTTCTCCACTAAACTATTTTACCATCTTCATTAACTTTGGATATATGAGAACTTGGCTGAGCAAGCAAGCATGGCATATCTAATTCATTTAGAATAAAAATTGATACATTTGAGTTTGTACTTCAGTGTAACTTGATGAGAAATATCTAGATACTGTCACTGTAGATTTAAGTATTTTCTATGGATTTTAATTTACAAAAAACTGGTAATCATAAGCATGTCTAGCCATTAATTGAAACAATATTGTGGTCTGTGCTGTGATTAGCCCATAATGTATCAGCATAGAGATTATAAATATGTTTATGATTCATCTTTCTGGAAAGTATGAGATTTTTAGTTTGAGGTCAGTTTCTTAGAAATACAGGTAATAATGTGAGGGATGAATTTGACTTATACATATCGCACACCTCAAATAGTTTTATATTTAGACCATGGCAGGGGGTGAGAGGTCCAAGGATAAATTTAAATAGCTTTTTGGAAGATGACTGAGGAATACAATAATAAAGGTATTTAAGATGGATAGCATGATGTGAAAAGAATAAGAACAAATATAGAACAAGGAGGAGAAATGAGGGCAAAGGATGATTAGTTGAAAGGTAACTTTAAGTCATTGATGATTATTTAGAGACACATTAGAATTATTCAGTGGGTACTTAAAGACAAGAAAGAATCCCTTTATTACTTGTCTGATCTACGTTGTTTATCTACAAAAGCAAATCATTGCAATAGGGTTACTAATTGTTCACTGTCTATGATGGCTTACTTTTTTATTTGAAAGACAGTTTAAGAAAAAACTTCTGTAAGTCCCCCTGAGCCCTTGGACCTTTATAGCATGGACAATTCTAAATTACAGAACAGGGAAGAAAGCAAAAATAAACTATCCTAAAGCTGATCGTTATGGATTAGAACATCGCGACTGAACATTCTATAAGATTGGCCTAAGCAGAATAGAAAGGAGAAAGAGCACAAGCAATAGAATAGAGAAGGCACAGAGACAATATAAGCCTGAAGAAGAGGTAGTTACTCTAGAAGCCCAAGGATAGTGTTGAGTTTAATGCTTTAAAAAAGAGGCTCAAACAAACAAAATGAGTGAAAAAAAATGTAATATAAGAATCATCGGCCCTGGCCAGTTGGCTCAGCGGTAGAGCGTCGGCCTGGCGTGCGGGGGACCCAGGTTTGATTCCCGGCCAGGGCACATAGGAGAAGCGCCCATTTGCTTCTCCACCCCCCCCCCTCCTTCCTCTCTGTCTCTCTCTTCCCCTCCTGCAGCCGAGGCTCCATTGGAGCAAAGATGGCCCAGGCGCTGGGGATAGCTCCTTGGCCTCTGCCCCAGGCACTAGAGTGGCTCTGGTGGCTCTGGTCGCGGCAGAGGGACGCCCCAGAGGGACAGAGCGTCGCCCCCTGTGTGGGCAGAGCGTCGCCCCTGGTGGGTGTGCCGGGTGGATCCCGGTCGGGCGCATGCCGGAGTCTGTCTGACTGTCTCTCCCCGTTTCCAGCTTCAGAAAAATACAAAAAAAAAAGAAAAAAAAGAATTATCACAAGAGCTTAAAATTTTAATTAGGATATAACATGCATAAAAAGCAATAATCAAGTGTACAGCTAAATAGAATTCCACTTATGTATATATGCCTGTGTAAGCTCTATACTGATAAGATATAGAACACATCTAACACCTAAAAACGTTCCTGCTAGTATTTTCTTATTCTAAATTTACCTGTCCATTCCCAGGAAGTAACTCTTATTTTGGCATTTCTCATATTGAAGATTAGATGTGGCTTTTCTACAAATTAGTGTAAATGAGATGATATATTCAATACGTACTATATACTCTTTTGTGTCTGGCTATTTTGTACAGCAAACTGTTTTTTATTATATTCTTTTAATTTGATTTAGACAATTAAGTTTAATGGGATGACATTAATCAATAATAGTACAAAGGTTTGAGGTGCACATTTCTATACCACTTAAACTGTTGATCATGTTGTGTACCCATCACCCAAAATTAAATCATATTCCACCACTGTATATTTGCCTCTCTTTACTCCCTTCTCCCTCACCTTCCTTGCCTCCTGACACCCTGCTCCTAGTAACAACCACTTCACTTTTATCTATGTTCAGTCGCTAAAATACATCATTATAATAGTAATAATTGTCATTACATCAGCTAATCCTCATTGAGCATTTACTGTGTGTAAGATACAGCTAGGTGCTTTACACACATTGTCTCATTAAATCATCACAATCCTGTGATATAAATATTGTTATGTCCATTTGCGTAATAGGAAATTAAAGGTCAGAGAAGTAAAGTCTTTGCCCGAGTTCTCATATGTGCTCCACAAAGTAGCACTCAGGCATCTACTACTTTCTTCCTCTTCTCCTCTGGCTTGATGCTGATGTCTAATGTTAAGATCATTGCTGCTTGATAGTATCACCTACCAAAGGCACCAATGCCAACCAATGTATGTGCCAAAGTCTTATATCTAGAGCGTTAATGTTCAAGTCAAGAGTATTGTTTCTCATCGATGCAAAATATCTGGGAACAATGAACATATTTTGTGAAAGAGTTCTTTGTAATTTTTACTTGTGCTTTTATTACAGTTCCTGCCCTCGGGTCTGGTGCCAGATTATATAGGTTTGAATCTCAGCCCTGAAACTTAAGGGCTGTATGATCCTGGCAAAATTGTTTAATTTCCTCATTCCCCAATTTACCTATCCTAAAACAGGTGTAATAATATTATCTACCTTATGTGTTTGTTATAAAACACTTAGCCCAGAATTATTACTAAGAAAACTGGCTTGCTTTTCCAACTTTTAAACAGGCTTATCTATCAACCTCTTGTCTCTCTCTAGATACTTTACCTCTGTTAACTTCACCTTACCTTTATTGATCGTATTCATTCTAATTGCTAATTCCATGTTCGATACTATTATAGGAACTTTGATTATGTTGTTCACTCTGTCTGGAACACTCTTTTTCCTGTTTGTCTGGTCAATTCCTATTTATTCTTTAAACTCCATATGGGTGAGGACTCTATCTGGTTTTTGTTTACCATTTTACACCCAGAATTTAATGTGGCACTTAGTATACAGTAGGCATGTGTTTGTTGCATGAATACCAACCTGAGACCAGTATCTCACCTTATTCAGTTATTCTTCTGTATGATGTATTCACATCATAGCTACGGCTTTTTCTGTCTAGTCATGGGTTCTAGACAATTTTCAACAAATATTCACTAAATAAATACTATATGTTAGGTTCTGTGCTAGGGTCTTGGAAAATAAAATTTTCTGCTCTCAGATGCTACTTGTTCATTGGAGGACATAAGCATTCAAAGAGAGAAGTTATAATCCATAATGATGTGGTATACTTGAGGCTTATACTGGATTCACTGGGCATTGTGGACCCATGGTCAATGAGAATATAAATACAAAATTATTTGGAAAATATAGGGAAAGACTCACAAATGAAGCAACATATAAAGAGAGTAAAAAAATAAAGAGTAGCAGTTTTCCAAATAAAATTTGAAAGCCTTTTTTTATTGATCCTAACTTTTATAAACTGTTTCCTTAATTACCTGAGGGTAGACTAATATTTTTGGTTTAATAACTACAATGCTGCTCAGTTTCCATTTTTCAGTGTCTCTATACATTATATATGTTGTTTGTTCTTGCTCTCAATTTTTCCCTCTGCCCTGGATTTCCATTGCACATGCTAATTCAGTACACTTTTTGGCCCTTCTTTGTAATAGGTATTGTTTGTTAATTTTTATGCATAAGATATGCATACTTGGCCCTGGGCGGGTGGCAAGATGTCAGAGGTTCCCCTAATCCCCACCTCAGGTCAGGGCATATAGGAGAAGCAATCAATGAGTGTACAACTAAGTTAAATTACTAGTTGATGCTTCTCTCTCTCTCTCTCTCTCTCTCTCTCTCTCTCACACACACACACACACACACACACACACCACACACACATCAATGGGGGAAAAATAAAAAGATGTGCATTCTTATGGTTACTTCTTTTCTAGTGTTCACTGTACTTAGCATTATTGTATCTAGATCCTGAATTCAAGGTGCACAATTGAATTGGTGGGAGTCCGGCATTGAGTGGTATGTGATGTAAGTCCAAGAAAGTGGTGAAAGGATAGTGAAAGAATTTTAATTCCAGCAGACCTTGATAAGCCACCATAGTGTGGTGGGGAGACTCAGGAGGAGCAATGAAAAGGCAAGTAAGGCAACCCGGATTTTACACGCAGTGTAGTTTTAAGTACCTGCCTATTTTCTCTTCGCCTGTGGCTACATAATCGTTTAAAAACACTAGTAAACCCACTTCCATTCTCCTCTATCAGAGGCTCTGGTACATACACCTTTGCAGCAGGCGTAGTTCCAGTCCTCCAGGAGCCCACCCTGCACACCCGGAAGGAGCGGGGCGGGGCCTCCAGGCTTGCAGCTGGGCCTAAAGCGGTTGGCAGAAGCGATCCTGGGGCCGACTGTTTCTAGGCAAAAGCAAAGGGCGGGCCCAAGGCTGCCTGCTGAGGCTCTCCTTATTTGCAATTTCTTCCGCTTTGCTGAATTGGGAATCCCGACCTCCACCACAGGTGGGTTCCGCCCCGTGATCCGGGAAGGGAAGAGGTGTCCTGGCTGGGTGCGAGGGGTTGGAATTTGCCCAGGCTCTTGCTTTGAGGCCTGGCGCAGTGTGGGGCGGCGTCTCCCACCCCTGTTGTTCAGCCGATCTGCGGTGGTACTCACCTTAACTTTGACAGAGGAAAAAGCCACTCATTCCTTGCTGCAGAGCTGTCGTCACGTTTTGTGCCAGTTGCTCGACAAAGAGTCTGCCCAGAGATTAGCGCGGGGCCAGATGGGCCTAGCGCTGTAAAAAACTTGGAAGATCTGGAGCAAGTTCGTCTTGGGACTTTAACCCAGTATACATTGTTTCAAACTTAATCGGACTTCCCAATCTTGGATCTGTCACTGACTTAGTAGATACTTTCAGCGAATCCCTACCCTCTCCTTGCTTTATTTTGCTTGGCAGTGGAGCGGAAGGTGGAACTCGTCTGTCTGCAAGCCCTTGCAGCACTGATTTTTCTTTCGTTCTAATATCCACTAATGTTCTCTGCCCAGATTTTACCCTTTGTCTGCCTTTCCTGAGCAAGGATGCCTAGCAAAAGTTGGGAGTGGCAGGTCAAGGCGCTGCGGAAGCCAGGCGAAGTTCTTT
This sequence comes from Saccopteryx bilineata, assembly GCF_036850765.1. Taxonomy (NCBI): domain Eukaryota; kingdom Metazoa; phylum Chordata; class Mammalia; order Chiroptera; family Emballonuridae; genus Saccopteryx; species Saccopteryx bilineata. Next base: position 107,125,610 of record NC_089502.1, read on the forward strand.
CTCTAATGAAAACAACTCTGAAAAGCCTTTTTAATACTACTGACTGCCTTGAAAAAGAAAAACAACATTCATTCAACATTTAGTTGAATGTTAGCTCTGAAGAATGCTCTTGTGAATACTTTACTATTAAAGATTTTAACCAGATGATTGTTTGACCATAATGTTTTGTGGCGAATGAATGTAATACACTGCTTAAGAAGTCTCATCATAAAAAGACGAGTAAATTAAGTGTGTATACCCAAACACTGAAAGAAAAACTTGAGCTCACACATGTAGGAATATTTCTTCAATCCATTACCATACAGCAGTTTTTAGAGTTTCTTTTTAGCTTGGTATTGCTCTTTCAGGAAACACTAGTAAAAATTGCATACAATTGAATTTACATGAAATTAACTATAAAGGCAAAGAAAAATTATAAACACCATGGACCAACATTGTGGTGTCATTCTGATTCCTCTGTGTTAAGGAGCTGGTTATAATGATAATGGCAACCATATATTATGTAAAACACTGTAATCTTAAAAATGAGAGGTGAATGTGTTTATCACCACACATAACAAGGTTATACTTTATTTCATAACCAATGTGATGAAGGTAATGTTTGCTGGGTTGGTTGAGTCTAGGGGTGTCTTTTGGGTGCTCCAAGTCATTCTTTATTTCTGGGAAATCTGGACCAGGATGGATCACTTCTTTTTTGGCATCTGTGTTAGAAACCACAAGCATTTGTGTATCTCTGCTTGTCAACCATGAGAACAGCAGTAAAATGCAAACATCACTCAGTGACTGCAGTGTTTCTAGAGACTGTTTGCTGCCTACCAGGAGGTGGGGGGTGGCTAGATTAACAAACCTCTTTGGTAGGAAGAGTCTGTTTCTGATTGGAGCCAAAGTGAACATAGATCCACAAGTTGGACCCCTTTGTGACCTTTTTCTGAAATATCCAATTCCGCCCATGCTCATATGGTGCTTATTTGGGCTGTACACTCCCCTGTCATTGACCTCATGTAAGAGTCTCTTGGCAAAACTTCATCCATGCTACACCAGCAAGTGTAATCAAGGAATGGTTGATATAAAGGTGGGTATCCTTCTGGTCATGGGACTTGATGATTTCCCAAATGGCTGATAAATGACAGAAAAACTGTGATAGACATCTGCTGAGCCAACCTTGGGGTGAGTTTAGGACTGGCTGCTGGACAGGACCTGGTGAATGCTTTGGTCATATTTTTACTCAGTTCATTCATATTTTTACTCCATTCATTCATCTTTTTACTCCATTCATTCATCTTTTCACTCCATTCATTCATCTTTTTACTTCAGAAACAATCAATTAATTCTTATTCTGCCAGGATGCTGACCTATTCACTCAGATTAGCAGCACAGGGGGACAGTCGGAGGACAATAGAAATTTAACTTTAAGCATACTAAGTCTGAGGCATATTCATTCTTCTCTATTCCCTGTATCTATTCAGGACAAAATCTTGTCACTTATGCATCCTGAATATTTTTTAAACCCATCCACTTCTATTTGCCTCTACTGCTACTCTAAATTTCAAGCCAGAATAATTTTTAGTGATTTAAAAAAATTATTTTAAAAAACCCAAACCATTGCTTGACCCTCAGCCCTCATGGGAAATCCATCACTCCTACCATCACCACAATAGCAGCCACAACAACATGCAGCAGCTTAATGAGCTCTGTATTATTCCTAATATACTGTCTATGAGATGAACTTTTTTCCTCTGCTTTCTAGGGTGTTCTTTAAATTGTGTATTAAGATAATTTACATATTATAAAGTTGACTCATTTTAAGTCCACATGTCAAGGATGTTAAGTAAATTGGTTAAGTGGTGCAACCATCACCACAATCCAGTTTGAGACATTTGTATCACCTCAATGACATCTCTCTTTTACCCATTTGCAGTTAATCCCCATTACCACCACCAGCCCCTGGCAAACATTAATCTGCTTTCTGTGTCTATGGATTTGCCTATTCTGAACATTTTATATAAATGGAATCATACAGTATGCGATCTTTCGTGACCTCCTCCTCCTCCTCCTTCGTTCTTCTTCCTCTTCCTCCTCTTCTTTTCCCTTCTTCTTCTCCTCCTTCTCCTTCTCCTTCTTCTCCTCCTCCTTCTTTCTCCTCCTCCTCCTCCTCCTCCTCCCTCTTCTTCTTTTACCTTCTTCACCTTCTTCAACTTTCTTCATCTTCCTCCTCTTCCTCCTCCTCCTGTTTCTCCTCCTTCTTTCTTCTTCTTCCTCCTTGGAAAGCCAATGGGAGAAGGAACATTAGGGAACTTGACATAGAGCCCATTAGGGAATTAGACATGGAGCCACAGGTGCTTCTGTGACTTTCTCCTTTTACTCACCATGATGTTTGCAAGGTTCATCCATGTTGTAGTATGTGTCAGTACCTCATTACTTTTGATGGCTGAATAGTGTTCCACTATGTATATTGTATACCACTCCCCCCCCCATTTGTCAGCTGATGGGTATTTGGGTTTTTTCAATCTTTTGGCTACTGTGAATAAGTACTGGTGTAAATATTTGTGTGCAAGTTTTTGTTTGAACACCCATTTTTGTTTTGAATATATATAGGAGTTGAATTGCTAGGTCATATGGTACTTATATGTTTAATCTTTTCCCAATTTGTTTTCCAAATATTCTGCACCATTCCACATTTATATATTTATATGAACCACCAGCAATGTAGGAAAATTCTCATTTCTTCACTTCCTCACCAACACTTATTTAAAAAATAAAAAAATAATAATTACAGCTACTCTTGTGGGTATGAAGTTGTAGTTTGGATTTGAATTTTCCTAATCATTAATGATATTGAACATCTTATCATCTGCTTTTTGGCCATTTTTATATATTTCTTGGAGAAATGACTTTTCAATTAGGTTGTTTTCCTTTTTATTATTGAAATATGAGTTATTTATATACTTTGGATACAAGTTCTTTATCAAGTGTATGATTTAAAAATATTTTTCCCAGTCTCAGGTTTGGTTTTTTAATTTTTGAAAATTTTTTATTGAGGTAACATTGGCTTATAATATTATTTGTTTCATGTGTACAAAATTATAATTCAATATCTGTATACAGTGTAATATGATCACCACCTAAGTCTAGTTTTCATCCAACATCATACATTTGACTCCATTTATCCATTTTATGCTCTTCCTATGTTCTTTCCTACTGGTAACCACAATCTGTTGTCTGTATCTATGAGTTTGTTTTGTTTGTTTCTTTTCTTCTATAGTCCATATTAAAATGAAGTTATATGATTTTTTTCCATGTCTGTCTTACTTATTTCACTTACCATAATATCCTCAATGTCCATCCATGTTGTTGCAAATGGCAACATTTCATATTTTTACGGCTGAATAGCATTCCATTGTATAAATATATACCACATATTCATTATCCATTCAAGCAATGGACATATAAGTTGCTTCCATATATTGACTATTGTAAATAATACTGCAGTGAGCATAGTGATGAATATATCTTTTCTAATTGCAGTCCTGCACTACACAATATTTCAGTCAACAGTGAACTGTATATTTGAAGGTGATCCCATGAGATTATAATGTTGCTGATAAGTTCCTAATGATATTGTAGCTATTGTAATGTTATAGCGCAATGCACTACCCACATGTTTATTGTGACACTGCCAGTCATATAAAATTACAGCACATGGAATTGTGCACTGTACATAATATTAATAATAAACAACTATGACACTGGCTTATGTATTTATTGTATTATACTTTTTATCATTATTTTAGAGAGTATTTTTTATTTATAAAAAATGTTTTGTATAAATTGGTATACCACGTTAAACTAGCAGCAGCTTTATACATCTCATGTTTACCGCACCTCTTGATTGCATCATTTTGTCTTGTGCAAGATTGAATCCTTTTTTTTTTCTTTTTTTTTGTACAGTAATATGCTGTACAGGCTTATAGCCTAAGAGCAATAGAATGTACCATATAGCCTATGAATAGTAGGCTATATATTTTTATGTAGTTTTGGGAGAAATGACTTTTTACTTAGGTTGTTTCCCTTTCTTTTTTTTTGAAATGTAAGAGTTATTTATATACTTTAGATACAAGTTCTTTATCAATATATGATTTAAAAATGTAGCACTGCATATTTACAATTTATGTATGAAAATACATTCTATGAATGATGATCACACAACAATAAAATCACCTAATGACACATTTTGTTTTTCTTATTTTAAAATTACAGTTGACATACAATATTATATTAGTATCACATATACAGCATAGAGGTGAAACATTTATATAACTTTCAAGGTAACCCCCAATAAGTCTAATACCCACCTGACATCATACATAGTTATTACAATAGTACTGATTATATTCCCTATGCTGTGACTCTTTTTTTATTTTTTATTAATTTTATTTTATTCTGTTAACATGGATTCAAGTGTCCCACTCAATATAACTCCCTCACCCCCGCCCCCTTATTCTCCATTATACCCCCTTTGCCCCCTCTAACTAACTCCCACCCCCTTTCCTCTGGGATTTGCTATCTTGTTATCTGTATCTATGTGTTATGTATATTTAATTTCAATAATCCCTTCACCTTCTCTGATCCCATCCCCACATCCCTCATCCCTCTGAAAGCTGTCCCTCACTCTCTGTGACCACGCCTCTGCCTCTATTTTGTTCCTCAGTTCACTTTGTTCACTTGATTCCATATATAAATGAGATCATATTATATTTGGCTTACTTTGCCTGGCTTATTTCACTTAGCATAATCTCCAGTACCATCTATGCCATCACAAAAGATAAGATTTCCTTCTTTTTCACAGCTGTATAGCATTCCATTGTGTATATGTACCACAGTTTTTTAATCCACTCGTCCACTGATGGACTCTAGGACTGTTTCCAGATCTTGGCTATTGTAAAAAATACTGCAGTAAACATGGGAATGCATATCTTCTTTTGACTAGTGATTTGGTATTCTTAGGATATATTCCTAAAAGTGGGATAGCTGGGTCAGAAGGCAGTTCCATTTTTAATTTTTTGAGGAAATGCCATACTGTTTTCCACAGTGGCTGCACATGTCTACATTCCCACCAGCAGTAAAGGAGGGTTCCCTTTTCTCCACATCCTCGCCAGCACTTATTGTGTGTTGATTTGTTAATGAGTGCTATTCTGATAGGTGTGAGGTGGTATCTCACTGTGAGTTTAATTTGAATTTCTCTGATGATTAGTGACATTGAACATTTTTTATATGCCTATTGTCCATCTGTATGTCCTCTTTGGAGAAGTGTCTATTCAGGTCTTTTGCCCATTTTTTTTTTTGTATTTTTCTGATGTTGGAAATGGGGAGGCAGTCAGACAGACTCCCGCATGCGCCTGACCGGGATCCACCCAGCATGCCCACCAGGGGGCTACGCTCTGTCCATCTGGGGCGTTACTCTGTTGCAACGAGAGCCATTCTGGCGCCTGAGGCAGAGGCCATGGAGCCATCCTCAGCACCTGGGCCAACTTTTTGCTCTGATGGAGCCTTGGCTGTGGCAGGGGAAGAGAGAGACAGAGAGGAGGAGGGGTGGAGAAGTAGATGGGCGCTTCTCCTGTGTGCCCTGGCTGGGAATCGAACCCAGGACTCCTGCACACCAGGCCAACACTCTACCACTGAGCCAACCGGCCAGAGCTCTTTGCCCATTTTTAAATTGGATTGTTTACCTTCCTGGTGTTGAGTTTCAGAAGTTCTTTATAAATCTTGGTTATCAATCCTTTATCAGACGTATTGGAAAATATATTCTCCCATTGTGTGGGTTGTCTTTTTATTTTGTTAATGGTGTCTTTTGCTGTGCAAAAGCTTTTTAGTTTCATATAATCCCACTTGTTTACTTTGTCCTGGCAAGAATATTGCTATGAGAGATATCAGAGAGTTTACTGTCTGTGTTTTCTTCTAAGATGCTTATGGTTTTGTGACTTACATTTAAGTCTTTTATTCATTTTGAGTTTATTTTTGTGAATGGTGTAAGTTATTGGTCTAGTTTCATTTTTTTTGCACATACCTGTCCAATTTTCCCAACACCATTGATTAAAAAGACTGTCTTTACTCCACTGTATTCTCTTACCTCCTTTGTCAAATATCAATTACCATAAAGGTATGGGTTTATTTCTGGGTTCTCTGTTATGTTCCATTGATCTGTATACCTGTTTATATGCCAGTACCAAGCTGTTTTGATTACTATGGCCTTGTAGTATAACTTGATATCAGGAAGTGTGATACTTCCTACTTTATTCTTCATTTTCAAGATTGCTGAGGCTAGTCATGTTCTTTTTTGGTTTCATATAAATATTTGGAATATTGGTTTTATGACCTTTTTTATAACTGGCTATTTGTACTTCTTTTTAAAATTTTATTTTTTCAATTATATTTTACATTCAATATTATTTTGTATTAGTTTCAGGTGAACAGCATAGTGGTTAGACAATCATATACTTTACAAAATGTTCTTCATGATATTTCCAGTACCCACCTGGCCCCATACATTGTTATTACAATATTATTCACTATATTCCTTATGCTTTACTTCACATTACCATGACTATGACTATTTTTAAACTACAAATTTGAGCTTCTTAAGCCTTTCTCCTTTTCAGCCAGTCCCCTAAACCTCTCCCCTCTGGCAACCATCAGTCTTACTCTTTGTCTATGAGTTGTTGCAATTTTGTTGTTCATTTATTTCATTCTTTAGATTCCACATATAAGTGAAATTATACAGTTTGTCTTTCTCTGACTGACTTATGTCACTTCTCATAATACTTTCTAGGTTCATTAATGCTATTGCAAATGGTAAAATTTCATTCTATTTATGATCAAGTAACATTCCATTGTATATACAGTGGTCAGCAAAAATAGGTTTATAGTTGTGAGTACATGAAACAGATTTTATTCTTGTATTATTATTTATTATTTTTTCATATAAACAATTGCAGACCTGTGTTTGCTAATGCCTGTATGTATCACAACTTTTTTATCAACTCGTCTGTCGGCGAATACTTGGGTAACTTCTATTGCTTGGCTGTTATAAAATAATGCTACAATGAACATAGGGGTGTACATATTTTTTTAATTAGTGTTTTATATATTTTCAGATATATACCTAGAATTGGCATTGCTGGGTCATAAGAAAGTTCCATTTTTAATTTTTTGAGGAACCTTCATTCTATTTTCCATAGTGGTGTACCAGTCTGCACTCCCACCAACAGTGCATGAGGGTTCCCTTTTCTCCGCATCTTTGCCAACACTTGTTGTTTGTAGATTTATTTATGATAGCCATTCTGATAATTGTGAAGTGATATCTCACTATGGTTTGAATTTACATTTCCTTGACAACTGGTGACATTGAGCATCTTTTCATATGTCTGTTGACTATCTGTAGGTCCTCTTTGGAGAAGAATTTATTGAGGTCCTTTGACCATTTTTTAATAGGATTGTTTGTTTGTTTTTGTTGACTTGCATGAATTTTTACAAATTTTGGATATTATTCACTTATTGAATGTGTCATTGGAAAATATCTTTCTTCATTTGGTAAGTTGTATTTTCGTTTTGTTGGTGGTTTCTTTTGCTGGGCAAAAACTTCTTACTTTGATGTATTCCCATTTGTTTATTTTTTTTCTTTTGTTTCCCTTGACTGAAGAGATGTATCAGAAAAAAAAATATTACTAAGAGAAATGTCAGAGATTTTCTTATCTGTGTTTTATTATATTGGTTTTATGGTTTCAAGCCTTACCTTTGTCTCACATTAAAATGTTTGATCCATTTTTTGGCTCTAGTTGCAACAGGGCAACATCCCACATGTGCAGAGCATCACCCCTTAGTGGGCTTGCCAGATGGATCCCAGTCAGGCACATGAGGGAGTCTATCTCTCTGCCTCCCCACTTCTCACTTCAGAAAAATACCAATAAATAAATAAATAAATAAAATGTTTGATCCATTTATAGTTTATTCTTGTATATGGTGTAAGAAGGTAGTCTAGTTTCATCTTTTTAATTACACTTTTCTCAGAACATATTCTTGTTGTTAAACTATGCATGACTACATTTTTCAATTTCTTTGCATAAATATTCAGAAGTATAATAACTGGACCATATGACATTTCTATTCTTAATTTTTGATAAACATTCCTACTGTTTCCATAGTTGCTGCACCAATTTATAATCATACCAAGAGTTTATATATTAATTGAGGGATAGTTTCAATCTTACTTATATGAACAAAGGATGTTTCTGCACATATTTAGATGTTTAATTTCTCATAGTAATATTTTATAGTGTTCAGTGTAAAAATTTGCATTTATTCTGTTAAATTTATTTCTAAGTATTTTATTCCTTATGATGATAATGTGAATGAGTTCTTTTTCTTATTGATTTTAATTTATTGTTTACATAGATCCTAGTGTCGCCCTGAATGCAATCCCCCTCCCCCATATTCCCCTCAACATCTCTCTTGCCCCTCTCTCTCTACTGCGCCCTCCCCCCTTCCCTTCAGGTTTATCCCATCCTATCATCCCTTTTCCCTCTGTCCTCTTTTCCTCTGGTCCCTTTGATCCCTCCTCTGTCTCAATTCCGTTCCTCAGTTCACATTGTTCATTGGATTCAAATTTATTTTTAGAGTAGTGTTAAGTTTACCAAAAAGTTTAAAGGAAGTTTCAGAGATTTCTCATATACCTCCTGCCCCCACAGATGCATAGCCTCCCTCATTATTAATATCTCTTACCAGAATTGTACTTTTTTTTTTGTATTTTTCTGAAGCTGGAAACGGGGAGAGACAGTCAGACAGTCTCTGCATGCGCCCGACTGGGATCCACCCGGCACGCCCACCAGGGGCAACACTCTGCCCACCAGGGGGCGATGCTCTGCCCCTCCGGGTGTCGCTCTGCTGCAAGCAGAGCCACTCTAGTGCCTGGGGCAGAGGCCAAGGAGCCATCCCCAGTGCCCGGGCCATCTTTGCTCCAATGGAGCCTCGCTGCGGAAGGGAAGAGAGAGACAAAAAGGAAGGAGAGGGGGAGGGGTGGAGAAGCAAATGGGTGCTTCTCCTGTATGCCCTGGCCAGTAATCGAACCCGGGACTTCTGCACGCCAGGCCGACGCTCTACCACTGAACCAACCGGCCACAGAATTATACTTTTTTTTTAACCATGGATGAAATATATATATATATGATGACATATAGTCAGCACTATAATATCATACAAAGTATTTTCATTGCTCTAATCTTTGCTCTACCTATTCATCTCTTTCCTGCACCCCACCCCTGGTAACTACTGATCTTTTTATTTTCTCCATGGTTTTGTTCTTTCAATAATTTCATATACTTAGAATCATGCAATAGCCTTTTAAGATCAGCTTTTTCACTTAACAATATGTATTTAAAATTTTTCCATGTCTCTTTAAGACATGATAACTCATTTTCTTTTAACTCTGAATAGTATTTTATTATTTGGATGTACCAAAGTACTTTTATCTGTTCACCTACTGAAGAACATCCTAGTTGATTCCAAGTTTAGGATATTATGAAAAAATCTGCTATAAAAAACTATAGATAAGTTTTTGTGGACATAAGTTATTTATTCATTTGGGTAAATACTAAGGAGCATTATTGCTGGATCATATGGTAATGGTAAGAATATGTTTAGTTTTGTTAGAAACCACCAAACAGTATTTCAAAAAAGCTGTACCATTTTACATCTCCACCAGCAATGTATGAGAGAGGTCCTCTTTCTTCACACCTTTTTTTAATATGGTGGTGTCAGTCCTTCAGATTTTGGTCATTCTAGTAGGTATGTAGTGATATCTCATTTTTTAAATTTACATTTCCATGATGACATATTATATGGAGCATCTTTTTATGTGCTCAGTTGCCATGTGTATATCTTCTTGGGTGAGGGGTCTGTGGTAAAATGGCTGGGAATTAGACTGTGGTCCTGAGACAAATCTTTTGTGCAGACTTTGGAATGCCAAGTCCTGCGGGGCAGAACGCTGCCCTTGTAAGCACTGATAAGATTGTTTAAAGGAAAACAGTTGATTCCTATAACCTTTTCCTTACATACCTTAAAGACATTAGTTAATTACCCTTCTCTGCACCTGAACCCAGACTTTGCTAATTTTCTTAATGAACAAAGAGACCAACAAATACAAGGAGGCTGCAGTAATCTGGGCTCTCAGTCCTAGAGGCTGGGAGTCCCCTGTACCCATCTTTTTCTGTATGTTGTGTCTTGTGTATGTTTTTTCTTAAGTCCTGCAGCACCTTCCTTTCGTGCATGCCCATGGCTGAGCTGGTTCCTGCAGGGGTCTGTTCATGTCTTTGGCCCATTTTTAAATTGGGTCATTTGTTTTTTACTGTTGATACTTCTTTCTTAGTTGTGTCCTTTTTTGTGTGACAGAGACAGAGAGAGACAGAGAGAGGGACAGATAGGGAAAGACAGAGAGACAAACAAGAAAGGAGAGAGATAAAAAGTATCAGTTCTTTGTTGCAGCACCTTAGTTGTTCATTGATTGCTTTCACATATGTGCCTTGACCTGGGGGCTACTGCAGAGCAAGTGACCCCTTGCTCAAACCAGTGACCTTGGTCCAAGCTGGTGAGCTTTGCTCAAACCAGATGAGGCCATGCTCAAGCTGGCGTCCTCAGGTTTTCAAACCTGGGTCCTCGGCATCCCAGTCCTATTCTCTATTCCCTGCACCACTGCCTGGTCAGGCTCTCAGTTGTATCTTACAAATAATTGCTCCAAATATGTATCTTATAATTTTTATGATATTGCATTTCTCAAAGTAGACATTTTAATTTTAATAAATTCCAGCTTGTCAGTTATTTCTTTTATGGATCACATCTTTGTTGTCCTATCTAAAAAGGCATCACCATACCTAAGGCAATCTAAATTTTCTCTTATGTTATCTTCCAGAAATCTTATAGTTTTGTATTTTATATTAGATATTTGACATATATTGCATTAATTCTTGTGTAAAGTTGTGTCTAAATTCTTTTTATTGTATGTGGATGTTGTTTTTTCAGTATCATTTCTTGAAAATATTATCTTTGTTTCATAGTATTGCCTTTGCTTTTTTGTCAGTTGACTGACTATGAGGTCTCTTTTTAATATCTCTATTCTGCTCCATTGATCTATTTATTTATTATTTTGCCATTATGACACTGTCTTGATTATTGTAGCTTTATAGTAAGACTTGAACAAGGATGGCATCAGTCCTCCAACTTTGTTTTCATTCATTACTGTGTTGGCTATTCTTGGTCTTTTACCTCTACACATAAACTCTAGAATCAGTTTGTCAATATATATACAATAACGTGCCAGGATTTTGATTGGTATTTCACTGAATATATAAGTGAAATTGGAAAGAACTACATCTTGACAATGTTGAGTCTTCATATTCATGAACAGTGAAAATCTTCACATTTATTTAGTTATTCTTTGATTCACTCATCAGGATCTTGTGATATTCTTCAAATAGATATATCTTGTTAGATATATATCTAAGATTTCATTTGGGGGGAGTTCTAATGTAACTAGTGTCATATTTTTTTATTTCAAATTTCCCTTAGTTATTATTGCTGTATATTAGTTACAGGAGTTATTTTTTAATTCAGATTTTCTACATAGAAGATCATGTCATCTACCAAGAAAGACAGTTATATGTCTCCCTTCCCAAACTTTATGCCTTTTACTTCCTTTGCTTGCCTTATTGCATTAGCAAAGATTTCTAGTACAGTGTTGAAAAACAATAGTGAGTAGAAAATTTTTTGCCTTAAATTTTCTCTTATGTTATCTTCCAGAAATTTTATAGTTTTGTATTTTATGTTAGATATTTGACGCATATTGCATTAATTTTTTATCTTACTGAGAAAGTTTCCAGTTTCTCATCATTAAGCATGATGATAGCTGTAGGCTTTCAGTAGGTAGTCAATATTGAGTTGAGAAAGTTTTCTATTCTTAGTTTATTGAGAGTTGTTTTTGTTATGAATGTGTATTAGATTTTGTCAAATGTTTTTTTCTGCATTAATAGCATCATGTAATCCTTCTATTTTAGTCTGTTTATGTGATAAGATTATATTGATTAATTTTCAAATGTTGATGATGTCAACATTGACAATGTTGAGTTATGGCAGCATGAAAGATACTCCTGATCTCTCTACTTGAAATTTAAACAAATTGAGCAACTGTAACACAGCAAAAGAACCCCAACAGAGCTCACAGGTGTGCATGAGAAGTCCACACACCAAATGGACTAAAGTTGTTTTTTGTTAGAGTTCTTATCAATACCACTCTCAAATGCCATCAAGGAAGAAGAAGTCAAATACCATGGCTGCACAAGAAAGATGTTTAGAAAGAAAATGAAAATCTTCAGATAAGAATATCAATCACATGGAAACCTTGGAGTTAAATGATAGAGAATTTAAAATTGAAGTTCTGGAAATACTCAGTGAGATGTGAGAAGACAATAATAGGCAACTTAATGAGCTCAGAAAACGAATTACTAAACAAAAGGAATACCTCACCAAGGAGATTGAAATTTTAAAAACATATATAAGGAATTCGATACATGAATTGAAGATGGAGGTAGCAAGTTTAGCTAATAAAACAAGCCTGTTAGAGGAAAGAATCTGTAACATTCAAGACAGGCAACTAGAGATGCTACAGAGAGAAGAGGATAGAGACTAATGAATGGGAAAAAATTAGAGAAATCTATAAGAATTGTCTGACTCTATTTGAAAGAGAAAGATCAGAATAATAGGTATATCAGAAGAAAAAGAGAGGCAGAAGGGAATGAAGAGCCTATTTAAAGTAATTCATAAGAATTTTCCAAGCCTATGGAAAGAGTTGAATCCAAGAGCAAACAGAATGCTGAGATACCACAACCCAAACAGACCTACTCAAAAGTGCAGAGTAATAAAATTGTCAAAAATCAATGACAAAGAAAGAATCCTCAAGGCAGCTAGGGAAAAGAAGAACATAACATATAAAGGAAAGTCCATTAGGTTATCATCACACTTCTCAGAAGAAACTCTACAATCCAGAGGAGAGTGAATCTAACATTCAAAGTACTGAAAGAAAGGAATTACCAGTCAAGAGTACTATATACATCAAAGTTATCTTTCAGATATTAAGGAGAAATAAAAACTGTTGTGGACATACAGAAGTTGAGCAAGTTTATCACTAGAAAACTGCCAGTACAGGAAATATTGAAAGGGTTATTTGACCAGATACAAAAAACAAAACAGACCAAAACTACAAGTAAAATCTCCAACAAGGTCACAATAAAAATAAGAAAAATCTGTGACAACAATAACATAAAATGGGAGAGGGTAAAGATCGGTAGTAGTAAAGGAGGATGGAATGCGGAAGCACTCATATAACAACGGACTCTTGTACATATGAACATTTTTCTCAAAAACATAATGGTAACCACCCACAAAAAAGCCAACACCAAAACACACTGCTTAAATAAAAGAGGAAAGAAGTATGAATACCACCAAACAAAACAACTGACAGAAACAGAAAAGTAAAGAACTGACCAAGACACAGAGCTTACTAGAAAACAAAACAGAAAGTGACTATAGGAAATCCTCAAATATCAATAATTACCTTAAATGTAAATGAACTGAACTCACCAATAAAGAGGCACAGAATAGCAAATTGGATCAAAAAGCAAAACCCAACCATAGGCTGCCTTCAAGAGACACATCTGAGCTTCAAGAACAAAAGTAGATTCAAAGCAAAAGGTTGGAAAATGATTCTCCAAGCAAATAATATCCAAAGAAAAGCAGATGTAGCCATACTCATATCTGCCAATGCTGATGTCAAGACAACAAAAGTAACCAGAGACAGAGATGGACACTTCATAGTTATAAAAGGAACATTGTATCAAGAAGACATAATACATCTTAATATATATGCACCAAAGCAGGTAGCACCAAAATATAAGACATCTACTAACTGGCCAAAATAGAAGCAAAAACACAATCATACTTGAAAATTTCAACACATAATTGATGGCTTTAGATAGATCATACAAAAAGAAAATCAATAAAGAATTATCAGCCTTAAATGATACTCTGCACCAAGTGGACATAATAGACATTTATATGACATTTCACCCCAAAACGTCAGGTTATACATTCTTCTCCAGTGTGTATGGAACATTCTCAAGGATAGTCCATATGTTGGGCCACAAAACTAACATCAACAAATTCGAGACGATTGAAATTATACTGAGCGGCTCTTGGTTCCTGGGATGATTAGCATGAGAGAGCAGAGGAAGCAGAGCAGAGAGCAGAAAGAGGCCATGTGGCCAGGAGAAGCAGCCAAGATGGTGGAGTCCTGAGTGAGATGCCAGTTTGTGTAGAGAGAAGGAAGGAGATGGGGAACTGAGGAGAATAAGGCTGGTGAGCTAGAAACCTTTGATTCTAGGAAACTTGGATAAGTCAGTAGCTTTGTGAGTACTGAATGTGAGTGGGTTTTGGAGCCCAGATTGTGTATTTTTACTTGCCCGCCAGGTGCAAGCTAGGATTAAAGACTATGGCCCACCACCACCACCACCAACAACAACAACAAAAAAAAAAAAAAAAAAAAGAAAGAAAGAAAGAAATTATACCGAGCATATAACTTAACCAAGGAGACTAAAGACTTGTACTCGGAAAATTACAAAACATTGATAAAAGAAATCAAGGAAGATACAAACAAGTGGAAGCATATACCGTGCTCATGGTTAGGAAGAATAAACATCATTAAAATGTCTATTTTACCCAAAACAATCTATAAATTCAATGCAATACCAATTAAAATACCAATGACATACTTCAAAGATATAGAACACATATTCCAAAAATTTATATGGAACCAAAAGAGGACACGAATAGCCTCAGCAATCTTAAAAAAGAAGAATAAAGTGGGAGGTATCACACTTCCTGATATCAAGTTATACTACAAGGCCGTTGTACTCAAAACAGCCTGGTACTGGCATAAGAACAGGCATATAGATCAATGGAACAGAACAGAGAACCCAGAAATAAACCCACAGTTCTATGGACAACTGATATTTGACAAAGGTAAGGAAATACAATGGAGTAAAGACAGTCTCTTTAACAAATGGTGTTGGGAAAATTGGACAACAACCTGCAAAAAAATGAAACTAGAACACCAGCTTACACCACTCACAAAAATAAACTCAAAATGGATAAAAGACTTGAATGTAGGCCGTGAAACCATAAGCATCTTAGAAGAAAACATAGGCAGTAAGCTCTCTGACATCTTTCGGAGCAATATATTTGCTGATTTATCTCCACGGGGAAGTGAAATAAAAGACAGGATAAACAAGTGGGACTATATCAAACTAAAAAGCTTTTGCACAGCTAAAGACAACAAGAACAGAATAAAAAGACAAACTACACAATGGGAGAACATATTTGACAATACGTCTGATAAGGGGTTAATAACCAAAATTTATAAAGAACTTGTAAAACTCAACACCAGGAAGACAAACAACCCAATCCAAAAATGGGCAAAAGAGATGAATAGACACTTCTCCAAAGAGGACATACAGATGGCCAATAGGCATATGAAAAAATGCTCAACATCACTAATCATTAGAGAAATGCAAATTAAAACCACAATGAGATATCACCTCACACCAGTCAGAATGGCGCTTATCAACAAAACAACACAGAAAAAGTGCTGGCGAGGATGTGGAGAAAAGGGAACCCTCCTGCACTGCTGGTGGGATTGCAGACTGGTGCAGCCACTGTGGAAAACAGTATGGAGATTCCTCAGAAAACTGAAAATCGAACTGCCTTTTGACCCAGCTATCCCACTTTTAGGAATATACCCCAAGGACACCATAGAACGGCTCAAAAAGGAGAAATGCACCCGCATGTTTGTGGCAGCATTGTTCACAATAGCGAAGATCTGGAAACAGCCCAAGTGTCCGTCAGAGGACGAGTGGATTAAAAAGTTTTGGTACATATATACTATGGAATACTACTCAGCCATAAGAAATGATGACATCGGATCATTTACAATAACATGGATGGACCTTGACAACATTATATGGAGTGAAATAAGTAAATCAGAAAAAAAACTAAGATGAATCCATACATAGAAGGGACATAAAAATGAGACTCAGAGACATGAACAAGAATGTGATGGCAACAGGAGCGGGGGGGGGGGGGGTTGGGGGAGGGGGGATGGGGTGAAGAAGGAGAGAGGGGTTAGGGGAGGGGAGGGGCACAAAGAAAACCAGATAGAAGGTGACAGAAGACAATTTAACTTTGCGGGAGGGGTATACAGCACAATCAAATGTCAAAATAATCTAGAGATATTTTCTCTCAACATATGTACCCTGATTTATCAATGTCACTGCATTAAATTTAATAAAAAAATTACCTTAAACATAAAAATAATAATAATAATAAACTGGACATTAAAGGCAAAAAAAAAAAAAGTTTGCAAGTTTTTTTATTCTATCAAAGAACCACCTCTTGGTTTCATTGAAGTTTTGTATTGCTCTTTGTACTCTATGTTGTTTATTTCTGCTCTGATCTTTATTACTTCCTTTATTCACTTTGGACTGCTTGCTATTCTTTTTTCCTTTTTAAAATTTCCATTGGATTTAAAGTGACATTGATTGATTGTTGTTGTTTTTTTCTAGTTCTTTTAAGTGTAAGGTAAGATTTTTTTTATTTGAGATTGTTCTTGTTTCTTCAGGTAAGCCAATAATGCTATGAATTTCACCCTTAGGACTGCTTTCACTTTGTCCCTTAGGTTTTGGATTGTTGTATTTCATTTTCATTTGTCTTATGATATCTTTTGATTTCTTCCTTCATCTCATGGTAAACCCATTCATTGTTTACTAACAAGTTATTAGCCTTCATGTGTTTGTGTCTGTTTTTCGGGGTTGTTTTTTTTTTCTTATAAATGATTTCTAGTTTCATACTGCTATGGTTAGAGAAGATGCTTGATATGCTTTCAATAATATTAAATTTATTAAGAATTATTTAGTGTCCTTACGTGTGGTCTAGCCTAGAAAATGATCTATATACCCTTTAAAAGCATGTGTATTCTGCTGCTTTGGGGTAAAATGTTCTGGAGATATCAATTAAATTCATCTGATCTAGTGTATCATTAAAGGCTACTGTTTTTTTTTGTTGATTTTTCTGTCTGGAAGATCTGTCCATTATGTCAATGGAGTGTTAAATTCCGCTACTATGACTGTATTACTCTCAGTCACTTGTTTATGTCCATCAAGATATGCTTTGTATATTTTGGTGCTCTTATGTTGGATGCATAAATGTTTACAAGGGTTATATCTTATAGTTGGATTGATCCCTTTTTCATATAATATTCTTTTTTATCCTCTTTTTGAGGTCTTTGCTTTAAAGTCTATTTTGTCAGATATAAGAATTGTTACCCCAACTTTTTTTTCTTTTTTCTTTTTCTTTTTTTTTTTTTTGTATTTTTCCCAAAGCTGGAAACGGGGAGAGACAGTCAGACAGACTCCCACATGAGCCCGACAGGGATCCACCCGGCACGCCCACCAGGGGCAACGCTCTGCCCACAAGGGGGCGATGCTCTGCCCCTCTGGGGCATCGCTCTGCCGTGACCAGAGCCACTCTAGCGCCTGGGGCAGAGGCCAAGGAGCCATCCCCAGCGCCCGGGCCATCTTTGCTCCAATGGAGCCTTGGCTGCGGGAGGGGAAGAGAGAGACAGAGAGGAAGGAGGGGGGGTGGAGAAGCAAATGGGCGCTTCTCCTGTGTGCCCTGGCCGGGAATGGAACCCGGGTCCCCCGCATGCCAGGCCGACGCTCTACCGCTGAGCCAACCGGCCAGGGCCCCAGCTTTTTTTTTTCATTGCCATTTGCATGAAGTATCTTTTTTATCCCTTTGCTTTTAGTCTGTGTATATCTTTCCTTATGAGCTAGGTTTCTTATAGATGGCATATATATGGATCTTGTTTTCCTATCCATTTAGCTACCCTATGTCTTTTGACTGGAGCATTTAAGCCATTTACATTTAAAGTGATTATTGATAGATATGTATTTATTGCCATTTTATTCTCTGTATCTTTTTTTTTTCTTTATTTTTTTTTATTTTTAAATTTTTTTTTGTATTTTTCTGAAGCTGGAAACGGGGAGACAGTCAGACAGACTCCTGCATGTGCCCGACCCACGCCCACCAAGGGGCGATGCTCTGCCCATCCGGGGTGTCGTTCTGTCGTGACCAGAGCCACTCTAGCGCCTGGGGCAGAGGCCAAGGAGCCATTCCCAGCACCCGGGCCATCTTTTGCTCCAATGGAGCCTTGGCTGCGGGAGGGGAAGAGAGAGACAGAGAGGAAGGAGAGGGGAAGGGGTGGAGAAGCAGATGGGTGCCTCTCCTGTGTGCCCTGGCCAGGAATCGAACCCAGGACTTCCGCACGCCAGGCTGACGCTCTACCGCTGAGCCAACCGGCCAGGGCCTTTTTCTTTATTCTTAATGAAGAGTCTTTAATGTTTCTTGATAAAGGCCATATATGATAAACCATCAGCTAACATCATATTAAATGGCACTAAACTGAAGGCTTTCCCCCTTAAATCAGGAACAAGACAGGGTTGTCCACTCTCTCCACTCTTATTTAATGTGGTACTAGAGGTTCTAGCCAGAGCAATCAGACAAGACAAAGAAATAAAAGGCATCCATATCGGAAAAGAAGAAGTAAAGGTATCACTTTTTGCAGATGATATGATCCTATACATCGAAAACCCCAAAGAATCCACAAAAAGACTACTAGAAACAATAAGCCAATACAGTAAGGTCGCAGGATACAAAATTAACATACAGAAGTCAATAGCCTTTCTATATGCCAACAATTGAGAAACAACTGAGAAGGAACTCAAAAGAATAATCCCCTTCACGATTGCAACAAAAAAAAATAAAATACTTAGGAATAAACATAACAAAGAATGTAAAGGACTTATATAATGAAAACTATAAACCATTGTTAAGGGAAATCGAAAAAGATATAATGAGATGGAAGAATATACCTTGTTCTTGGCTAGGAAGAATAAATATAATCAAGATGGCTATATTACCCAAAGCAATATACAAATTTAATGCAATTCCCATCAAACTTCCAATGACATTTTTTAAAGAAATAGAGCAAAAAATCATCAGATTTATATGGAACTATAAAAAACCCCGAATAGCCAAAGCAATCCTAAAGAAAAAGAATGAAGCTGGGGGCATAACAATACTTGACTTCAAACTCTATTATAGGGCCACGACAATCAAAACAGCATGGTACTGGCAGAAAAATAGACACTCAGACCAATGGAACAGAATAGAAAGTCCAGAAATAAAACCACATATATATAGTCAAATAATTTTTGATAAAGGGGCCAACAACACACAATGGAGAAAAGAAAGCCTCTTCAATAAATGGTGCTGGGAAAACTGGAAAGCCACATGCAAAAGAATGAAACTGGACTACAGTCTCTCCCCCTGTACAAAAATTAACTCAAAATGGATCAAAGATCTAAACATAAGACCTGAAACAATTAAGTACATAGAAGAAGACATAGGTACTCAACTCATGGACCTGGGTTTTAAAGAGCATTTTATGAATTTGACTCCAATGGCAAGAGAAATGAAGGCAAAAATTAATGAATGGGACTACATCAGGCTAAGAAGTTTTTGCTCAGCAAGAGAAACTGATAACAAAATAAACAGAAAGCCAACTAAATGGGAAATGATATTTTCAAACAACAGCTCAGATAAGGGCCTAATATCCAAAATATACAAAGAACTCATAAAACTCAATAACAAACAAACAAACAATCCAATAAAAAAATGGGAAGAGGATATGAATAGACACTTCTCCCAGGAAGAGATACAAATGGCCAACAGATATATGAAAAGATGCTCATCTTCTTTAGCTATTAGAGAAATGCAAATCAAAACGGCAATGAGATACCACCTCACACCTGTTCGATTAGCTGTTATTAGCAAGTCAGGTAATAGCAAATGTTGGAGAGGCTGCGGAGAAAAAGGAACCCTCATACACTGTTGGTGGGAATGTAAAGTAGTACAACCATTATGGAAGAAAGTATGGTGGTTCCTCAAAAAACTGAAAATAGAACTACCTTATGACCCAGCAATCCCTCTACTGGGTATCTACCCCCAAAACTCAGAAACATTGATACGTAAAGACACATGCAGCCCCATGTTTATTGCAGCATTGTTCACAGTGGCCAGGACATGGAAACAACCAAAAAGCCCATCAATAGATGACTGGATAAAGAAGATGTGGCACATATACACTATGGAATACTACTCAGCCATAAGAAATGATGACATCGGAACATTTACAGCAAAATGGTGGGATCTTGATAACATGATACGAAGTGAAATAAGTAAATCAGAAAAAAACAGGAACTGTATTATTCCATACGTAGGTGGAACATAATAGTGAAACTAAGAGACATTGATAAGAGTGTGGTGGTTACGGGGGGAGGGGGGAATGGGAGAGGGATAGAGGGTGGGGAGGGGCACAAAGAAAACAAGATAGAAGGTGACAGAGGACAATCTGACTTTGGGTGGTGGGTATGCAACATAATTGAACGACAAGATAACCTGGACTTGTTATCTTTGAATATATGTATCCTGATTTATTGATGTCACCCCATTAAAAAAATAAAATTATAAAAAAAAAATGTTTCTTTTAATACTGGTTTGGTGATATTGAACTCCTTTAGCTTTTCCTTGTCTAGAAAGCTCTTTATTTTTCCTCTAGTTTTAAATGATATCCTTGCTGGCTAAAGTAATCTTGGTTGTAGGTCCTTGTATTTCATCATTTTGAATGTTTTGTGCCAATCGTTTCTGGTATAGGGAAATGAGCTGACAGTCTTATTGTAGATAACTGTTATTCTCTTGCTGCTTTTAAGATTCTCTCCTTGGGTTTAACTTTTGCTATTTTAGTTATGATGTGTCTTGGTGTGCATCTCCTGGGTTCATCTTGTGTGGGACCCTCTGTGCTTCCTAGACTTGTGTTTGTTTGTTTTTTGTTCCTTCCCCAGGTTAGAGAAATTTTCAGTCATTATTTCTTCAAATAGGTTTTCAATCCTTTTTGCTCTTTCTCTCTTCTTTGGTACCCTTATAATGTGGTTGTTCTTACACTTCATGTTGTCCCAAAGATCCCTTAAACTATCTTAATTTTTGTAGCTTCATTCAACCTATTGTTTATTCATTCTAGTGTATTCTTCCCTTCAGATATTGTACTCTTCATTTCTGACTATTTTGTATAGTGTGCATGCCCTTTTTCATGCTGGAAAAGTTCTCACTAAGTTCCTCGAGCACCCTTATAACCATTGTTTTGAATCCTATGTCTGTAGATTGCTTTTCTCCACTTCATTTAGTTCTTTTTGTGGATAGTTCTCCTGTTATTTCCTTTAGGGCATGTTTGTCTCCCATTTTCGCTGCCTCTATATGTTTCTTTCTCTGTATTATGTATATCTGTATGTCTCCCAGTCTTGGTAAGGTACCTAATGAAGTAGGTGTCCTATAAGATCTGGTGGCACAGTTCCCTGTTTTAATTGAGTCTTTTCTTTTTCTTTTTACAGATACAGAGTGAGGGATAGATAGGGACAGACAGGAACAGAGAGAGATGAGAAGCATCAATCATTAGTTTCTCGTTGCAACACCTTAGTTGTTCATTGATTGCCTTCTCATATGTGCCTTGACCACGGACCGTCAGCAGACCAAGTAACCCCTTGCTTGAGACAGAGACCTTTGGTCTGAGCTGGTGAGTAAGCTTTTGCTCAAACCAGATGAGCCCACGCTCAAGCCAGTGACCTCGGGGTCTCGAACCTGGGTCCTCCACATCCCAGTTTGACACTCTATCCACTGCACCACCACCTGGTCTGGCGTAATTGAGTCTTGATTGTTGTTGATTTGTTTATGTGTAGGGTCAACTCTCAGGCTGACTGACTTTGAGGATTCACCTCGACTACAGTGTACAGTTGCTGTGCAGGTGTTGATGCCTAGGTCCCTGCAGGTGTCTCAGCAGGGTTTGGTGCCTGCTGAGATCTCTTTTTAGATGTGCTACTTGTGGAGTTAATCGGATCCTGCTCTGATGTTGTCTGAAGCTTGCTACTGGGTAGTTTGCTTCTGGAGCATCTTAGGAGGAACTCTGGTGCAGGTCAATGTCAGACACTGCCTGTGATGGGCCCTAGGCAACACCTTTGGCAACACAAGGTGATCCACAGGTTTTTTTATGCCTCTGCTTGTGCATGGTATGCATAGGAAGGGTCAAGTTGCACATCAAGGTTGGGTTTCATCATCATGGAGCCTAGGGGTAGATCAGAAAAAATCCTAAGGCAACCTGAGATCTCCCAGTACCATCTGTTTCCACCTGCCAACTGTGTGTTAGGCTGTCACTATAATAGCCTCTGGCAGTATGTAGGTTGTGTGAGGTAGGTTCTCAGTTGGTCACCAGATAAGGGTGAACACTAATCACCAGATTGATACAGATTCAAACTTGGTGCAAATGCTGGGTCTGAGGTCACTCAGCAAAAATCCCAGGATACACTAAGGTGCTGCCACATGCCAGATGAACAATGGCCTTTGTGGTTGGGTGAGATCTCAGGGAGTAGTCAGAGGGAGGCCAGAAGAGTTTATCAGGCATGAAGAGATCAAGGTTTGGAGGTGAAAAGGAAGGCCTCTGCACTAATTCGGTGTGAAGAAAAAAAATGGTCTCTTTCTAAAGCACACAAGTCAGTCTTTCTGGTATTCTGCCCAGAATACCAGAATTCTTCAGCTTGGCAGAGCAGGGCCACCAGAAGTAGGGAGGGTGGTGGGAAGGTGGAGGAAATAGCCCCAGCACAACTTAGCCTTTGACACCCCTAAGTCTACCCAGACATGTACACTCTAGATCCAGGCAGCTGACTCCTTCCTAGGGCACAGACTCTACAGCAGGGGTCCCCAAACTTTTTACACAGGGGGCCAGTTCACTGTCCCTCAGACCGTTGGAGGGCAGGACTATAAAAAAAACTATGAACAAATCCCTATGCACACTGCACATATCTTATTTTAAAGTAAAAAAACAAAACGGGAACAAATACAATATTTAAAATAAAGAACAAGTAAATTTAAATCAACAAACTGACCAGTATTTCAGTGGGAACTATGGGCCTGCTTTTGGCTAATGGGATGGTCAATGTGCTCCTCTCACTGACCACCAATGAAAGAGGTGCCCCTTCCAGAAGTGCGGTGGGGGCCGGATAAATGGCCTCAGGGGGCCGCATGTGGCCCGCGGGCCGTAGTTTGGGGACCCCTGCTCTACAGGGTGGGGCAACAGAGTCAGAATGGAGAGGCCATTGCATTCTCCTAGGCTGATACTGCTTGGTGTTGATTGGTGGACACAAGAAAGATGGCATCTTTGTTGTGTGAGAGAGAATCAGCACTGTGACCCTGGCAGCTGTTCCATCAGCTCTCTTCAGAGCCACACAACTCAGGCTCTTCTCAGACAATTCCAATCCACTATGAGCTGCCCTCCCTTTGCTGGAGTTCAGGATAAAAGGCTGCAAATGAGATTCTGTGGGCTGATCCTTTAAAAGGGCGCCTAGGTTTCTAGCAAGCTTTTGTCTCTCCCTGGCAGATAGAATCCCCAGTGATTTTCACAGCCAGATATTTTTTCGGTTGCACATCCAAGCTCTGGTTTTTTGAGCCAGAGAGCCTGGTTTGGAGTTGAGCAGCTGAGATATTCCTTTGGATTCTTAGCCACCACACATAGATACAGAACAAGCCCTTTTCACATCTCCGCCTGTTGTTGTGAGTCGGGGGCGCAGAGAGAGAGATTAGCAGATGAAATCATCAAGGACTAGCAAAGGACCACCGCTCACTCAGGCAAATGGCCATGCAATGGGTTATTCCACTACATCCGCCCTTCCTCCCAGTATTGGTGTGTCTTCTTCTTTAAATCCTTGGTATTGAGACTTCTGTTCACCTAATCTTTAGTGGGTTATTCAGGTCCATCGTTCTGTATTTTATTTTTAATTTAAATTTGGTCCTGGGAAGAGGTAAGAGTAACTTCCATCTACTCCACAGTGATCTTGGATCTCTGGCCATCATTTCTATCAAAGTAAAAACCTAAGTTTTTATATCTTAGCATAGAAAGACCTACATGGTCTGCTCTAGCCACCTCTACATTTCTGACGTCATTTCTTATTAGTTCACTCTTTGATTGCTCAGCACCAACCACACTGCTGTTTATGCTGCTCTTTGGGAACAACAGATACAATCCCAGATTAGCATCTTTACACTGACCCAATTTACACTAGATATCTTCATGACTAACTGCCTCCTTGTTTAAATATCTTTCTCAATTAAGTCTACCCTGACCACCATGTAAATAAGTCTTCCTACTATGACACACTCCTTTATTTTGCTGGGGCCCTTTTTAGCTCTAATTGCCTTCCAATATACTATATAATCTCTTTTTTTACTATGTTTATTTTTAATTGTCTACCTCCTCTCACTAGAAGGTAAACTCATGAAAACAGAAATTTTTGTTTTGTTCACTGATAGATCTCAAGGACCTAAAATAGTGCCCAGCAGAAAGTTGGCACATAATTATTTCTTACATTAGTTAAGTAGTTAATAAGGGTGTCATGGAAGGTATATTCAATGAATTTATAAATATAATCAAGACCTAAAAACAGAATAGGAAGAATGAGAGGGACAACATATAGGCAGAAGAAACAAGATATGTAAGGACCTGAGGTGAGGGGGCAAGACTTATGAAGTCAACTATGCTTGGAGTGCCATTGTAAAAGAGATGTCTTAATTATTTTGCCTAACCTCAATAAACTCTCATAAAATGGGGAGATAAAATAGTCAATTATTATATGTGTTTTAAGTGTACTAATAAGTGTATGCACAAAGAGATGTGGAAACATTGAGTAGGTAGCTACTATTCCTAAGAGAGTTAAGGAAGATTTTACAAAGAAGGTGACATTAAGACTAAGTCTCAGGGAAGAAAGTGACATGATGAAAATGTTTTAAGAAGATTAATCTGGCAATAGTATGAAAAGTGGATAGGAATATGGATGGATTGGAGGCAAAGAAACCATCTAGTCTATGGCAGTAGTCCAGGTATGAAGTGATGAAGGCATCTATAGGAATGAAAAGAAAAGGACAAATATGAGAGACATTTGGAAGGAAAACTGACAAGGGCTAAATGGACTCTTGGCATTAAGCCTTTCAAGAGGTAATGCTTCCTCCTTAGTAATGACTGTGAAAAGATTCAGATTGACCTATTATGTAATTGCATACTTTGACTAGAATTTCTAGCTATGGCTGGCCTCCAAAAATTGTTATTGTGATTGATACTTGTTGGACCTTAATTTACATTATGATGGCTTTAGACTCTTAAGGTGGGGAAACTTTCAAAAACATAATTTTGACTATGAAACAGCAAATTATTCTGTTAAAGGAGAAATAAGGGAAATGATGAAGCTGCATAGAAAGTTTCACAATGAACTCATAGTTCTTTAAAAAAACTATAACATATAAAGTGTGGAAAAGAAGGATGGCTATTAAGAGAAAAATGTTCATATGTACAAGAGTCCTTTGTCTTATGAGTGCTTCTTCACTCCGTCCTCCTTTGCTACTGTAGATATTTGTCCTCTCCCCTTTTGTGCTATTGTTGACACAGATTATCCTTGTTTTTATTGTGACCTTGTTGGAGCTTTTACTTGTGGTTTTGATTTGTTTTGTTCTTTGTATCTTGTTAAATAACCCTCCTTGAGTATTTCCTGTACTAGGTATTTTCTGGTGATAAATTCCCTCAGCTTCTGTATGTCTACAAAAGTTTATATTTCTTTTTAATAATTGAAAAAAACCTTGATGGATATAGTTTTCTTGGCTGGTAATTCCTCTATTTCAGTACTTTGAATGTTTAGGTCCATTCTCTTCTGGCTTGTAAAGATTCTCCTGAGAAGTCTGATAATAACCTAAAGGGTCTTCCTTTATATGTTATGTTCTTCTTTTCCCTAGCTTCTTTGAAAATTCTTTCTTTATCATTGATTTTTGACAATTTTATTACAATGTGCTTTGGAGAAGGTATGTTTGAGTAGTGGTAACTCAGCATTCTATTTGCTTCTTGTATTCAAGGCTCTAAATATTTTCACTGTCTTGGGAGGCTCTCATCAATTATTTGTTTGAGTAGGCTTTCCATTCCCTTCTCCATCTTTTCTTTGTCTGATATACCCATTATTCTTATATTGTTCTTTCTGATAGAGTTTGAGAATTCTTGTAGCACTTTCTCATTTAAAAAAAAATGTGAGTCGCTCTCTTTTTCTCTTTGTAGCATCTTTCTTTGCCTGTCTTCACTGTCACTAATTCTCTCCTCCTCTATCAGGCCTGTTATATTATCTGAACTTGCTACCTCAGTCTTCAGTTCATGTATTTAGTTCTTCATCTCTGTTTGTAAAGTTTCTTTTTTTTTTCATTTTTCTGAAGCTGGAAACAGGGAGAGACAGTCAGACAGACCCCCACATGCGCCCGACCGGGATCCACCCGGCACGCCCACCAGGGGCGACGCTCTGCCCACCAGGGGGCGATGCTCTGCCCATCCTGGGTGTCGCCATGTTGCGACCAGAACCACTCTAGCGCCTGAGGCAGAGGCCACAGAGCCATCCCCAGCGCCCGGGCCATCTTTGCTCCAATGGAGCCTTGGCTGCGGGAGGGGAAAAGAGAGACAGAGAGGAAAGTGCGGCGGAGGGGTGGAGAAGCAAATGGGTGCTTCTCCTCTGTGCCCTGGCTGGGAATCGAACCCAGGTCCTCCGCACGCTAGGCCAACGCTCTACTGCTGAGCCAACCAGCCAGGGCCTGTTTGTAAAGTTTCAATGTCTTTGGTGAGGTACTCATTTTATTCATTAATTTGTTTTTTGAGCTCATTGAATTGCCTATCACTATTTTCTTTCATCTTGTTGAGTATTTTAAGAATTTCAATTTTGAATTATCTATTGTGTAACTACAGGGTTTCCATGTGATTGAGCTTGCTTTCTATAGATTTTTTATTTTCTTTCTGAATTATGCCTCTTTCTTGTGTTGCCATACTATTTTATTTCTACTTCCTTGATGTCACGTGAGAGTGGTATTTTAAAAAACTCTAACAAAAAACAATGAATAAAATGAAAAATAAAAGTGAAAAATATAATAAGAAATATATTTTTAAATAATTACAAGTAAAAAAAAGAAACCACAGGATTCCAAGAAGGAAATGGAGTAGATAGACCTTCCAACAGCCACCTCCCAGAATCAAATTGGATTACATATAAATTTAAGAATAATCATCTTGAAAAACCAACTTTGGACTAAATAGTACATTATCAAGGAGTCACAGAAGAAGCCACATCAAAATGAGGAAGAAGGGCAAAGACACAAAAAGGTCTGTCCTGCTCCCAGGAGTGAGTGGCAACTAAGGGTCCAGAAGTACTCTCAGCTGTGGGAAGGTTTTCCGTGAGAGGGGTGGATCCTAAGCCCCAAGCCAGATGTCCCAATGTAGAGCATCACAGCATAGAAAAAGTGCCCATATAGCCTTTGGCAGTGAAAAGAGGCAATATTTCTGTTTGTGAAAAAGAGACTGGAACTCTCAGAGACACAGGCAATGTCATAAAGGGCCCAGGCAGAAAATCTCATTCACAGGCACTTACCCAGGGCTCTAGTAGATGAAGGACTGAGAGAACAAGAGTTGTATAAGGAGAGGGTGATGTTGGTGGCCCAGGGAGAGATGTTGTGGGTGATGACAACCAGAATCCCTGTGCTGAGTCATTCTCTAATATTGCAGTCACTATCTATCTTGGGTGAAACCATCCCTTCTGTGTGGCATTAGTCTGGGGGAAAGCAACTGCCCATCCTCAGGAATTTATCTTGCCCCACCCTATGGAGATTGGGCTGTTCTGAGAAGTTAGCCAGGAATCAGGGGTTGCATCAATGACTCAGTTTTTTGGCATTGAGGCCAGAGCTTTCCCCAGAACTCTCTTGAAACTATGGCAGGTGCTTCTACCTTATGGGAGACTCAATAGAAACTGTCTAGACTGAGGGAAGACCACATATCTGGGTTTCAGTAGCCACAAAACCAGACTCCTTGGGGCTACAACCTACTGAGGTTTATGAAAGAAATCTTGACAGAATGATACCTGGGGCCATGGGGTGGGAGCCACACCTGCCACCCTTCCTAAACCCTGAATTTCCCTAGGCTCTTGACTCTACCAGAGGCTTTTTTTTCCAGTAGCTGAAACCAACAAGCAGCCAGCAGACAAAGGTTTCAGGAGGCTGATCTCCAGAAACCTTGACCCGTTTTCTGATCTTCCTCCAGGCCCAGTTTGGTAAAAATTAACCTTGATATGTGGCTTGATATTTCCATGTGCACCTGGGCTCAGGTAGCATGGAGGTCAGTACCACTAAGCACACCTTTCTCATAAAGATGCCACAACAAGTTTGAAAGAGAAGAGCTACTTAATACACAGACAAAATGGGCAGACAAAGAAACATGACCCAAATGAATCAACAAGAGAAATTCCCAGAAAAAGAACTAAATGAAATGGATGTAACCAAACTACGTGATGCAGAGTTTAAAACAATGATTATTAGAATGCTTAAGGATCTTAGAGAAACAATGGGTGATCACAATGAGAACTTAAAAATAGAGATAGCAGGCCCTGGCCGGTTGGCTCAGCAGTAGAGCGTCGGCCTGGCGTGCGGGGGACCCGGGTTTGATTCCCAACCAGGGCACATAGGAGAAGCACCCATTTGCTTCTCCACCCCCCCTCCTTCCTCTCTGTCCTCTCTTCCCCTCCCGCAGCCGAGGCTCCATTGGAGCAAAGATGGCCTGGGCACTGGGGATGGCTCCTTGGCCTCTGCCCCAGGTGCTAGAGTGGCTCTGGTCATGGCAGAGCGACGCCCCGGAGGGGCAGAGCATCGCCCCCCTGGTGGGCAGAGCGTCGCCCTTGGTGGGTGTGCCGGGTGGATCCCGGTCGGGCGCATGCGGGAGTCTGTCTGACTGTCTCTCCCCGTTTCCAGCTTCAGAAAAATACAAAAAAAAGAGATAGCAGGCATTAAAAAGGAAATTGAAATCATAAAAATGAACCAATCAAAATAGCAAATAAAATATCAGAATGAAGAGTGCCCTAGAAAGAATCAACAGCAAGCTAGATAAAGCAAAAGATTGAATCAGTAATTTAGAGGACAAGATAAATGTAAACACAGAAGCAGAGCAGCAAAAAGAAAAGAGGCTTAAAAAACTGAGGAAAATCTAAGAAGCCTCTGTGACAACATGAAGAGAAATAACATCTTCATCATAAGGGTTCCTGAAGGAGAAGAGAACAAACAAAGGATGGAGAGCTTGTTTGAAGAAACCATAACCAAAAATTTCCCTAAGTTAATGAAGTAAAAAGTCACACAAGTTCAAGAAACACAGAGAGTCCCATTAAAGGTTGAACCCAAGGAGGCCTACACCAAGACACATCATAATTAAAATGCAAACTTAAGAGACAAAGAGAATACTAAAAGCTGCAAGAGAAAAATAGTTAATTACCTACAGAGAAGCCCCCATGAAGATGACATCTGATTTTTCAACAGAAACACTTTAGGCCAGAAGGGATTGGCATAAAATACTTAAAGTAATACAAAACAAGAACCTACAACCAAGATTATTTTATCCAACAATGCTATTATTTAGAATTTAAGGAGAAATAAAGAGCTTCCCAAACAAAAGAAGGCTCAAGGAGTTTATTACAGCCAAACCAGTACTACAAGAAATGTTAATGGTCCTGCTATAAAAAGAGCAAATAAAAAAGAAATTGAGAGAAAGAGGTTTGTAAGTTTAAAGACTAAAATGGCAATAAGCACATATCAATAATAACTATAAACGTAAATGGATAAATGCTCCAATCAAAAGACATAGAATAGCTGCATGGATAAGAAAACAAGACCCATATATATGCTGTCTGTAAGAGACTCACCTTAGAAAAAAGATACACATAAACTGAAAGTGAAGGGATAGAAAAAAGTATTTCATACAAATAGAAATGAAAGAAAAGCTGGAGTAGCAATACTTATGTCTGACAAAATAGCCTTTAAAACAAAGGCTATATATAGTATGGGACAAAGAAGGTCACTATATAATGATTAAGAGAACAATCTAACAAGAGGATATAACTATTGTAAATATTTACATACTCAATATAGGAGCACCTACAGTCAATATATAAAGCAGATATTGACAAACATAATGGATGAGATCAATTACAATACTATAATAGTAGGGCATTTTAGTACCCCACTAACAGTAATGGATACATCCTCCAGACAGAAAATGACCAAAGAAACAGTGGCCTTAAATGACACACTAGATCAACTGGACTTAATTTATGTTTTCAGAACATTTTACTTCAAAGCAGCAAAATATACATTATTTTCAAGTGCTCATGGTACATTTTTTATGATAGACTACATGTTAGGACACAAAACAAGTCTCAATAAATTTAAGAATATTAAATCATATCAAGCATCTTCTATGACCACAATGACATGAAACTAGAAATCAACTAAAATAGAGAAATGGGGGGGGGGATCAAACACTGGAGGCTAAATAGCATGTTATTAAATAATGAATTTGTTTAACAATAAGATCAAGAAATAAATTTTAAAAATTCCTTGAAACAAATGAAAATGAACATACAACCCAAAATCCACGGGACACAACCAAGCAGTCTTGAGAGGAAAGTCCATAGTGTTACAGGTATATCTTAAACAATGAAAAGCTCAAATAAACAATGTAACCCTGCACCTAAAAGAACTAGAAAAAAACAGAAAATAAAGCCCAGAGGAAGTAAAAGGAAGAAAATAATAAAGATCAGAGGGGAAATAAGTGGAATAGAAGCTAAAAAACAATTTTAAAAAATCAATTAAACCAAAAGCTGGTTCTTTGAAACTATAAACAAGATTTACAAACCTTTAACTAGACCCATCAAGAAAACATAAGAGAGGACTCAAATAAAGAAAATTAGAAATGAAAATAGAGTAGTACCAACTAAAATCACAGAAATACAAAGGACTGTAAGAAAACTCTATGAAGATCTATACGCCAAACAATTGGACAACCTAGGTGGAATGGATAAATTCCTAGAAAAATACAATCCTCCAAAACTGAATCTGAAAGAATGAGAAAACCTAAACAGACCAATTGCAACAAATAAAATTGAAAGAGTTATCAAAAAACTCTCAGCAAACGAAAGTCCTGGATTAATGGCTTCACAGGCAAATTTTAGCAAACATTCAAACAAATAACTCCTATCCTTCTCAAGCCATTCCAAAAGATTCAAGAGGAGGGATGACTTCTCAGTTCTTTTTTTTTTTTTTTTTTTTTTTTTGTATTTTTCTGAAGCTGGAAACGGGGAGAGACAGTCAGACAGACTCCCGCATGTGCCCGACCGGATCCACCCGGCACTTCCACCAGGGGGCGATGCTCTGCCCCTCCAGGGCATCGTTCTGCCACAACCAGAGCCACTCTAGCGCCTGGGGCAGAGGCCAAGGAGCCATCCCCAGCGCCTAGGCCATCTTTGCTCCAATGGAGCCTTGGCTACGGGAGGGGAAGAGAGAGGAAGGAGGGGGGGTGGAGAAGCAAATGGGCGCCGGGAATTGAACCCGGGTCCCCTGCATGCCAGGCCGATGCTCTACCGCTGAGCCAACTGGCCAGGGCCCTCAGTTCATTTTCTGAGGCAAGCATTATAAAGCAAGACATTGAAAAGATCATACATTATGATCTAGTGAAATTTATTCTGGGGAGGCAAGGTTGGTACAATATTTGCAAATAAAGAGTATTCAGGGGCAGCAAGATGGCGATGGAGTAGGTAGACATACCAACTTCTACCTCCCAAAACTAAAGTGGATTACAACTTAATTTTAAGAACAATCATCTGGAAAAACCAACTTTGGACTAAACTAAGAGGACTCTTTAACCAAGGATCACTGAAGAAGCCACACTGAGACTGGTAGGAAAAGTGGAAATGCGGAGAGGGCTGCCCGCTCCAGGGAGCAAGCAGCAGCCTGGAGGGACTCATGTGTCAGGAAGTGAGTTTAGTGGAGAGGGGATGGTCCTGGAACCCAGGAACGAAGCCCCAGCCTGCAAATCCAGAGCCTACAAGAGGCGTACAGACAGTATTTAGCTTTTAAATAACTCAGGATACTGTTTGTGAGAAAGAGACAGATTTCTCAAATCCAGGTTTTCTCTTAAAGTGTCTGCACAGAAAACCTCTCTCACAACTGCTCACCTGGGTCTCTGGGGGACAGGGAGAACTGAGAGAAATGGAGTAACAGGAATAGAGTGCAATCTAGGAGGCACAGGGAGAAACACTTTGAGGGAAAGCCACCCTAACCCCTGGGCTGAGTCACTTCCCAAATCTAAAGTGAATATTTTTCCTGGAACCAGCAATGCCAGCAAAGGGAAGCAGGTCACCAACCAAAAAGAAGCTCTCCTGCTGCAGTCAGAGCAAGGAATTGTTTAGAAGCAGGAAGCTATCAGGGATACAGTATTGAGTGCTAAGGTCTGTGCTGCATCACTACCCCCACACTGCTGAATACTCACCGGAGGGTGGGTGGCAGGGGGACGTGGGAGCACGATCCTGTCAGTGGGGGCAGAATCTGGGGGCTGAACGTGGCTGTGGCCTGGGCACAAGTGCAGTCCTGACCACGGGGGTGGAAGCCAGGACTAGCTGCAACTGAGGCCCAACATGAGCACAGTCCCACCTTGTGGGGGCAAAGGCTGAGTGTGGCCACGGTGGTGGAAGGGGTGTGTGATAGATGTTTGACCTGCAGCTTCAGGCTGGGCACATGAGAACAGTCCCACCTGCACTCCTGCCTGCAGGGAAAGGCAAAAGCCAGGGAACTGGCTGAGACTTGTGGCTGGGTACAGGAGCACAGCCCCACCCATGAGGCTGAGGCTTGTGGCCTCAACAAGCAAGCACAGTCCCGCCCACAGGGGTGAAGGCCAGGGGCCAGCCAAAGCTTGCAACCTGAATGCAGGAGCGCAGTCCTGCCCACAGGGGCAAGGCGGAGGCAGGGGTCGGCCATATCTTGCAGCCCAAATGCGTGAATGCATTCCCACCCGCAGGGGCAAGGCGAAGGCCAGGGTCCAGCCAGGGCTTGCAGCCCAGGCACACAAGCACAGTCCCACCCTCAGGGAGAAGAGTAGAGGTTGGGCCAGCCAAGGCTTGAAGCCCAGGCATGCTAACACAGTCCTGCCTGCAGAGGTGAGGTGGAAGCCATAGTGACTGCTGCAACGGGCCAGCGCCAGCAACCACCCATGCCCGAATGCCCAAGGTGGCAGCAGAGAGGGTGGCAAGCTTGCAGAGAGACCACACCTAGGGAACAGAGAGGCCACACTCATCAGACTCCTGTGGCCACACCCTTTTTATACACAAACAGAATGGGAAGGCAGAGAAATGCAACCCAAATGAATCAACAAGAGAAACCCCCAGAAAAAGATTTGAATGAGACAAAAATAACCAAATTACTGGATATAGAGTTTAAAATAATGATTGTGAGGATACTCAAAGATCTTAGAGCAAAAATGGGTGGACATAATGAGCACCTAATAAAGAGATAGCAAATATTAGAAAGGACATTGAAATAATAAAAAAGAATCAGCCAGAAATGATAAATACAATATCAGAAATGAAGACCATATTGGAAGAAATAAAAAGCAAAATATATGAAGCTGAGGATTGAGTCAGTAAGTTGGAGGACAAGATAAACGAAAGCACAGAAGCAGAGCAGCAAAAGGAAAAGAGGCTCAAAAGTCTGAGGAAATGCTAAGAGAGCTCTGTGACAACATGAAGAGAAATAACATCCGCATCATAGGCGTTCTTGAAGGAGAAGAGAAAGAACAAGGGATAAACAATCTGGGCGAAGAAATCATAGCTGACAATTTCCCTAAATTGATGAAGGAAAAAGCCACACAAGTTCAAGAAGCACAGAGAGTTCCATTAAGGATGAACCCAAAAAGGCCAACACCAAGACACATCACAATTAAAATACAAAAATTAAGAAAGAAAGAATACTAAAAGCTGTAAAAGAAAACCAGTCTATTACCTTCAGAGGAGCCCACATAACAATGACATCTGACTTCTCAACAGAAACATTAAAGGCCAGAAGAGAATGGCAAGAAATATTCAAAGCAAGGCAAAACAAGAGCCTACAACAATGACTTCTCTATCCAGCATGGCTATCATTTAAAATAGGAGAAATAAAAAGCTTGCCAGACAAAAAAACACACACAAAAAAACCCTCAAGGAATTCATTACAACCAAATTGATGCTACAAGAAATGTTAAGGGGCCTGCTGTAAACAGAACAAAGAGGGGGAAATCTAGTAAAAGAGGAATGTAGATTTAAAGAATAAAATGGCAATAAACAACTACATATCAATAATAACCTTAAATGTAAATGGATTAAATGATCCAATCAAAAGACATAGGGTTGCTGTGTGGATAAGAAAACAGGACCCATACATATGCAGTCTATAAGAGACAAACATCAAAACAAAAGATACACATAGACTGAAAATAACGGGATGGAAACAAATATTTCATGCAAATGGAAATGAAGAAAAGCTGGGGTAGTAATACTTATATCAGACAAAATAGACTTTAAAACAAAAGCTACAGTAAGGGATAAAGAAGGTCACTACATAATGATAAAGGGAGTAATCCAACAGGAAGATATAACCATTATAAATATCTATGCACCTCATATAGGAGCACCCAAATATATAAAGCAGGCTTTGATAGACATAAAGGGTAAGATCAACAACAATACTAAAATAGTAGGGAATTTTAATACCCCACTAACATCACTGGACAGATCATCAAGAAGGAAAATTAACAAAGAAACAGCAGACTTAAAGGACACACTAGATCAACTGGATTTAATAGATATTTTCAGAACCTTTCACCCTAAAGCAGCAGAATATACATTCTTTTCAAATGCTCATGGTACATTATCTAGAATAGACCACATGCTAGGACACAAAACAAGTCTCAACAAATTTAAGAAGACTGAAATCATATCAAGCATCTTCTCAGATCACAATGGCATGAAACTGGAAATCAACTACAATAGAAAAACTGAAAAACATTCAAACACTTGGATACTAAATAGCATGTTATTAAATAACGAATGAGTTAACAATGAATCAAAGAAGAAATAAAAAATTTCCTTGAAACAAATAAAAATGAATATATAATAACTCAAAATTTATGGGACACAACAAAAGCAGTTCTGAGAGGGAAGTTCATAGCACTACAGGCATACCTTAAGAAGCTAGAAAAAGCTCAAATAAACAATTTAATCCTGCATCTAAACGAACTAGAAAAAGAACAGCAAGTAAAACCCAGAGGAAGTAAAAGGAAGGAAATAATAAAGATCAGAGTGGAAATAAATGACATAGAGGCTAAAAAAGCAATACAGAAGATCAATGAAACCAAGAGCTGGTTCTTATGAAAAGGTAAACAAGATAGATGAACCTTTAACCAGACTCACCAAGAAAAAAAGAGAGGACTCAAATAAATAAAATTAGAAATGAGAGAGTAGAAGTAAAAACTGACACAGCAGAAATACAAAGGATTGTAAGAAAATACTATGAAGAACTGTATGCCATAAAATTAGACAACCTAGACAAAATGGACAAATTCTTTGAAACATAAAATCTTTCAAAAATCAATGTAGAAGAATCAGAAAACCTAAACAGACATTTTTCATCAAATGAGATTGAAATAGTTATCAAAAAACTCCCAACAAACAAAAGTTCTAGGCCAGATGGCTTCACAGGTGGATTTTACCAAATATTCAAAGAAGAACTAACTACTATCCTTCTCAAGCTATTTCAAAAAATTCAAGAGGAGGAAAGATTTCCAAGCTCATTTTATGAGGCAAGTTTAATGCTGATTTCAAAACCAAGCAAAGACATTACCAAGAAAGAAAACTATAAAACAATATCACTGATGGAATTAGATGCTTAAATTCTCAACAAAATATTATCAAACCGGATCCAGCAATACATGAAAATAATCATACATCACAATCAGGTGGGATTTACAATAGGGAGACAAGGCTGGTACAATATCCACAAATCAATCAGTGTGATTCAACACATAAAAGAAAAGATAAAAATCACATGATAATATCAAACAATGCAGGAAAAGCATTTGATAAAATCCAGTACTCATTTATGATCAAAATTCTCAGCAAAGTGGGAATACAGGGAACATACCTCAACATGATAAAGGCCATCTATGACAAACGCAAAGCCAACATCATAACCAATGGGTAAAAATGAAAAGAAGTCCCCTTAAGATCAGGAACAAAGCAGGAGTGCCCCCTTTCACCACTCTTATTCAACATAGTTCTGGAAGTCCTAGCCACAGCAATCAGACAAGAAGAGATAAAAGGTATCGAAATTGGAATAGAAGAAGTAAAACTATCATTATTTGCTGATAATATGATACAGTACATAGAAAACCCTAAAGTTTCAGTCAAAAAACTACTGGACTTGATAAATAAATTCAGCAAGGTGGCAGAATATAAAATTAATATTCAGAAATCAGTGGCATTTTTATAGACCAACAATGAACTGTCTGAAAGAGAAATTAAGAAAATAATCCCTTCACTATTGCAACAAAGAAAATAAAGTACCTAGAAGTAAATTTAACCAAAGAGGTTAAAGACTTGTACTCAGAAAATGATAAAACATTGATAAAGAAAATCAAAGAAGATACAAACAAGTGGAAGCATATACCGTGTTTATAGATAGGAAGAATATACATAATTAAAATGTCTATATTACCAAAAGCATTCTGTAAATTCAATGCAGTTCCTATTAATTACCAATGACATACATCAAAGATATAGAACAAATATGCCAAAAATGTATATGGAACCAAAAAAGAACACAAATAGCCTTAGCAATCCTGAAAAAGAAGAATAAAGTGGGGTGTATCACACTTCCTGATATAAAGTTATACTACCAGGCCATCATACACAAAACAGTTTGGTACTGGCATAAGTACAGGCATACAGATAAATGGAACAGAACAGAGAACCCAGAAATAAACCCACACCTATATGGACAATTGATATTTGACAAAGGAGG
This sequence comes from Saccopteryx bilineata, assembly GCF_036850765.1. Lineage (NCBI taxonomy): Eukaryota > Metazoa > Chordata > Mammalia > Chiroptera > Emballonuridae > Saccopteryx > Saccopteryx bilineata. The sequence continues at coordinate 107,162,858 of NC_089502.1, forward strand.
TAAGAGCATACAATGAAGTAAAGACAGTCTCTTTAACAAATGGTGTTGGGAAAATTGGACAGGTACTTTCAAAACAATGAAACTGGATCACCAACTTACACCATTCACAAAAGTAAACTCAAAATGGATAAAAGACTTAAATGCAAGTCATGAAACCATAAACATCTTGGGAGAAAACATAGGCAGTAAAGTCTCCGACATCTCTCGTAGCAATATTTTTGCTGATTTATCCCCACGGGCAAGTGAAATAAAGGATGGGATGAACAAATGAGACTATATGAAACTAAAAAGCTTTTGCACAACAAAAGACATCATGAACAAAATAAAAAGACAACCCACACAATGGGAGAATATATTTGCCAATACATCTGATAAGGGGTTAATAACCAAAATTTATAAAGAACTTGTAAAATTCAATACCAGGAAGATAAACAATCCAGTCAAAACATGGGCAAAAGAAATGAATAGACACTTCTCCAAAGAGGTCATACAGATTGCTAATAGGCATATGAAAAAATGTTCAACATCACTAATCATTAGAGATGTGAATTAAAACCACAATGAGATACCACCTCAAACCTTTCAGAATGGCACTTATTAACAAAATAACACATAATAAGTGCTGGCGAGGATGTGGAGAATAGGGAACCCTCCTGCACTTCTGGTGATAATGCAGACTGGTGCAGCCACTGTGGAAAACAGTATGAAGGTTCCTCAAAACATTAAAAATGGAACTTCCCTTTAACCCAGCTATCCCACTTTTAGGAATATATTCTATGAATACCAAATCACTGATTCAAAAGAAGAAATGCACCCCCATGTTTATTGCAGCATTGTTTACAATAGCCAAGATCTGGAAAGAGCACAAGTGTCCATCGGGGGACGAGTGGATTAAAAAGCTGTTGTACATATACACAATGGAATGCTCCACGGCCATGAGGAAGAACGAAATCTTACCTTTCGTGACAACATGGATAACCTGGAAACTATCATGCTAAATGAAATAAGCCAGGCAGAGAAAGAAAAATATCATGTCTTCACTCATTTGAGAAATCCAATGAAGAATGTGAACTGAGCAACAGAACAGAAGTAGAGGCGGGATCAAAGGGACCAGAAGGAAAGCAGTCAGAGGTAACGTAGAAGAGAAGATGGGATCAGAGAAGGGAGAGATTAATGAAATTATATATACATAACACAGTATTATAGAGAACAGGACAGCAAATCCTGGAGGGAAGAAGGGAAGGCATTGGGGGAAGAGGGCATAGGGGGTCCGAGGAGAATAAGGGGGTGGGGAGATATATTCTGTGGGATACTTGAATCTGTGTAAACACAAAATCATAAATAAATAAAAAATATATTTGCAAATCAATAAACATGATTCATCACATAAACAAAATGAAGTATAAAAATCACATGATCATATTAATAGGTGCAGAAAAAGCATTTGATAAAAATCCAGCTCTTATTCATGTTAAAACTCAGCAAAGTGGAAACAGGGAACATATTTCAACATAATAAAGACCTTATATGACAAACCGAGAGCCAATATCATACTCAATGGGAAAAAAATAAGAATAATCCTCTTAAAATTGGGAACAAGACAGAGGTTTCCCCTTTCACCACTCTTATTCAACATAGCTCTGGAAGTCCTAGCCACAGCAATCAGACAAGAAGAAAAAGAAAGGCATCCAAGTTGGAAAAGAAGTAAAACTGTCATTATTTGCTAATGACAAAATACTATTCATAGTAAACCCTAAAGTCTCAGTCAAAAAACTACTAGACCTGATAAATGAATTCAGCAAGGTGGCAGGATATAAAATTAATATTAAAAATTCATTGGTTGCCCTGGCCAGTTGACTCAGTGGTAGAGCGTCGGCCTGGCATGCAGGAGTCCTGGGTTCAATTCCTAGCCAGGGCACACAGGAGAAGCACCCATCTGCTTCTCCACCCCTCCCCTCTCCTTCCTCTCTGTCTCTCTCTTCCCCTCCCACAGCCAAGGCTCCATTGGAGCAAAGTTGGCCCAGGCGCTGAGGATGGCTCTATGGCCTCTGCCTCAGGCGCTAGAATGGCTCTGGTTGCAACAGAGCAATGCCCCAGATGGCAGAGCATCGCCCCCTGGTGGGCGTGCCAGGTGGATCCCGGTCAGGCACATGCAGGAGTCTGTCTGACTGCCTCCCAGTTTCCAACTTCAGAAAAAAAAAATTTTTTTAATTCAGTGGTATTTTTATACACCAACAATAAACTATCTGAAAGAGAAATTAAGGAAACAATCCCATTCACTATTGCAACAACAACAAAAATAAAATACTTAGGAATAAATTTAGCCAACGAGGTAAAAGACTTGTACTTGGAAAATTATAAGACATTGAAAAACGAAACTAAGGAAGAATCAAACAAGTGGAAGTATAGACTGTGTTCATAGAAAGGAAAAATTAACATAATTAAAATGCCCATACTACCAAAAGCAACCTGTAGATTCAATATAATTTCATTAAAAATACCAATGGCATACTTCACAGATCTAGAACAAGTATTCTAAAAATTTATATGGAACCAAAAAACAAAGAAACAAAAACAATAGACTCAGCAATCTTGAAAAGGAAGAACAAAGTGGAAAGTATCAAGCTTCCTAATATCAAGTTATACTACAAGGCCATTGTGATAAAAAAAAAAAAAAGCTTGGTAGTGGCATAAGAACAGCAAATACAGATCAATGAAACAGAACAGCAAACCCAGAAATAAAGCCATGCCTTTATGGTCAATTAATATTTGACAAAGGATGGCCTGACCTGTGGTGGCGCAGTGGGATAAAGCGTCGACCTGGAACACTGAGGTCGCCGGTTCGAAACCTTGGGCTTGCCTGGTCAAGGCACATATGGGAGTTGATGCTTCCTGCTCCTCCCCCTTCTCTCTCTCTCTGTCTCTCTCTCTAAAAAAAATCAATAAATAAAATATTTAAAAAATATATATTTGACAAAGGAGGCAAGAATATACAATGTAGTAAAGACAGTCTCTTTATAAATGCTCTTGGGAAAATGGGGCAGGTACAGGCAAAAAAAAAAAAAAAGAAACTAGATTACCACTTATACCATTCACAAAAACAAACTCAAAATTAGTAAAAGATTTAAATGTAAGTCATGAAACTATAAAAATTTTGGAAGAAAATATAGGCAGTCTACTCTCCAGTATCTCTCGTAGCAATAGTTTTGCCAATATATCTCTGTGGGCAACTGACATAAAGGACAAAATAAATAAACAGTACTATTTCAAATGAAAAATGTTTACACAGCAAAAAACACCATTAAGAAAATAAAAAGACAGCCCACTCAATGGGAGAACATATTCACCAGTACATCTGATAAGACATTAATAACCAAAATTTAAAAAGAATTTCTAAAACTCAACTCCAGGAAGGTAAACAATCCAATTAAAAACTGGCAAAAGACCAGAAAAGACACTTATCCAAAGAGGACATACAGGTGGCCAATAGGCAGATGAAAAAATATTCAACATCACTTATTATCAGAGAAATACAAATTAAAACCAAAGTGAGATACCAAGTCACTCCTGTCAGAATGACTCTTTAACAAATCAACTAACAACAAGTGCTGGCAAGGGTGTGGAGAAACGGGATCCTTCCTGCACTGCTGGTGGGAATGCCGACTTGTGCAGCCACTGTGGCAAACAGTATGGCATTTCCTCAAAAAATTAAAAGTTGAACTGCCTTTTGACCCAGCTATCTTACTTTTAAGAATACAGTGTGTCCGTAAAGTCATGGTGCACTTTTGACCGGTCACAGGAAAGCACAAAAGACGATAGAAATGTGAAATCTGCACCAAATAAAAGGAAAACTCTCCTAGTTTCATATCTATTCAGTGCAGTTCAATGTGAGCTCACGCACAGATTTTTTAGGGCTCCTTAGGTACCTATCCCGTATAGCCTCTACAGACTCGTCACTGACTGATGGCCTACCAGAACAAGGTTTCTCCACCAAACTGCCGGTTTCCTTCAACTGCTTATCCCACCGAGTAATGTTATTCCTATGAGGTGTTGCTTTGTTATAAAGGCGCCGATATTCACATTGCACTTGGTCACGGATTTGAATTTAGCGAGCCACAGAACACACTGAACTTTCCTCTGTACCATCCACTTCTCGACTGGCATGGCCATGGGCTGCTCCGCTGTATACACGATGTTATGCCATCATCTGCACTTGCGCACATGCTGCCACATCATCCTACAGAAACTAGGAGGGTTTTCCTTTTATTTGGTGCAGATTTCACATTTCTATCGTCTTTTGTTGCTTTCCTGTGACTGGTCAAAAGTGAACCATTACTTTATGGACACACTGTATATCCAAAGAATCCCAAGAGACAAAATCAAAAGAAGATATGCACCCCCATGTTTATTGCAGTAGTTTACAATAGCAAATATCTGGAAACAGCTCAAGTGTTTGACAGTGGACTATTGGCTAAATAGCTGTGGTACATATACACAATGCAATACTTCATGGCTGTGAAAAAGAAGGAATTCTTACCTTTTGTGACAGCATGAGGGAACCTGGAGATTATTATGCTAAGTGAAATAATCCAGGCAGAGAAAGACAAATATCATTTTATCTCACTTATATGTGAAACTAGAAAGCCCGGCGGTCATACAAAATGACCGCTGTTCTAGATATTATAAATTGTAATTAAAATGATTTGTGCAAAGGTGTCTGCTAATTCAAACTGAATTACCCAGGGCAGGCGGCGAGGACACCCCTTTGCTTAGTGCCCCATGGGGTTTCCCCCTTCTACTTGCTTAATTGCTTAAAGTAGAGTGCAATGAAGGAAACCACTGACAGTACATTTCTTAAGAGCCACCGCTAGCTCAATAAATAAAAGTGATTTAAATAATAAAATGTTAATTCACATGTCGAAGATCTCTTTGTACACAACATTTCTTGTGTAGATCTCAACTTCGTGCATCATTTTATATGCAGTAGCAAATGGGTTAATGTCTTGAAATAATTCCCCCATTTCATTAAGTAAGGTCTCAGGAACTCTTTTATTTCATTCTAAATGTGCCGAACTGGCTTCTGAGGGATCAAGTATATATAATTGAGCAAACTTTCTTTTCCCGTCAGAAGGATGCAAAGTTCCAGTTTGATGGTAAACTTGACCATGAAGTCGAAAGCAATAAAGTCCTGGTCTAGGCAAGTCAATTGGTTTGTTTCCCATGGACGCAAAAGCAAACGAACTATTAATGGATCGAATGCTATCCATGTACTGTTTGCTATTTGGTTGCTGATTAGTCAATAATTTATTCAAGAGTGGTGGATAATTCTCAATTAGTAGAACTACAATGTTTCCGTTCTTGCAACATTGAGAAAATCCTTTCTTGCCATGGTCAAATCGATTAGTTTCTAACTTGAAGTTTAAGGACTGACAGTATTCACATTTAATATTCATGTCACCAAAGGAATGCTCAAAAATTAAAGTTTCTCCATTTGAAACTGTTTTAATCCTTTTTGCTTTTCGGTCAGCATTACTTTGTCGTTTTTTTGCATTTCTCTCCTGCCTTTGTTCAAGGGACTCATTTTGTTGAGACAGGCTTTTTTGTCTTGCATCTGAGGCAAGCCTTGTTTCTCTATGCTCATCAGTCTCATTTTGCCGAGAAAGACGCATTTGCTCTGCGACTAAAGCAAGCCTTGTCTTTCTCTGCTCAGTGGTTTCTTTTTGTCAAGAAAGCCATTTTTGTGCAGCTTTAGCTCCTTTTCTCTCCTCTTCAGTGCTGTATTTTCTAGGAAGCATTCTTAAAAGAAATTACGTTAAGATGTAGTTTTTATGTAAAACAGATGATTGCCAATGCAAACAAATGTTCACCTTCCCCCTGACACGCTCAACTTGCATTCAGCCTTAAATTGTTTCAAAAGCAGATGATTGCCAATGCAAACAAATGTTCACCTTCCCCCTGACCCGCTCAATTTGCGTTCAGCCATGGCAACTTCACCCCATTGGCTAGTACAGTTACACAAGCAACCAATAAGCTATCGGCAACAAACAGACACTTAAAGCCACATATAATAAAGGTATGGTGAAAATGGTGAACTGAGAAACAGAATAGAGGCAGAGGCATGGTCACAGTGAGCAGAGGGACAGCTATCAGAGGGAAAGGGATCAGTAGGGGATGGGATCAGAGAAGGTGTAGGGATTAGTGAAATTATATATATATAACACTTAGATACAGATAACAGGACAGCAAGTCCCAGATGGAAGTAGAGGATTGAGGTAGTGGAAAGCGGGCAAAGGGGGTATAATGAGGAGAACATTGTTGGGGTTTGAGGGTGTTACATTGAGTGGGACACTTGAACCCATGTCAATACAATAAATTTAAAAATTCAATAAAAAAGAAAAACCACAAAAAAATGAGCAAAAATAAACAAAAAATAGCCCAAATATAAGAATAAAAATATCAAAATAAAATTCAAAGGAAGAAAAAAAATTCAGTTTTGAGAGATTTTTCTGTTTTTCTGTATTACAAGTTTTAGCTCTGTATAATTCCTAGGCTGACGTCTGCTGAGATGTTGCCTTTGCAGTTATGTGGGCAGGGCTGCAATTGAGTTTGTGGGTGAGGTGTGTTGTGAAGGCTTTCCGGCTTCATCAATAATGATCTCAGTCTTCAGGGTCCTCCTTCCCATGTCTCAACATACCAGGGGACCAGTCATGAAACACCTATGTTCTATAGAGGAGAGAGTGGCTCTGAAGAAGTAGCTCTGGAATCTGTCTCTGCCACTCTCCATACCCTGCAAGGTGAGGGAGGTGGAATCTGGGAGGCTGGGGCCCACTTATGTTTTCTCTGTCTCTAGTTCAGGCTGCCGACAGACTGTGGGAACACTGTTTGTGAACCATCATTCTCCCACCACTTTGGTTCAGTATCCCACCTCAACCCCTGAATCTCACCACTCCTCCTGGCAGAAGGAGACCCAGTCACTCCAGGTTTATCTGCTCTTTTTTGCCCTGCTGGACCAAAACTGGACAGTCTGAGCTTTTTTTCTCTCTGGAGCCCAAGCAGAAAACAAACAGAAACAGTCACTCTGGGCTTCCCAACTCTCCGGAGCCCCAGTGGACAAAAAAGCCGGACAATTCTGACCTGTCTTTTCTCTGGAGCCAACCCTAAGTGCATCTTATCTTCTGTCTTTCTTCTCAATCCTTCCCACCTTCAGTTTTTTAGGTGCATGGCTCTTTCAAGCAAGACTTTAACTTTCTATTAGTGCTGAACTGCCTGTGTCTGGTAGTTGTTCTGGAAGTAGCTCTAGGATTTTTAGGTTAGTTGATAATTTCTGATATTGTCTCTTTTTTTGACACTAGGAGAGTCTCCATTCCTACCAAACACACATTTAGTTATTATCCTTATTAATTAATTAATACATAGTAATTTAGGTATTACTTATTAGCACTGTGAAACAAATAGAGAACACATCTGTAAACTGATATTCCCTGACATTATCTGATCAGCACCACTGAAGTGGAAGGGTCTACAGTGTAGACTCTACACTGAGCCAAAGTGTTCTTACAGCACAGACAATGGAACTAATTTTTTTTTTTGGAACTAATTTTGAAGTGAAATGTAATAGAGAATAAGAAAATTGTTGTTGGAAGTGGGTGGAATATGAAAGGAGAATTTATTCTTGTTATAAACCCAAGAGATTCACTTGAAACAGAACCACTTTTCCCACATATTTCTTACTGTTTTGGGGACATGAGAGTCTTATGTTTATTTGTAAGATGAAGGTGTATGTTTTCAGAGAACTGGTAAAGCAAGATAAAGACGTCAGGAATAAATAGCCTATGAGGTCTTCTGAGAGAGATACCAAATACCTCTTTTCCCATAAGTCTAAGATTTTTTAAAGTTTATTATTGAGTGTTGAGAGGAAGGGGGGAGGCAAAAAGAGAGAGGGAGGAAAACACTTATTTGTTGTTTGACTTATTTATGCATTCATTGGTTGATTCTTGTATGTGCCCCAAAATCAGGAATCAAACCCACAACCTTGGGGTATTGAGACAACATTCTAAGAAACTGAGTTACCCAACCAGAGTCCATCTAGGTATTGTTTGGCTTTTGTGAATGTTGTTAGGGAAAGTCTCTTCCTATTGATACTGAAGATATTTCCAGAGCCCAGGCTATAGAAAAACATTTCAGAGAAATTAATGGGTTTAAGACCAAATACTTTCCTAGAGAACAGAAAAATGCAGTCTTCACCAGTAGAGCAAAGTAGATCTTCAACACATTTACCTTAATGATTTAGTTCAGGAGATGACTTCAGAGTCATTGTGAGAGATATTCCTAATCTCTCCCTTTGAAATGTCAACAAATTGAATAACTAAATACAATGAAAGAAACACAGCTGGGCTCACAGGTGCACCTGAAAGATTCACTCAGCAAATGGACTAATGGTGGGATGGGCTGAAAAGAGGGGTGGAAGATAAAACACATTTGCAGTGGGCTCTGAAGAGGAGACAAAATGAAGTGACTGAGGGTTTTTTTTCTCTGCTAGACTATGGAGAGAAGGGAAGCTCAGGCTATCTGGGTTTTGTCTGAGAGGAGTGGAAAGGGGAACACTGAGTGATTGGGTCTCCTTCTGCCAGAAGGAGTAGTGAGATAGAGAGGCAGAGGGGAAGAAACTAAATCAAAGCAGCCAGAGCACTGGGTCACAGCCAGTGTTCTCGCAGTCTTCCTGCAGCCTGCACTCAGCAAAGATATAGAGAAAACAAAAGTGAGGCTGGTCAGCCTTTCAGATCCCACCTTGTTCACCTTGAAGTATAAAAAATGACAGAGACAAACCCCACAGCTAGCTCTCCAGAGCTACTCTCTATCCTGAAGAACAGAAGTGCTGTCTGGTCTCCTGATCAGTTGAGACATAGGGAGAAGCACCCAGAACCCTGAGATCACCATTGCTAGAGCCATAAAGCCAAAAAACTGAAGCCATAAAGCCCTCACACCCCACCCCACCACCAACGCAATTGTAGCATCGCCTACATCAGGGGTCCCCAAACTACGGCCCCGCGGGCCGCATGCGGCCCCCTGAGGCCATTTATCTGGCCCCGCCGCACTTCCTGAAGGGGCACCTCTTTCATTGGTGGTCAGTGAGAGGAGCACATTGACCATCTCATTAGCCAAAAGCAGGCCCATAGTTCCCATTGAAATACTGGTCAATTTGTTGATTTAAATTTACTTGTTCTTTATTTTAAATATTGTATTTGTTCCTATTTTGTTTGTTTACTTTAAAATAAGATGTGTGCAGTGTGCATAGGGATTTGTTCATAGTTTTTTTTATAGTCTGGCCCTCCAACGGTCTGAGGGACAGTGAACTGACCCCCTGTGTAAAAAGTTTGGGGACCCCTGGCTTACATCATTGTGACAGCTCAGCAGAGGACAGCCTAGGAATTTCACAGAGCTAAAACTTATAATACATAATTAACTACTGGAAGAAATGATTCAAAACTAATTTTTTATTTTTTCTTATTATTCTTTCTCTTTAAAGTTCATTTTATTTATTTTTTATATTTTTATTCATATTTTCTGGGTTTTTGTTTGTTTTGGCTCTTTTTGGCTTTCTTTTTCTTTTTAAATTTTATTTACTCATTTTCAGAGAGAGAGAAAGGAGGAGGAGCAGGAAAAAGCATCAACTACCATATATGCCTTGACCACGCAAGCCCAGGGTTTTGAACCAGTGACCTCAGCATTTCAGGTCAATGCTTTATGCACTGCGCCACCACAGGCCAGGCTTTGGATTTTGAAATTTGTTTTCTGGGGTTTTTCTTCTCACATGTCATAATTTTTAAAATTTTATATTTGTTATTGTATTTTTCTTTTTTTTTTTTAGAAAATTAAATTTAACAGGGTGACACTGATCCACAAGACTACATAGGTTTCAGGTAAACATTTCTATAGCATTTGAACAGTTGACTGTTGTATATGCATCAACCAAAGTCAAATCATTTTTTGTTACCTTATATTTGTCCCTCTTTACACCCTCAACTAGCCCCTCCCCCACATCCCCCTCCCCTTGGTAACCACTGCAATCTTATCTATGTTCATGAGTCTCAGTTTTGTATCTTACCTATGTGTGAAATCATACACTTCTTAGCTTTTTCGGATTTGCTTATTTCATTCAGTAAAATGTTCTCAAGGTCCATCCATGTTGTTGTAAATGGCACTATGTCATCATTTCTTATGGCTGAGTAGTATTTCATTGTATATATGTACCACGTCTCTTTTATCCAATCCTCTATCTAGGGACACTTTGGTTGTTTTCATATCTTTATGAGTAATACTGCAATGAACATGGGGGGCATGTGCCTTTTTTATGAATGTTTTCAAATTTGGGGGGTAAATACACAATAAAGGCATTGCTGGGTCATATGGTAATTCTATTCTTAATTTTTTGAGTAACCACATAATTTCTTCCACACTGGTTGTACTAATTTTCATTCCCACCAGCAATGAGTGAGGGTTCCTTTTTACTCTGCAGCCTCTCCAACACTTGTTATTACCTGTCTTGTAGATAATAGCCAATCTAACAGGTGTCAGGTGATATCTCCTTTTAAGTTTTTTTAAAATCTTATTTTTATTAATTTTAATGCAGTGACATTGATAAATCAGGGTATATATGTTCCGAGAAAACATCTCCAGATTATTTTGACCTTTGATGATACTGCATACCCCTCACTCAAAGTCAAATCGTCCTCCGTCACCTTCTATCTGGTTTTCTTTGTGCCCCTACCCTCCCCCCACTCCCTCCCTCTCCTTCCTCGCCCCTTCCCCACCCCTCTACCCCACGCCCTGTTACCATCACATTCTTGTCCATGTCTCTAAGTCTCATTTTTATGTCCCATCTATGCATTGGTTCATATAGTTCTTAGTTTTTTTCTAAGTTACTTATTTCACTCCGTATAATGTTATCAAGGTCCATCCATGTTGTTGTAAATGATCCAATGTCATCATTTCTTAGGGCTGAGTAGTATTCCATAGTATATATGTACCAAAGCTTTTTAATGCACTCGTCCTCTGACGGACACTTGGGTTGTTTCCAGATCTTTACTATTGTGAACAATGCTGCTATAAACATGGGGGTGCATTTCTCCTTCTGGAACCATTCTATGGTGTCCTTGGGGTATATTCCTAAAAGTGGGATGGCTGGGTCAAAAGGCAGTTCTATTTTCAATTTTTTGAGGAATCTCCGTACTGTTTTCCACAGAGGCTGCACCAGTCTGCATTCCCACCAACAATGCAGGAGGGTTTCCTTTTCTCCACATACTTGCCAGCACTTATTCTGTGTTGTTTTGTTGATGAGCGCCATTCTAACCAGTGTGAGGTGATATCTCATTGTGGTTTTAAGTTGCATTTCTCTAAAGATTAATGATGTTGAGCATTTTTATATGCCTATTGGCCATCTGTATATCCTCTTTGGAGAAGTGTCTATTCATTTCTTTTGCCCATTTTTGGATTGGATTGTTTGTCTTTCTGGTGTTGAGATTTACAAGTTCTTTATAAATATTGGTTATTAACCCCTTATCAGACATACAGAAAAATATGTTCTCCCATTGTGTAGTTTGTCTTTTTATTCTGTTCTTATTGTCTTTGGCTGTGCAAAAGCTTTTTAATTTGATATAGTCCCATTTGTTTATCCTGTCTTTTATTTCACTTGCCCGTGGAGATAAATCAGCAAATATATCGCTGCAAGAGATGTCAGAGAGCTTACTGCCTATGTTTTCTTCTAAGATGCTTATGGTTTCACGCCTTATATTTAAGTCTTTTATCCATTTTGAGTTTATTTTTGTGAATGGTGTAAGTTGGTGGTCTAGTTTCATTTTTTTGCAGGTTGTTGTCCAATTTCCCCAACACCATTTGTTGAAGAGGCTGTCTTTACTCCATTGTATTTCCTTACCTCCTTTGTCAAATATCAGTTGTCCATAAAGCTGTGGGTTTATTTCTCGGTTCTCTGTTCTGTTCCATTGATCTATGTGCCTGTTCTTATGCCAGTACCAGGCTGTTTTGAGTACAATGGCCTTGTAGTATAGCTTGATATCGGGAAGTGTAATACCTTCCCCTTTATTCTTCTTTTTTAAGATTGCTGAGGCTATTCGTGTTCTCTTTTGGTTCCATATAAATTTTTGGAATATGTGATCTATAACTTTAAAGTATGTCACTGGTAATTTAATTGGTATTGCATTGAATTTATAAATTACTTTGGGTAATATAGACATTTCAATGATGTTTATTGTTCCTAACCATGAGCATGGTATATGCTTCCACTTGTTTGTAACTTCCTTGATTTCTTTTATCAATGTTTTATAATTTTCCGAGTACAAGTCTTTAGTCTCCTTGGTTAAATGTACTCCTAGGTACTTTATTATTTGGTTGCAATAGTGAAGGGGATTGTTTCCTTAATTTCTCTTTCTGATTGTTCATTGTCGGTGTATAAAAAAGCCTCTGATTTCTGAGTATTAATTTTATATCCTGCCAACTTGCTGAATTCATTTATCAGATCTAGTAGTTTTTTGAATGAGACTTTAAGATTTTCTATATACAAAATCATATCATCTGCAAATAATGATAGCTTTACTTCCTCTTTTCCAACTTGAATGCCTTGTATTTCTTCTTCTTGTCTGATTGCTGTGGCTAGGACTTCCAGGACTATGCTGAATAAGAGCGGTGAAAGGGGGCACCCCTGCCTTGTTTCTGATCTTAAGGGGATTGCTTTTAATTTTTGCCCATTGAGTATGATGTTGGCTGTGGATTTCTCATAGATGGCTTTTATCATGTTGAGGTATGTTCCCTGTATTCCAACTTTGCAGAGAGTTTTGATCATGAATGGGTGCTGGATTTTATCAAATGCTTTTTCTGCATCTATTGAAATTATCATGTGGTTTTTCTCCTTCCTTTCATTTGTGTGATGAATAACATTGATAGATTTGCGGATATTGTATCAGCCTTGCCTCCCCAGAATAAATCCCACTTGATCATGCTGTATGATATTTTCCATATAGTGTTGGATCCGGTTTGCTAATATTTTGTTGAGGATTTTAGCATCCATATTCATCAGGGATATTGGCCTATAATTTTCTTTCTTTGTGTTGTCTTTGCCTGGTTTTGGAATCAGAATTATGCTCGCCTCATAAAAGGAGTTTGGAAGTCTTCCTTCCTCTTGAATTTTTTGAAATAGCTTGAGGATAGGAGTTAGTTCTTCTTTGAATAGTTGGTAGAATTCACTTGTGAAGCCATCTGGCCCAGGACTTTTCTTTGTTGGGAGTTTTTTGATAACTGTTTTGATCTCATTTGTTGTAATTGGTCTGTTTAGGTTTTCTGATTCTTCCAGACTGATTTTTGGAAGATTGTATGTTTCAAGGAATTTGTCCATTTCATCTAGGTTGTCTAGTTTTTTGGCATACAGTTCTTCATAGTATTTTCTTACAATCCTTTGTATTTCTGTTGTGTCAGTTGTTATTTCTCCCCTCTCATTTCTAATTTTATTTATTTGAGTCCTCTCTCTCTTTTTCTTCGTGAGTCTAGTTAAAGGTTCATCAATCTTGTTTACCTTTTCAAAAAACCAGCTCCTAGTTTCATTGATCTTCTGTATTGTTTCTTTAGTCTCTATGTCATTTATTTCTGCTCTGATCTTTATTATTTCCTTCCTTCCACTAACAATTAGGCTTTACTTGCTGTTCTTTTTCTAGTTCTTTTAGATGCAGGGTTAAGTTGTTTATTCGAGCTTTTTCTAGCTTCTGAAAGTGTGCCTGTAGTGCTATGAACTTCCCTCTCAGAACTGCTTTTGCTGTGTCCCATAAATTTTGAGTTGTTGTATGCTTGTTATCATTCATTTCTAGGAATTTTTTTTATTTCTTCTTTGATTTTATTCTTAATCCATTCATTATTTAACAACCTGCTATTTAGTTTCCATGTGTTTGAGAATTTTTGAGCTTTTCTGTTGTGGTTGATTACTAGTTTCATGCCATTGTGATCAGAGAAAGTGTTTGATATGATTTCAATCTTCTTAAATTTGTTGAGACCACTTTTGTGCCCTAACATGTGGTCTATCCTAGAGAATGTACCATGAGCAGTTGAAAAGAATGTATATTCTGCTGCTTTAGGGTGAAAGGTTCTGTAGATATCTATTAAATCGAGTTGATCTAGTGTGTCCTTTAAGTCTGCTGTTTCTTTGTTAATTTTCTTTCTTGAGGATCTATCTAGTGAAGTTAGTGGGGTATTGAAATCCCCTACTATTATAGTGTTGCTGTTGATCTCGGTCTTTATATCCTTCAAAGTCTGCTTTATATATTTAGGTGCTCCTATATTAGGTGCGTAGATATTTATAATAGTTATATCTTCCTGTTGGATTGCTTCCTTTATCATTATGTAGTGGCCTTCTTTATCTCTTACTATGTTCTTTGTTTTAAAGTCCATTTTGTCTGATATAAGTATTGCTACCCCTGCTTTTTTTTCATTTCCATTTGCATGAAATGTTTTTTTCCATCCTTTTACCTTCAACCTATGTGCATCTTTTGTTTTAAGGTGTGTCTCTTGTAGACAGCATATGTACGGGTCCTGTTTTCTTATCCATGCAGCTACCCATGTCTTTTGATTGGATCATTTAATCCATTTACATTTAGGGTTATTATTGACACGTAATTGTTTATTGCCATTTTATTCTTTAAAGCTGTATTTCTCTTTTGCTATATTCTTTTCCCACCTTGGTCTGTTTACACCATGCCCCTTAACATTTCCTGCAGCATTGGTTTGGTATTAATGAATTCCTTGAGGTTTTTTTTTTTTTGTCTGGGAAACTTTTTATTTCTCCTTCAATTTTAAAGGATAGCCTTGCTGGATAAAGTAGTCTTGGTTGTAGGTTCTTGTTCTGCATTACTTTGAATATTTCTTGCCATTTCCTTCTGGCCTCAGGTGTTTCTGTTGAGAAGTCAGATGTCATCCTTATGGGGGCTCCTTTGTAGGTGATAACTTTTTTTTCTCTTGCAGCTTTTAATATTTTCACTTTATCACTTAGCTTTGGTATTTTAATTATGATGTGTCTTGGTGTAGGTTTATTTCGGTTTCTCTTTAATGGAGTCCTCTGTGCTTCTTGGACTTGTGAGAGTTTCTCTTGCATTAATTTAGGAAGTTTTCAGCTATGATATGATTGAACAAAGTCTTTATCCCTTTTTCTTTTTCTTCTTCTCAGGAACACCTATGATGCGGATGTTATTTCTCTTCATGTTGTCACAGAGCTCTCTAAGGGTTTCCTCAGACTTTTTGAGTCTCTTTTCTCTTTTCTTCTCTGCTTTCATGCCTTCATTCCAGTTGTCCTCCAAACTGCTGATTCGATCCTCAGCTGTATCCATCCTGTTTTTAATTCCTTCCATTGTGGTCTTCATTTCTGATATTGTATTTGTCATCTCAGACTGATTCTTTTTTAATATTTCAATATCCTTTTTTATACTTGCTATTTCTTTATTTAGGTGTTCATGATGACCATCCATTGTTGTTCTAAGATCCCTAAGCATCCTTACAATCATTATTTTAAACTTCACATCCGGAAGTTTGATTATTTCCATATCACTCAGTTCATCTCCTGAAGGTCTCTCTTGTGGTTTCATTTGGATTGCACTTCTTTGTCTCCTCATTGTGCCTGGGTATCTGGGTGTTTTCTTTGTAGAGCTGGTTGAGTCTAGGCTTGGTGTTATCTGTCTCTAGTTTTTACTTGTGTTGTTTCTAAGTCTCCTTTTAAGTTTTAATTTGCATTTTTCGAATAGCTAGTGAAGATGTGGATCTTTTCATATATCTTTTGGCGATTTGTATGTCTTCTTGGGAGAAGTGTCTGTTCAGGTCCATTCCCCATTTCTTAACTGAATTGTTTGCTTGTTTGTTGCTGAGCTTTGTGAGTTCTTTATATATTTTGGATATTAAGGCTTTATCAGAGCTATTGTTACAAATATCTTCCATTCAGTTGGCTGCCTATTTGTTTTGTTGTCAGTTTCTTTTTCTGTGCAGAATCGTTTTATTTTGATACAATACCATTTATTTATTTTTGCCTTTAATTTCATTCCTTTGGTGTACTTCATAAATTTTTCTTTATGGCCAAGGTCTATTAGTTTAGTACCTATGTTTTATTCTATGTAATTTATCATTTAAGCTCTCATATTTAGGTCTTTGATCTATTTTGATTAATTTTTGTTCAGAAGTTAAACTGTAATCAAATCTCATTCTTTTGAATGTGGCTTTTCAATTTTCCCATCACCATTCATTGAAGAGCCTTTCGTTTCTCCATTGTGGGTTTTTGGCTCCTTTGTTGAAGATTATTTGTCCATATATATGTGGTTTTGTTTCTGGACTCTTGACTCTGTTCCATTGGTCTATGTAACTACTTATATGTTAATACCATGGTGTTTTGATTATCATAGCTCTGTAGTATAATTTAAAGGCAGGTATTTTAATAACTCTAGCTTTGTTCTTTTTTCTCAGGATTGCTTTGACTATTCAGGGTTTTGCATGGTTGCTTACAAACCTCGTGATTTTTTATTTCATTTCTTTAAAAATGAAATTGAAATTTTGATGGGAATCACATTAAATTTTTATATTGCTTTGGGTAATATGACCATTTTAACTATGTTGATCCTTCCAATCCATGAACATGGAATATTTTTCCATTTCATTTTGTCTTTTTCAATTTCTTTTTATAATGCTGTAGTTTTCAGTATATAGGTCCTTTTACATCTTTTGTTAAGTGTATTTCTAGGTTTTTTGTTTTGGGGTTTTTTTTTTGCAGTTACAAAGGAATTTTATTTTTAGTTCATTTTCTGAGGTTTCATCATTGGATTGTATGAAAGCAAGAGATTTTTGTATATTGATCTTACATCCTGAATTTTCACTTTATTGGTTTATTGTTTCTAATAGTTTTTCAGTGGAGTTTTGGGGGTTTTCTAATTACATGATTATGTCAGTTATCTGTAAAAAGTGATACTTTGATTTCTTCCTTTCTGATATGAATGCCTTTTATTTATTTCTCTTGCCTGATTGCTTGGCATAAAACTGGCAGAACTGTGTTTAGTAAGAGTGCATACAGTCAGTTATAATATTGTATATAGAAAACCCTAAAGTCTCAGTCAAAAAACTACTGGACCTGATAAATGAATTCAGCAAGGTGGCAGGATATAAAATTAATACTCAGAAATTAGATGCATTTTTATACACTAACAATGAACTGTCAGAAAGAGAAATTAAGGAATCAATCCCCTTTACCATTGCAACCAAAAAAATAAAGTACCTAGGAATAAACTTAACCAGGGATATTAAAGACCTGTACTCAGAAAATTATAAAACACTGATAAAAGAAATCAGGGAAGATACAAACAAGTGGAAGCATATACCGTGCTCATGGTTAGGAAGAATAAACATCATTAAAATGTCTATATTACCCAAAGCAATTTATAAATTCAATGCAATACTGACTAAAATACCAATGACTTACTTCAAAGATATAGAACACATATTCCAAAAATTTATAAGGAACCAAAAGAGAACACGAATAGCCTCAGCAATCTTGAAAAGGAAGAATAAAGTGGGAGGTATCACACTTCCGGATATCAAGTTATACTACAAGGCCATTGTACTCAAAACAGCCTGGTACTAACATAGATCAGGCATATAGATCAATGGAACAGAACTGAGAATCCAGAAGTAAACCCACACTTTTATGGAAAACTGATATTTGACAAAGGAGGTAAGAGCATACATTGGAGTAAAGACAGCCTCTTCAACAAATGGTGTTGGGAAAATTGGACAGCTACCTGCAAAAAAATGAAACTAGACCACCAACTTACACCATTCACAAAAATAAACTCAAAATGGATAAAAAACTTAAATGTAAGGTGTGAAACCATAAGCATCTTAGAAGAAAACATAGCAGTAAGCTCTCTGGCATCTCTCATAGCAATATATTTGCCGATTTGTCTCCATGGGCAAGTGAAATAAAGGACAGGATGAACAGATGGGACGACATCAAACTAAAAAGCTTCTGCACAGCTAAAGACAATAAGAACAGAATGAAAAGACAAACTACACAATGGGAGAATATATTTGATAATACGTCTGATAAGGGATTAATAACCAAAATTTATAAAGAACTTGTAAAACTCAATACCAGGAAGACAAACAATCCAATCCAAAAATGGCTGAAAGAAATGAATAGACACTTCTCCAAAGAGGACATACAGACGGCCAACATGCATATGAAAAAATGCTCAACATCACTAATCATTAGAGAAATGCAAATTAAAACCACAATGAGATATCACCTCACACCAGTCAGAATGGCGCTCATCAACAAAACAACACAGAATAAGTGCTGGCGAGGATGTGGAGAAAAGGGAACCCTCCTGCACTGCTGGTGGAAATGCAGACTGGTGCAGCCACTGTGGAAAACAGTATGAAGATTCCTCAAGAAATTAAAAATCGAACTGCCTTTTGACCTAGCTATACCAGTTTTAGGAATATACCCCAAGAACACCATAGCACTGTTTGAAAAGAAGAAATGCACCCCCATGTTTATGGCAGCATTGTTCACAATAGCGAAGATCTGGAAACAGCCCAAGTGTCCGTCAGTGGACGAGTGGATTGAAAAGCTTTGGTACATATATACTATGGAATACTACTCAGCCCTAAGAAATGATGACATCGGATCATTTACAACAACATGGATGGACCTTGATAACATTATACGGAGCGAAATAAGTAAATCAGAAAAAACTAAGAACTATATGATTCCATACATAGGTGGGACATAAAAATGAGACTCACAGACATGGACAAGAGTGTGGGGGTTACGGGGAGGGGGGGAGGGGAGGAAGGGGGTTGGGGGAGGGGAGGGGCACAAAGAAAACCAGTTAGAAGGTGATGGAAGACAATTGGACTTTGGGTGATGGGAATGAAACATAATCAAATGTCAAAATAACCTAGAGATGTCTTCTGATTTATCAATGTCACCTCATTAAAATATGTACCCTGATTTATCAATGTCACCTCATTAAAATTAATTTTAAAAAAAAGGCAAGCCTTGTCTTGTTCCTGATTTTAAAGAAAAATCTTTCAGTTTTTCACCATTTAGTATATTAGCTGATGGTTTTTTATATATGGCCTTTATTATGTTGAGGTACTTTCCTTCTATACCCGTTTTATTGAGTGTTTTAAACATAAAGGAATGTTGTATCTTATCGAATGCCTTCTCAGCATCTATTCTGTTCTGTGTGTCTATGAGTCTGTTTTTGGCAAACAGACCTCTTTTTCCAAAACAATTTCAGAAAATTTATTCTGTATTTTGTAGATTTTTTAAAAAAGATATGCTGTCGTTTCTGAATTAACTACTTGCTCTTCATTTCTAGTTTTTCTTTAATTTTTTAATAAGCTTCACATTAGTAGTTTTTTCTTTCCTTGGGGAAATATTTGGATTTCTCCAGATTGTCTTTAGAGTGAGTTAACAACCTTTAGTTCCACTCTATGCCTGCTTGTGTCTTTGTGTGCTCTTTTGATATCTATAGTAATATTTTAGCTTAAATAGAATTCTAGCAATTTTCTTTTCACATTACTCTAACTATTGATATGGTTGCTTTATCATCTGCCCTCTGCCAGATTCTATGGCAGTACCAGATCAGTCAGCTACCTGGTGATAGGTTGATTACATTGGATCACTTCTTTCAAGTAAGGGGCAGTGTTTTATCCTCACTGGAATAGACAGTTACTCTGAATATAGATTTGCCTTCCCTGCACACAATGCTTCTTCCCAAACTACTATCCATGGGCTTACAAAAGACTTTATCTACCATCATTCCTTTCCACACAGCACTGCTTCTGATGAAGGAACTCATGTCACAGTCAGTGAAGTACAGCAATGGGCCCACACTCATGGAATTCACTGGTCTTGCTGTATTCCTCACACCAGCTTGAAGCAACTGGCTTGTTAGAACAGTAGAATGACCTTATGAAGATTCAGTGACAGGGCTAGCTAGGTGGAAATACCTTGAAGGGTAGTATCTCCAAAAGGAAGTTTTTCAAATAGCCAGGATTCACGGATCCAGGAATCAAGAGGTGGAAATGGGAGGGGCACCATTAACTTTTGTGATCCACTAGCAAAAAGTTTGTTTCCTCTTTCTGCAAACTTGTGCTCTGCTGGCCTAAAAATCTTAGTTCCAGAAGAATGAATGTTTTGACTAATAAACACAAGAATGATTCCATTGAACTAGAAGTTAAGACTGCCACGAGGCTACTTTGAATTGCTTATGCCTGTGAATTAAAAGGCAAAAAGGGGAGTTACTATGCTGGCTGGGGTGATTAATCCTGACTACCAAGGAGAATTTTGACTGCTACTCCACAGTAGTTAATGGAGGTAAGGATTACTATGTCTGGAGTATAACAGATTCCTTAGAGTATCTCTTAGTATTACTTACTATGAACTGTGGTGAAAGCCAATGGAAAACTACAATAACCAAATTCAGGCAGACTACTAATGTCCCATATCTTTGAGGAATGCAGTTTGGGTCACCCCAGCTAAAGTACCATAACTAGTTGAGGTACTTGCTGAGGTCAAATGGAACATAGAACAGATCATGAAAGAAGGTAATTAATTATGAATATCAGTATCAGCTATGGCCATGTAACCAGTTACAGACATAAGGAATATAATTGTCATGAGTATTTCTTATTTTGTTATCAATGTTTTTTAATATGTTTGTATGTGTAAAATCTTTTTTTCCCTCTTATCTTCCTATCATGTAAGATGTATTGACTTTATATCATAGTATTATAGTATTGTTAACTTTATATAATAGTATTTAAGTTTCTGAATATCAAAGATAAGAGTAACATTACTCAAGGACTTTAAATCTTCAACTAGGGAAAGAGTTATTGCATTTTTGCTTGTGCAAAGGCTAGTTGTATCATGTTAGATCAAAGTAGAACCTCATTATTTTCTTTTTTAGGAGTTTGTTTTAAGAAGATGTGTCTGGGTGCCAAATTGATAAAGGGTGTACCTTTTATGTGTCAACTTAGCTAGGCCACAGCAAACACATATTTGCTCAATCATTATTCTAGATGTTTCTTTGAGGGTATTTTTAGTTGAAATTAACATTTAAAGTAGTAGACTTTGAGTAAAGCAGATTACGCTCCAAATATCTGTGGGCCTCATCAAATCAA
Organism: Saccopteryx bilineata; assembly: GCF_036850765.1. Taxonomy (NCBI): domain Eukaryota; kingdom Metazoa; phylum Chordata; class Mammalia; order Chiroptera; family Emballonuridae; genus Saccopteryx; species Saccopteryx bilineata. The sequence goes on from NC_089502.1 coordinate 107,184,080, forward strand.
TTAAAAGCCTTAATAGAAAAAAAATGACCTCCATGTAAGAAGATAAAATTTGGCCTCTGAACTCCAACTGCTGCTCTTTTCTGAGTCTCTAGCCTGCTGGCCTACCTTGAAGATGTTGGACTTTCCAAGTTTCCAATCACATGAGCTTATAAAGATAGATAGATAGATAGATAGATATACATATATAGTGTATATGTGCATATATATATATATGGGGGGGGAGAGAGAGAGATTCTGTTTGTTTTGTTTCTTTAGAGAACTCTGATTAATACTGCTTGTATACCCAATACCAGGCTCTCTGGTAATTCTCCCTCCCCTTGATGCAAGAAGTGTAGACCAGAGGCCTAAGGGGGATGTTTATTAAGCCCAAATTCAAATATAGTGGTACCTTGACCCACGAGCGCTTTAAATCATGAGCAATTTGAGAGACAAGCAGTCACTCGCAGGATTTTTTGCTTTAAGTCACCAGCGGATACTTAAATCACAAGCTTCCACCACACTCCACTAGATGGCCTGCCAAACCTTCTGAAAGGGAGGAAGAAACAAACTTCCATGTAAAGATTTTTGTTGAAACAGCCTCTAAGTGAAAGCGAGAAAATGTGGCAAAAATGCCAAAAGTCAGTAAAGAAAATGATGGTGATTAAGCAAAGTAAAAAAATAGCAATTAAGTGTAGTGGTAAAGTTACATATCATACATAGTGTGTAAGTTAAATTTTGCAATTAAATGTGGCATTAAGTGTGTAGAGAGTAAGTTATGTTAAGTGATGTATAGCACACAAAATGAAACCCTCCTCCTCCAGTCTCCTCCCCCTCATGTTTGCCTGACCTTGAAGGTCAATACACTTCACAAACCAGTTTATTTCTTTACATTCTGTCTTATTACATATATGTATATATGTATTTGTTATATATAAAGTATATTTTATTATTTAAAAGCATATAAAACAAAAAATTCATGTGATTTTTGGATGCCAGAATAATTAATTGCATTCCCATTAATTTAAATGGGGAAATTCGATTTGACATATGAGCAAATTGAGTCAGGAGGTTGGCCATGAAACGAATTAAACTTGTGTGTAACGGTACCACTGTATTATTACCAGTCACATTACATAACTCTCAAGCATACCTGTGATAAGACATTAAGGCAGCCAGCCCAGGCCTGCAGCCCAGGTTAAGAACAGTATACCAGAAAAAGAAAAAAAGTACAAGAGAGCATGCACTCTTACCACTTTTTTATTCAATAACTTGGACTAGACTTTCAGGTCTCCAAAGGACCCTTTCTGGCAGCCAAATGCAAGCACAGAAGTGATGGCTCAATCTGTCTCAAAGAGGTGTATCCTGTATTTCCTTACCTATTGCTTCCACACTGTTGAAATATAAGTATAAAGTAATACCCCCAAAATCCCACCCATTTTGAGGCCCTCACAGTGACAACTTTCCACATATCCCCCAAAAATGCAAAGTAAAAATTTACTCACAAACTGTGTTCTTAAAGGTCACCTGCCAAAATTAGTACTGTATACAACTTCAGGATACATTTCCCCAAAGCTGATGATTGAGATTATACTCTGAAGAGTTCTTGTTAGCACCCTCAAAACTTTAAAGAAAATAAAATTGAATTTAAAAAAAACAGCTAAATCAGTTTCCATGTTATACCTGGACCAAAAAGCCTTGAAAATTTAGTTTTTAAATGGAACACCATTGTGCATTTGATCGTATACATGATTACATAAACACCAAAGAACCATGCTTATTTTACATAGTCCAATTAAATTACAGTTGCAGAAAGACTCATACTACAAATAGAAGAGGTCATGTGGATTAAGGTTACCTCTCAGAAAAGAGCCGGAAATGTGATTTCCAAAGCACACCTGACATATTTGCATTGGGTCCTCCTCCCCCTGAAACCACAGCCCCAACCTGCATTGCACCAGACACATCTGCATTGCAACTGAGTAAAATGATCTCTGTAGACGCCTTGTTCAGTATAGCTACATACTAGATCAGGGGTCTCAAACTCAACTCAGCATGTGGGCCGCAGAGCAAGATCACAGCCGTTCGGCGGGCCGCACTAGGTCTACAAAAGGCAACTGTTACGCAACACTTTTCTCACTGCAGTTGAAAACAAAAAAAAATCAGTACAACAAGCACAATCGTACATGCAGTTAACTCAGTGTCACAAAACGACCAGAAACTGTAGTTCGCATCACAACTGCTGTTAACTAAGCTAATATCTAGCTAGGATGCTAGAGAAATGAAAAATACAAGTAGGCCCCTAGGCTTACTTAATTTTATCCAAAATATTTTGAACTTCGTGGATTAGTCTGCGGGCTGCACAAAATTGTTCGGTGGGCCGCATGCGGCCCGCGGGCCACGAGTTTGAGACCCCTGTACTAGATACACTGTCCATTTTAAAGGAATGAATACATCAATACATCTTGGAACGGAAGGAGAACTATCTGTTTCTGCTTTCTGCATCCTGACAAGTAGATAAGTTATTCCTGTTTTACAGTTGAAGTAAATCTAAACTACAAGTCACGATTATTGAAATGGCTTTATCATGGATTTAGTGCTGCAGCAACAATGATGTAAGGAATCAAATGGTTCCCATGAATACATATGGAGTGGATAAAACAAATGATAAGTTGGGTAATCACATAGATAGATATAGAAATATGTCAAGAAATAGTCACGATTTAAAAAAAAATCACATAGCTGAAATATTTAGATCAGTGGTAGTCAACATGGTCCCAATAGTCCACTAGTTGGCGTTCCAGCTTTCATGGTGGGCGGTAGCAGAGCAACCAAAGTATAAATAAAAAGATAAGATTTAACTATAGTAAGTTGTTTTATAAAGATTTATTCTGCCAAACTTAGCAACAATCCAACATAAAGTACTTGGTAAGTATTATATGCTTTAACTTGCTGTAACTCTGCTTTATAAATTTTATAAAGTAAAGTTACTTCCCTACTTTATAAATCACCATTACTGTGGAACCAGTGGGTGGTTAGAAAATTTTACTACAGTCCGGCGAGCGCAAGCCGGCGGAGGCCGAGCGCTACAAGTTGGAACGCCTGGCAGAGGCAGAGAAGTCCCAGCTGATCATGCAGCCGGAGGCCGAAGCGAAGTCTGTGAAGATGCGGGGGAGGCGGAGGCCTTCGCAGTCGAGGCGCGGGCGCAGGAAAGGCCGAGCAGATGGCCAAGAAGGCAGAGGCGTTCCAGCTGTACCAGGAGGCCGCGCAGCTGGACATGCTCCTGGAGAAGCTTCCCCAGGTGGCAGAGGAGATCAGTGGTCCCTTGACCTCTGCCAAAAAGATCACGCTGGTGTCCAGTGGAAGTGGGGCCGTGGGGGCGGCCAAAGTAACCGGGGAAGTACTGGACATCCTGAGCCGCCTGCCGGAGAGCGTGGAGAGACTCAACGGCGTCAGCATCTCCCAGGTGAACCACAAGCCCCTGCGAACGGCCTGACACCCTCCCCCTTCGCAGGTGCCCAGCCTCGTGGTTCAAGTTGCCCGAATGGTGCCCTATTGCGTGTGTTTCAGCTGATCTCCCAGAGCATGTCCTTTGACGGTGGGGCTCCGCCCCTCGTCTCTCCTTGCCAAATAGCCCGTGCCTTGCCTGGGAGAGGGAAGGGTCGCTCCCCTTCCGGGTCCCACACTACCAACCGAGACTGCCAGCCCCCCGAGGGTTCCGTGCCAGCATTCTGATAACCCCACCCCCAATTTGTTTAACTTCCTAAGTAAACTACGCTGAACCTGTAAAAAAAAAATTTTTATAAAAAAAAAAAGAAAATTTTACTACTGAGATACAAAAGTGGGCGATAGGTATAAAAAGGTTGACTACCCCTGATTTAGGTAACTGTACAGAACAAAATCCTGAAAATGAAAGGAAAATTGGGGATGAGGGCACAAGGTGAAGAGACTTGGGTGGAAAATTAAAGGGATATAAGAATTCTCATTTCCATGCTGCAGTTTTGGTGAAGAGAGTCATCTGCTCTACTCCATTCCTATCATACTGTTTTTTCTCACACTATTATGGAAATAAGTCTTTGGGGTACAGGTAATTTTCAGTAAATTCCTGTGGTGACGGCAATAAGCTAAACAAAGGTAGAACCGCTGAAATCAATCTCTTATTTTCTTTTTTTTTTTTTTTTTTTTTTTTTTTTTTTGTATTTTTCTGAAGCTGGAAACGGGGAGAGACAGTCAGACAGACTCCCGCATGCGCCCAACCGGGATCCACCCGGCACCCCCACCAGGGGCGATGCTCTGCCCACCAGGGGACGATGCTCTGCCCCTCCGGGGCGTCGCTTTGCCGCGACCAGAGACACTCTAGCGCCTGGGGCAGAGGCCAAGGAGCCATCCCCAGCGCCCGGGCCATCCTTGCTCCAATGGAGCCTTGGCTGCGGGAGGGGAAGAGAGAGACAGAGAGGAAGGAGGGGGTGGGGGTGGAGAAGCAAATGGGCGCTTCTCCTATGTGCCCTGGCCGGGAATCGAACCCGGGTCCCCCACACGCCAGGCCGACGCTCTACCTCTGAGCCAACGGCCAGAGCCAATCTCTTTTATTTTCTTCCAAATGCAAAGGCAGATGAGTAAGGTTTGGTAAATGGCAAAGTCACTGGTTAATGAGATTAATCAGATCTCGTGTCCTGACAGGGGATAGTTTCTTGCAGAAGGGGGTGAAGGAGGTAGTTCTGCTCCGCACTCAACAATGGCCACATCTCTACCTGTAACGATTTGACAGCTTCCGTGTCCACTACTTTGGTAGCCATGACCAAGAACTGGAGCATCAGGAAGAGTTCTTCGGGAAGCTGGCCACTGGTTCTCCTGCCTGTGGCTGTCGGCCTCCCAGGAGTACTTCTCCAGAGTGTGAGTATGCTCCGGGAGGAGCTTGGCAGTCAGTGGTTGCAGGAGCAGCAGCAGCACGCAGAACACCTCGCAGCGGACGACCACCTCCCAGAAGGCGCCCAGTAAGGCACCACAGGGCGCGGCCACAGAGCCAACAATCAAAGGTCGCAGCGCAGCGGGCAGCACCCATGCAGCGCGGGTCTGAGCTGGGGGTCTTGGTGGCTTCGGTTGCCACTGGAGCTGCAGCGGGAGCAGCGGTGGTGGTGGCGGCGGCTACACAGAGTGGCTGCAGTACTCCCACGCCAGGCGCTGCATGCGCGCGAAGATCTCCAAGGTGCCACTAGTCGCGCGCCAGGAGCTGGCAGGAGGTGGTGTCGCCTACTTCTTGCTGCGTGGCCAAAGGCAGCTGGGGCAGGTGCAGATGGGCGGCTCGCTGAAAATGGACCGCAACAGCGGCCGGCTGATCCAGGTTGCGCAGGTAGGCAGCCAGCTCGAGGCAGAGGGCAGCTGCGGCAACAGGTTGGCCCAACTCAAGGTGCACACGCACTGCGGCACCGAGAGTGCTGGCAGCAGCCTGCAGCGGCTCTCCGTAGGCAGCGGGGCAGACCAGGCGCTGGCGCGCGTCACGCTCCTGCCGCAGGAAGAGGCGGGCGGCCTCGGTGAGCACCAGAGCTTCCCTTGGTCCCTGGAAGAACGCCTGATGGCAGCGCGCCACCGCCAGCTGGCACCAGGCCGCGTATGGCAGGCACTCCTGCGCACAAATCACAGCCCAGCTGCTCGAACTGCTCGCTGGCCTCTGCTACATTCGGCTTTCTCAGGAACTGTTTCCTGGGCTTCTTCGACACCTGATGGTACCTGGCCAGGAAGTCCCCAGCCTCGGGACCCAGGCCCCCCGCCGCCGCCAAGTCCGCTTGCTGACGCCGCCATGCTCCCAGCCCAAGCACTTCCGAGCACGCTTACGCAGCTGGACGTGCGGGTGCTGGCTGCTCGCTGCGACGCGCCCTGCGTTCAGCTCACTTAGGCCACCGGGGGACTGTGCCCTCACCCAAGCCCCGCGCCCCCTTGTTGCCTTGGTGATATAAAAAATATCGTCCTCCTGGGGTGGGACCTGGCCTGATACAAAGAGCAGAGGCCAATCACGGATCCAGGGGCGGAGCGTAACCAGGCGCCCTCTGTTGCTAGGTGGCAGCTTGTTTACCAAGGTTGCTAGGGTGTCGCCTACCATTTTTACCCATAATGAGCCAAAACTAAATTTGTGATTCTACGTGACCCTAATTTCAAGTTTTCATCTTTCTTCTTTATTACCCCCCCATCATGCCTCAATCTTCCTGTCAAAGCCCCATTAGAGTCATTCCAGCCGTTCTTTCTACCCCTCTATCCAGCAAGCACCAGGTTGGCATTGCACATTCACTCTATCACGATCCCTTGGTCATGGTCTTGCACTCCACTGCGATGACCACCATCCTTCTGAGTACTTTACCGGGCTCTGACTTGCTCAGAGGCAATGGAGTAGTCCTCCATACCCCAGCATCGCCTCCACCCCAGCCAGCCTCTCCCACCCAGGGCCAACCTCTGCACTGTCCCCATGAGAGGCCATCCCCTCCTGTCGTCCCTGACTCCACGCCCACCCCCAGGAAGACACCACTACCACCCGCATTCCTCCAGTGAGTTATTTCCCACAACCACCCCCTACACAAAGGGACTGAAACAGGCATGTGGGTTTCTTTAAACAATTTATTTTCAATGACTTTAACCAAGGCACCAGACAGCCTGGGCTGCGGGGCTGTGAGCGGGCCTGGCATCCTAGGGGGGAGGCCCCAGGGAACCCGCGTCACGTTGGGCAGCTACTCGGAGCCAGGGGCCACCTGGGAGATGGTAGCGCTTCCCAGGAAGGCGTTGAGCAGTGGGTTGTTGTGGATCACCATGTCCAGAAGCTGTGGAGTGATGCGTCTGTAGCCAAGTTTCTGGGCTTCGTCGCCTGCCAGCTCCAGGACCGTGGCGGTGAGGTACTCGATGATGGCCGCCAGAAAGACTGGTGCAGACGAGCTCAGGCGCTGGGAGTAGTGGCCTTCCCGCAGGAGACGCTCCAGATGACTCACACAGAAGGACAGCTCAGCTCTGACGGTGCGGGCGCAGGTACCGGTCCGCCTGTTGGGACGGGACGACCCTCTACGGCTCCTTCGTCCGGACATGCTGCGCGTCGTGTGCTCCGACAGGCCTAGTAGCTCTGCTGTGCGCTGGGGTGTGCTGCAATATGGTGGTGCCGTCAAGTTCTGTTAGGTGCCGTTAGGGAGCGTTAGGGGGCGTTAGGGGCCGTAAGGTGCCGTTAGGTGCCGTTAGGTGCCGTTAGGTGCCGTAAGGTGCCGTGAGATGCGAAGCGCCAGTTGGTCCCAACGTCCAAAGAAAGCCAGTAAGCAGGCCCTGTGCATCTAGCAGCCATGAGCCAACGCCTCATTGGTTGAAGCGTAAATTCTGTGAGGTTACTGCTTTCCTATTGGCCCCGGCGCACCAGCTTAGGCCTGCAAATAAATGGCGCTGGTAGCAGCCTGCTCACCCTGTTCACTGGACCCTCTCTTTGAGAGAACTCTCACTTTCCACTGGAGGGGCAATTTGTGCAGGAAAAAAAACAACAAATGTGTACAATCCAGTGACACCAGGTAAACAATGGTGGTTGTGGACAGCCATCACAACTATCTACTTCCAAAACGTTGAACCCCCCCAAAAGAAACGCCTGTGCCCGTCAGACAATCAGTCCCCACTGCACCCTCCTTTCCCCACCCCCCACCGCAACATCCCCTCTCCGCCTACCCTGGACCCCAGGCAACCACAAACTTTATTTCTGTCTATAAAGGTTTGCCTGTTCTGGAAACTTCTTAAAGAAGGGAGGAAGTCTGCAATAAATAGATGGCCTTTTGCGCCTGGCTATTTCCACTAAGCATAATGTTCTCATTACAATTTATTCATGTGCTAGCATGAATCAGCATACGTCGTTCCTTTTCATGACTGAATAATATTCCATTGTATTGATAGGCTACATGGTGTGCATCCATTCATCACTTGATGTATGTTTGTGTAATTTCCACCTTTTGGCTATTGTGAGTAGTGCTGCAATGAACATTCTTGTACAGGGTTCTGTTTGCACACCTGTTTTCAGTTCTTTGGAGTATATACCTATAAATAGAATTATAAGTTTATTTATGAACTTGATTTTATTCCATTGATCTAAGTGTCTGTCCTTATAGTAGCACCACATAGTTTTGATAACTGCAGCTTTATACTAAGTTTTGAAATAGGGAAGTGTGAGTCCTCCAAGCTTTTTCCTTTTTCAAGAATATTTTGGCTATTCAAAATCTCCTGAAATTACATCTGAATTTAGGATTGGTTTTTACATTTCTACAAAACAAATTATTGATTTCTGCAAAACAACTGATAGTGATTGCATTTAATCTATTGATAACTTTGGGTAGAATTGCCATCTTACAATATTAAAACTTCCAATTCATGAGTGCTGATATTCCATTTTTTAAGTCATCTTAAATTTTTATCAGTCATTTTTAATTTTTTTGATAGCTTTCAGTGCACAAGCTTTGCACCACCTTGGCTAAATTTATTCCTGTCTATTTTATTTCATTTGATGCTATTTTAAACAGAATAGTTAATTTCATTTTAGATTTTTCATTGCTAGTTTATAGAAATACAAGTGAATTTTGTGTATTGTTCTAGTATTCTGGTATTTTGTTGAATTTGTTTTTTTACCTTAATGGTGTTTTGTGGATAATTTAGGGATTTCTAATATTGTATATAAGATCATATCATCTGAGAACAGAGGTAGCTTTACTTTCCAATATGGTTGTCTTTTATTTTATTGATTAATTTATTTATTTTCCTATCTCATTATTCTGGCTAGGAATTCCATTAGAATCTTGAATAGAAGCAGTGAAAGCAAGCATTCTTGTCTTGTTCTTGATGTTAGGGGAAAAGTTTTCAGTCTTCCACTATTGAGTATGACATTAGCTTTAAGTATTTTATAAATGTCTCTCATTATGCTGAGGAAATTTTATTCTATTGTTAGTTTTCTGAGTTTATTTATTATAATGAAAGGTTGCTGGATTTTGCTGAATGCTTTTTCTGCATCAACTGAGATGATCATGAGATGATTTCTATTTTTCATTCACTAATGTGGTATTGATTAACCAATTTTCTTATGCTGAAACATCATTGCATTCCTGTGATAATTCCTACCTGAACATGGAATGTAATATTTGTAATATACTCTGGATTCATTTTGCTAAATCCCTTTTTTTATATAAATTTTTATTAATTTTAATGGGGTGACATCAATAAATCAGGGTACATATGTTCAAAGAAAACATCTCCAGGTTATCTTGTCATTCAATTATGTTGCATACCCATCACCCAAAGTCAGATTGTCCTCTGTCACCTTCTATCTGGTTTTCTTTGTGCCCCTCCCCCTTCCCCTCACCCTCCTTCTCCTCCCCTCACCCCGTAACCACCACACTCTTGTCCATGTCTCTTAGTCTCATTTTTATGTCCCACCTATGTATGGAATCATGCAGTTCTTAGCTTTTTTCTGATTTATTTATTTCGCTTCATATAATGTTATCAAGATCCATCCATTTTGTTGTAAATGATCCAATGTCATCATTTCTTATGGCTGAGCAGTATTCCAAAGTGTATATGTGCCACATTTTCTTTATCCAATCCTCTATTGAGGGACACTTTGATTGTTTCCATGTCTTGGCCACTGTGAATAATGCTACAATAAACATGGGGGTGCATGTGTCTTTATTACCAATATTTTCAAGTTTGGGGGATAAATACCTAGTAGGGGGATTGCTGGGTCATGTAATAGTTCTATTCTTAATTTTTTGAAGAACCACTATACTTTCTTCCATAATTGTTGTACTAGATTACATTCCCACCAGCCCATGAATGAAGCTTCCCTTTTCTCCACAGCCTCTTCAATACTTGTTATAAACTGTCCTGTTGATAATACTGGGGAACAATTTTTTTTCATTTTCTGTTGCATGAGCTTTTAGAACACTTTCTATATATATCTGCATTGCTGATTTCAAATCTGAAATCCATTTTTTGGTGCATGCTCTACTTTTTATGCAATTTTAATTTCTTTTTGTTACAATTAATGGCATGCATTGGTTTTTAAACTGGAGTTAAAGGGCAATGACTCTTGGATTGAACATAACCACAAGGCAATTAATGTTTGACAAACATCACTTTTACATAATTGTGGTTGTTTTTAAATATAAAAATTATTATCTGATAAAAACATCCTCTTGTTTTGTTTTAAGATTGAATCATAGCTTCTTCGAGTAGGCGTAAATGTAAGAATAGTCCTGACACCTTCTGTTATATATGTGGCTGTTACACACTTCAACATCAAAGGCGCAATATTTCATCATTTGTGACACGTGCATATATTGCCTATTTTCAAGTTCCCCTTGGCGATCAAGACTAGAATTGGACTCCTCATATTGTGTGTCATAATTGTGAGGAAATGCCTTGTGACTGGACAAAAGGAAAACGCAAAGGAATGCCATTTGTTATTCCCATGGTTTGGCGTGAACCTAAGGACCAGAGCAGTGACTGTTATTTCTGTCTGATTCATACAAAGGACATCGGCAAGAAAAAAATGGCATATGATCGCATATCCTAATATTCCTTCAGCAATATGACCTACCCCACACTCTGAGACACTTCCGGTTCTAGTTTTCAATGGTTTTATTTCTTCTAAGAACGAAGAAAGTGAACATGGTGATCAAGTGCATTTTGATAAGATGCATGAGGAAATGGTTGTAGAATCTGAAGGGTCTTCTTCTGATGCCAAGCAGTCATTAAACCCTCAGCAGTTTAGCCAACCTGAATTGAATGACTTAGTAAGAGATTTGGGCCTATCAAAGAAAGCGGCTGAGTTATTAGCCTCCAGGCCTCAAGAAAAGAATGTACTTCACTGGTCAGCTAAAGTATCCCATTTCAGGAAACGTGAACAAATTTTTGTGAACTTTTTTTCCGAAGACAAACACTTTGTTTACTGTCATGATATCAGTAGTCTTCTCAGCCAGCTAGGTGTTACCACTTACAGTCCAACAGAATAGTGGCTATTTCTTGACAGCTCTAAACGGAGTCTGAAATGTGTTCTCTTACACAATGGTAATGTTTATGCAGTGGTTCCAATTGGTTATTCAACTCATCTGTGAGAAGATTATAATGACATAAAAATTGTCCTCGACTTTCTGAAGCATGAGGAGCATAACTGGATCATTTGTGTGGATCTTAAAATGGTAAATTTCCTGCTAGGACAACAGAGAGGTTTCAGGAAGTATCCTTGCTTTCTGTGTTTGTGGGACAGCTGAGCTTAGGAGAAACACTGGACACAGAAGGAGTGGCCGAAATGTAAAGCTCTGGAAATAGGGATGCAAAATATTGTGAATGAACCTGTAGTTAATCAAGACAGGATCATTTTTCCCCCACTTCACATCAAACCTGGCTTAATGAAGCAGTTTAATCAGGCTTTGAATAGAGAAAGTGAATGCTTTCAACATATTATTTCTGCTTTTCCTGCCTTGTCTTTCAAGAAGATAAAAGCACGTGTATTTGATTGAACCCTCAAAATCAAACCCTCATATGTGACGAAGAATGTGCCAGGAAGATGAATAAGGAGGAGAAAGCAGCATAGCAGTCTTTTGTGGCAGTTACAAAGAACTTCCTTTGCAGCAAAAAAGCAGAAAACTATGAACTCCTGGTTCAAAGGATGCTGTTGGCTTTCTGTGACATTGGATATAACATGAGCATTAAGATTCACTTCCTGAACAGTCACTTTGATAAGTCTCCCAAAAATCTTGGAGCTGTTAGTGATGAGCAGACTACTTCTGGAGCATCAAACGAGATTGTCCTCAACAAGTACACAAGTGCAAGAGCTACAGACGCAAATTTTTGCCTGAATAGAATTTAAACAAGTTTTGTGCAAATTTTATGATTAAAATGTTTAATATGTTCTATTTTGAAATTGTAGACAAATTCTGATGCAATCATATCTTTTAGTGTATTAGTGTATCTACTGCATTATATAAATTATTATATTTTCACAAAGATGATGCCCAAGAAGACATTCTACTTCAGTATGTTAAACTAAATGTTGAAAATTTTATAAGATGAAAACCTAAAATCTTGAATTGCAAAAATACTGTAGCTTACAAAGAAAAACTAATGTCAGATTTGAGATCAGCACACTCGAATTAGGTAAGAACAAGTGTTTTTGTGGATGCAACAAAAATTTTGTTCCCCAGTGTAATAACCAGTCCAACAGATGTGAGGTGGTATGTATGTCATTGTAGTTTTGATTTACATTTATCTAAGAGCTAGTGAAGATGAGCATTTTTTCATATATCTGTTGGTTATTTGTATGTCTTCTTGAGAGAAGTGTCTGTTCAAGTCCTCTCCCCATTTTTTTAATTGGATTGTTTGCTTATTTCTGGCTTAGCTTTGTCAGTTCTTTATATATTTTGGATATTAACCACTTAGCTGTTGTTAGTTAATATCATCTTCCATTTGATTGGCTGCCTGTTTGCTTCGTTGTCAGTTTCTTTTGTTGTGCAGAAGCTTTTCAGTTTGATATAGTTCCATTCATCTATTGTTGCCTTTACTTCCCTTGGTGTTGGGTCAAATTCACAAATTGTTATCTATGACCAAGATCCATGAGTTTAGTACCTATGTTTTTTTTCTTTTAAGTAATTTCTTCTTTCTGATCTTATATTTGGGTCTTTGATACATTTTGAGTTAATTTTTGTGCACAGGGACAAACTGTAGTAGTTTCATTCTTTGCATGAGGCTTTCCAATTTTCCCAGCTCCATTTATTGAATGGGCTCCTTTCCTCCATTGTGTCTTTTTGGCTCCTTTGTTGAAGATTATTTGTCCATACATATGTGGTTTTATTTCTGGGCTCTCAAGCCTGTTCAGTTGGTCTGTATGTCTGTTATTCTGCCAATACCATACTGTTTGATGATAGTGGCTCTGTAGTGTAATTTGAAGTCAGGTATTGTGATACAACCAGCTTCCATCTTTTTTCTCAGGGTTGCTTTGGCTCTTTGAGGTCTTTTATGATAACATACAAGTCTGGTGATTTTTTGGTTCTATTTATTTAAACAATGACAGTGGGATTATAATGAGGATTGCATTAACTTTTTGTATTCCTTTGGGTAATATAGTAATTGTATATGTTAATTCTTTCAATTCATGACTATAGCATATTTTTCCATTTCATTGTGTATTTTTCTATCTCTTTTAATAATATTTTGTAGATTTCAATATATAGATCCTTCATATCCTTTGCTAAGTTTATTCCTCAATATTTTTTATTTTGTTACTATTGCAAAAGGAATTTTTAAAGGTATTTTTAGAAATATCATTGTTGGCATATAGAAATTCTGTAGAGTTTTGTATATTGAGTTTGTATCCAGCGGCTTTACTGTATTTGTTAAATGTTTCTAATATGTTTTTGCTGGAGTTCTTGGAGTTTTCTATATACTGGGTCATGTCATTTGCATAAAATAATACCTTACTTATTCTTTTCTTATATGAATGTTTTTCATTTCTTTCTCTTGCCTGAATGCTCTGGCAAAGACTTCCAGTACTATATTGAATGAGAGTGAAGAGAGTGAGCAGCCTTGTCTTGTTCCTGATTTTAGAGAAAAATCTTCAATTTTTTACCATTTAATATATTATTGGCTGATGATTTGTCATATATGGCTTTATTATGTTGAAATACTTTTTCTCTACCCATTTTAATTAGTATTCTAATCATAAATGGATGTGTTATCTTATTGAATGTCTTTTCTGCATTACTGATAATAACATATGATTTTTGTCCTCTGTTTTGTTGATTTGCTGTATTACATAGATCGATTTACATATGTTAAACTATCCTTGGGGGCCTGGAATGAATCCCACCTGATCATGATGTATTATTTCTTAATCTATTGTATTTGATTTGCTAGTATTTTGTTTAGAATTTTTGCCTCTGCATTCATTGGAAATATTGGTCTATAGTTTTCTCTTTTTGTGTTGCCCTTGCCAGGTTTTGGTATCAGGTTTATCTTGGCCTCATAAAATGTGTTAGGAAGTACATACTGCTTGTTCTATTTTTTTTTTTTTTTTGGAAGACTTTGAGAATGATAGGTACCAAATCTTCTTTGAATGTTTGGTAGAATTCACTAGTGTAGCCATCTGGTCCTGGACTTTTATTTTTGGGGTTGTTTTTGATAGTTGTTTCAATTTCCTGCCTTCTTATGGGTCTCTTTAGGTTTTCCACTTATTTGTCACTCAGTCTAGAAATACTTTACAGTATAGTTATAGGAACGTATCTATTTCTTTTAGATTATTGAATTTGGTGACATATAACTTTTCATAGCACTCTACTGTGATCCTTTGTATATCTACAATGTCTGAGGTAATTTCTCTTCTTTCATTTTGGACTATGTTTACAGAGTCTTTATTTTCCTTAATGAGTCTAGAAAGGTATTTGTCAATTTTATTGATTTTTTTTTAAAAAAACAGCTCTTTGTTGTATTATTTTTTTTTTACATTTTCCTCTATTTCACTTAGGTCTGCTCTAATTATTACTGTTTTCTTTCTTCTGCTGAACTTGTGATGCTTTTTTCTTTCTTTTTTTCTAGTTCTTTCTGATTTAATGTTAGGTTGTTTACTTGGAATTGCACTTGTTTCTTGATATAAGCCTGCCATTATAAAAAATGTTCTTATTACTACTTCTGTTGTGTTGTCACTCTAGTTTTTCTGTATATATTCATTATCTCTGCTATATTTTCTTTAATGCAGTCAATATATAAAAGTATGTTGTTTAATTTCCCCATTTTTGTAGGGTTTTCTTTACTTTCTTTTTTCAGTTAAAATCTAATTTAAAAGCCTTATGGTCAGAAAATATGCTTGATATGATTTTAATGTTCTTGAATTTGTTGAGATTAGTCTTTGTTTCATAATATGGTCTATTCTTGAAAGAGTTCCATGCCCACTAGAAAAAATATATACAATCGATGTTCTGAGATGAAATGTCCTGTAAATGGCTATTATGTCTATTTGGTCCAGTATGTCATATATGGCCAATTTTCTTTACTGATTTTCTGTTTAAATAATCTATCCAAAACCATTAATGGTGTGTTGAGATCTCCAAGTACTATTGTGTTTTTCTCTATTTCTATTTTTAGATCACTTAGTAAATGTCTTATATATTTTGTTGCTTCCTGATTTGGTGCATATGTATTAAGAGATATTATGTCTTCTTGATACAGTGTCCCCTTTATCATTATGAAATGTCCATTTTTGTTTCTTGTTACCTTTGCTGTTTTGAAGTGTGCATTGTCATATATTAGTATGGCTACACCTGCTTTTCTTTGGTTATTATTTGCTTGGACAATCGTTTTTCCAATCTTTTACTTTGAGTCTACATTATTCATTGCAGCTTACCTAAGCTGTCTCTTGAAGGGAACATGCAGTTGGGTTTTGCTTTTTGATCCAGTCTACTACTCTATGCCTCTTTATTGGTGAGTTCAGTGCATTTATATTTAAGGTAATTATTAATGCTTGATGATTTGACCTATTTTATCTTTTGTTTTCTAGTAGCATTGTCTGTCCTTGGTTCTTCTCTTTCATATTTCTGTCAGTTGTTTTTGTTTGATGATATTCTATACTTTTTTTTTTGTTTCCTCTTTTTTTTAAGCTATGTCTTTCAGTATTGGTTTTTTCATGGGTGGTTACCATTATTTAGAGAAAAATATTCATATACACAAGAGTCCCTTGTCTTATAAGTTTTAGTGCTCTCCTCCCTCCTTTGCTACTTCAGATTTTTATGCTCTCCTGTTTTATGTTATTGTCACAGATTATAATAGAATAGGTTAGGTTGTTTGAACTTTCACTTATAGTTTTATGTTGTTTTGTTTTTTGTATCTGGTAGAATTATCTTTTTTAATATTCCCTGCAATGTAAGTTTTCTGGTGATAAGTTCCCTCAGCTTTTCTATGTCTGGAAAGTTTTTTATTTCTCCTTCATATTTAAAGGATAACTTTAATTGGTATATTATTTTTAGTTGTTATTTCCTCTCTTTCAGTAATTTTAATTTTTAGATCCACTTTTCTGACTTGTAGATTTTCTACTGAGAAGTCTGATGATAACCTGTTGAGCCTTCATTTATATGTTGTGTTCTTCTTTTCCCCAGGGGTCTCTAAGATTCTTTCTTTGTCATTGATTTTTGAGTTTTATTTTTATGTGCCTTTAAAAAGGCCTGTTTGGTTTGAGATAACTTGGCATTCTGTTTGTTTTTTAGATTCAAGGATTTAACTCTTCCATTAGCATGGTAATTTTATTCAATTATTTGTTTGATTAGGCTTTCCATTTCCTCTTCTCTCTCTTCTTCTTCTAATATACCCATTATTTGTTTATTGCTCTTTCTGATGGATTCAGACAATTCTAATTGAGCTCTATCATTTTTATAATTAATGAGTTTCTTTCTTTTCTCTGTAGCATCTCTAGTTGCTGGTATTCAATCTTACTGATTCCTTTACTTAACCTATTCTATTAGTAAACTAGCTACTTCATTTTTCAATACATATATTGAGTTTTCCATCTCTGCTTTTAAAGTTTCAATCTCCCTGGTAAAGTACAGTTGGTGAGATACTAAACATAATGATATGTTTATTAATGTTTTCTGAGCTCATTAAGTTCCTTATCAGTATTTTCTTACATACAAAAAATATTATCAAAACTTCAATTTTGAATTCTATGTCATTTAACTCCAATATTTCCATGTGATTGTGCTTGCTTTCTAGACATTTTTCATTATCTTTCTATACTGTGTCTCTTTCTTATGTAGCCATAGTATTAGTTTTCTTCTTCCTTGATGGCGTTTGAGAGTGGTATTTTTTAAAAAATCAAACAGAAAACAACTTAAAAATTTTAAAAACCACAAAATAACAAGGAACAAATACCAAAAATTATAAAAATAAAAAACTCCCACAAAACAATTAAAATGAAATATAGATATTAAAGAAAAATAAAATTCAAAAGAGAAAAACAAAAATATTTCGTTTCAAGATGTTTTTCTGGGGTTTTTTTCAGTAGGTGGTACTGGATTATAAGTTTTAGCTGTGTCAAATTCTGGTCTGAACTCTCTGAGATGTTACTGTCCTGCTGATAGAGGCAGTGCTACTGTCATGATAATGGGTGGGGCTTGGTGTGAGGATTTTAAAGCTTTAGCAATGGCTATCTCAGGCTTTTAGTGGCTCCTCCTCACATCTCAACAGACCAGGGGACCAAACACCTCTGTTCTTCATGGGAAAGACTGGCCCTGTATAACTAGCTATGTTGTATGTCTCTGCTACTCTCCTACCCCTCGAGGGAAGGAAGGCATTTTCTGGGTGGCTGGGGAGCTGCACTTTGTTTTCTCTTTCTCTGTGCTTAGTGTGTGCTGCCTTCAGACCATGGGAATGCTGGTTGTGACTTCTCATTCTTCAGCAGCTTTGGTTTAGTATCTCGCCAACTGTCTCCTAATATCTCTGCTCCTTCCAGCAGACAGAAACCCAGACAGACTGGGTGTCTATAGTCTCCAGAGCCCAACCACAAGTACATCTTAAATTCCACCCCCATTCTCAACCCTTCCCATCTTTAGTCAGTCCCACACAGATCATGTCAGGCAAGCCTGCTAACCCAGCTGGGGTTCATTTACACAATAAAATACTACTCAGCCATTAAAATAATCGAAATCTTGCCTTTTCTGACAGCATAGATGGACCTGGAGATTATTGTGCTAAGTTAAACAAGCCAATTAGAGAAAGACAAATACCATATGATCTCACATATATGTGGAATCTAATGAATAAAATAAACTGACAAACAGGAGAAGCAGAGGCATGAATACATGGAACAGACTGACAGCTGTCAAGAGAGAGGAGGGACTGGATGAAAGAAGGTGAAAGGATTAGCCAAAAAACATATATACATAACACATAGACACATACAACAGTATGGTGATAGCCAAAGGGAAAGGCAGATGGGGGCTAGATGGAGGTAGGCAGAGGTGGGGAAAATGAGGACAGAAAGAGATGTTGCTAGGGGCAGAGTGCCCATGATCTGTTGGGTGGATGGTGGTTTGTTGAGTTGTGCATTTAAAACCTATATGGTTTTGCAAACCAATGTCATCCCAATATATTCAATTTAAAATAAAAAAATTAAGTGTACACTTAAAATGAGTCAGTTTTAAAGTATGTAAATTATATATCAAAACAGAATTCTATTTTTTCCATGATTTTTTCGTTATATATAATTCTTCCACTCTCTAACCTCTAATACCCCTGACAGCTGTTAGCCTGTTCCCTATGAGTCTGTCTCGGTTTTGCTTGTTAGTTCATTTTGTTCATTAGATTTCACATATAAGTGAAATCATATGGTACTTGTCTTTAAAATCTTTAAAACATCTTGGAAAACAAAATAATGAAAGTTCATCACTTTCATAGTTCAATAGACATCATACAGAGCTCATTAAGCTTCTGTATGTTGTTGTGGCTGTTTTGATGATAAGAGTGGTGAGATTCCCATGAAACCTGAGAGTTAAGCAATGGTTTGAATCTTTTAAAACAAAAATTAAAAATCAATATAAAATGATATTTCTTGCTTTAAATTTGGAGTAGCATTGAGGGGCAAACAGAAGTGGATAGCTTTAAAAAGTATCCTGGATGCAGAAATGACAAGATTTTGTACTGGTTATATACAAGGAATGGGGAAGAGTAAGGATGCCTCAAACTTAGCATACTTAAAGTTGAATTCTTCTTGTACTCCCAAACTTACTACTCCCCTGTACTTCCAGTCTCAGTGAGTGGATTAGCATCCTGGCACAGAATACATTCATTGATTATCTTTGAAGTGAAAGAATGAATGAACAAAGTAAAAATATAACCAAAGCACTCACCAGGTCCTGCCAAACAGCCAGTCCTAAACTGACGCACAAGGTTGGTCAGCAGA
Source organism: Saccopteryx bilineata (assembly GCF_036850765.1). Classification (NCBI taxonomy): domain Eukaryota; kingdom Metazoa; phylum Chordata; class Mammalia; order Chiroptera; family Emballonuridae; genus Saccopteryx; species Saccopteryx bilineata. The sequence goes on from NC_089502.1 coordinate 107,202,990, forward strand.
TGTCTATCACAATTTCCCTGTCATTTACCAGCCATTTGGGAAAGCAGCATGTCCCATGCTCTGAAGAACACCAATCTCCATGTCGGGTATTCCTTGTCTAGCATATGCAGGTGTGGCACAGACAGGGTTTTACCAAGAACCCCTAATTCTTTCTTTACATGATATCAATGGCAGGTGTATGTATAGCCCTCATGAACATGGGAAATATTTGGTGTTGTAGAGAGTCACAAAAGTGTCCAAATGGTAGGTCTATGTTCACTTTGGCTCCAATCAGAAAAATTCTTTCTACCAAAGAGGTTAATTAATCCATCCCCACCCCCCATTCCTGGAAGTCAGAAAACACAGTGGCTAGAAACACTGAAGTCACTTATTGATCATTCTAAATATTTTACTGTTGCTGCCAGGGTTGACAAGTATAGATACACAAATAATTGTGGTTCCTAACACAGATGCCAAAAAAGAAAGTGGTCTATCCTGGTCCACATTTTCCAGATAAGAATGAGGTGTGACACTCAAAAGATACCCCCAAACTCAACCTCCCCAGCGAACATTCCCTGGTTAAGAAGAGAAGTGAAATTTGAAAACTAGAAGGGAAATCTCTTTGTGTAAGCTGTAGATTTGGAGGTGAAGACATTTGATGAAGTATACTTTTTTAACTCCCTTTTAGTTAGTATCATTAGATAAACATCCTTTTCAATGACAAAACCCAAGTCATTTCTGGCCCTTTTCCTGGAAGAGCTTTTTGCTTCTGTCAGGTTACAGGAACAACAAGAGGCCATATTCTGGGCATGGAGCCCAGGACTTAAAGGGAGGCTGTAGAGAACATCTGTTGTGCTTGATATATAGAAGCCAGAACTGTGTGTGAGTATTTGTGTTTGTTTCTCCTATGCTGACTCATGGCATTGAAACCTCTGTGGAAACACCCCCACTCTTCTAGCTAGCCAGTTTATTCATGCCCTTTTGGCTCCTCCTTGATTCAAATGATAGGTCAAGAGAAAGAAGGAAAACGAATTCAAGAGTTGCTCTCAAGTATCTAGAATTCTCTGCCTCCCACCGCTTGAGAATAAAAATTGGCCCCAGCTCTCACTCAGTTTATTAAAAACTGAATTGTCTTCAAAGTGCTAACTTTATTTGAGCCTTTGGATAAAACTAAAAGAAAAGACTTAACAAGTAATTGTGGATTGTGCAGGAGTCAGGGGCTGGCAACTGGCAGTGAAAACAGAAAGATGGCAGGCCTGAAGCCCAACATTCAAGCAGACCCTGAAATTGAGCTTTTTGTGAAGGTAAGTTTTCTAGGTATAATAACAGAATACAGAATATATTATTTCTTGACAGTGGGCCTCACCTTCATTTTAAAAAGTCAACATTTGGGCTAGAGATAGGAAATAATTTTGTAATTGTATATCTATTCTGAATCCTAGAAGGATGCTTTTGTGTTTAGTTGTTCTTAGATAACAATAGGAAAACATCTCACCTGGAAAAGGCAAGGAGATATGATGGAAAGAACACTGAACTAATTGGTAATTAGGGCAACTAAGTTGTGTTTAGTGATTTCCAATGTAACCTTGGACAAATCCTTCCTACCCTCTCGACTTTTGTTTTTCCATCTATACAATGAAGGAGGCTTACAAAATGACCTTTAAAGGTTTTCCTATCTTTTCTGTTGCAAGAGATAGGTTTTTGGAAGGCCTGAATGGGAGAAGAGATCTAAGAATAGCCTGAGAGACCCATTCCCACAGATAGCCTAGACAGTGCTTTCTAAAATTCTCCCACAATGGGCAAACATCACAACAGGCACAATTGGACAGTATCGGAGAAAAAAGCCAAGAGTTTGTTTTGTGAGAAGGCATTTTTAGTATGCTATGCTTCTTTATGGTCTGCTTTGGTGTTTTGTTTGTTTGTTTTGTCTTATTTTTCAGAAAAGTCCTTTGGAAACCCCCTAAAGCAAGAGAAAGGAACATGTCTTTCTAAATTAGCTTATCAAGAAAAGTACAATAAATAATTGTGTATGGGTTATTCTAAGTATAAATTACATAGTTTCCTAAATCTTTGCTTATATTAACTATTTTTTTCTCTGTACTTTCATTAACTGTTGGAAGTATTCAGGGTGATAATAATAACAAACTCATATCATAGCTGGTGTTTTAAAATAATTTATATATATTTTAAAATATATATAAAGAGAGAGAGAGAGAGAGAGCTTCATTTAGTGATAACAACAACTTAGGAGATATAGTACTAATAGTAGATCAGTTGTAACAGTACTCATCATTGTAGTAATGTCGTACTCATCGATTTTAGATAAGTAAGCTAAGGCAATAAAGTTTAAGCAACTTGCCTCTGAAACTATATAGCCTCTTGATGACATACAAAAACATAAAATAAGGTATGCTTACCAAATATTACCTTAAACTTCCATTGGCCAAATAGTTTTACAATAATTTTAAAATATTTAACAACTGGAAACATATACACCAAGGACATAATCAACCTGCATTTTCAAAATTATGAGAGACCCTTGGATTTTTGCATCGCAAAGTAATCCAATAAGTCTTTGCATAAGACCCACTTCTCCTGTCTTTGTATTCTGTCAAAACATGTTACGGTTCAGACATGATATAAATAAACCTTAATTATCTAACTGGCCTTTTATATCCACCAATTCCAAACCAGAGATAATGTATTTTCATACAGTAACTAAAGTATTTATTTTGTCTAAACTGTTTATTCCATCTAATCACAGTGATTGGCATTGATCTGTGTGTTTATTGTCATAGACTTCCCATATTTGGGTAGTAATCTGGACAAGAGAAGTTAGAAAATCATACATTGGATGAGAAAATGTTGAATTAAGGAAAAACTTTCACATAAAATAACTAATCATTTATTATTTACTATATAGTAGACAATGTGCTAAGTGGTTTATTATTAACCATATTTTATGGATAAGAAACTAAAACAAAAAGTAACAAAGTAACATTGTCTAAGGTCAAATAGCTAGTGAATGACAGAGTTAGGATTCTGATCCTATAAAAACAATATTTAATCTTATTCAGTTGTTTTCAATTTGGCAAGCCTTTTACAAAATTTTTCTAGAATTTCATCAGATGCAATTCTCTATATGTAAGCTTATCTAATGACATTGATAAAAATTAAAGATCTTCTGGAAGAATCTTGAGCATCATCTGGTCCAGGTTTTTGTTTTGTTTTGCTTTAAGATGTGTTCCATATATCTCTAGAATTTTAATACAAGATAGTGGAAGGAAGCACAGAAATTGAGAGGAATGAAAAATGTTAATGAGTAACTTTTAAAATCATTGCTCTGCCAATGGTTACCTCATTTATAGATAATATGGTATCATTCTAAAGATTAAATGAGTTTGTAATTTCCCCAGTTACTTATGGCTGTATCTTAACCCTTTGAGTAGTATGAACATTCATGTACATCCTCGTGCCTCCTTACCATCCAGAGTATGATTGATTTATTTTAAAAATGTGTAAGGCAACATTTAAAAAAGGCAAATGTATGTTTTTCTTGTTTCCATAAATTGGTTATCAAACAAAAAAGATTTTAATTTAATAAAACTGGAACTGGAACTAATTTCATTTTTTTGGAAAAAATACTCCCGGAGGTCAGGGAGCATGAAAAATCCACCACTCAAAGGGTTCAAAACCCTACCGTAACTTTTCCCCCATGCCCTGATGGGATTCCTATAAAAGATTAAGCACTTTCCTATCATAATTAAGAATTTATATTACACTACCTATGTGTTCCATATAGTCAGTGAAACATTGCCTTTCAGCTCTGTATGATTTGGTCAAAATTTACATCCAGGCACTAAAACAAAAGATTTTCTATCACACATTTTATTTTATTTTAAATGCAATGCAAAATTTATCTTACTGGTTTGTTGTTCATGGTCAAATAAAGTTTTTGTGTTTTCTACCAAACACTCTTAAATTAAATTTTAGTAGGTTTATACATAACATTATAGCATCTAACATTTGGGCCAAATATCTGAATATAATATTTTGTCAAAAACATTTTGTCTATGTGGAAAAGAAGAAAGAGATGATACTGTACTTTGAATGTTCAGACCATTTCAAACTCTCCTAGAAGTATTATAACAACTGATTAATTTTTTTTAAATCTAACAAAACTATTATGACCATTGTTAGAGGAGAAGAGGGTTGGGGGCTGGGTGAAAAAGGTGACGTGATTAAGCAAAGAAAAAAAAAACTTATTGACACAGACAACAGTGTGGTGATTGCCAGAGGGAAATGGCGATGGAGGGAAGTAGAAGAGGGTAAAGGGAGGATAAATGGTGATGGAAGGAGACTTGAGCTGGTGAACACATTATACAATATACAGATAATGTATTATAGAATTGTATACCTGAAACTTACATAATTTTATTAACGAATGTCACCCCAATAAGTTTAATTTAAAATAATAAAAAGAAAACTATTACATGTGAGAAAGTGGTGTTAAAGGGTATGGATTTTAGAGTAGATAGTACTGGATCTGCTACATGAAAAAAGCACATATTTATCAACTCTTGTCTAGATGAGTGTGCTTGAATAAGTCAGTTCCTCTGGGTCTCAATTTCCTCATCTGTAAAGCACGAGTAATAATAATCTACCTCACAGGATCATCTTCAATGTGAGGAATAAACAACACAAATATGTAAAACACAGTATTTGGTAACATAGTTAACATAATAAATGTCAGATATTGTGGCTATTACTATTTTTTATGTTTAGAAACTTAGATCACAAACATAAGGAGAAATAACTTGTTTTGGTAACTGACCACATCCTATATTTGCCAACTAAAGACACTTAAGAGGTAAATACTTCATCAATCAGGCTAGGAAATTTATGTTCTAACATTTTATGTGATGGCACTTTAAATCAGCACATTGTAAACAGAAAAAAAAAAACACTACACTTTTCCTGTAAAACTTTACTGCGTTTCCTCCATACCTCACTGTTTTGCCTTTCCTTTAGCCAAAGGTGACCCACCCTTCCTGCTCTATCATGAGTTTATTTTTCTTCCTGCTTCCCACCCTAATCATGTTTCCACACAACTAATGCCAGTTCTGATTGCATCCTTAGTATGACTTCTGTTACAAAAGAAATGTAGCTACTAAGGTTTGTTGCCTTTTCCCATACCTCTTCACTCCATGACATCACAAAACAGCAACAATAAACACTATTTTCTCTGTTGTATCCACTGTCAGGGAAAGAAAAATTTACCTAAAATTTTGAATTATGCCCATGGCTTCTCAGACCTTAATATTACTAGTAGAAATGACAGATCAGAGAAGCTGTAACATGAAATATCTTTTTTATTTTTTTTAGATGTTATTCATTTTTAGAGAAAAGGAAGAGAGGGAAAGGGAGAGGTAGAGGGAGAGAAAGAGAGAGAGAGAAGGAGGGGGGGATAGGAGCAGGAAACATCAACTCCCATATGTGCCTTGACCAGGCAAGCCCAGGGTTTCGGACCGGTGACCTCAGCATTCCAGGTGGATGCCTTATCCACTGTGCCACCACAGGTCAGGTCTGAAATATCTTTTATTTCCTTCTGTAGACTGAAGCAAAAGAGGGGAAAATAGATTCAAGAGATGAGAGATGCTGATGTGTTGGACTTGGAAAACTATTACCTAACAGTGTTAGACAGATAATAAGCATCAAATAAACATTGAATCCATCTCTCAGGTACCCCTTTTCCATGTTCATACCCTTACCTTTGTCATTGCAATGTCTGCAACCTCTTCATAATCACTTCTTTGAGGGTTTTATTTAGTTATTGATTTATTTTGGTCTGCTTTTGGAAATTTTCTATTTTAGTATATTTTATTAAAGTATAATTTGCATAAAATAAGATGCACTTATTCTATGTGTATCCAACGACTTTTGACAAATGTAAACACACAAATTACCACCACCCCAATCAAAATATAGAATATTTCCATCATCTCAAAGTTCCCTTATGTCTCTTTCCATTCAGTCAATGCAGTCAATCTTTCTCACCCCTATCCTGGAAGGCAATCACTGATCTGCTTTCCATCAGGATAAATTGATTTGTATTTTCTAAAATTTTCTATAGATGGAATCATGCAGTTTGTACCCTTTTGGTTGTATGGCTTCTTTCACTCAGCAAAATTATTCTGAGATTGGCCCATATTGTGTGCAAAATTAGCTTTTTTTATTGTTGAAGTATTCACTTACATGGATGTACTGTATTTTTTTTTTTCATCTATTAACCCACTGAAAGACATTTGGGTGATTTCAAGTTTTGGGCTATTGTAAATAAATTTGGTATAAAAATTCATATACATATCTCTCTAGGGCCATATGCTTTGGGTAAATATGTAGAATTAAAATTACTGGATCGTATGGTAGATAACATTTTTAACTTTGATAACTCTTTATAAAGCATTACATTATTTTACACTTCTAACAACATTGTGTAAATTCCACTTGCTCCACATTCCTTCCAATGCTTGGTATGGTCAATCTTTTTAGTTTCAGCTATACTAATGTGTGTGTAATGATAGGTTTAATTTGCATTTTCCGGATGACTAATGATGTTGAGCATATCTTCATGTCCTTATTTACCATCTGTAAATTTTTCATAAATTGTTTAAATTCCTTGCTCACTTTTAATAAGGTAGTCTGTTATTGAGTTATAAAAATTCTTCTTTTAATTATATTTAGAAAATTAACTTTAACATGTTGACATTGATAACTAAGAGTACATAGGATTTAGGGAAATATATCTATAGCATTTGAACTATTGATTATAATAAATACCCATCATACAAAGTCAAATTATTTTCTGTCACATTATATTTATTCCTCTTTTTATTTTTTTTTTGTATTTTTCTGAAGCTGGAAACGGGGAGAGACAGTCAGACAGACTCCCACATGCGCCCGACCGGGATGCACCCGGCACGCCCACTAGGGGCTACGCTCTGCCCACCAGGGGGCGATGCTCTGCCCCTGCACGGCGTTGCTCTGCTGAGACCAGAGCCACACAAGCGCCTGGGGCAGAGGCCAAGGAGCCATCCCCAGCGCCCAGGCCATCCCTGCTTCAATGGAGCCTCACTGCAGGAGGGGAAGAGAGACACAGAGAGAAAGGAGGCGGGGGGGGGGGGTGGAGAAGCAAATGGGCGCTTCTCCTATGTGCCCTGGCCAGGAATCGAACCTAGGTCCCCCGCACCCCAGGCCGATGGTCTACCGCTGAGCCAACCTGCCAGGGCCATATTTATTTCTATTTATATCCCTCCTCCCACCTTCTACACCAGGGGTCGGGAACCTATGGCTCACAAGCCAGATGTGGCTCTTTGGATGGCTGCATCTGGCTCTCAGACAAATCTTTAATAATTTTTTTAAGTTCTTCTTCCATTTATTTCTTTGTTTTATTAGATTCTGTTATTATTTTATTATTTTTATTTATTTTTTAACAATTGTGTATGATCCACCATGAGGGGCTTAATGCCTTTAGGGCTTCAAAGGTTAGTGAATCAGTTTCTCATTCCCCACTTTAAAGAGTAAAAAGAGGTCATGGGGCCCACCACATCATCAGAGCATTGACCTTGCATCACTAGTTAACCTGAGGGCCTATGAAGCTAGCCCAAATCAAATAAGGTTCTTAGGACATCACCACTTCATAAGATCTTGTGCTGTGTCACTGGTGTAGTAGAAGTCCCAGGGACTCTGAGGGCAGGTTGGTGGACAGAAAAGAAAAATCGTCTTCAGTTTCATCTTTGCAGGGCACTGTGGTGCCAGGGCATGTGCCCAGGAAGTCAGCTCCGTTGCAAGAAATGTCCCTTTGGAAGGCCCACAGTGGCATTGTTTAGCCTATATGATCTAAGGCTTTTGTCAGAGGAGACCTTTTGGAGGCACATTTGAGCCGATGCTGTGCTCTTGCTGAGTGCAGAAATGTGTGGTGGCAGCAACCTTAAGTGAGTTTTTATCCTCTAAGAGCCTGAAGTTCGGAGTGCCTCAGGTTGCTCTGAGGGTTGGCTCTCTCCAGTGGCAGGGATGTTACACAATCTCGGGGCCATGCATCTCCAGTCCTGTGACTTTCTTCCATGGCCTGTTGTGGGATTGTAAAGGTCTGGGAAACCTGGCTTCTTGGGACAATGTCTCAGGTCCTCACATTGGTTTGCAGTGAACAATAGAACATCTCCGAACGAATGCTGCTGTTGATGCTTCAGAAAATTTGTGCTCCTAGAACAGAGTTTTTACATTTTCCTGTGCCTTAGACCCAGGGGACCTTTAGAAACCTGAGGCCCAGAATACACCCCAAATAATTACATCACAGTCTCTGGGGTGGCTAATTTTATGTGTGACAACTTGACTGGGTCATAGTACCCAAATATTTGATCAAACACCAGTCTGGATGTTTCTGCAAAGGTGCTTTTTAAAGTAACATTTAAATCAGTAGAATCTGAGTAAACAGACTGCCTTCCACATTGGGTGGGCCTCGCCCAATCAGTTGAAGGGTTTTTTTTAAAATTTATTTATTAAATTTAATGCAGTGACATTGATAAATCAGGGTACATATGTTGAAAGAAAACATCTCTAGATTATTTTGACATTTGATTGTGCTGTGGAACCCTCCCCTAAAGTTAAATTGTCTTCTGTCATCTTCTATCTGGTTTTCTTGAGCCCCTCCCCTCCCCCAACCCCTCTCTCCTTCTTCGCCCCATCCTCCCTCCCCCCATTCCCACCCCTGTTGCCATCACATTCTTGTTCATGTCTCTGAGTCTCATTTTTATGTCCCTTCTATGTATGGATTCATATAGTTCTTAGTTTTTTTCTGATTTACTTATTTCACTCCGTATAATGTTATCAAGGTCCATCCATGTTATTGTAAATGATCCGATGTCATCATTTCTTATGGCTGAGTAGTATTCCATAGTATATATGTACCAAAACTTTTTAATCCACTCGTCTTCAGACAGACACTTGGGCTGTTTCCAGATCTTTGGTATTGTGAACAATGCTGCCACAAACATGGGGGTGCATTTCTCGTTTTGGAGCCGTTCTATGGTGTCCTTGGGGTATGTTCTTAAAAGTGGGATAGCTGGGTCAAAAGGCAGTTCGATTTTCAGTTTTTTGAGAAATCTCCATACTGTTTTCCACAGTGGCTGCACCAGTCTGTCTGCATTCCCACCAGCACTGCAGGAGGGTTCCCTTTTCTCCACGTCCTCGCCAGCACTTATTCTGTGTTGTTTTGTTGATGAGCGCCATTCTGGCTGGTGTGAGGTGATATCTCATTGTCGTTTTAATTTGCATTTCTCTAATGATTGGTGATGTTGAGCATTTTTTCATATGCCTTTTGGCCATCTGTATGTCCTCTTTGGAGAAGTGTCTATTCATCTCTTTTGCCCATTTTTGGATTGGATTGTTTCTCTTCCTGGTGTTGAGATTTACAAGTTCTTTATAAATTTTGGTTATTAACCCCTTATCAGACGTATTGTCAAATATGTTCTCCCATTGTGTAGTTTGTCTTTTTATTCTCTTCTTGTTGTCTTTAGTTGTGCAAAACCTTTTTAGTTTGATATAGTCCCATTTGTTTATCCTGTCTTTTTTTTTGTCTTTTTTTTTTTTCCTATTTTTCTGAAGCTGGAAATGGGGAGAGACAGTCAGACAGACTCCCGCATGCGCCCGACCGGGATCCACCCGGCACGCCCACCAGGGGCGACGCTCTGCCCACCAGGGGGCGATGCTCTGCCCCTCCGGGGCGTCGCTCTGCCACGACCAGAGCCACTCTAGCGCCTGGGGCAGAGGCCAAGGAGCCATCCCCAGCACCTGGGCCATCCTTGCTCCAATGGAGCCTCGCTGCGGAAGGGGAAGAGAGAGACAGAGAGGAAGGAGGCGGGCGGGGGGTGGAGAAGTAAATGGGCGCTTCTCCTATGTGCCCTGGCCAGGAATCAAACCCGGGTCCCCCGCACGCCAGGCCGATGCTCTACCGCTGAGCCAACCGCCCAGGGCCATATTTATTCCTCTTTATATCCCTTCTCCCACCCTGTACACCAGGGGTCGGGAACCTATGGCTCACAAGCCAGATGTGGCTCTTTGGATGGCTGCATCTGGCTCTCAGACAAATCTTTAATAATTTTTTTAAGTTCTTCTTCTATTTATTTCTTTGTTTTATTAGATTCTGTTATTATTTTATTATTTTTATTTATTTATTTTTAACAATTGTGTATAATCCACCATGAGGGGCTTAATGCCTTTAGGGCTTCAAAGGTTAGTGAATCAGTTTCTCATTTCCCACTTTAAAGAGTACAAAGAGGTCATGGGGCCCACCACATCATCAGAGCATTGACCTTGCATCACTAGTTAACCTGAGGGCCTATGAAGCTAGCCCAAATCAAATAAGGTTCTTAGGACATCACCACTTCATAAGATCTTGTGCTGTGTCACTGGTGTAGTAGAAGTCCCAGGGACTCTGAGGGCAGGTTGGTGGACAGAAAAGAAAAATCGTCTTCAGTTTCATCTTTGCAGGGCACTGTGGTGCCAGGGCATGTGCCCAGGAAGTCAGCTCCGTTGCAAGAAATGTCCCTTTGGAAGGCCCACAGTGGCATTGTTTAGCCTATATGATCTAAGGCTTTTGTCAGAGGAGACCTTTTGGAGGCACATTTGAGCCGATGCTGTGCTCTTGCTGAGTGCAGAAATGTGTGGTGGCAGCAACCTTAAGTGAGTTTTTATCCTCTAAGAGCCTGAAGTTCGGAGTGCCTCAGGTTGCTCTGAGGGTTGGCTCTCTCCAGTGGCAGGGATGTTACACAATCTCGGGGCCATGCATCTCCAGTCCTGTGACTTTCTTCCATGGCCTGTTGTGGGATTGTAAAGGTCTGGGAAACCTGGCTTCTTGGGACAATGTCTCAGGTCCTCACATTGGTTTGCAGTTAACAATAGAACATCTCCGAAGCAATGTTGCTGTTGATGCTTCAGAAAACTTGTGCTCCTAGAATACAGTTTTTACATTTTCCTGTGCCTTAGAAACCCAGGGGACCTTTAGAAACCTGAGGCCCAGAATACACCCCAAATTATTACATCACAGTCTCTGGGGTGGTTAATTTTATGTGTGACAACCTGACTGGGTCATAGTACTCAAATATTTGATAAAACACCAGTCTGGATGTTTCTGCAAAGGTGCTTTTTAAAGTAACATGTAAATCAATAGAATCTGAGTAAACAGACTGCCTTTTACATTGGGTGGGCCTCGCCCAATCAGTTGAAGGGTATTTTTTTTAATTCATTTATTAAATTTAATGCAGTGACATTGATAAATCAGGGTACATATGTTGAAAGAAAACATCTCTAGATTATTTTGACATTTGATTGTGCTGTGGAACCCTCCCCCAAAGTTAAATTGTCTTGTCACCTTCTATCTGGTTTTCTTGTGCCCCTCCCCTCCCCCAACCCCTCTCTCCTTCTTCTCCCCATCCCTCCTCCCTCCATCCCCCACCTCTGTTGCCATCACATTCTTGTTCATGTCTCTGAGTCTCATTTTTATGTCCCTTCTATGTATGGATTCATATAGTTCTTAGTTTTTTTCTGATTTACTTACTTCACTCCGTATAATGTTATCAAGGTCCATCCATGTTATTGTAAATGATCCGATGTCATCATTTCTTATGGCTGAGTAGTATTCCATAGTATATATGTACCAACACTTTTTAATCCACTCATCCTCTGACGAACACTTGGGCTGTTTCCAGATCTTTGGTATTGTGAACAATGCTGCCACAAACATGGGGGTGCATTTCTCGTTTTGGAGCCGTTCTATGGTGTCCTTGGGGTATGTTCCTAAAAGTGGGATAGGTGGGTCGAAAGGCAGTTCGATTTTCAGTTTTTTGAGAAATCTCCATACTGTTTTCCACAGTGGCTGCACCAGTCTGTCTGCATTCCCACCAGCAGTGCAGGAGGGTTCCCTTTTCTCCACGTCCTCGCCAGCACTTATTCTGTGTTGTTTTGTTGATGAGCGCCATTCTGGCTGGTGTGAGGTGATATCTCATTGTCGTTTTAATTTGCATTTCTCTAATGATTGGTGATGTTGAGCATTTTTTCATATGTCTTTTGGCCATCTGTATGTCCTCTTTGGAGAAGTGTCTATTCATCTCTTTTGCCCATTTTTGGATTGGATTGTTTGTCTTCCTGGTGTTGAGATTTACAAGTTCTTTACCCCTTATCAGACGTATTGTCAAATATGTTCTCCCATTGTGTAGTTTGTCTTTTTATTCTCTTGTTGTCTTTAGTTGTGCAAAAGCTTTTTAGTTTGATATAGTCCCATTTGTTTATCCTGTCTTTTTTTTTGTCTTTTTTTTTTTTTTTGTATTTTTCTGAAGCTGGAAACGGGGAGAGACAGTCAGACAGACTCCCGCATGCGCCCGACCGGGATCCACCCGGCACGCCCACCAGGGGCGACGCTCTGCCCACCAGGGGGCGATGCTCTGCCCCTCCGGGGTGTCGCTCTGCCACGACCAGAGCCACTCTAGCGCCTGGGGCAGAGGCCAAGGAGCCATCCCCAGTGCTCGGGCCATCCTTGCTCCAATGACCTGGCTGCAGGAGGGGAAGAGAGAGACAGAGAGGAAGGAGGCGGGGGGGTGGGGTGGAGAATTAATTGGGCGCTTCTCCTATGTGCCCTGGACGGGAATCGAACTCGGGTCCCCTGCACGCCAGGCCGATGCTCTACCGCTGAGACAACCAGCCAGAGCCATATTTATTCCTCTTTATATCCCTCCTCCCACCCTGTACACCAGGGGTCTGGAACCTATGGCTCACAAGCCAGATGTGGCTCTTTGGATGGCTGCATCTGGCTCTCTGACAAATCTTGAATTATTTTTTTAAGTTCTTCTTCCATTTATTTCTTTGTTCATTAGAATATGTTATTATTTTATTATTTTTGTTTATTTTTTTAACAATTGTGTATGATCCACCATGAGGGGCTTAATGCCTTTAAGGCTTCAAAGGTTAGTGAATCAGTTTCTCATTACCCACTTTAAAGAGTACAAAGAGGTCATGGGGCCCACCACATCATCAGAGCATTGACCTTGCATCACTAGTTAACCTGAGGGCCTATGAAGCTAGCCCAAATCAAATAAGGTTCTTAGGACATCACCACTTCATAAGATCTTGTGCTGTGTCACTGGTGTAGTAGAAGTCCCAGGGACTCTGAGGGCAGGTTGGTGGACAGAAAAGAAAAATTGTCTTCAGTTTCATCTTTGCAGGGCACTGTGGTGCCAGGGCATGTGCCCAGGAAGTCAGCTCCGTTGCAAGAAATGTCCCTTTGGAAGGCCCACAGTGGCATTGTTTAGCCTATATGATCTAAGGCTTTTGTCAGAGGAGATATTTTGGAGGCACATTTGAGCCGATGCTGTCCTCTTGCGGAGTGCAGAAATGTGTGGTGGTAGCAGCCTTAACTTCCCATCTGAGTTTGTATCCTCTAAAAGCCTGAAGTTTGGAGTCCCTCAGGTAGCTCTGAGGGTAGGCTCTCTCCAGTGGCAGGGGTGTTACACAATCTCGGGGCCATGCATCTCCAGTCCTGTGACTTTCTTCCATGGCCTGTTGTGGGATTGTAAAGGTCTGGGAAACCTGGCTTCTTGGGACAATGTCTCACGTCCTCACATTGGTTTGCAGTGAACAATAGACATTCTCCGAACCAATGCTGCTGTTGATGCTTCAGAAAATTTGTGCTCCTTGAACACAGTTTTTACATTTTCCTGTGCCTTAGAAACCCAGGGGACCTTTAAAAACCTGAGGCCCAGAATACACCCCAAATAATTACATCACAGTCTCTGGGGTGGCTAATTTTATGTGTGACAACTTGACTGGGTCATAGTACCCAAATATTTGATCAAACACCAGTCTGGATGTTTCTGCAAAGGTGCTTTTTAAAGTAACATTTAAATCAGTAGAATCTGAGTAAACAGACTGCCTTCCACATTGGGTGGGCCTCGCCCAATCAGTTGAAAGTTTTTTTTTTAATTTATTTATTAAATTTAATGCAGTGACAGTGATAAATCAGGGTACATATGTTGAAAGAAAATATCTCTAGATTATTTTGACATTTGATTGTGCTGTGTAACCCTCCCCAAAGTTAAATTGTCTTCTGTCACCTTCTATCTGGTTTTCTTGTGCCCCTCCCCTCCACCAACCCCTCTCTCCTTCTTCTCCCCATCCCTCCTCCCTCCATCCCCCACCTCTGTTGCCATCACATTCTTGTTCATGTCTCTGAGTCTCATTTTTATGTCCCTTCTATGTATGGATTCATATAGTTCTTAGTTTTTTTCTGATTTACTTATTTCACTCCGTATAATGTTATCAAGGTCCATCCATGTTATTGTAAATGATCCGATGTCATCATTTCTTCTGGCTGAGTAGTATTCCATAGTATATATGTACCAACACTTTTTAATCCACTCATCCTCTGACGGACACTTGGGCTATTTCCAGATCTTTGCTATTGTGAACAATGCTGCCACAAACATGGGGGTGCATTTCTCGTTTTGGAGCCGTCCTATGGTGTCCTTGGGGTATGTTCCTAAAAGTGGGATAGCTGGGTCAAAAGGCAGTTCGATTTTCAGTTTTTTGAGGAATCTCCATACTGTTTTCCACAGTGGCTGCACCAGTCTGCATTCCCACCAGCAGTGCAGGACGGATCCCTTTTCTCCACGTCCTCGCCAGCACTTACTCTGTGTTGTTTTGTTGATGAGCGCCATTCTGGCTGGTGTGAGGTGATATCTCATTGTGGTTTTAATTTGCTTTTCTCTAATGATTAGTGATGTTGAGCATTTTTTCATATGCCTATTGGCCATCTGTATGTCCTAATTGAAGAAGTGTCTATTCATCTCTTTTGCCCATTTTTGGATTGGATTGTTTGTGTTCCTGGTGTTGAGATTTACAAGTTCTTTATAAATTTTGGTTATTAACCCCTTATCAGACGTATTGTCAAATATGTTCTCCCGTTGTGTAGTTTGTCTTTTTATTCTGTTCTTGTTGTCTTTAGCTGTGCAAAAGCTTTTTAGTTTGATATAGTCCCATTTGTTTATCCTATCTTTTATTTCACTTCCCTGTGTAGATAAATCAGCAAATATATTGTTCTGAGAGATGTCGGATAGCTTACTGCCTATGTTTTCTTCTAAGATACTTATGGTTTCATGGCCTACATTTAAGTCTTTTATCCATTTTTAGTTTTTTTGTTTTGTTTTGTTTTGTTTTGGGTTTTTTTGTATTTTTCTGAAGCTGGAAACAGGGAGAGACAATCAGACAGTCTCCCGCATGCATCCGACCGGGATCCACCCGGCACGCACACCAGAGGGCGACGCTCTGCCCACCAGGGTGCGATGCTCTGCCCCTCTTGGGCATCGATCTGTTGAAACCAGCGCCACTCTAGTGCCTGGGGCAGAGGCCAAGGAGCTATCCCCAGCGCCCGGGCCATCTTTGCTCCAATGGAGCCTCAGCTGCGGGAGGAGAAGAGAGAGACAGAGAGGAAGGACAGGGGGAGGGGTGGAGAAGCAGATGGGCGCTTTTCCTGTGTACCCTGGCTGGGAATTGAACCCGGGACTTCTGCACGCCAGGCCGATGCTCTACCACTGCGCCAACCAGCCAGGGCCGAGTTAATTTTTCTGAATGGTGTAAGCTGGTGATCTAGTTTCATTTTTTTTTCAGGTAGCTGTACAATTTTCCCAACACCATTTGTTAAAGAGGCTGTCTTTACTCCATTGTATTTCCTTACCTCCTTTGTCAAATATCAGTTGTCCATAGAACTGTGAGTTTATTTCTGGGTTCTCAGTTCTGTTCTATTGATCTGTATGCCTGTTCTTGTGCCAGTACCAGGCTATTTTGAGTACAACGGCCTTGTAGTATAACTTGATATCAGGAAGTGTGATACCTCCCACTTTATTCTTCTTTTTTAAGATTGCTGAGGCTATTCGTGTTCTCTTTTGGTTCCATATAAATTTTTGGGATATGTGTTCTATATCTTTGAAGTATGTCATTGGTATTTTAATTGGTATTGCATTGAATTTATAGATTGCTTTGGGTAATATAGACATTTTAATGATGTTTATTCTTTTTAACCATGAGTACGGTATATGCTTCCACTTGTTTGTATCTTCCTTGATTTCTTTTATCAATGCTTTGTAATTTTCCGAGTACAAGTCTTTAGTCCCCTTGGTTAAGTTTACTTCTAGGTACTGTATTTTTTTGGTTGTAATTGTGAAGGGGATTGCTTCCTTAATTTCTCTTTCTGACTGTTCATTGTTGGTTTATAAAAATGCCTCTGATTTCTGAGTATTGATTTTATATCCTGCCACTTTGTTGAATTCATTTATCAGGTCCAGTAGCTTTTTGACTGAGACTTTTTGGTTTTCTATATACAATATCATATCATCTGCAAATAATGATAGTTTTACTTCTTCTTTTCCAACTTGAGTGCCTTTTATTTCTTCTTCTTGTCTGATTGCTGTGGCTAGGACTTCCAGGACTATGTTAAATAAGAGTGGTGAAAGGGGGCACCCCTGTCTTGTTCCTGATCTTAAGGGTATTGCTTTTATTTTATTTTATTTTATTTTATTTTATTTTTCTGAAGCTGGAAACGGGGAGAGACAGTCAGACAGACTCCCGCATGCGCCCGACCGGGATCCACCCAGCACGCCCACCAGGGGGCGACGCTCTGCCCACCAGGCTGCGATGCTCTGCCCCTCCGGTGCGTCGCTCTGTCGCGACCAGAGCCACTCTAGCGCCTGGGGCAGAGGCCAAGGAGCATCCCCAGCACCCGGGCCATCTTTGCTCCAATGGAGCCTCGCTGCAGGAGTGGAAGCGACAGACGGAGAGGAAGGAGAGGGGGAGGGGTGGAGAAGCAGATGGGCGCTTCTCCTGTGTGCCCTGGCCGGGAATCGAACCCAGGACTTCTGCACGCCAGGCCAATGCTCTACCACTGAGCCAACCGGCCAGGGCCTAAGGGTATTGCTTTTAATTTTTTCCCATTGAGTATGATGTTGGCTGTGGGTTTCTCATAGATGGCTTTTATCATGTTGAGGTATGTTCCCTGTATTCCCACTTTGCTGAGAGTTTTGATCATGAATGGGTGCTGGATTTTATCAAATGCTTTTTCTGCACCTATTGAAATTATCATATGGTTTTTCCCCTTCTTTTTGTTTATGTGATGAATCACATTGATTGATTTATGAATATTGTACCATCCTTCCCTCCCCAGAATAAATCCCACTTGATCATGGTGTATGATTTTTTCCATATATTGTTGGATCCAGTTTGCTAATGTTTTGTTGAGGATTTTTGAATCTATATTCATCAGAGATATTGGCCTATAATTTTCTTTCTTTGTGTTGTCTTTGCCTGGTTTTGGAATCAGAATTATGCTCGCCTCATAAAAGCAGCTTGGAAGTCTTCCTTCCTCTTGATTTTTTTGAAATAGCTTGAGAAGGTTAGGAGTTAGTTCTTCTTTGAATATTTGGTAGAATTCCGTTGTGAAGCCATCGGGCCCCGGACTTTTCTTTGTTGGGAGTTTTTTGATAACTGTTTCGATCTCATTTGGTGTAATCGGTCTGTTTAGGTTTTCTGATTCTTCCAGATTGATTTTTGGAAGATTGTATGTTTCAAGGAATTTATCCATTTCATCTAGGTTGTCTAGTTTTTTGGCATACAGTTCTTCATAGTATTTTCTTACAATATTTTGTATTTCTGTTGTGTCAGTTGTTATTTCTCCTCTCTCATTTCTAATTTTATTTATTTGAGTCCTCTCTCTCTTTTTCTTGGTGATTCTAGTTAAGGTTCATCAATCTTGTTTACCTTTTCAAAGAACCAGCTCCTAGTTTCATTGATCCTCTGTATTGTTTCTTTAGTCTCTATGTCATTTATTTCTGCTCTGACCTTTATTATTTCCTTCCTTCTACTACATTTGGGCTTTACTTGCTGTTCTTTTTCTAATTCTTTTAGATGCAGGGTTAAGTTGTTTATTCGAGCTTTTTCTAGCTTCTGAAAGTGTGCCTGTAGTGCTATGAACTTCCCTCTCAGTACTGCTTTTGCTGTGTCCCATAAATTTTGAGTTGTTGTATGCTTGTTATCATTCGTTTCTAGGAATTTTTTTTATTTCTTCTTTGATCTCATTCTTAATCCATTCATTATTTAACACCCTGCTATTTAGTTTCCATGTGTTTGAGAATTTTTGAGCTTTTCTGTTGTGGTTCTTTTCTAGTTTCATGCCATTGTGATCAGAGAAAGTGCTTGATATGATTTCAGTCTTCTTAAATTTGTTAAGAGCACTTTTGTGCCCTAACATGTGGCCTATCCTAGAGAATGTACCATGGGCACTTGAAAAGAATGTATATTCTGCTGCTTTAGGGTGAAAGGTTCTGAAGATATCTATTAAATCGAGTTGATCTAGTGTTTCCAATAAGTCTGCTGTTTCTTTGTTAATTTTCTTTCTTGAGGATCTATCTAGTGATGTTAGTGGGGTATTGAAATCCCCTACTATTATAGTATTGCTGTTGATCTCGCCCTTTAAATCCATCAAAGTCTGCTTTATATATTTGGTTGCTCCTATATTAGGTGCATAGATATTTATAACAGGTATATCTTACTGTTGGATTACTCCCCTTATCATTATGTAGTGGCCTTCTTTACCTCTTACTATATCCTTTGCTTTTTTTTCATTTCCATTTGCATGAAATGTTTTTTTCCATCCTTTTACCTTCAATCTATGTGTATCTTTTGTTCTAAGGTGTGTCTCTTGTAGACAGCATATGTATGGGTTCTGTTTTCTTATCCACGCAGCTACCCTATGTCTTTTGATTGGATCATTTAATCCATTTACATTTAATGTTATTATTGATAATGAAGTTGTTTATTGCCATTTTCTTCTTTAAAAGTGTATTCCTTTTTTGTTATATTCTTTTCTCACTTTGATCTGTTTTCAACAGGCCCCTTAACATTTCCTGCAGCATTGGTTTGGTTGTAATGAATTCCTTGAGTTGTTTTTTGTCTGGGAAGCTTTTTATTTCTCCTTCGATTTTATTTTTTGTTTTTTGTTTTTTGTTTTTTCTGAAGCTGGAAACTGGGAGAGACAGTCAGACAGGCTCCCGCATGCGCCCGACCAGGATCCACCCGGCATGCCCACCAGGGGCGACTCTCTACCCACCAGGGGGCGATGCTCTGCCCCTCCAGGGCGTCGCTCTGCTGTGACCAGAGCCACTCTTGCACCTGGGGCTGAGGCCAAGGAGCCATCCCCAGCACCCGGGCCATCTTTGCTCCAATGGAGCCTTGGCTGCGGGAGGGGAAAAGAGAGACAGAGAGGAAGGAGGGGGTGGGGTGGAGAAGCAAATGGGCGCTTCTCCTATGTGCCCTGGCCGGGAATCAAACCCAGGTCCCCCGCACGCCAGGCCGACGCTCTACTGCTGAGCCAACCGGCCAGGGCCTCTCCTTCGATTTTAAACGATAGCCTTGCTGGATAAAGTAGTCTTGGTTGTAGGTTCCTGTTCTGCATTACTTTGAATATTTCTTGCCATTCCCTTCTGGCCTCAAGTGTTTCTGTTGAGAAGTCGGATGTTATCCTTATGTGGGCTCCTTTGTAGCTGATAACTTTTTTTTCTCTTGCAGCTTTTAATATTTTCTCTTTATCGCTTAGCTTTGGTATTTTAATTATGATGTGTCTTGGTGTAGGTTTATTTCGGTTTCTCTTTAATGGAGTCCTCTGTGCTTCTTGGACTTGTGAGAGTTTCTCTTGCATTAATTTAGGAAGTTTTCAGCTATGATATGATTGAACAAAGTCTCTATCGTTTGTTCTTATTCTTCTTTTTCAGAAACCCCTATGATGTGGATGTTATTTCTCTTCATGTTGTCACAGAGCTCTCTAAGGATTTACTCTGACTTTTTGAGTCTCTTTTCTCTTTTCTTCTCTGCTTTCATGCCTTCATTCCAGTTGCCCTCCAACTCACTGATTTGATCCTCAGCTCTATCTATCCTGTTTTTAATTCCTTCCATTGTGGTCTTTATTTCTGATATTGTTTTTGTCATCTCCGACTGATTCTTTTTTATACTTGCTATTTCTTTTTTTTTTTTTTTTTCATTTTTCTGAAGCTGGAAACAGGGAGAGACAGTAAGACAGACTCCCGCATGCGCCCGACCGGGATCCACCCGGCACGCCCACCAGGGGCGACGCTCTGCCCACCAGGGGGCGATGCTCTGCCCATCCTGGGCATCGCCATGTTGCAACCAGAGCCACTCTAGCGCCTGAGGCAGAGGCCACAGAGCCATCCCCAGCGCCCGGGCCATCTTTGCTCCAATGGAGCCTTGGCTGCGGGAGGGGAAGAGAGAGACAGAGAGGAAAGCGTGGCGGAGGGGTGGAGAAGCAAATGGGCGCTTCTCCTGTGTGCCCTGGCCGGGAATCGAACCCGGGTCCTCCACACGCTAGGCCGACGCTCTACCGCTGAGCCAACCGGCCAGGGCTGCTATTTCTTTATTTAGGTGTTCATAATGACCATCCATTGTTGTTCTAAGATCCCTAAGCATCCTTACAATCATTATTTTGAACTCCACATCTGGAAGTTTGATTACTTCCATATCACCCAGTTCCTCTTTTGATGGTGTCTCTTGTGGTTTCATTTGGATTGCACTTCTTTGTCTTCTCATTGTCTGTTTTGGGGTTTTTTATTTGTAGAGTTGGTTGAGTCTAGGCTTGGTGTTGTCTGCCACTAGTTTTCAGTTATTTCTAGGTTTTCTTGGGTTGGTATCAGCTGTTATCTGTAATCCACTTTCGGATTTGGACAGCTTTGAAGTCTTGATTTGTTTGTTTTCTTAACAGGTGATAGTCTTTTTACTTATCTCAGCAGGGGGCTTCCTTGAAGCTGTATCCAGGAATGTGGTGGGTGTAACCTAAGACTCTGAAGGCCTCTTTAGCCAATTAATCTTTCTGGGGGCAGGGTGTTTTCTCAGCTTCAGTAGGGGGAGGTGTATCTCAGATCTCCATGGAGACCTGAGTTACTGCCCCTCCTCCCCACTTCTTGTTTTCAGCTGTGTCTTGTTGTGCTGATTGGAGCTGGATAGATGTCCGGAGATCTCTGTTCCGGAAGCAATTCAGCTCTGTTTTGTGAAAGGTTCAGTCCCTCCCCCAGCTATGGCCGCCTCCAGCACGGATGAGTCCGTTTTAGTTCATCTCCTGCATTCCTAACCCCTCACATTTTGTCCCTCTCCCTGTCCTTTCCACTTGGAAGATAAGCTGGTCTTTTCAACACACCTCGCTCTCTGGTCACCGGGCAAGTGGCTATAAGCAGTAGTTACTTCCCTTTTCCTTTGTGTGGGATCCCCTCTGGGCTCTCAGCCTCACCCCCCCACATCCGTTTCTGTAAGCAGGGGAGATTCAGGCGCTCTCTACCAGGTTTTTTGTGGCTTCTTCTTTGCTCCTTGGTTTTTGAGAGCTGTTCTTATAGTTCAGAGTTGGTTTTTCATGCTGATTTTTCCTAAATTGATTTGTATTCCAGTTTGGTGGTGAGAGCTGGGCATCTGTGTGTCTGCCTACTCTGCTGCCATCTTTTCAGTCTCCAGTTGAAGGTTTTAATAATCGACAAATCTTTAATTTAAAAAATAATAACGTGAAATATATAAAACATTCTCATGTATTACAATCCCTTCATTTCTTACCACTCATGTTCATGGTTGTGGGTGGCTGGAGCCAATCACAGCTGTCCTCCAGGACACCACCAAATTTTTATTGGATAATGCGTAATGTACACGGGTATGGCTCTCATGGAATTACATTTTAAAATATGTGGCGTTCATGGCTTTCACAACCAAAAAGATTCCCAACCCCTGCTCTACACCATCCTCCTCCCCCATGGCCCCTTCCCCATGGTAACTACTTCACTTTTACCTATGTCTATGAGTCTCAGTTTTATATCCCACCTATGTGTGAAATCAATAGTTCTTAGTTTTTTCTGATTTACTTAGTTTACTCAGTGTAATGTTCTCAAGGTTCATCCATGTTGTTGTAAATGTCACTTTGACATCATTTCTTATGGTTGAGTAGTATTCCATTGTATATATGTGCCACATCTTCTTTATCGAATCTTCTATCAAGGGACACTTTGGTTTTTCCATGTCTTGGCCCTGTGAATAATGTTGCAATGAACATAGGGGTGCATGTGTCTTTACATACTGTTTTCAAGTTTTGGGAGTACATACCCAGTAGAGGGATTGCTGGGTCATATAGTAATCTATTCTTAAATATCTGAGAAACCACCAAACTTTCTTCCATTATGGTTGTATTATTTTGCATTCGCACCAGCAGTTAATGAGGGTTCCTTTTTCTCCACAGCCTCTCCAACACTTATTATTCCCTGTCTTGTTGATAATAGCCAATCTAACAGGTGTGAGGTGGTATCTCATTGTAGTTCTGATTTACATTTCTCACATAGCTAGTGAAGATGAGCATCTTTTAATATATCTGTTGGCCATTTGTATGTCTTTTTGGGAGAAGTTTCTGTTCATAAACTCTCCTTATTTTTTAATTAAATTATTTGCTTGCTTGTTGCTGAGCTTCATGAGTTCATTATATATTTTTGACATTAACCCCTTATCAGACCTGTTGTTTGCAAATATCAACTCCCATTTAGGTCACTGCCAATATATTTTGTTGTCAGTTTCTTTGGCTGTGCAGAAGTTTTTTATTTTGATATAGTACCATTCATTTCTTTTTGTTTTTACTTCCCTTGCTTTTGGAGTCAAATTCCTAAAATAGTCTCTACAGCCAAGGTCCATAAGTTTAGTACCAATGTTTTATTCTATGTAATTTATTGTTTTAGACTTTTAGACTATAGTTAGGACTTTGACCCATTTTGAATTAATTTCTGTGTAGGGGAATAAACCATAATCAAGTTTCATTTTTTTGCATGTGGCTTTTCAATTTTCCTAGTGACATTTATTGAAGAGGCACTATTTCCTCCATTGTGTGTTTTTGGCTCCTTTGTATAATATGATTTGTCCATATACATGTGGTTTTATTTCTGTGCTCTCGATTCTGTTCCATTGGTCTGTGTGACAGTTTTTCTGCCAATACCATGCTGTTTTGATTTGTGTGGTTCTATACTATAACTTGAAGTCAGGTAGTGTGATACTGCCAGCTTCATTCTTTTTCCTCAGAATTACTTTGGTTATTTAGGGTTTCCTTCAGTTCCATACAAACTGGTCAATATTTTGTTCTATTTCTTTAAAAATGACATCTTGATTTTAATGGGAATTGATTAAATTTGTATATTGCTTTGAGTGATTTGGCCATTTTAACTACGTTGAATCTTTGAATCCATGAACATGGGATATTTCTCCATTTCACTGTGTCTTTTTCAATTTCTTTCAATAATGCTTTGTAGTTTTCAGTATATAGATCTTTCACATACTTTGTTAAATTTATTCCTAGGTATTTTATTTTTTTGTTGCAATTGTAAAAGGAATTGTTTTTTTTTTCAGTTCATTTTCTGATGTTGCATTGTTGTGTATAAAACAGCAACAGACTTTTGTATATTGATTATGTGTCCTATGACTTTACTATATTTGTTTATTTTTTCCAATAGTTTTTTTGGTAGACTGTTTGGGATTTTATATATACAGGATCATGTAATCTACAAAAAGTGATAGCTTTACTTCTTCTTTCCCAATATGGATGCCTTTTATTTCCTTCTCTGGCCTGATTGCTCTGACTAAAACTTCCAGAACTATGTTGAATAAGAGTGGAGAGAGTGGATAACTTTGTTTTGTTCTTAATTTAAGTGGAAAAACCTTCATTTTTTCACCATTTAGTATGATATTGGCTGATAGTTTGTCATATATGTCCTTTATTATGTTGAGGTACTTTCCGTCTATATCAATTATTTTGGCCTTTTGGGGGGGACTTAAATTTAACACGGTGACATTGATCATTAAGAGAACATAGGATTGAGGTAATCATTTCTATAAAATTTCAACTGTTGATTACATTGTATACCCATTAATCAAAGTCAAATAATTTTTCATCACTCTATATTTGTCCCTCTTTACTCTCTTCCCCTCCCTCCTTCCTCACATTTCCCTTCCCTCAAAACCCCATTTTATTGTGTGTTTTAAACTTAAAGAGGTGTTGTATCTTATTGAATGTCTTTTCTGCATGCATTGATAAGATCATATGATTTTTCTCCTTTGTTTTGTTGATGTGGTGTATTATGTTTAATGATTTACATATGTGGAATCATCATTTTTCTCCTGGAATGAATCCCACTTGATCATTATGTATTATTTTGTTAATATATTATTGTAATCAATGTGTCAGTATTTTGTTTAGGATTTTTGCTTCTGTATTCTTTAGACATTTTGGTCTGTAGATTTACTTTTTTGTGTTGTCCTTGCCGGATTTTGGTATGAGGGTTATGTTGACCTCATAAAATGTGTTAGGGAGTGTTGCTGCTTCTTCTATTTTTTGGAAGACTTGGAGAATGATAAATACCAAATATTCTTGAATGTTTGGTAGAATTCACTAGTGTAGACATCTTATCCTGAACTTTTCTTTTTTGAGGACGTTATTGATGTTATTTCTATTTCCTCCCTGCTTACAGGTCTATTTAGGTTTTCCACTTCTTTGTTATTCAGTGTAGGAAGATTGTATAGTTTTAGTAATTTTTCTGTTTCTTTTAGGTTGTTGAATTTGGTGGCATAAATTGTTTCATAACATTCTAGTATGATCTGTTTTATATTGACGATGTCTGTAGTAATTTTTCCCTTTAATCTTTCATATAAGATTTTGTTTATATAAACCCTTCCTCTTTTTTTCATGAATCTAGCCAATGGTTTGTCAATGTTATTGCTATTTTCAAAGATCCAGCTCTTTGTTGTATTAACTTTTTCTATAGTTTTTCTGGACTCTGTTTCATTTAGTTCTGCTCTAATTTTTACTCTTTCCTTTGTTCTTCTGACTTTGGTTGCCTTTATTCTTCTTTTCCTAGTTCTTGAAGATGCAATGTTAGGTTGTTTATTTGTGATCTCTCTGGTTTCTTGATATAAGCTTGTAATGATATAAACCTCTCTTATTACTGCTTTCATTGTATCCCAGAAATTTTGATATATCATGTTGTCATTTTCATTTGTCTGTATATATCTTTTGATTGCTGCTTTTATTTCTTCTTTGACTCAGTCCATTTATGAAAGTATGTTGTTTAATTTCCACATTTTTGTATGTTTCTTTATTACTTTTTTGTAGTTGAATTCTAATTTCAAGCCTTATGATCAGAAAATATGCTTGGTAAAATTTCAATCTTCTTGAATATGTCGATGTTACTTTTGTGGCCCAATATATTATCTATCCTTGAGAATATTCCATGCACTATGGAAAAGAATGTATAATCTGATGTTCTGGAATGAAAGATTCTGTAAATGTCTATTATGTCCATTTGGTCTAGTGTGTTGTTTAAGGCCAGTACTTCTTTATTGATTTTCTTTCTGTATGATCCATCTAAAGCTGTCAATGGTATGTTGTATTCTCCAAGTATGATTGTTTTGTTGTCTGCTTCTATTTTTAGACCAGTTAGTAGCTGTCCTATATTTTTTGGTGCTCCCTTTTTTGATGCATATATATTAAGAAGTGTTATGTCTTCTTGATACAGTATCACATTATCATTATGAAATGTCCATCTTTGTCTCTGGATACCTTTGTTGTCTTGAAGTCAGTATTGTCAGATATGAGTATAGCTACACTTACTTGCTTTTCTTTGGTTATTTGCTTGGAGAATTTTTTTCCAACCTTTCTCTTTGAATCTAATTTTGTCATTGCACCTTAGATGTGTCTCTTGAAGGCAGCATATGTTTGGATTTTGCTCTTTGATTCAATCTGCTACTCCTTACCTATTTATTGGTGAGTTTAGTTTATTTACATTTAGGGTAATTGTTGACACTTGCAGATTTCCTATAGACATTTTATGTTTTGTTTTCTGGTAGCTCTGTGTCTCCTTTGCTTCTTCTCTTTTGTATTTCAGTCAGTTGTTTTTGTTTGGTTATATTCCATACTTGTTTTTCCCTTTTTTAAAGCCATCTGTTTCAGTAGTCAGTTATTAACTGAAAAACTGTCATATCTACAAAAGTTCTTTGTCTTATGACTGATTCTGCACTCTATCCTCCTTTGCAAATGCAGATCTGTATCCTCTCCCCATTTATGTTACTATTGTCACAGATTATCCTTGTTTTTATTGTAAAATTTTTGTAGATTTTACTTGTAGTTTTGATTTGTCTTGTTCTTTTTATCTGGTTGAATAACTCATTTGAGTTTTTCCTGTAGTGGAAGTTTTCTAGTGATAAATTCCTTCATCTTGTGCATGTCTGAAAAATTTTTATTTTCCTTCATATTTGAAGGATAACTTTGATCAGTATAATATTCTTGGCTGGAAATTCCTCTCTTTAGTTCTTTAAAATTTGGATCTACTCTCTTTTGGCTTGCAGAATTTCTGCTGTGGAGTCTGATGATAACCTAATGGGCCTTCCTTTATATGTTATGTTCTTCTTTTCCCTAACTGCCTTGAGGATTTTTTCTTTGTCATCGATATTTGAAAATATTTTTATGATATGCCTTGAAGTAGGTCTGTTTGGATTGAGGTAACTCGGAATTCTGTTTGCTTTTTGGATTCGAGGCTCTAACTCTTTCCATAAGCTTGGGAAATTCTCATCAATTATTTGTTTGAATAGGTTCTTCATTCCCATCTCCCTCTCTTCTTCTTCTGATATACCCATTATTCTTATATTGCTTTTTCTGAAGGAGCCAGACAACTCTTGTAGAGCTCTCCCATTTTTTTAAATACATGAGTCTCTCTCCTGTTCTCTCTGTAGCATCCCTAGCTGCTTGTTTTCAACATCACTGATTCTTTACTCTATCAGGCCTGATCTATTAGCTAAACTTGCTACCTCAGTTTTTAATTCATGTATTGAGTTCTTTTCTGTTTTTAAAGTTTCAATCTCAATAACGAGGTATTTCTGTTGTTTCTGAGTTCCATAAGTTGCCTATTTGTGTTTTATCACATCTCATTGAGTATTTTCAGAAGTTCAATTTTGAATTATCTATTGTTTAGCTCCACGGTTTCCATGGGATTGACATTTTCTTCTGAAGATTTTTGTTTGTTTGTTTTTTGTGTTTTTTTTTGTATTTTTCTGAAGCTGGAAATGGGGAGAGACAGTCAGACAGACTCCCGCATGTGCTCAACCGGGATCCACCTGGCACGCCCACCAGGGTGCAACACTCTGCCCACCAGGGGGCGATGCTCTGCCCCTCTGGGGCGTCACTCTGTTGTGACCAGAGCCACTCTAGCGTCTGGGGCAGTGGCCAAGGAGCCATCCCCAGCGCCTGGGCCATCTTTGCTCCAATGGAGCCTCGGCTGCAGGAGGGGAAGAGAGAGACAGAGAGGAAGGAGAGGGGGAGGGGTGGAGAAGCAGATGGGTGCTTCTCCTGTGTGCCCTGGCTGGGAATCAAACCCAGGACCTCTGCACGCCGGGCTAATGCTCTACCACTGAGCCAACCAGCCAAGGCCTCTTCTGCAGATTTTTAACTTTATTTTGAACTACATCTTTTCTTGTGTAGCATGATGGCAAAAAATGAATAAAAAATGAAAAATAAAAATTGAAAAACTACAAAAAAGTTATAAAATTTTAAAATAATTACAAATTATAAAGAAAACAAAGAGTAAGAACTAAAAATACAAAAACAAAACACCCACAAAAAATAAGAATATAGATATAAAAATTTAAGAGAATGAAATTCAAAAGAGAATAAAAGAAAAAAAGAGGAAAATATATTAAAAAAAAGAAAAATTAAAAATATTCCGTTTCGGAAGGTTACCACTTCCTTCCATTAGTTGTCACTATATTACAAGTTTTAACTATGTGAAATTCCAGGGCTGACTTCTACTGAGATGTTGCTGTCAGAATGATGTAGACAGGGCTGCAGTTACATTGGTGGGTGGGATATGTTGTGAAGGCTTTATGGCTTTAGCACTAGCAATCTCAGGCTTCTGGGTACTCCACCCCACATGTCAAGAGACCAAAGTACTAGATTAGAAGCACCTCTGTTCTTCAGGAGAGAGTGTGGCTTTGGAGAGGAAGCTGTGGAATTTGTCTCTACTACTCTCCATACAGCAAGGTGAAAGAGATGGGATCTGGGATTCTGGGTGGCCACACTTTGGTATTCTCTGTCTCTGTGCTGAGTGTAGGCGGTGAGAAGACTGCAGGATCACTGGTCATGACCCCTTGTTCTTCCACCACTTTGACTTAGTATCACCTCCTCTGCCCCACAATTTATCCTTTCCTCTCAGCAGAAGGAGGCCCAGTCACTCCAGGCTTCCCTCTCCATATTCCCTGCAGACAAAACGTAATCACTCTGGGCTTCTCTCTGGAGTGGTCCACAAGTGTGTTTTATCTTCTGCCCCCCTTTTCAACCTTTCCAACTTTGGTCTATTTAGTGTGTGGATCTTTCAGGCATGCCTGCAAGCCCAGTTAGTGTTCCTTCACTGCATAATAGTTGTTCAATTGGTTGAAATTTCAGGGAGAAAGATAGGTGTTAAAACAACTATTAACTATTTGTGTGTATATGTGTGTGTGTATAAAATATTAAAGTTGGAGTCCCAATACACTTTTTTAGGGACAGGTAAAGATAGATAGACAGGAAGGGAGAGAAATGAGAAGCATCAATTCTTTGTTGCAGCACCTTAGTTGTTCATTGATTGCTTTCTCATATGTGCCTTGACCAGGGGGCTACAGCAGACCAAGTGACCCCTTGCTCAAGCCAGTGACCTTGGGCTCAAGGTAGTGAGCTTTGCTCAAACCAGATGAGCCACACTCAAGCCGACAACCTCAGGGTTTCAAATCTGGGTCCTCCACATCCCAGTTCAACACTCTATCCACTGCACCACCACCTGGTCCTATTTGCAATTTATTTCTTAAACCAAAATAAATTCCAAATATATAAACAAATGCAAAAAAACCCCATAAAATACTAGGTGAAAACATGAAAGAAAAACCAAATAACAAACTGATTTTTTTGTAATCTCAATATATAAATAAAGGCTGGGTAAGTATATCAGAAAATCCAGACTGCATAATGCAAAAGAATGATAGAACTTATGTAAAATTTAAATTTTACATGAGACATGTCTTTTAAAAAAATTTTGTATGGTGAGGGGTGATGAGGAGAAAGAGGAGAAAAAATTGGAAAATTATTGCTTCTTCTGGAGAGAACTCAAGAAGGGAACCTTGCCAAGCCAAGTCCCCATTCAGTTAAGGAGGTCATCAATTTCCGTGCTGTAAGGTATGAACCAGACGATGTCTTAGAAAACCTGAATGAAGAAGTAAAAAAATATTGCAAAGTAATAATTGTTAGTTGCTTTCTGCGAGTGCCGATTGAACAGGGCTAGTCTAGTTCCTCTTGAATGGGTGGACATGTGGAGATTTTTAGAGAAAGGGAACCTGTTGGTGTAAGTTTTAGAAGGATGTATGGTTAAAAGGAAGGGGGTTTGGAGAACATTCAGTAGGGAACTTCTTGGGATGAGGGGCGGCTTCTTCCTGCTGTCATCCCTACCTATTTGATATTTCCCTCATGAAGTTCTCCTTGGGGTATTGGGGAATAGGAGTGTAGGAGCATTTGATTGTAGGTAATCCTAGAGATTTCTCTCATCCAGGCCTGTAGGAACTTGATAAAGAAGAGGGCAAGTATTAAAATTAAGCACAGAATTAGGATTGGTCCTATAACTGGTGCTAGCATGGAGAACAAGGGGTTTTACCACATTATTCAGATTAGGAGTGTATTTATAGTGTTCCAGATATTTCTGTTTTGTGAGGGCAGGTTTCAGGGTTAGTGTGTAGGGTTAGGTAGATTTTCCCAATTTTCTGATTGGTGAAGGTCTGCATGTGGTTCTGTAAGAAACTAGTGAACAAACGTAAGAGGCAGGGTCCAAAAGTTTAGTAAAATAAATAAGAGAGTGAGTGGACCAATGAAAGGCAATAGTCAAGACACCCAGTTTGTATGAAACCACTGATTCCATGTTTACAAATTCACTGGGCTTCAGAAAGAGAGAGAGAGAGTGGTAATAAGACAGGGCAGTGCCAGTCCTCCTGCCCCTAGACCTACTTCTGTAGAGATTCCTAAAGCAACAAGAAGAGGGATTACCTGTACAGCTCGTTTGGTCCTTAGATTGATGGGTAGTGTACTAGAAACTGGAAGAGGTTCGTGGGGTAGGATTAGGTTGATATTTGGGGTGAGATATATTAGGGTACAGGTTTCTGTCTAATTAGTAGGGAGACACATATAGGTGTTGGTCCCACATGAGTAGAAAGCACCTGATTGATTGAGGCAGGTTGAGTGGTGAATAGAGAATAGAAGGACAAGGGGTTGGTTTTGTTTCTCTATTTCTGAGCTCCAGATGGTCAGGGTGGAGGAAAGAGCCACACTTAGCAGCAGTGGGAGTTCTCAGGATCACGGTGTGTGGTCAGTCACATACGTGAAAGTCAGTTCTTGGGTGATGTAATGTTGGAAGC
Organism: Saccopteryx bilineata; assembly: GCF_036850765.1. NCBI lineage: Eukaryota > Metazoa > Chordata > Mammalia > Chiroptera > Emballonuridae > Saccopteryx > Saccopteryx bilineata. The sequence goes on from NC_089502.1 coordinate 107,233,560, forward strand.
GCCTCTTGGACAGTCTTTGAACAGTTTGCTGAGTAACCTGTAAATCCTACAAGTACTTAGGGAAAGGGTAGTTACATTTCTACACTTTGCAGTTAGAGTTTAAGTCCTAGTGACCACTGCTTCTAGCTGGAATTAGCAGCAGGTCCCAGCCTAAAATAGGCATGCAGCATTGAGACAAGAGGAATAAAGGAGATACTATACATTAAATAAAGTAACAAAATCAGACTGTCAATACCCACAGTAGAGATCTTTGAGGGATAAATAAAACTCAAATATTCAAGGGAGGCAGAGTAGATGGCCCTTGTGTTTACAAGAAATGAGATCAGCTTATCTGCTACTTGGAAGAAATACGTTAGGCTCGTGAATAATGTCCTTGGGCCTTCAGTAGCAATTCCCAGCATGCTGGGAAAGGTCAGGTCACAGGTAGCTAGAACAGGGCTAGAAGAGACTGAACCCTTCCTCCATGGAGCAAGGGGCAGCTTACCTTCTCATGTCCCTCTTTCCACAACAATGATGTGTTCCTTGATGGGGCCGGGAAGCCTGGCAAGCTTCAGTTCAATGACCTTTCTTTCTGCTTTGGAGCAGGGCCCTGATGGAATTCTATGAAGCCCATTTTAGGGTGCTGGAGCCTTTAAGAGCGTATGCCAAAAGCTGGAATTTCCTGACTTCTTTTGGGCCTTATTTGCCTATTTGTTTCTTCCTTGGCCATTATAGACCTTAAAAGCCATGCTCAGAAGATCTCACTGAGGGGCTTGACTAAGAGAGCAAAACTGGGAATCCAGTGTTTAAAGAAGCCTATTAGACCAAGGAAAGAAAGGATTTGATCTGTGGTGGTAGGTGGTTGGAGACTGTGGAGGGTCTGAGTTCAATCTAGGGTGAGACCTCAGGTGGTGGGGGTTAAGGTGATGCCCAGATAGACTACAGACTGAGAATGAAGTTGAGCCTTAGTACAGAAGACACGATATCCCTTCACAGTGAGGAAGTTAAGAAGGGTAGCAGTGTGTCTCCTTGAGGCAGGCAGGGAGGAGCTGCAGAGGAGTAGGTTATTTATGTATTATGAGAGAGTACTAGTTTTGAGATTACATGCTGCTAAATCCTGAGCTAGTGCCTGTCCAAACAGGTGTGGGCTGTTTTTGATCCCCTGGGGTAAGACAGTCCATGTAAGTTGCTGGGCTACATTAGTGTCTGGGTCAGTCCAGGTGAATGCAAACAGAAAGTAAGAGTCAGGGTGTAGAGGAATGGTAAAGAAGGCATTCTTGAGGTCTAGGACCATGAAGTAAGTGGTGTTTAAGGGAATGTTTGACAGTAACTTGTAGAGATTAGGGGCTACTGGATGGAGGGAACTACTGCCTCATTGATTAGGCATAAATCTTGTACGAGGTGATAAGCCCCTGAAGGTTTTTGAACAGGAAGGATAGGGGTATTGCAGGGAGAGTCTGTGGGGATGAGTAAGCCTGGTTTAAGAGGTGGGAAATTCAGGAAGAAATACAAATGGCCAACAGATATATGAAAAGATGCTCATCTTCTTTAGTTATTAGAGAAATGCAAATCAAAACTGCAATAGGATACCACCTCACAACTGTTAGATTAGCTATTATTAACAAGACAGGTAATAGCAAATGTTGGAGAGGCTGTGGAGAAAAAGGAACCCTCATACACTGTTGGTGGGAATGTAAAGTAGTACAACCATTATGGAAGAAAGTATGGTGGTTCCTCAAAAAACTGAAAATAGAACTATCTTATGACCCAGCAATCCCTCTAATGGGTATATACCCCCAATACTCAGAAACATTGATACGTAAAGACACATGCAGCCCCATGTTCATTGCAGCAATGTTCACAATGGCCGGGACATGGAAACAACCAAAATGCCCATCAATAGGTGACTGGATAAAGAAGATGTGGCACATATACACTATGGAATACTACTCAGCCATAAGAAATGATGACATTGGATCATTTACAGCAAAATGGTGGGATCTTGATAACATTATACGAAGTGAAATAAGTAAATCAGAAAAAACCAGGAACTGCATTATTCCATACGTAGGTGGGACATAAAAGGGAGACTAAGAGACATTGATAAGAGTGTGGTGGTTATGGGGGGAGGGGGGAGAGAGAGAGGGAAAGAGGGTGGGGAGGGACACAAAGAAAACTAGATAGAAGGTGACAGAGGACAATCTGACTTTGGGTGATGGGTATGCAACATAATTGAACAAGATAACCTGGACATGTTTTCTTTGAATACATGTATCCTGATTAATTGATGTCACCCCATTAAAAAATAAAATTATAAAATAATAAAAAAAAGAGAGGTGGGTAATTATTGGTTTAAGGCCTTGGAAACAGACACAGTTACACAGTAAACAAAGATTTTATATATAAATTATGGATCAAGGAATTTAAATGAGCACACTTTACTTGTTTCAAGTAAAATTATACTAAGGCCCTGGCCGGTTGGCTCAGTGGTAGAGTGTCGGCCTGGCATGCAGAAGTCCCAGGTTCGATTCCCGGCCAGGGCACACAGGAGAAGCTCCCATCTGCTTCTCCACCCCTCCCCCTCTCCTTCCTCTCTGTCTCTCTCTTCCCCTCTCACAGCCAAGGCTTCACTGGAGCAAAGATGGCCCAGGCACTGGGGAGGGCTCTATGGCGTCTGCCTCATGCGCTAGAGTGGCTCTGGTCGCAACAGAGTTATGCCCCAGATGGGCAGAGCATCGCCCGCTGGTGGGTGTGCCGGGTGGATCCCAGTCAGGCGCATGCGGGCGTCTGTCTGACTGACTCCCTGTTTCCAGCTTCAGAAAAATACAAAAAAAAAATTATACTAGAGATATTTTCTGACAAACAAAGAGACAAGATGGATTACTTATATAGCTTAATATACAATTCTGTTTTTTTAAGTTTTTTGAGATGGCAGGGAGTTGCCAGCATAGAGAGGAGGAAGAGAGGAAGCAGACAGATGGATAGCATGAACAGCTGGATGGAAAGCAGGAAGGTCAGAATCGGCAGGAGGAGGAGGAGGTTAAAGTGCTAGAGCTCTGAAGAGAGGGGAGAGGTTGAGGGGGAGAGGGGGAGAAGGGCCCGGGTTTTGGCACCAGATGTAAGAATGAGATGGCACTTGAACTCCAGGTATGCAGGCTTTATTAGAGGAGAAAGACCTGCTGGGGCACTTCTCAGAAAGAAGGGCCCTCAAAACAGACTGCAGTAAAACTTTATAGGGTTGGGGTTAACCTCGAGCAAGGGTGTGCTGGTATGTTCAGCTTTCTGGAATACTCCTCTTTGGGGTGATTGACCAGCTTCCTGGAATTCCTTTGTCCCAGGGGCAACTGTCCGGTAATTAAGGGTGGGGTCAGGCAGCCAAGCAGAACAACAAAAAGGCAGTTGTAATTCATGTATCTATCTGTTTCATTACCATCTGTCCGAATCTAATGTGAACCTGCATGGGCCAGGCTGCTGTGATGGTGGCCATGCCTACTGGCTTTACAGTGGGTAAGGAGGGGCTCATGATCCCTTTGTCTAGAGGTATATGTTACTCACATGCTTTAGGGTGAATCCAAGTATATGAATTCTTGATTAAGGTACATAAACATTGTTTTCTTTTTTTATTATTATTATTTTTTACAGGGATAGAGAGAGAGATTCAGAAAGAGGGATAGATAGGGACAGACAGGAGTGGAGAGAGATGAAAAGCATCAATCATCAGTTTTTCATTGGGACTCCTTAGTTGTTCATTGCTTTCTCATATGTGCCTTGACCACAGGCCTTCAGCAGACTGAGTAACCCCTTGTTCAAGCCAGTGACCTTGGGTCCAAGCTGGTGAGCTTTTTTTGGCTCAAGCTAGATGAGCCCGCACTCAAGCTGGCAACCTCGGGGTCTTGAACCTGGGTCCTTCCGCATCCCAGTCCAATGCTCTATTCACTGTGCCACCACCTGGTCAGGCCATAAACATTGTTTTCTAAGGTTTTCAGATAAATTCTATCTTCTTTGCTCTGTGTGGCAAATGGCCCCAGGCTCCCTTTCAGAGATTTCTAGGAATTAGCTAAACTATGACTAGATGACCCACTTGTCCTTATAAGTCAGAAAGCTGCTACATTCTTCTCATTCCATTCTCTACAGAATTGAGGGGGTAAGAAGCCTGACTTTTCCTCTTTATAATGGCATTGTTAAGCCTGACCAGGTGGTAGCGCAGTGGATAGAGCGTCGGACTGGGATGCAGAGGACCCAGGTTTGAGACCCCGAGGTCACCAGCTTGATGAGTGCAGGCTCATCTGGTTTGAGCAAGAGCTCACCAGCTTGAACCCAAGGTCGCTGGCTCCAGCAAGGGGTTACTTGGTCTGCTGGAGGCCCATGGTCAAGGCACATATGAGAAAGCAATCAATGAACAACTAAGGTGTTGCAACATGAAATGAAAAACTAATGATTGATGCTTCTCGTCTCTCTCTGTTCCTGTCTGTCTGTCCCTGTCTATCCCTCTCTCTGACTCACTGTCTCTGTAAAATAAATAAATAAATAAATAAATAAAAATTTTTAAAAAATGGCATTGTTAATACTAAGTTTTACAGTTCCTTCGCACCTTATCACAACAGGAAGCATAAACTCCAATATATTTTTTGGTTTCAGCTTCATCATCCCTCTGATAGAGAACAAGTATCCCTTGATGCTGAAAGAAAACTCTGCCCCTCTTCAGCAGGATGCAGTTACAGAAGAGCCTGCACTCCCCTTCTCCTTAAAGAATTCAAAGCCAAGAATTCTTGAGGGGGACATGCCATACAAGTCAGACAGACAAGATCAAGTAGGAATAATAGGCCAGGTACAGAAGGCTAGCATGACAGAAAGTCCCAGGTGTCTAGCAATAAGCAAACCTGGGAAAATTACTATTATATGGTGGGACTTTACTCCTGTGTAAAGCCAGAAGCCAGGGCCACCATCACAGCAGCCTGGCCCATGCAGGTTCGCATTGGATTCGGACAGTTGGTAAAGAAACAACGGAGCCAAAAACTGATGGGCCATTATCTTTAATCCTAGCTTGCACCCAGCGGACAAGTAAAAACACACACTGGGCTCCAAAACCCACTCACATTCAGTGCTCACAAAGCTACTGACTTATCTGAGTTTCCTAGAATTAAAGGTTCCTAGCTCACCAGACTTATTCACCTCTGTTCCCCATCTCCTTCCTTCTCCCTGCACAAACTGACTTCTCACTCAACACTCCGCCATCTTGGCTGCTTCTCCTGGCCTCCTCCACGTGGCCTTTCTCTGCTCTCTGCTCTCTGCTGTCTCCTCTAATGTTAATCTCAGGAACCAAGAGAGCAAGCTCCCGTTCTGCCCCTATTTTATAGTGTAGAAATCCAAACCTTTAATCCAGTATACAAAATAGGGAAGTCTCTAATACAAAGTCACTTATTTGGGATATGATGGGATTGTACCACCCCACGTCAAAAAAGGTGGGAAAGGCTTAATCCCAAAACCAAGCCCCAGGCTACAGGATTCTGCCTGCCCACAGCCCGCCCCCAACACACATTAATATCACCTGGGTGATGGCCTCCACGTGGGCAGTGCCATCTTTAACAAAGTGAGCAAAATATATTTTATCTGCCCAACACCTTGGGTGTCCCTTCCACCTCTAGTTTATGGCTTATCATGCAGTTTAGACCCCCTGACTTTTCATTTCACTGGTCATGTAGTTCAGACCCTCCCCTGAGCTTTCTTCCGCTGGCATGTTACTAGTCATGTGGTAGACACCCTCCCGCACCCCTTGTGGCTGGAACAAGAACACTGGAAAATGGTGTCATATGATTCCCATAAAAGCCCTACACAATCACTCCCTCAAGCATTAAGCTCAGGACAATGAGGTTCTGGCCTGAATAAAAACTAGGAACAAAGCCTGTGTAATCTGTTGGCCACAGAAACAAAGTTCTGGTCAAACAAGAGATATAACGGCTACCTGACCTGTGATGGTTAAAGTAGATAAAGCATTAACCATCAACCTGGATTACTGCAGTCTCTGGTTCAAAACCCTGGGCTTGCCAATTCAAGACAAATACAAGAAACAACAATAAGTTAATGCTTCCCACTCATCCCTCTCTCCCATCTGTCTCTCTCTAAATATCAATAAATAAAATCTTTTCTAAAAAAATTTGTAATGTATATGAAAAAGAGTTAATATCTTTAGTATACAGTGATTTTTCCAAATCAATAAGGAAAAAGTCATCACCTTTATTGAAAAATGTAAAATTTTTATGAACAAACACTTCATAAAATAAAGAAATTAAATAACCAATGAACATATGGAAGATATCTTTCAGAAAGAAATTTTGGCAGGATCTGTCCTAGTGGAAAATGCACATACTTTTACTCAGCATTCTTGTTTTAAAAATAACTCTAAAAATATAATTTCAGAGGTAGAACAAGTTATATGCCAAAAAATATTTGTTGCTGAGGTATAGTAGAAAAAATTTTGTAATATCTAAAATGTCCATTGTAGGAAATGATTATATAAAGCCTGGTAATATAAATAAATATATATACATACAATTTATTATTATTATTATTATTACTATTACTATTGTTATTATTTAGTCATCACACTTGTAATTTTACATACGATGAGATTATTTGATTCATTATCTCTCTCTGCCCACAAGTGGTAGAATCCATAAGATTAAAGATTGACTATGTCTCTAGCAACTAGCTCATTTTCTAGTAGGCACTCAATACATACTTGCTGAGCAGATGAATGAATGAGGTTTTTCTTTATCTTAATAGGCTGGAAGTGATGGGGAAAGTATTGGAAACTGCCCTTTTTGCCAACGTCTTTTCATGATCCTCTGGCTTAAAGGAGTTAAATTCAATGTGACTACTGTTGACATGACCAGGTAAGAGAAATCAGTACAGGTTTCATTCTAAGGATTAAAATCTGTAGATTCCAATATAATGTTGGTGTTTGTATTATGTGTTATTCTATTATCTAGAAGCTAATTCTGCTTATTTTTAATAATCACAGAAAGCCCAAAGAGCTGAAGGACTTAGCCCCAGGTGCCAATCCTCCCTTCCTGGTGTATAACAAGGAATTGAAAACAGACTTCATTAAAATTGAGGAGTTTCTAGAGCAGACACTGGCTCCTCCAAGGTACAGCATTTTAAAGAATATTATTGTTCTTTAGACAATTTATTTAATTGGCCTATTTGTTTCAGATTGAGTATTCTTATGTTTAGACATTTAACTCTTTTTCAATGTCAGGCCTTTCTATTGTTATCTTCCTAAAAAGAACTTTGCAAAGATTTCCTCTTGATCATTCCATATATGATTAGAAAAACACCACAGTTATTTGTTTAATATATGTAAAATTATTAAAACTTTATGAAGTGTAAGTAGTATATTAGGAAAGGACAAAGAACAGACTTGGTGTAAAGCCAGTAGCCACGGCCATCATCACAGCCACCTGGCCCATGCAGGTTCGCATTTGATTCGGACAGATGGTAATGAAACAACAGAGCCAAGAACTGATGGGCTATTAGATTTAATCCTAGCTCGCATCTGGCGGGCAAGAAATACACACAGTGGGAAAACACTTCCCTTTCCATTCAGGGCTCCCAAAGCCTCTGACTTATCCAAGTTTCCTAGAATCAAAGGTTTCTACCTCACCAACCTTATTCACCTCTGTTTCCCATCTCCTTCTCTCTGCACAAACTGGCTTCTCCTTCAGCACTCCACCATCTTTGTTGCTTCTCCTCTCCACCATGTGGCCTTTCTCTGCTCTCCCCTCTAATGCTAATCTCGGGAACTGAGAGAGAGCAAGCTCTCAGTCTGCCCCATTTTATAGTGTAGAAATCAAAACCAATATACAAACAAGGAAGTCTCTGATACAAAGTCACTTATCTGAGGCATAATGAGATTCCTCATAAGAGTGCACCACTCCCTATCATGCAACAGTCAAGGATATGGGGAAAAGTTTAGTTTTAAAACTAAGCCTTAGGCTATAAGGATCCTGCCTGCTTACAGCCTGTCCCCTATACCCCATGCAAAGTATAAGCGAGCAAACATATATATCATATTTACAAACTTATTTGACCAACACTTGGAAACCTGGAAAAGGCATGTAAATTTGGGCCACATTTAATTTCAGCCTCATTATCTGATCCATAATGAAATTTAGGGGCATTTATACTGATAAATGTGTTATAGAGCCCTCAGAAGATATTCAATTAAAGATTGCTAATATTCACTCTGACTTTTTTTATCTCTACAGGTTGAAAAATATTATGTTTATTATGCATAAACTTCCTTCTTCAAAGTTAAATGCACAAAGACACTTTAAATTATTTTTAAATGAATAGTATACTTAAAGTAAGACAGTAAATTCTTGTCTAGAAATACAGAAGTAACCCATTTTGGGGTAAGAGTGAGGGCATGGAGTAATAACACTGTATAGTTCATGAAGACTGATTGTTGGTCAAACAAGTTTTTAAATATGATATATGTTTGCTCACTTATAGTTTGCATTGGGGGGGGCAGGCTGTAAGCAGGCAGGGTTGATATACCCTAAGGCTTAGTTTTAAGATTAAGCTTTTCCCCACACCCTTGACTGATTGCATGATATGGGGTGGTACACTCTCATGAGGAATCCCATTATGCCTCAGATAAGTGGCTTTGTATCAGAGACTTCCTTATTTGTGTATTGGATTAAAGGTTTGGATTTCTACACTATAAAATGGGGACAGACCGGGAGCTTGCTCTCTCTCAGTTCCTGAGATTAGCATTAGAGAGGAGAGTAGAGAGGAGAGCAGATAAAGGCCATGTGGAGGAGAGGAGAAGTAGCCAAGATGGCAGAATAAAAAAGGAGAAGCCAGTTTGTGCAGAGTTTATGCAGAGAGAAGGAGATGGGGAACAGAGGTGAATAAGGCTAGTGAGCTAGAAACCTTTGATTCTAGGAAACCTGGATACGTCAGTAGCTTTGTGAGCACTGAATGAGTGGGTTTTGGAGCCCAGTGTGTGTTTTTACTTGCCCACCATTAAAGGTAATGTTCCACCAGTTTTTGGCTTTGTTGTTTCATTACCATCTGTCCGAATCTAATAAGAACCTGCACTGGCCAGGCTGCTGTGATGGTGGCCGTGGCTACTGGCTTTACGCTGATCATGACTAGGCTTTCACATCACTGATGGCATGAGGGCAGAACATACCCAACACAAGGGCCAGAGGTCAGAAAACAGGTCTTACATAGTTAGCAAGAAGTCAGAACTCCAATGTCTACTCTTGAATAACAGCTATATATGTCTACCAACCCAGAATAGTGTCTGGAAGCTGGAAGCCTGCTGTATCTATTTATTTTTTATTCCTGTGTATCAAATCACCACAAACTCAGTGTCTTAAAACAAAACTCATTTATTATCTCACATTTTCCATTGGTAAGGAGTCTGGCTATGAACTTTAAATTACTCTAGGCCCGGGCTGGTGGCTCAATGGATAGTATGTTGACCCAGCATGTGGACATCCCAGGTTTGATTCCTAGTCAGGGCACGTATGAGAAGTGACCATCTACTTCTCTCCTCCTCTCTCTCCCCCTTTTCTCCTGTCATGGGGACAGTGAATGACTACTCAGAGACCATATGGTGTGCACCAAGAGACCTAGGGAAGACTGCCTTGCAATCCTCTATTTCAGTTTCATAAGATGGCCCTGACCCCCAGTCCTTATGAGTATTTATTGATACACAGAAAATAGAAGCAGGGACAAGAATGAGAAAGTCAGGATGCAGAAAAGAGAATGAGGAGAAAAGAATGAGGAAGTCAGGAAAGGGAATTTCTTTAGAACAGATTAAAGGGCAAGCAAAGTAGCTCAAATGTCCCCACCTATTGATTTATCAGAATTACTAATACTATTCTTGTTGTGCTGCATTCAACATAGTACTGTGTTGCATACTTTTGTCACTAAAGCCACTGTGGCCTTTGACTTGGGGCACTGAACTCTGTCCCTGTTCTAAGTTCCTATTTGGGGCGTCTACACTCTCACTCTTTCTCTCCCTCAGCCAGTGGCTCAGTTGGTTCAAGCATGGCCCCAGGCACTGAAAATAGCTTGGTTGATCCAAGTATGTCAACCTCAGGTGCTAAAAATAGCTCAGTACTCAAGCATTGGCTCAAGATGTGTTGTTGGGTGGATCCTGGTTGGGGCACATGTGGGAGTCTACCTCGCTATCTCTTTTACTGTCATCTAAAAAGAAAATTGCTCTAAAAAGTGAAGTCTCAGTCATAAATGTATACCTATAAGTAGTGAAGCAAAAGTAGGTTTACAGTTGTTCATATGGAAAATAATACATTAATTAATAAATAATAATGTAATAATACATTCTGTGTTTCATATACTCACAACTGTAAAACTATTTTGCCCAAACCTGTATATAACAGGTAAACAAAGGGTTTTATCAGTTCATAATTCTTCTTACATAAGAAACTAGGGACACTACTCTAAATTCTCTTCTGTGTGAATATATTAGGTCTCTTTCATTCATTATTTATGACTTCTTAGATTTTAAGCACCAGCTCCAAGTTTATGCTATAAGTGTTGAGTCTTATTTTGTTCTTTTTCTCTCTCCCATCCTCCTTTACTACTTCCTCTCCTCACATTATCTGCTCCCTAATCTTTTACTGTTCCCAAAGATAACTAGTAAAAAAAAAATCTATTGTGTATCTTTCTATATATTTTTTCTAGATTCATATAAGCATAATAGTAATAAGCATAATTTAACTCATAAAAATTGCATCGGGGTTATCTCATTTCAAAGAATATTGTAACATCTTTCAACTTTACTAGTGTAGATTTAATTCATTTTAATGTCTGCATAATAACCCATGTTGCAGATGTGCTAAAATTTGCTAAGCCATATTTTTACTGATGGACGTTTTATTTCCTTTCAGTATTTTACCACTGTTTGCATCCTTGTTCATATATCCTTATGTGTTGGTGCTTTTATTCCTATGTAATAGACTCCTTGGAACAAAATTCAAATAGTATATATCTTTCAAAAATTTTACTCCTTTACCCATCAATGTATGAGAGTACATTTTTCCCACATATCGCTATTACCATGTTTTTTTCACTTCTTGTAAATCTGTGCAAATCTGATAGTTATAGTGATATCGCATTGATATTTAATTTGCCATTTCTCTGAATAATACATGGTTTTGAGCATCTTTACATATTTAGTTTTGTTCTGTGAATAACCTTGTCATATCCTTCTGATTTTCTATTGCCTTATGTATCGGTTAAACATTGCATTCGACTTTGATAACAAGAGGCCCAAAAAGTAGCTTAAATAAGTATGGGTTTTATTTTTCTCACATAATAAGGAGCCAAGAATAAGGAATTGTAGGACTGGAATGACCTCCAAAATTTTACTGGGGACCCAGGCTCTTTCTAATCTTTCTGCTTTGCCATCCTTCAGGAGAAACTTCCAGTCTCAAAGTTAATTTATGGTGACAATATGTCTGCTGGAATTTCAGACAATATATGTAACTCCAACACAGGAAGAAGCAGAAGGTCAAAGGATAAAAGAAACAAGCGAGCTTTAAGGAATTTTTATAGAAGTCACACTCAACAGTTTTAATTTGTATCTCATTATCTAGAAGTAATTCACCTGGTCATATCTAATGAAAAGGGAAGCTAGAAAATGTTTTCATCTAGGCATATTGCCACCCTTAACAAAACAAAGTCTGGTTGAGAGATAGAAAGAAAGAAATAAGAGAGGACATGCTATAGACCTTATTCTCAAATTACTGTGGTTGTATGGTTTGACTCAGTTGCACCCTGAAGGACTTGTTCAAGGGTTTGCCTTTTCTACCTACATTGGAGCTTCCCTGGGGCTGAGGCAGCTTCCCTGGTGGTGAAGGCAAAAATGTATTAGCCATTGCCAAAAGGAGCAAAAAATAACACTTGAGAAAGTAATAGGCAAACTGAAAAGCCCAGAAGAATGAGTCTAGGATACTTGGGGGATACTTAAGAGAATAAAACTTTAAAAATCTTTCAAGTCTTTTAGGGAATCTAGAAGCCCAGGCACATGCCCAGATCTCAACTTATGCTTAGAAAAGACCAGAAAATCACTAGTTTTCTATGGAACCCTAAAGAACACCAAATAGCCAAAGCAATCCTGAGAAAAAATAATGAAGCCAGAGGTGTCACACTACCTGACTTCAAATTATACTACAGAGCCACGAAAATCAAAACAGCATGGTATTAACAGAAAAACAGACATACAGACCACTGGAATACAATCAAGAACCCAGAAATAAAACTACATATATATGGACAAATAATCTGTGACAAAGGTGCCAAAGACACACAATGGAGAAAAGAGAACATTTTCAATAAATGAAACTGGGAAAATTGGAAAGCCACAGCAAAAAGAATAAAACTTGACTACAATTTGTCCCCTGCACAAAAATTAATTCAAAATGAGTCAAAAACCTAAATATAAGATCTGAAACAAGAAGTTACTTAGAAAAAAACCATAGGTACTAAACTTATAGTACTTGGCCATAGAGAACATTATATGAATTTGACCCCAAAGGCAAGAGAAGTAAAGGTAACAGTAAATGAATGAGACTATATCAAACTAAAAAGATTCTGCACAGCAAAAGAAACCGACAACAAAACAAAAAGTCAGCCAACCAAATGGGAGATGATATTGACAAACAACAGTTCTGCTAAGGGATTAATATCCAAAATATATAAAGAAGTCAAAAAGCTCAGCAACAAGCAAGCAAATTATTCAATTGAAAAATGAGGAGAGAACCTGAACACACATGTCTCCTAATAAGGCATCCAAATGGCCAACAGATATATGAAAAGATGCTCATCTTCATTACCTATTAGAGCAATGCAAATCAAAACTACAATAATGTACCACCCCACACTTGTTAGATTGGCTATTATCAACAAGGCGTGTATTAACAAGTGTTAGAGTAGATGTGGAGAAAAAGGAACCCTCATTCACTGCTGGTGGGAATGTGAACTGGTATAGCCATTATGGAAGAAAATATGGTGGTTCCTCAAAAAAATTAAAAATAGAACTATCTTATGACCCAGCAACCCCTCTCCTAGGTTTCTACCAAAAAAAACCCTCGAAAACATTGGTCTGTAAAGACCCATGCACCCCCATGTTCATTGCAACATTATTCACAGTGGCCAAGACATGGAAACAACAAAAGTGTCTCTCAATAGAGGACTGGATAAAGAAGATGTGGTACATATATACAATGGAATACTACTGAGCTATGAGAAACGATGACATATTGCCATTTACAACAACATGGATGGACCTTGAGAACATGATACTGAGTGAAATAAGTAAATCATAAAAAGCTAAGAACTATATGATTTCACACATAAGGGAGATATAGAATGGATATTTATAGACATAGAGAAAAGTGAAGTGGTTACCCGGGGAGGGAACTGTGGGGGAGGAGAGTAGGGGGAAGGGTGTAAAGAGGGACAAATGTACAGTGGTAGAAAATGATTGGACTTGGGGTGATGGGTATACAACATAGTCAACAGTTCGAATGCTACAGAAATGTTTACCTGAAACTTATGTACTCTTATTGAGCAATGTCACTCTATTAAATTAAATTTTTTTAATAAAATAAAATAGAAAAAAGACCTGAGAATATCCAAAGTTTTCACTTCTGGTTGAACTTCAGGCACCATGAAGCAGAAAGTGAGGTCTAAGGCTGATGTGCAACTTGGCATTGAAGGAGTGTCCCAACACACAACCTGCCTACAAAAACTAGAAGAGCTTGTGGGGATGAGGAAATTGTTTGTTTGTTTGTTTGTTTCTTTTTTTGTTGTTGTAGTTCCAGAAGTTTAAGAAAATCTCCATTAAATCAATAACTGACCTAGGGTATTAGAACAATGATTTTAGTGGCCATACACAAAAAAGAACACACTATTTATAAAATTGCTCGGGAGGGGTGGCACCAAGGGAAGATGGCAGCATAGGTAAATATGGTACTCAAATCCTCCCACTTGCACATCAAAATTGCAACTAAACTACGGAAAAATATCATTCAGAACCACCTGAAATCTGGCTAAATGTAAGTCCTACAACCAGAAAATTAAAGAAAGCACATTGAGGCTGGTAAGAGAGGTGGAGACACAGAAGGGGATGGTCCCGCACTCACATGTGGTGGTTAAAAATCAGGAGGGATATCTCAGCTGTGGAGGTTCCTCCTGGGGAGTGTACATCAGAGATATACAGGGAAGAACTTAATTGTCTGCATTAGTGAGAAAGCTGGAAGAGCAGCTTTATCCCAGACTGAAGTGTTCACAGAGGCCACTGTTTGTTTTCTGAGCCTTAACCTCACAAGCAAGGAAGGCAGACACCAATATGAGTCTCCATCACTATGCCTAACACTGTTTTCCCTGCCCTCGTGATTTCCTGAGATCCCACCCCACATCTGAGCCCAACCCAAGCTGTTCCCAGTGGCTTTTCCATACAAACAACCTGTACTGGCTCATGTTTTGGACTTCCTAAAATCTCTCAAACAAGCAGCATTTGACCTTGGCATGCTGCATAGCTCTCACTAAACAACCGCAGGCCCAGCACTAGCAGCATCTGGCCTTGGTGTCTCCTGGACATCTCCATGCCCAAAAAAGTAACAGATATCTGCAAATCACTTTGTAGCTCATTCCAGGTGGCCCGTGGCAAAGCACAGGTGGTAGCTGACCTTGGCCCACATCCTGGGAGGCCCTACAGCCAGCATACCTGATCATCAGACCATGTTGAAGCACCACTCAACCTCCACCACAAGAGACACACTCAAATGGCAGACTCAGCAGGCACCAGAGCCCCACTGAACTGAGTTATTCTCTGTGAGGTGGGCCCTTGCACAACTGATTCTCCATAATAACAGACAGTTTTCCCAGATGTTCGGCCTGGAGGTATATCCCTCTCATTGACATGTCAACAGCAATCAAGGTTCAGTTACAACAGGGAGTACATCTGGAGTGCAAGCTCTGATGATTGGGGAGACTGTGTCAATGCACTTTACAACTTACTACATAAGGATACTCTACTAAGCCTGGGAGATGTAGCAGCTGTAATTAATACACAGAAAGAAACACAAAGATGCTGCCAAAATGAGGAGACAAAGAAACATGTCCTAAATGAAAGAAAAGAACAGAACTTCATTTAAAAAACTAAACAAAATAGAGACAAGCACTTTACTAGATGCAGAGTTCAAAATACTGGTTATGAGGATGCTCAATGAACTTAAGGGAAGAATAGATGAACTTAGAACTTTAACATAGATACAACATAAAAGTGAGACAGAAAAAAAATACAGACTTAATAGACATATTCTTCCTGCACTGCCTTAATAAAAATAAAACTGAAAGCCTGAAAAAAAAATGAGATAGCATAAAAACAGAAATGAAGACAACAATAACAGAAATGAAGAATAGACTACAGAGAATCAACAATGGAGTGATGAAGCAGAGTATCAAATCAGAGATTTGGAAGATACAGAAGCAGAAAACACCCAATCAGAATAAGGGGGGAAATAATCCAAAAAGATAGAAATAGTATAAGGAACATTTAGGACAACTTCAAGTTTACTAACATTTGCATCATAGGGGTACCTGAAGGAGAAGAGAGAGAGCAAGGAATTGAAAGCCTATGTTGAGCCCGACCAGGCGGTGGCACAGTGGATAGAGTATCGGACTAGGACACAGAGGACCCAGGTTTAAAACCCTGAGGTCTCCAGCTTGAGTGCTGGCTCATCTAGTTTGAGCAAGGCTCACCAGCTTGAGCCCAAGGTCTCTGGCTTGAGCAAGGAGTCACTCGGTCTGCTGTAGCTCCCCGGTCAAGGCACATATGAGAAAGCAATCAAATGAGAAACAATGGTGCCACAACAAAGAATTGATGCTTCTCATCTCTCTCCCTTCCTGTCTGTCCTTATCTGTCTCTCTCTCTCTCTCTGTGTGTCTCTGTCACACACAAAAAAGAAAGCCTATATGAGAAAATAATATCAGAAAACTTTCTTAACTTGCTGAAGGAAGTAGGCATACAAGTCCAGGAAGTGAGGAGAGTCTCAAATAAGATTAACTGAAGAGGCTCATGCCAAGACACATCATAATTAAAATGCCAAAATTTAAAGACAAAGGGAGAATCTTAAAAGCAGCAGGAGAACAGAAGTTAGTTATCTATAAAAGAACTCTCATAGGACTGACAGCTAAATTCACAACAGAAATTTTGCAGGCCAGAAAAAATTGGCAAAAATATTATTTTTTAGAAATTTTATTTATTTATTTTCTTAGAGGAGTGAAAGAGAGAAGGGAAGAGGAGCAGGAAGCATCAACTCCCATATGTGCCTGACCAGACAAACCCACGGTTTCTAACCAGCGGCCTCAGCATTCCAGATCAATGCTTCATTTACTGTGCCACCACAGGCCAGGCACAAGAAATAGTCAAAGTGGTGAAAAGCAAGTACCTACAACCAAGATTACTCTACTAAGCAAAGTTATCACTTAGAATCAAAAGACATATAAAGAGCTTCCCAGACAAGAAAAAGTTAAAGGAGTTCATAATCACCAAACCAGTATTACTAGAAAAGTTAAAGGGTATTCCTGAAGAAGAAGAAAAAAAGATCATAAATATGAATATTATGGCAATAACTATATATCTACCAACAATTACTTTAAATGTACATTGATTAAATGCTCCAATCAAAAGACATACGGGGGGTCCTCGGGTTACAACACAGTTCCATTCCTATGACAGAGACGTAACCCGAATTTTGGTGTAAGTTGAAACACACCGTAGCCTAAGTCACTTACCTATCCTAACACAGTTGTAAAACCATAATCTAAAACATAAAAACACAACTAAGTCACAGAAAAAGGACATAAATATATTGTACTGTACACAGTACTGTAATAACAGAAAAATTAGTGTAAAAAAATTCCTTACCTTTATTCCTGTGGTTGGCTTGCACACTGGAAGGGGCATTGCAAGGTGGGAGAGAGTGACCTATCGGGAGGAGGAAGCTGAAGAAGCAGGAGAACGTGCAAAAGATGTTGAAGATACTGGGTCATGTTAATTCAGATTGTCTAAGGAACAGGCAGGAGATGCTGAGATAATTCAACCTGTACTACAGGTGTTTTATGTCGAGAAGCAGCTGATGTAGAGGGTACAGGATCTGTTGCAGGCCTCTTTACCTTCTTAAAGAATTGTTCCAGGCTAGTCCGGAAGATTGATGACTTCTCTACAAAATCAGCCTATAGCATTACAAGGCATCCATAACAGCTCTGTAGACCTTACTGAATCTGTCATCACTGGGATCCTCAGCCTGAAATTTTGCCAACCCATCCTCTACCATAGAAAAACCTTCTGCCAAACCCTCAGTAGTAAATATTTTGGGTTCTGGGGTTTCTATCTCTTTCTCTTCAATCAGCTACTTCTCCAGCTGAGTGAGGTCCTCAGCACACAGCTTCTCTCCATGTGATACCAGTAGATCTGTAACATCCTCAGCATCCACTTCGAAATTAAGCTGTTTACTCATGGCAACATACTTCTCTGTTACAGCCTCCACTGACTCCTCATCTCCATGGAAGTTGTACACAAACTGGGGATACAGTTTTTTCCACACACCATTTAAGTTTGTTTGTCTCACTTCACCCTAGGCAAAAGCAATGTTTTGTACAGCATTGTAAATGTTATAAGACTTCCAAAATCTTTGAGTGTAAGTTTCTTGTTCTTCTCAGTTGCATTAAGGGCCATAGCAAATGTCTTCCAGAGGTGGTAGGCCTTGAAAGAGGCCGTGGCACCTTGGTCCATGGATGTAAAAGGGCAGTGGTATTAGGTAGAAGTAAATCACCCTGACATTAGGGTTAAAATTACTCAAGAGGACAGGGTGATCAGAAGAATTTTCTAGCACTAGCATCACCTGAAAAGGTAGCCCCTTTAGTGCTGGCACAAAATGGCTAGAAAACCACTCCTCAAAAATCTGAAATGTCACCCATGCCTTCTTGTTATACCTCCAGATGACAGTCAGTTGACCCTTCCAAATGCCCTTTAGTGCCCTTGGATTCTCCGCCTGGTACACCAACAGAGGCTTGAGTTTGAAGTCACCTGCAGTATTTCCCCCAAGAAGCAAAGTTGTCTATCCTTGCCAGATTTATGGCCTGGGTTCTCTTGTCCTCCTTGGCGATGTAGGTCCTGTTAGGCATACACTTCCAAAAAAGACCTGTATCATCAACATTAAACATTTGTTCAGCCCTGTAGCCCCCCCTTTTTAATTAATTCAGCTAACCTATTAGGAAATTCACTTGCCACATTCTCATCCCCAATGACAGCTTCACCCTGCACTTTAAGGTTATGCAAGTTGACACAAGCTTTGAAATGCATGAACCAACCCCTACTAGTCACAAATTCTTCACTACCTTCTCCCTTTTCACTTTATATTGCCTCAAACAATTGTTTAGCCTTCTCCTGAATCAACATTAGACTAACTGGTATATACCACTGATGCTGGTCTTCTAGACACAAAACTAACAATCTTTTCATCTCAGTCATCATGTCACTTCTCTGTTTAGTAATCACAGTCGATTTCACAGGGGCTGATCACTTTACATGCCCTAGGACAGTGGTCCTCAACCTTTTTTGGGCCACGGTCCGGTTTAATGTCAGAAAATATTTTCACTGACCAGCCTTTAGGGTAGGAAGGATAAATGTATCACGTGACCGAGACAAGCATCAAGAGTGAGTCTTAGACAGATGTAACAGAGGGAATCTGGTCATTTTAAAAAAATAAAACATTGTTCAGACTTAAATATAAATAAAACAGAAATAATGTAAGTTATTTATTCTTTGTCTGCAGACTGGTACCAAATGGCCCACGGACCGGTACCGGTCCACGGCCTGGGGATTGGGGACCACTGCTCTAGGATACGGTCTTTATTCTTGATATCTGTTGCTACAGTAGAGCAGCAAAGCCTAGCATGTGGCCAATGTTCTTCACTGATTCTCCTTTTTAAAAATCTCTTTACAATATATAATTTCACTTTCATTGTTATGACTTTCCTCTTCTTCAAAGCACCACCATATGAAGACTGACTTTTGTTTAACAGCCATGATAAGGGCCAAAAAGTTGCCAAACAAAGCAACACAAATGGAACGCTTGCACTTTTAACAGTCCAAAATGGTAGGTAAGAGTACTGGGGGATGCCAACTCCTTCAATCATATGCTGTGTTACTGCATATTCTTCCTTCATGTGCAGCCAAACTAGTTTGCCCACGTAGTCTGTAAGTACGACACTAATGGTGTAAACTGAAACACTCATGGCTCAATTTTTTTAAGTTTTTATGGGAGTGAGTGTCATAAACTAGAAATGTCATATGTCGAGACTATTGTAACCCAAGGTTCCCCTGTATGGAGGCTGAATGAATAAAAAAACAAGATTCTTACATAAACTGTCTACAACTAATATGCACCATACATGCCACAAGCATTGCTTTTTTTATTTTATTTCTTTTAGCTGTTTGACATAGTGAGACGCAAAGAGGTTGGATCAGTTTAGATGACTGTTCTTACATCAAAAAACTACTGACAATGAAGTCTGCACCTGCCTCTCCCATTTCCCTGTCTGGTTGGCAGGGAAGGAAAATAACTTGCATGTTGGTGAAAGAAGCTGAGTGGGACAAGAGTGAAATCTAAAGTAAAAAAACTTGTCGCCCTGGCCGGTTGGCTCAGCGGTAGAGCGTCGGCCTAGCGTGCGGAGGACCCGGGTTCGATTCCCGGCCAGGGAACATAGGAGAAGCGCCCATTTGCTTCTCCACCCCTCCGCCGCGCTTTCCTCTCTGTCTCTCTCTTCCCCTCCCGCAGCCAAGGCTCCATTGGAGCAAAGATGGCCCGGGCGCTGGGCATGGCTCTGTGGCCTCTGCCTCAGGCGCTAGAGTGGCTCTGGTCGCAATATGGCGACGCCCAGGATGGGCAGAGCATCCCCCCCTGGGGGGCAGAGCACCGCCCCTGGTGGGCGTGCCGGGTGGATCCCGGTCGGGCGCATGCGGGAGTCTGTCTGACTGTCTCTCCCTGTTTCCAGCTTCAGAAAAATGAAAAAAGAAAAAAAAAAAACAAAAAAAAAACAAACAAACAAAAAAAAAAAACTTGTCCAAGTGTCCTGCGGCTATAAAATGCAATTTAATCAGAGTGCCATTTTATAATTCCAATTGTTTTAACTACTGGAATGCACAACTCTAATATGCAAATAAAGAGTTTTTAAACCATGAAAAAATTACTTCAGAAAATTCATTAAACAAATAAACAAAAATACCCACCCACAACAAGCAGCAACAACAATACCTGGGAAAAAGAAGAATCTGATTTCCAGAGTTTCCACATTACAATATCCAAGTGTCCAGTTTTTGAGAAAAAATGTGGGACATGTCAAAAAGAAAGTATAGCCCATTCACAGGAAAAAAAATAAATTAATAGACACTATCCCTGAGTAAAACCATTTTATTTAATAGACAAAGACTTTAAATCAACTGTCTTGAATATGTTACAGAGCTAAACAAAACCATGGACAAAGAGCTTAAAGAAACCAAGAAAATAATATCTCAACAAACAGAATATTAGTTAAAATATAAAAATTATAAAAAGGAACCGAATAGAAATTATGAAATTCAAAAGTACAATAACTGCCTGACCGGGCGGTGGTGCAGTGGATAGAGCATCAGACTGGGATGCAGAGGACCCAGGTTCGAGACCCCAAGGTCGCCAGCTTGAGTGCGGGCTCATCTGGCTTGAGCAAAAAGCCCACCAGCTTGGACCCAAGGTCCCTGGCTCTAGCAAGGAGTTACTCGGTCTGCTGAAGGCCTGCAGTCAAGGCACATATGAGAAAGCAATCAATGAACAACTAAGGTGTTGCAACGTGCAATGAAAAACTAATGATTGATGCTTCTCATCTCTCTCCGTACCTGTCTGTCTGTCCCTGTCTATCTCTCTCTCTGACTCACTCTCTGTCTCTGTAAAAAAAATAAATAAATAAATAAAAAATTTTAAAAAGTACAATAACTAATATGAACAATTCACTACAGGGTTTCAACAGCAGGTTTGAACAGATAAAAGAAAGAATAAGCAAAATTAAGCAGAAGCCAATTGAAATTATCCAGTCTGAGGAAAAGAAAGAAAATGAACAAAAACTAACAGACTGTAGAATACCATCAAATATATCAAAATACATATATAATGGGAGTCTAAAACAGGAGACTAAGAGAAAGGCAGAAAAAATATTTCAAAAAATACTGCTTGAAAACTTCCTAAATTTAGTGAAATACATAAATCTATACATCCAAGAAGGTCAGTGAACATTAAGTGAAATAAACTTAAGGAGATACATTATAATCAAAGTATCAATATCTAAAGGCAAAGATAAAATTTTGAAAGCAGCAAGAGCAAAACGACTCATCATGTAAAAGGAATCTTCAATAAGATTAATAGATGATTTTTTATCAGAATCCATAAGTCAGAGAGATGACATATTTAAAGTGCTGGGGAAAAAAAGTCAAACAAGAAATCCATATCTGGAAAAACCATCCTTCAAACATTAAAAAGAAGTTAAGACATTCCACATGAACAAAAACTGAGAGATTTTTTTGCTAGTAGACCTGTTCTTCAAAAAATGTTACAGGGAATCATTCAGGCAGAAATGAGAGTCCACTAGACAATAACTTGAAGTCATATAAAGAAATAAAAAGCACCATTAAAGGGCTAAAAATAAAAGCACATGATTAACTCAATGCAGAAAAACATTTGACAATGTTCGACACCATTTTATGATAATACTTCACAAACTAAGAATAGAAAGGAACTTCCTCAACCTGACAAAGAACAGCTATTACGAAAAACCCACAGGTAACATCATACTTCAGGGGTCCCCAAACTACGGCCCAGGGGCCACATGCGGCCCCCTGAGGCCATTTATCCAGCCCCCGCCACACTTCCTGAAAGGGCACCTCTTTCATTGGTGGTCAGTGAGAGGAGCATAGTTCCCATTGAAATACTGGTCAGTTTGTTGATTTAAATTTACTTGTTATTTATTTTAAATATTGTATTCGTTCCCATTTTGTTTTTTTACTTTAAAATAAGATATGTGCAGTGTGCATAGGGATTTGTTCATAGTTTTTTTTATAGTCCGGCCCTCCAATGGTCTGAGGAACAGTGAACTGGCCCCCTGTGTAAAAAGTTTGGGGACCCCTGGTCTAAACTGTACAACATATTGATTTGATACATTTACATGTTGCAATACAATTACCACTGTAGCATTAGCTGACACCTTTATCATACGACATAATCATCACTTTTTTGTGGTAAGAACAGTTAAGATCTAGTCTTTTAGCATCTTTGTAGTTTATAATACAAAGTATTATACAAAGTATTGTTCACTATAATCACTATGCTGTGGATTAGATTTACAGAATTTTTCTACTGGTTGTAAATTTTTACCCTTAAATCTTTCCAATTCCCCCACTCCCCAGCCTCTGGTAACTACCATTCTATTCTCTATTTTTACAAGTTTAGCTTTCCTAGATTCCACATATAAGTGAGATTATACAGTATTTTTCTTTCTCTGTCTCACTTATTGCACTTAGCATAATGCCCTCAAGTTCCATCCATGTTGGCACAAATGAGAAAATATCCTTCTTTCTCCAACATTTGTTATTTCTTATCTAATAGCCATTCTAATGGGTGTGAGGTAATAATCTCATTGTGGTTTTGATTTGTACTTCCTGAAAAATATTTTACCATTTAATATGTTTGCTGAAAGTTTTTTGTTTGTTTTGGCGAATGAGAGACATAGAAAGGGAAAGAGATGAGAAGCATCATAGTTATGTCACCTTAGCTGTTCATTGATTGCTTTCTCATATGTGCCTTGACCACGGAGCTCCAGCTGAGCCAGTGAACCCTTGCTCAAGCCAGCGATCTTGGGTTTTAAGCCAGCAACCTTTGGGCTCAAGCCAGAGACTATAGAGTCATGTCTATGATCCCAAGCTCAAGCTGGCAGCCCCACACTCAAGCTGGTGAGCCCATGCTCAAGCCAAATGAGTCCTCACTAAAGCTGGCAACCTCAAGTTTCGAGCCTGGGTCCTCAGCATCCCAGGTCGATGTTCCATCCACTGTGCCAAGCTGCTGAATTCATTTAATCATTCCACAAATATTTAGTGAATATTTACTAAGTATCAGGTACTTACTACTCACATTAGTGAATAAAATGGGTAAAAACTCTGTCCTAGTAGACTTTAAATTCAATTAGGAAGATAGTAAGTAATCAAGATCAGCAAAATATAAACTGTTTTAGATGATAATAAATACTAAGAAAAAATAAGGCAGGAAAGTGAGGCAGTGAGTGTTAGGGAAAGGGGAGAGGTTGCAATGTTAAATAGGGCAGCCAGAGAAAGGACTCACATAAGAGAAACTATCAGAAAAAAAAAAAACCCGTAAAAAAGAGAGGAAGCAGATCATGTGCATATATGAAGGAATGCACTCCATTTAAGGGCAAACTAAGTGAAAATATCCTGGCATGGGAGCATGTTGGGCCTATTTGAAAAACAACAAAGAGGGCAGTGTTGAATGAACTGTACAAGGAAGAGAGTAGAAGATGAGAACAGAGAGGTAAGGTGGGGTAAGATCACATCAGTCCTTGTAGAGCTCCATGAGGACTTGAGCTCTGAATCTGAATGAGATGGGGACATTGCAAAATGTTGAGTAGGGAAGACACATAAGACATATTTTAACATGATTGCTCTCACAGCAGGTAGAGAATAGTCTTGTAGTGGAGAAGACAATCATAGGAATGCGAGAATAGTCACAAAGCTGTTGCAGTAATATAGACTTTAGACCAAGGAGGGGGCAGTGGAGGTGGTGAAAAGTGGACAGATTCTGGGTACATTTTAAAAGGTAAACTGTCTGGAGTTGCTAATGGATCAAACGTGGAGATGGAGAGAAAGAGAGGAATCAAAAAAGATGACTCTTTGGCCTGACCATTTCTAGTTGCTAGTGAAGTGTTTTATGATTAGGAATTAATTTTCATTGAATACTTTTTAAGCATCTATTTGTGGTCATACAGTTTTTCTTATTTAATTTTTTAATGTAATAAAATTATTACAGCCTGACCAGGTGATGGCGCAGTGGATAGAGTGTCAGACTGGAATGCAGAGGACCCAGTTTCAAAATCCTGAGGTCACTGGCATGAGCGCAGGCTCATCCAGCTGGAGCATGGGCTCACCAGCTTGAGTGCAGGGTTGCTGGCTTGAGTGTGGGATCATAGACATAACCCCATAATCACTTGAGCCCAAAAGTCACTGGCTTGAGCCCAAGGTCACTTGCTCTGCTGGACCTCCCCCCTCATCAAGGCACATATGACAAAGCAATCAATGAACAACTAAGGTGTTGCAACAAAGAATTGATGCTTCTCATCTTTCTTCCTTTCTGTTTGTCTGTATCTCTCTGTCTCTGTCAAAACAAATTATTATATCATTTTATTTTATTATGCTAAATAAACTTTGTATTACTTAGAAGGGACACCTTGGCTACTTTTTTCCATCATCTTCATCCTCTTTATTCCCTCAATTGTTTTGTAAGTTATAATATTTGAAGTTATATTTTTCCTACTACTTACCTTCGAAAATGTATTACTACCTTATACCAAATAAGCTTTTAGGAGCAAGTATGGAGGCCTAACTACCACTTAATACATTGTTTCTACAGTTAAATTAACTTTGAGTTTCAGCCAGCTGGTTTCTCAGTGGACTTTAAAAACTAAATATTTCTGAGATTGGGAAAATACATACTTCCAGTTTCTCAGGATCGTCAGTTTCCAGAACAATTTTCCAAAACCTTCATTCTCAGTAGAATGCAAGCTAGGACACCTGCTCCTTATGTGTAAATGATAGTGCAATGATGTTTCTTTTTAAGGTACCCTCGCTTGAGTCCCAAGAACAAGGAGTCCTTTGGTGTGGGCTGTAACCTCTTTGCCAAGTTTTCTGCATATATAAAGAATACACAAAAAGAAGCAAATAAGAGTAAGATAACTTTCTTTAAATCTGTTTTTCTCACTCACTAGCTCACTGTCACATTCTCAGTTAAAACAGGACTTTCCTGAATATATAGTATATGTTGGGGAATACCTCACTCATTCTCTGCTCTCTTTTCTGAAATTTCTCTGCATAAAGTTTTATTAGATTTGAAACCCAAGATTCAATATAGAAACTACCAATTTAGCTCAGTTAAAGCATTGGCATGCCAGATGTAAACTAACTGCAGGACTGGATTTGTTAGATGTCCCCTCCCAACTTTCCAAGTCCTGCATACCTTTAAGGTTTCTTAAACCATAGCACCTACCATTTCCCACAAAGATTCTTTTAGTCTATTATCCTCTGAGTCATGAGAACTATTAGGCTCTGATTCCATTTTCTGACTCTTCTGTGTTAAATGATAATATATCACTGTTTTTCTCTTTGACTCTCCTCCCAATGCACCTCCCCAAGAAAAACTTAAAAATATTTCCACTCATCATTTGATTAAATATCTGTCTCTGTCTTATTATCCGTGGGTAGTTGAGCATTCTAGTTAACTATTTAGGTTTTTAACAGTTAATGTAATCAATGTGCATAAATAGAGATGTCTAAATGTGTGAAAGGCATATTGAGAATACATTTCGTCATGAAGACAATGTATTTACAAGTAACTCTATTACTTCATTGCCTCAGATTTTGAGAAAGCTCTGCTCAGAGAATTTAAACGTCTGGACAACTACTTAAACACTCCACTTCTGGGTGAAATTGATCCAGACAGTGCTGGAGAATTCACAGTTTCCAGAAGATTGTTCTTGGATGGGGATCAGCTGACATTGGCTGACTGCAGCTTGTTACCCAAGTTGAATGTTATTAAAGTAAGTATTTATAGGGTAGCTTGAATGATTTGGGCTGGGTTTGGGAGTTGCTAGCATGGAGCTCAGTGACCATTCTGTATGAGGTTGTTATAAGGTGGCTTTGTTATCACTATTATGCATAATTTCTATCTTCTTTCTCTCCTCAGAGGAAAAATCCATGACCACCTCTGGGAAGCATAAAAATGTGTTTCTTTCTTCCTGTATCAGGTGTTTTCCACTTTCATAGCTATAAAACAAGAATAATATTACTCATTTCACAGAATTGTTGAGAAAATTAAATAAATAATAAATTAGGACATGTAAAATGTTGAAACAGTGTCCGAATCATAACAAGTGATAAATAATGTGGGCTAATATTTTTATGATAATATAATCATTAACAAATTTTTATTAAATAGAATTTATTCTATCTCAGGTCTTATGCCAGACACAGAGAACACATAAAGAAATAAGACATAGTTGGGACCCTAAACAAACTCTTAATCTAATTCAGAAATAAGTGCTCTTTTTTTGCACTTCCTTCTTCTAAATATTCATAATTAAATTCAGCTTAATATAAATATGATTGCAAGAATACAGCTTTGTCTACATTTGTACACGAAATATTGAATTAGTAATTCCAAGATTCTTTACTTTGTAGTACTTTTTGTATAGAAAACATGTCCACAATGATCTTGACTTTTGAGATCTGTTTCTGCACACTAAACACATTAATGATGCCTTTTATTACCAACTGCTTTTTCCAAAACCCTAGATTGCTGCCAAGAAATACCGTGACTTTGACATTCCAGCAGAATTCTCAGGAGTCTGGCGCTATCTCCACAATGCTTATGCCCGTGAAGAATTTACCCACACGTGTCCTGAAGACAAAGAAATTGAAAATACCTACGCAAGTGTAGCTATACAGTAGTTAGGACAAATCTTCCAGTAGGAAAAAGCTCTCATTTTAGAAAAGGCTTTTGGAAAGAAGAATATGGAAAATACTGTTTTCTCTATCCAACTTTCTTATAGGGAAAAATAACACACTATATTTTCTATATCTGGCTACTGTATATTTTAAAGATCTTCATATTTTTCCTTAATTTTCTTTATTCTCAGGCATAACCACTGCAATTATAACCAGTGAGATATTTTCCTTTTTAAGTGAGAGCAGGGGAAATAGAGAAACAGACTCCCACATGCAACCTGTATCAACTTAGCAACCCCTATCTGAGGCCACTGTTTGAATCAACCAAGCTATCCTCTGCACCTGAGGCCTACACTCGAACCAATCAAACCACTGACTGCAAGAGAAGAAACGGAGAAGGGGAAAGTGAGGGGGGAAGGGGAAGGGGAAGAGAAGCAGATGGTCGCTTCTTATGTGTGCCCTGACCAGGAATCAAACCTGGGATGTCCTCATGCCGGGCCGACACTATCCACTTGGCCAGATTTGACCAAGGGTCAAACCAGTGAAATCTTAAATGATATGTAAAACACCAAAGTCTTTTGCTATTTAATTTAATCCTCAAATGCATCATTTGTAAGCTCAACAGATGGCTGAAGTTATAAATGACATAAATTTGGCCACAATCTCAAACTGCTGTTTAGAAGAAATGTCATCTAAATCATTAAAATAACTTGAAATTTGTTAGTTTAATATCTGCATGAGTTTATTTCTAATATGAATAATGAAATCAGAGAGTGAGGATATCAGAGAGGCAAATCCTAAAACAACAATTTTTTATATATGTAGGAAAATGTTTTTATTTAGAAATTAACTTTAATGAGTTGACATTGCTCCATAAGAACACATAGGTTTCAGGTAAACATCTCTATAGCATTTTATCTGTGGATTGAATTGTGAGCTCATCACTCAAATCAAGTCATTTTCTATCACTATATGTTTGTCTCTCTTTACTCACCTCCTTCTACCCTCTCCAGTGGTGGGATTCAAATAATTTAACAATCAGTTATCTGCCCTAATGACTGTTTTAAATATAAAAAAATTATATACCGCAAGGTATATAATTATTTCATGCATTTAATACTTAAACACAAACAATAAAAGACATACACAAAGTGAGATTATGCTCTAACAGTTTTAAAATACTAATGAAAAATATTAAATAATACCTGACAACAAAACAATAAAGCTGTTAAGATATTTTCATATTGCTTCTTGACTGGCGTCCTCACTGGTAATTTTCTTCACTTTTATCCGAGCATCATCGGCAGTGTGATTTATTCTGCACCATCTTTTCATTGTAGGAATAGGACCTCATTCCTTTAGAGGTGGACCGACTAGTCATTGTGTTTGATATATTAGAAACAGGCGACTTCTATTCTCTGAACATATTATGTTCATCTTGAAAAACTCCTTTCTGCTATTGCTGAACTTACAGCTATTGTTCTGACAATATTTTTAGCTCTTTGAACACTTTCAAGAATTGCATAAATCTGGGAACTTTTTAAAACATTTTCCACAAAATCTTGATAATTAATAATATCAATTTATTAATTAAAAATGTCATTAAATACGAGCAATTGTTCTTCTTCAATAGTAATTCTTCAATATTCCAGTAATCTGGTTCCAAAAAATTGATAAATTTTAATTTATTTCTATCTTAAAATTGGCTACAACTTTCTTTTAAAAGTTCACAATCCATTAGCTTTTTTTAAAATTTGTTACAATTTTTTCTAAAAGACTTTCCCAAGGAAACTCGACAAATCAATGATTTTCTACAAATTTTATATTTTCGAAGGTTTCTGAAGTAATTAACTCATTTTTTGTTTTGTATAGACATTTTTCCTTTCCAAGCATTTGAAATGCTTTAATAGACCTTATCACGAGTTTTTCAGCCTTTATTGTGTCTGTATTTCTTGCTTGCAGTGCATTTGAAAGAAGAGAATTTAAAAAAATATATCAATCATCAATGCCAAATCAATTATAAAATATATATTTTCAATATGGGCAGACATACCTAAGTACTTTTTATTTGAATGAAAATAGTGATGTAGTGCTGGATAAGCACACCACACAGCTAAGGTTGACCTTAAACTACAGGCATCCCATCTTGATCCCAAAATTCTACCAATCTTTATAATTTCAATTCCAAGTTGTTTGAATATTTTGGTAAGTTCAATTTGGTTCTTATTGGATTAATGAAAAATAGTATATATCTTATCAATCAATATTTTTAAATAATTTACTTGCTTTACTTCCCTTATCAAATCATCTAAAACAAGATGGAAGTGATTTTTTAAACAGTGCCATATTATTATGTTTGGAAACTCTTTTGCTATCTTAGTGCTCAAACAAGATTTTTCTCCCAAGCATAACACTGGCAACATTGGGAGAAAATCCTATTAAATTTTTTTCTAGGTTGTTTTTAGTAAGTCCAACATTATTTAAAGTTTCCATAACTGAAGACCATATTGTCTCTGCATCTTGTTTTTCCAATTCAACTAGCTCAACAAAAATTGTTGGTAATGTAACTGAAACTTCAATTTCTTTAATTTTAGATTTTTAAGACATTGTTTATTCATTTTAGAGAGAGAGAGAAAGAAAGCAAAAGAAAGGGAGAGAAGGGGGAGGAGCAGGAAATGTCAAATTCCATATGTGCCTTGACCGGGCAAGCCCAGGATTTCAAACCAGTGGCCTCATCTTTCCAGGTTGAGGCTTTATCCACTGTGCCACCACAGGTCAGGCCTGAGTCTTCAGCTTTTAAGAAGAGTATAATAACTGGTTTGCAAGACACCATTTAAGCTTCATCAATAATCAAACATGTTTTCAGATTATTTTCAATAATTTTAGTAAATACTTCTTTTTAAATTTTCTTTGCAATGAAATCACATTCACAGCAGCTTTACATGAATGTAATTTTATTCCCATATCTAATCCATTTTTAATTTGCACTTCTAGCTCATCATCTATGTCTAAAACAGTTTACATCTTTCTGCCAGGCTGTAAACTATGTTAAATACTCTACAGGTAGTACTTAAGTATTTTCCACTCATCATGTCTATTACTTTTGTTATTGAATCCTGATCACATATTTTAAGTTCTCTTTACAAATGTTATAAGCTTTTTATGAAAAATGTTCTTTCATTTTTTTCTTAGAGAAGCTTGTTGTACCTCTTTATTTTTCCCTGAGGCCTCAATCTGAAAACATTTCCATTCTTTTGACATATGAACACTTTTCTCTTTTTTTCTCTGTGCTCAGTCATTGCTTTCTACACACCTGTCTTTTCAAACACTTTTCTCTTTTATGAAATCATATTTTGCACAATACTCACAACTTAACTTTTTGTTAGAAATTATCAATCATATTTTTCTTTAAAATTGTTACATTGTTACAGGGTCCAGCACTCAGGAAGATTATATTCAATGTTGGAGTTGTTATTGTTTTTTATTTCAATAATTGACATGCTGCATTCTTCAAGTTGGAGTGGTTGTGCTTGTGACTGTTTTGTACCATCCAAGGCAAACTCTGATATAACAGATTTCAATTTTGGCTCCTTATCGAAAAAATCTGTTGCCTCTTCATCCCTTTAAGGACTGCTGTAAAAAAATTAAAATGTTTTATTGTAATATATTATAATAATATTCTTTATACTCTTTATTGAAATTACAAGATATTGTACAAAAACTTATTAAAAAGTATATGTATCAGCCTGACCAGGAAGTGGCACAGTGGATAGAGCATCAGACTGGGATGCAGAAGATCCAGATAAGACCTCTAGGTCACCAGCTTGAGTGTGGGCTCACCTGGTTTGAGCAAATCTCACCAGCTTGGACCCAAGGTCGCTGGCTTGAGCAAGAGGTTATGTGGTCTGCTGTAGCCCCATGGTCAAGGCACATATGAGAAAGCAATCAATGAACAACTAAGATGTCACAACAAAAAACTAATGATTGATGCTTCTCATCTCTCTCCATTCCTGTCTGTCCCTATATATCCCTCTATGACTCTCTTTGTCTCTGTAAAAAAAAGTATATATATCAATAAACAAGCAAGGACATGTACTAAAGAATAAAAAGTTTTATAACACATTACTACAATCAGCAGAAAAATATATAGAATAAAGAGTAGACAATAATTAGAATTGGAAGAAAAGAATTGTAAAAGATAAGCCAATAGCTGAGATTAGACAAAATATCACAAAAATAAGTTAGTATTGCTCAAGTAAAAAAAAAAATCATGATTCAAACAATATGTGTAATCTACATCAGTGTCAGTACTTAGAAATAAGGTATTTAAAGATTAAAGGACAGAGTGACACCAGACAAATGGCATGAGAGATACTTCTAGTCTCTCCCCTTAAAAATGTCAACAAATTGAGCAACTATAACATAGTGAAGGAGCCTCATCTAGGCTCACAGCTGCACCTGAAAGATCCATGCACCAAAGGGACTAAAGGTGGGATGGGTTGAAAGGGGAGTAGAAGATAAAATGCTTTCATGGTGAGCTTAGAAAGGGGAGAAGCTGGAGGACAAGATTTTTTTTCCTTGCTGGACTGAGGGAGGGAGGCTCTTTTGGCTTGGGTTTTGTTTTGAGCCAGGAGAGGTGGAGACATTGAGGGGCAGAGGGAAGGAGCTGGACTAAGGCAGGTGCAACCAAGCACAAGGTCACTGCCTGAGTTCCCATGGTCTGCCCATATTGCTCAGTTTGCAATCAGCCATTACTTGGTGCATGAATAGCCTGCATCACTCACTCTATCAGTGCACACTAGGCCCATGATGCTAGGCTCATGTGGTGCTCGGCACACACTCAATTGGTGCATGCTTAGCCCACAGAGTTCTGCACACAGAGCTCAAGCATGCTTGGCCCACAGCATGCCGGCTGTGCTCTACTTATGCCCACACTCTGCAGTGTCAGAGAAGACCAAAGGTTGAATCCCCAGCCTCCCAACACCCGCCTCCCTTCCCTTATGGTTTGAAGAGTGGCAGTGGCTGAATCCCCACAGCTGACTCTCTGGGAACACACTCTCCTCTGAGAGGCTGGGGTGCTCCTCCTCTAATCTCTGGTCTGTTGAGATGTGGGCAGGAGCACCCAAAGACCTAAAACCACCATTGCTAGAACCATAAAACTGCAAAGCCATAAAACTCAAGCTGTAACCCCTCACAACAATGCAACTACAGCCTTGCCTGCATCATTATGAAAGCAATGTCTCAGCAGAGATCTGTCCAAAATTTCACAGAGCCAAAACTTGTATTACAGTAACACATACTGGAAAAAGAAAAAAGTAACTTCTCAAAACTGAAAAAAAATTTTTACTTCCTTTTTTCTTTCTTTTTTTCCAATTTGAATTTTATTACCCTTAATTATTATGTTTTAAATCTTATTTTTTGTGAGAATTTTACTTTTGATACTTTTTCTTTTACTCTTTCTTCTCCCATTTTCTTCTATTTCTTTTTCTTCTTTTCCTCATATGTACTTCATTTTTCTTCAATATTTTATATCTTTACCCTTATTTTATTGTGATGTTTTGTTTGTTTGTTTTTTAATTTTATTTT
Organism: Saccopteryx bilineata; assembly: GCF_036850765.1. Lineage (NCBI taxonomy): Eukaryota > Metazoa > Chordata > Mammalia > Chiroptera > Emballonuridae > Saccopteryx > Saccopteryx bilineata. Next base: position 107,265,988 of record NC_089502.1, read on the forward strand.
CCCCCTTTTCTTTTTTCTAGATACCTGCTCTTTGTTTTCTGTAGTTTTTTTCTACTTATTTTTTTTAATTTCTATTTTTCACTGTATTTTTTCAATTTGTATTTTTCATTTTTAGTTGTCTCTTGTTAGAGTTCTTAACAATACCACTCTTAAATACCATCAAGGAATAAGAAGTCAGATATCATGGATATACAAGAGAGAAACATAGTTTAGATAGATAATTAGAAATCTACAGAAAAAAATCTCAATTACATAGAAACCTTGAAATTAAATTACAAAGAACTCAAAATTGAAGTTTTAAAAATATTCCATGAGATGTTAGAAAACTTATAGGCAATTCAGTGAGCTCAAAAACAAATTGAAGGAAAAACAAAAGAGTACTACATCAAGGACATTGAAACTTTAAAACAGTATCAAACATGGATGAAGAATTCAATACATGAACTGAAAAATGAGGTAGTAAGTTTAGCTAATAAAACAGGCCAGAGAAAGGATAGAACCAATGACATTGAAGGTAGGCAACTAGAGATACTACAGAAAAAAGAGAGAGACTCATGAATTAAAAGAAAAGTGAGAGAACTCTACAAGAATTGTCTGACTCCATCAGAAAGAGTAATATAAGAATAATGGGTATAGTCAAAGAATAAGAGAGGGAAAAATGAATGGAGAGCCTATTCAAACAAATAACTGATGAGAATGTCTCAAGCCTGTGGGAAGAGTTAGAGCTCCGAATCCAAGAAGCAAACAGAACACCAAGTTACCTTAACACAACAGACCTATTCCAAGGAATATCATAATAAAATGGACACAAGTCGATGATGACAAAGAAAGAATCCTCAAGGCAGCTAGAAAAAAGAAGAATATAACATATAAAGGAAGACTCATTAGGTTATCATCAGATTTCACAAAAGAAACTCTACAGGCCAGAAGAGAGTGACCAAAATATTTAAAGTACTGAAAGAGAGGAATTACCAGTCAAGAATACTACAACCATCAAAGCAATCCTTCAAATATGAGGAAGAAATAAAAACTTTCACAAATATAGAGAAGCTGAGGGAATTTATCAACAGAAAATACCCAATGCAGGAAATACTCAAGGGAGTTATTTGACCAGATACAGTGAAAAATAAATCAAAAGTACAAGAAAAATTCCAACAAGGCACAATACAAACAAGGATAATCTGTGACAATAACATAAAAAGGGCAAGTATAGGGAAAGACAAGATGGCGATGGAGTAGGCAGACGTACCAACTTCTACCTCCCAGAACCAAAGTGGATTACAACCTAATTTTAAGAACCATCATCTGGAAAAACCAATTTTGAACTAAACTAAGAGGACTCTTCAACCACAAAACACTGAAGAGGCTACACTGAGACTGGTAGGAAAAGCGGAAATGCAGAGAGGGATGCCCAGCTCCCTGGAGTGAGTGGCAGCTTGGAGAGACTTGCATGGCGGGGAGTGAGTTTAGCAGAGAGGGGAGGGTCCTGAGCCCCAGAAACAAAGCCCCAGTCTGCATCCCCAGAGCCTAGAAGAGGCGTACAGACAGTATTTAGCTGGAGAAATGTCAGGATACTGTTTGTGAGAAAGAGACTGATTTCTTAGGTCCAGGATTCTTCTTAAAGGGACCAGGCAGAAAATCTCTCTCACAACCACTCACCCAGGGCTCCAGGGGATGGGGAGAGAGGAGAGGACTGGAGTAGCAGGAAGAGAGTGTAATCTAGGAGGCACAGAGAGAAACACTTTGAGAGACAACCACCTTAACCCCTGGAATGAGTCACTTCCCAAATCTGAAGTGAATATTTCCTCTTCAAACAGCAATACCAGCAAAATGAAGCAGGACACCAGCCAAACAAGCTCTCCCGTGGTACTTAAAGCAGAGTCGCTTAGAAGGAGGGAGCTTTCGGGACTATAGTAGTGAGTCTTAGGATCTGAGCTGCAGCACCCCCACACACACGGCTGAGGGCCCACGCAAGGGCAGGTGGCGGTGGGATGCAGAAGTGTGTTCTGTTGGCAAGGGCAGAAGCCAGCTGGCCAAACTGAAGCCCAAGTGTGAGCTCGGTCTTGCCCGAATGAAAAGGAGGGGACGCACAAAAGTGGTCAAGCCCAGCTGCAGGCCACCTGTAATCCAGCCTGTGGGGGAAGGACAGGAGCCCTGGAAGGGGCAGAGAACCACCCTTGAGCAAGGGTGCAGGAGCGCAGCCTTTCCCTGCCCGCAGAACTGAGGCTTGTGGCCTGACATGGGAGCCGGCTCCTCCCTCAGGGGTGGAGCAAATGCCCAGAACAGGTGGAGTTCTGCAACTGAGTGTGAGCATGCAGCCCCACCTGGCCCGTGGAGCCAAGGCTTGCAGCCGTCGCATGAGCAGGATCCTCCAGCAGGGGCCGGACAAAATCCTGGAATCAGGCAGAGACCTGCAGCAGAGAAAAGGTGCTCACCCCTGAACTGAGGGCCAAGCATAAACCCACTAGTGGGGGCGGATTGAAGGCCAAGGTCAACGAGGCTTGCACACCTGAGCACATGATCACAGCCACTCCCGTGAAGAAGAGGCAGAAACCACAGCAACAGCCCCAGTGAGCTGGCACCAGTAATGCCCATATCCAAATACCTTAGGCAGCAGCAGCAGAGGGGGTGGCAGGCCTACAGACAATCCACCCCTAGGGAACACAGAGGCCACACCCAGTGGACTCCAGTGGCCAAAACCTTCTTTACACAGACAAAATGAGAAGGCAGAGAAATACAACACAAATTAATCAAGACAAATCTCCAGAAAAGGACCTGAATGAGTCAGATATAACCAAATTACCAGATGCAGAATTTAAAATAACAATTGTTAGGATGCTCAAAGATCTTAAAACAACAAAAGATGGTCATTACAAACACTGAAATAAAGAGATAGCAAATATAAAAAGGACATTGAAATAATAAAAAAGAATCAGTCAGAAATGACAAATACAATATCAGAAATGAAGAATACAATGGAAAGAATTAAAAGCAGGATGGATGAAGCTGAGAATCGAATCAGCGAGTTAGAGGACAAGATAAATGAAGGCATGGAAGCAGAGCAGAAAAAGAAAGAGACTCAAAAAGTAAGAGGAAACTCTAAGAGAGCTCTGTGACAACATGAAGAGAAATAACATTCGCATCATAGGGGTTCCTGAAGAAGAAGAAGAGAAAAAAACAAGGGATAGAGACTTTATTCAAACATATCGTAGCTGAAAACTTCTCTAAATTAAGGCAGGAAAACATCTCACAAGTTAAAGAAGCACAGAGAACTCCATTAAAGAGAAACCCAAAGAAATCTACACCAAGGCATATCATAATTAAAATACCAAAGCTAAGTGATAAAGAGAAAATATTAAAAGCTGCTAGAGAAAAAAAGGCTGTCACCTACAAAGGAGCCCCCATAAGGATGACTTCCAACTTCTCAACAGAAACACTTGAGGCCAGAAGGGAAAGGCAAAAAATATTCAAAGTAATGCAGAACAAGAGCCTACAACCAAGACTATTTTATCCAGCAAGGCTATCATTTAAAATTGAAGGAGAAATAAAAAGCATTCCAGACAAAAAAACCCTCAAGAAATTCACTACAATCAAACCAATGCTGCAAGAAATGCTAAGGGGCCTGTTGTAAACAGACCAAAGGGGAAAGAGAATATAGCAAAAGAGGAATACAGTTTTAAAAAATTAAATGGCAATAAACAACTACATATCAATGTAAAAGATCTATAAACTAAAAACTACAAAGCATTATTAAAGGAAATTGAAAAAGACACAATGAAGTGTAAAAATATTTTGTAATCATGGGTAGTTTGAATAAGCATAGTTAAAATGGCCATATTACTCAAAGCAATATACAAATTTAATGCAATTCCCATCAAAACACCAATGTCATTTTTTAAAGAAATGGAACAAAAAAAATCACCAGGTTTGTATGGAACCATAAAAAACCCCAAATAACAAAAATGAATTCAGAGAAAAAAAAAGAACAAAGTCACAGGTTTTACAATACCAAACTTCTAATTATATTACAGAGCCACAATAATCAAAACAGCATGGTACTGGCAGAAAAATAGAAACACAGACCAATGGAACAGAATTGAGAGCCCAGAAATAAAACCACATATATATGGGCAAATCATCTTTTACAAGACACAAAATCACACAATGGAGAATAGAATGTGCTTTAATAAATGCCACTGGGAAAATTGGAAAGCCATATGCAAAAGAATGAAACTTGACTATGGTTTATTCCCCTGAACAAAAATTAATTCAAAACTGATCAAAGACCTAAATATAAGATCTGAAACAATGAATTACATAGAATAAAACATTGGTAATAAACTCATAGATCTTGGCTGTAGAGACCATTTTATGAATTTGACATCAAAAGCAAGGGAAGTAAAGGTAAAAATAAATGAATGGGACTATATCAAAATAAAAAGCTTCTGCACAACAAAAGAAACTGACAACAAAACAAATTGGCAGCGACCTCAATGGGGGTTGATATCTGCAAACAACAGCTCTGATAAGGCATTAATATCCAAAATATATGTAGAATTCACAAATCTCAGCAATAAACAAGCAAACAATCCAATTAAGAAATGGGGATTGAACCTGAACAGATACTTCTCCCATGAAGACATACAAATGGCCAACAGATATATGAAAAGATGCTCATCTTCACTAGCTATTTGACAAATGCCAATCAGAACTATGACTAGGTACCACCTCACAACACTTTGATTGGCTATTATCAACAAGACAGGTAATAACAAGTGTTGGAGAGGCTGTGGAGAAAAAGCAACCCTCATTCATTGCTGGTGGGAATGCAAATTAGTACAACCATTATGGAAAAAGTTATTGTGGTTCCTCAGAAAATTAAGAGTAAGAGTAGAATTACTATATGACCCAGCAATCCCTCTACTGGGTATCTACCCCAAAACTCAAAAACACTGGTACATAAAAATACATGCACCCTCATGTTCATCATAGTATTATTCACAGTGGCCAAGACATGGAAAAACCAAAGTGTCCCCCGATAGAGGATAGGATAAAGAAGATGTGGTACATATATACAATGGAATACTACTCAGCCATAAGAAATGATGACCTATTGCCATTTACGACAACATGGATGGACCTTGAGAACATTATAATGAGTGAAACAAGTAAATCAGATAAAGCTAAGAACTGTATAATTTCACACATAGGTGGGATATAAATCTGAGACTTATAGACAAAGATAAAAGTGAAGTGGTTACCATATTTCCCCATGTATAAGACACATCCTTTCTCAAAAAATTTGGGGTCTATAAACTGGGTGCCTTTTACACAGTGGTTGTAACATTTCAAATGCCATAGATGGAATGGAGAAAGAGGCAGTATATGAAGACAGTGATTCATCATCAAACACAGATGAGGACAAGCTAATGGATGGGAATTGAATTTTGACAATGATGAGGAGTTGTATGAATTTTATTATAAATAAAACTTGAGTTCAATAACTTTATGTAATACATTTTTTTCAAGTTTCCGACCCCCAAAATAAGGTGTGTCTTATACCTGGGGAAATATAGTACTTCACTGTTATTTTTTGCAGGCCGAACACAGTACCCCTCACTATCCTCTTCACACGTACAAAGAAGCAGCTGTACTATTTGAATTCAGAACCTACAGCCACACTGGTTTTCCTACACTCCTTACCCACTTCTTATAAGAAAGCCCCACTGTGTTACCCTACCAGGACTTCCCTTTTTCCTAAGATTTAGCACAACTTTTGTCCCCCGTTTGTTGCAGTTTTAAAGTACTTCTCAGACTCTGTGCTCTGCCTTCTTTCTGGGAGAAGCTGGAGCTGGCGAATGTGCAGCTCTGCCCCTCTGCACACTGCACCATTCTTCATCATCCCTCTTTCTGGGGTCTCATCACCTCTCACTTCTTTCTCAGCAGAAACTAATTTCCTTCTTCCAGAGGTCCAGCCTCTCTCCCCTCTCCTCATTTAGACCATCATCCTGGTTCTTCTCCTCTCCCCTTCTTCTCTGCCATGTGTCAACCAGCTTCTCCATGGTCATTTCAGCAGTTATTACACAATACAGTTGACTCCTCTTATACTTTCCCAGGTCCAGTCCTCTTTCTGAATTCATTATCTCTCACTCGTACCACCACCTTCATGGACAACTCAGTCAGAACCTCCACATTGCCCTCATTTCCTCTTTTGCCTCACATGTAACTTCTCTCTCCTCATTTTCAGTGGAGGGGTGGAGACAGAAGTCATAGCATAGCAAGATGTAGAATAAAAAGGTGGACATGACTATGTTCTACTGACACTGGACCAACTTGGAGGAACCACTCACAGGCAATTAGAAATAAATGGTCAAGGGATCAGCAGTTTCATATCCTTCATGTCCCAGCTACCACTGCCACCACCTATCCGGGCCCAGGCCCCATCCTTGCACCCTGTCAGGGCCCCATGTTACCAGTGACTGCCCCAGGAATGGCAGTCATGCTGCCCACTGCCTCAGAAACTGTGGGTCTGAGCCTGCACATTTGCCTGTTGACACCAGTGTGCTTCCTCTGCTTGAACACAAGCTCCATTTTCCCATCAGACTTCACTTATATAACAAAAGCTCAAATATACAATAATAAAGAATTTCAGACAGCAACAGCAGAGCATTGCACCAAGCAGGAGGTGGGGTGGGGAGTTATAATACCAGGGTCCCATGCAAAAATTTCACACGCAGGAAGCCAGCTCTGCTCACATCTAATGACAGCTAGCTATGTACAGAGGTTTGATTCATTGATGTTATATACAGAGAGCTTGTTTATATTCAGGTTATTTATTCTTCAATAATCCTGCTTAATTTCCCTTATGTTGAATGCTTTGTCAGAGCTGAAAAGTGGATTCTACATTTTTCCATGTAAGAAAAATATCTTCAAAAATTTTTTTAAGTTTTAAAAACCCGATTTGAAGCAATTTCCAGAAGGGAAATGTGCACCTTATGATTTGTTAGAGATAATAGCATAGTCTTCCATTGAAAATAAAAGTAGCCTGTCCAGGCGGTGGCGCAGTGGATAGAGCGTTGGATTAGGACGTGGAAGACCCAGGTTCGAGACCCCGAGGTCGCCAGTTTGAGCGCAGTCTCATCTGGTTTGAGCAAGGCTCACCAGCTTGAGCCCAAGGTCGCTGGCTCAAGCAAGGAGTCACTCGGTCTGCTGTAGCCTCCCCCCCGCCCGTCAAGGCACATATGAGAAAACAATCAGTGAACAACTAAGGTGCCACAACGAAGAATTGATGCTTCTCATCTCTCTCCTTTCCTGGCTGCCTGTCCCTATCTGTCCCTCTGTCTGACTCTGTCACAAAAAAAAAGAAAAGTATAATTAACTAGAATGAGAGCATACCACATCCATGAAACAAAATTAAGTTGGTATAGAAAAAAATAACTTCAAATTTAAACTTAAAATATTTAAATAAGATAAATAGCTAACTGTATGGATATGACAGATAATTTAATGAACCAAAAGAATCAAATTGTGGTATTTTCCCAGCATGCCATTCAAAGTGGACAAACAGGATTTGAGAGAAGTTGAAACATTTAAAATATATCTAAAAGTGTCAGCATCCATCCTTTAATAGTTATCAGAAAGAAAAGACAAGGGATAACAAACAAAAAGTCACAGGATTGAATAAAGACATGAATCTTGAGAGAAACAGCAGACACATTTCCAGCAGGATGAATGAGGATCTTCATATACTAAGTTGGACAAGTTTTTGTCATTTCTTTAGACTCTAAAACAGTATAAAACCCACAGAGACTCAGATCACTCGTCTATAAATTAGTGTTTATAATAGTAAATTTGTCTCAAGCTATAATGTAGATTAAATGCATTGATGCATGGAAATCCCTTAAGAAATTACTGGCACAGAATAAGAGCAATGCTAAATATTAGTCAAATAAAACAACCACTTGGATATATTATTACCCTTCCTATCAAATGAGAAATGATATATAAGGGACCTTAACATTGACTTGAAGTTTTAAATCGGAGGTTAACAATTCTGCCATTGAAAGGATTTGGGGCATGTCAGTAACCTAAATTAGGGCCCTTTGGATTATTTTCCCTGGGTGATGTAGAGTAAAGGGTTTTTCCAAAGTACTTCTTAGGGATTCAGAGCCTCAATTGTGTTTGGCCATAAATCATCACATTTTATTAACTAACATCTTTGTCATGTTTTCTAGAAGCAGGTGCTTCTAGCAGATGTTCCTTGTTTGCCTTGAAAAGAAAGGATTTCTCAGTAAGCTGCATCTTAGCCATCTCAGCCTTTTGTTTGATACTCACCTTAAAATGGCTTTCTCTAGTTGGTAATACCTTTGAAATCAACTTTGTGGAAAGGTAGTTTTTAACTTCAGGAGCACTATGCTATAAAATTACTTTCAAAGACACAAGACTAAAGTGAGCCATGATGCACAAAGCAATTTGGCTCTGATCATTCCCAAATATGTTCAAGGCAAAAGCATCTCAGAGAGTGGTGCATAATAACCATCACAGCTATCACTTGTTGACTTCTGACTACATGCCAGTCACTGTGTCTAATTTAATTCTCCTTAAAGTTCTGTGATGTTAACATTATCTGCTTTGGTAAATGTGGAAATGCAAGCTCACATAGATTACATAGATTAACTTTCTTGTTTTAATTTTTATTTATTGATTTTTAGAGAAAAAGGAAAATGAGAGACAGAGAGAGAGAAAAAAAAACCATCGATTTCTTCTTCCACCCATTCATACTGTCATTGGTTGATTTTTGTAATGCTCCCTGACCAAGGATGGAACCTGCAACCTCAGCATGTTAGGGACGACACTCTAACCAATTGAGCTACCCAGCCAAAGCCAAGTGACTTTCTTAAGACAGCAGGTAGGTAGGAATTTTCACAGCTGAGTCTGGCATGACCTGTGATGGCACAGCAGATAAAGCATCGACCTGGAAGCTGAGGTTGCCAGTTCGAAACCCTGGGCTTGCCTGGTCAAGGTATATATGAGAGTTGATGCTTCCTGTTCTTCCCCCCTTCTCTCTCTCTCCTCTCTCCTCTCTCTCTAAAAATGAATAAATGAAATATTTTTTAAAAATAGAGCTGAATCTGAATCCAGACCAATGTTTCTTTGTTTTATAACTCTAATTTTAACTTTCTTCCTAATAATAAAGTGTACATTTATTAGCAAAACCCTATGAGGCCTCATCTTTGCCGGACTCTCCAGTTTCAGTGATTTAACGCCATTCTACCCCGCTTGCACTGTGCTGTTGTCACATGGTCATTTGCTGTTCATCTTTTTGCTGCTCTTACTTCATGACATTGCTACTTGCTGTTCTTTCTACCTAAAATATTTTTCCTCGAAATCTGCACAATACCCACTTCATCTCATTGTTCAGGTCTCAATTCAGATGTCAGCTCCTTAAAGATTTTTCCACAACTCCTAGCTGTAGCTGCAGCCTGCCATCCTTTTTCCCTACACCTCTCTCACCCATAAAAATGTAAACAACTAATGGCAAGAACTTTTACCTTCTTGTTCTTCACTATAAGCCCAAGGCCTAAAACTATATCTGACACATACCAGTCACCAAAGAAATAAATACTTCCTGAAATACTGAGATCTTTGTTAAAGTGCCATTATACATACACATGCGCAACATTAAGCTTCTGTGAAGTATGTGTTTGTTGTAGTCACCCCACAGAAGTGGAATGAATCAGCTACCCCAGATTTGGTTTGAATGCTGCTATATGGGCACCAATAGGGAATGAATGGTTTATTACTTACATAATGAGGCTTTCTGGAATGAACTGGGCTGGCTCGCAAGCAGGACCAAGAATGGTTGAAAGTGCTGGGAAAGGACTTAGGGTTTAATGATGGTTAAGGGCTGGGGCTAGGGTGAGGGTTCCTGTGGGTTGGGGCTTACATGGTTCAGTTTTTCTGTCAGAGTTCTTTATCAGCTTGTCCAGATGTGGGGCAGAAGAAGGGAGAGGAGTGGGGCTTAAAAAGTTGTCAACAATCAAACAACAGAAAATGGAGTCAGATTCTTTATTACACACTATTATCTCACTCTTACCCCCCTTTCCCTCACATCAGATATCTCACCATCTGGGTTCTGGTAATCTAAACCCTGATGTCACCTGTACTTTGCCCATCCAATCCTCCCTTTCACAAAAACACTAAGGTTTTTTTCTTCCTTGCCTATGCACTAAAGTGCCAAGGAAGGAGATCTTTCTTCAGTGCTCAGTCATGACCCAGTCATTACACCCAATGTCTGTGTAACTGATGACCTGCCAGTCTGATCCCCACCTTTGTCTCTTCTCACAAGCTACTTCCTCTTCTTCCTCCTTCCTTACCATCAGACAACCCACAAAGACACCTACCATTTTCAAAACTTGTTGATTTTATTGTCACCATCAATGTACCTTTCAGTATAAGATTTAGTTGCTTTGGGTTGGCTGTTTCTTCAGAGCCTCCACTGGAGACACAAGATAGTTACAGCCTTCTGGACTCTATTATGTATTGGGCATTACTTGCAGAGGCAACATCATCCATGCTCTCTGCTTCCTGGGTTGCCTTATTTGAATTCTTCTTTTTGCACACCCAGACCAATGATTGGACTTTTTCTTTACTTTGGGTGTTTTGAACTCTTTTGAAAGCTTAATTTTATCCTCTCAACTATTTTCTTTGACTGGTAGAGGAAGATCATGAGCCCAGAAGGACATTAGTTTGGAGACAGTGGATAAAAGATGCATGGAAAGTGTAAGTTTATAAAAGGGGTATGGGCTGAGGAAAGGTTCTGTGCCAGACAAAGATAGGTAAAAGTCTTGGCAGTGGAATAGATAGGGAAGTAGAGGAGGACCATAGGTAGTGTGGTATGACTTTTTCAAAGTCTTTGGTATTGGGTTGACAAGAGTGTCTTCTGATTCATCCTGCCTTAGCTGCTTGTGGTTGATGGTTCTGAATTGGTGCTGCCATGTTATAGAAGAAGTGAATAGAAAACTGACCCACACGGTCTCACCTACAAGGCTACTGACCTCCCTGTGTATACTTTCCCCAGGACCGTGAAGAGCCACACCTTCCAGCTTTGTTTAGTCAACAAGAAAATCCACCCAGTCAATGGTAATCCTGGGGTGGCTTAGACATCACAATGTACCACCTTGCCACATCTGGTATGGGGAGAAAGTAAAGTGCAGTGTCGATCCAAATTTTCTGAGTAAAGAAAGGGGGCATTTTCTCAACTCCCCCTAAAGAACCTTCCCAAAGTAACCTTTCACCTCTCCTTGTCTCCCTTGGTTCATTTTTTTTGAATAACATGGCAGAAATGGATCTTTCCTCCAACCTCCTCTCTGTGCCCACCCTGTTCAGTGGTTCATTCTGTTCTCTACCACTCTCCACCACTACCTAGTTTTTGTAAATCTTACCTATAACAAAGAAAGAAATCTTATCCAAGAAAACGAAATGTTTAGATCTCAATAAAGAATTCTGTTCAGAGAAATGGCACCATAAGGAGCGATACCAATAAATCTCCCCAAAAATTCAACAAGATCATCAACCAGAGACAAGAAATATTCAAAGTAATGCAGAACAAGAACTTACAACCAAGACTACTTTATTCAGCAAGGATATCAATTAAAATTGAAGGAGAAATAAAAAGCTTCCTAGACAAAAAACAAAACAAAAAAAAAACTCAAGGAATTCATTACAACCAAACCAATGATGCAGGAAATGTTAAGGGGCCTGTTGTAAACTGATCAAAGTGGGAAAAGACATAGCAAAAGAGGAATACAGCTTTAAAGAATAAAATGGCAATAAACAACTACATATCAATAATAACCTTAAATGTAAATGGATTAAGTGATCCAATCAAAAGACATAGGGTAGCTGTGTGGATAAGAAAACAGGACCTGTACATATGCTGTCTACAAGAGACACACCTTATAACAAAATATGCACATAGATTGAAGCTAAAAGGACGGAAAAAAAAAGTTCATGCAAATGCAAATGAAAAAAAAAGCTGGAGTAGCAATACTTATATCAGACAAATGGACTTTAAAACAAAGGAAATAGTAAGAGATAAAGAAGGCCACTACATAATGATAAAGGGAGTAATCCAACAGGAAGAATATAACTATTATAAATATCTATGCACCTAATATAGGAGCACCTAAATATATAAAGCAGACTTTGATGGACTTAAAGGGCGAGATCAACAGTAATACTATAAGAGTAGGGGATTTCAATACCCCATTAACATCATTAGATAGATCCTCAAGAAAGAAAATTAACAAAGAAACAGCAGACTTAAAGGACACACTAGATCAACTTGATTTAATAGACATCTTCAGAACCTTTCACCCTAAAGCAGCAGAATATACATTCTTTTCAAGTGCTCATGGTACATTCTCTAGGATAGACCACATGTTAGAGCACAAAAGTGGTCTCAACAAATTTAAGAAGACTGAAATCATATCAAGAACTTTCTCCGATCACAATGGCATGAAACTAGAAATCAACCACAACAGAAAAACTGAAAACTACTCAAACACTTGGAAACTAAATAGCATGTTATTAAATAATGAATGGGTAAATAATGAGATCAAAGAAGAAATTAAAAAATTCCTAGAAATGAACCATAATGAGCATACATCAACTCAAAATTTATGAGACACAGCAAAAGCAGTCCTGAGAGGGAAGTTCATAGCATTACAGGCATACCTCAAGAACCTAGAAAAAGCTCAAATAAACAACTTGACCCTACACCTAAGAAAACTAGAAAAAGAACAGAAAGTAAAGCCCAGAGCTAGTATAAGAAAGGAAATAATAGCCCTGGCCAGTTGGCTCAGCAGTAGAGCATCGGCCTAGCGTGCAGAGGACCCGGGTTCGATTCCCAGCCAGGGAACACAGGAGAAGCGCCCATTTGCTTCTCCACCCCCCCTTCCTCTCTGTCTCTCTCTTCCCCTCCCACAGCCAAGGCTCCATTGGAGCAAAGATGTCCCGGGCGCTGGGGATGGCTCTGTGGCCTCTGCCTTAGGCGCTAGAGTGGCTCTGGTCGCAACATGGCGGTGCCCAGGATGGGCAGAGCATCGCCACCCTGGTGGGCAGAGCGTCGCCCCTGGTGGGCGTGCCAGGTGAATCCCAGTCAGGCGCATGTGGGAGTCTGTCTGACTGTCTCTCCCTGTTTCCAGCTTCAGAAAAATGCAAAAAAAAAATAAAATAAAATAAAAAGAAAGGAAATAATAAATATCAGAGCAGAAATAAATAACATAGAGGCTAAAGAAACAATACAGAGGATCAATGAAACCAGGAGCTGGTTCTTTGAAAAGGTAAACAAGATCCATGAACCTTTAACCAGACTCACCAAGAAAAAAAGAGAGAGGACTCAAATATATAAAATTAGAAACGAGAGTGGAGAAATAACAACTGACACAACAGAAATACAAAATATTATAGGAAAATACTATGAAGAACTGTACGCTAAAAAACTAGACAACCTAGATGAAATGGACAAATTCCTTGAAACATACAATCTTCCAAATATTAATCTGGAAGAATCAGAAAACCTAAACAGACCAATTACAACAAATGAAATTGAAACAGTTATCAAAAAACTCCCCCCCAAAAAAGTCCTGGGCCTGGTGGCTTCACAAGTGAATTCTACCAAATATTCAAAGAAGAACTAACTCCTATCCTTCTCAAGCTATTTCAAAATATTCAAGCTGCTTTCATGAGGCAAGCATAATTCTGATTCCAAAACCAGGCAAAGACAACACAAAGAAAGAAAATTATAGGCCAATATCCCTGATGAATTTAGATGCTAAAATCCTCAACAAAATATTAGCAAACCGGATCCAGCAATATATGAAAAAAATCATACACCATGATCAAGTGGGATTTATTTTTTGAGGAAAGGCTGGTACAATATTCGCAAATCAATCAATGTGATTCATCACATAAACAAAAGGAAGGAGAAAAACCACATGATAATTTCAATAGATGCAGAAAAAGCATTTGATAAAATCCAGTACCTATTCATGATCAAAATTCTCAGCAAAGTGGGAATACAGGGAACATACTTCAACATGATAAAGGCCATCTATGACAAACCCACAGCCAACATCATACTCAATGGGCAAAAATTAAAAGCAATCCCCTTAAGATCAGGAACAAGGCAGGGGTGCCCCCTTTCACCACTCTTATTCAACATAGTCCTGGAAGTCCTAGCCACAGCAATCAGACAAGAAGAAATAAAAGGCATTCAAGTTGGAAAAGAAGAAGCAAAACTATGATTATTTGCAGATGATATGATATTGTATATAGAAAACCCTAAAGTCTGTCAAAAAACTACTGGACCTGATAAATGAATTCAGCAAAGGGGCAGGATATAAAATTAGTACTCAGAAATCAGAGGCATTTTTATACGCCGACAATGAACAGTCACAAAGTGAAATTAAGGAAACATTCTCCTTCACTATTACAACCAAAAAAATTAAGTACCTAAGAGTAAGTTTAACCAAGGAGATTAAAGATTTGTACTTGGAAAATTATAAAACATTGATAAAAGAAATCAAGGAAGATACAAACAAGTGGAAGCATAAACTGTGCTCATGGTTAGGAAGAATAAACATCATTAAAATGTCTATATTACCCAAAGCAATCTATAAATTCAATGCAATGCCAATTAAAATACCAATGACATATTTCAAAGATATAAATCACATATTACAAACATTTATATGGAACCAAAAAAGAATATGAATAGCCTCAGCAATTTCAAAAAAGAAGAATAAGGTAAGAAGTATCACACTTCCTGATATCAAATTATACTACAAGGCCATAGTACTCAAAACAGCCTGGTACTGGCATAAGAACAGGCATATACATCAGTGGAACAGAACAGAGAACCCAGAAATAAACCCACAGCTCTATGGACAACTGATATTTGACAAAGGAGGTAAGGAAATACAATGGAGTAAAGACAGCCTCTTTAATAAATGGTGTTGGGAGAATTGGACAGCTACCTGCAAAAAAAAATGAAACTAGACCACCTACTTATACCATTCACAAAAATAAATTCAAAATGGATAAAAGACTTAAATGTAAGTCGTAAAACCATAAGCATCTAGAAGAAAACATAGGCAGTAAGCTCTCCAACATCTCTTGGAGCAATATATTTGCTGATTTATCTCCATGGGGAAGTGAAATAAAAGATAGGATAAACAAATGAGACTATATCAAACTAAAAAGCTTTTGCACAGCTAAAGACAATAAGAACAGAATAAAAAGACAAACTGCACAATGGGAGAACATATTTGACAGTACGTCTGATAATGGGTTAATAACCAAAATTTATAAAGAACTTGTAAATCTCAACACCAGGAAGACAAACAATCCAATCAAAAATGGGAAAAACAAATGAATAGACACTTCTCCAAAGAGGACATACAGATGGCCAATAGGCATATGAAAAAATGCTTAACATCACTAATCATTAGAGAAATGCAAATTAAAACCACAATGAGATATCACCTCACACCAGTCAGAATGGCGCTCATCAACAAAACAACACAGAATAAGTGCTGGCGAGGATGTGGCGAAAAGGGAACCTTCCTGCACTGCTGGTGGGAATGCAGACTGGTGCAGCCACTGTGGAAAACAGTATGGAGATTCCTCAAAAAATTGAAAATCGAACTGCCTTTTGACCCAGCTATCCCACTTTTAGGAATATATCCCAAGATCACCATAGAACTGCTCCAAAAGGAGAAATGCACCCCCATGTTTGTGGCAGCATTATTCACAATAGCGAAGATCTGGAAACAACCCAAATGTCCATCAGAGGACGAGTGGTTTAAAAAGCTTTGGTACATATATAATATGGAATACTACTCAACCATACGAAATGATGACATCAGATCATTTACAATAACATGGATGGACCTTGATAACATTATATGGAGTCAAATAAGTAAATCAGAAAAAGCCTAGAACTATATGAATTCATACATAGATGGGACATAAAATGAAACTCAGAGACATGGACAAGAATGTGATGGTAAAGGGGGGGCAGTTGGGGGGGCATGGGGCGAGGAAGGAGAGAGAGGGGGTGGTGGTAGGGGAGGGGCAAAAAGAAAACCAGATAGAAGGTGACAGAAGACAATTTGACTTTGGGTGAGGGGTATGCAGCATAATCAAATGTCAAAATAATCTGGAGATGTTTTCTCTCAACATATGTACCCTGATTTATCAATGTCACTGCATTAAATTTAATAATAAAAAACATTTAAAGAAGAAAAAAATGGTGCACAATTTAAAACTTATGATTGTTTATATCTGGAATTTCCTATTTACTATTTTCAGACCACAGTTGATCTTGAGAAAATGAAACTATTAATAAAGGGTAATTACTCTATACTTCAAATAACTAAAAAACACACTCAAGGGAAAAATGGAGAAATTCATACCAAGATTAAAACTACTAAAACTGACTCAAAATAATTAAACAGTATGAATAGAACTATAACAAGTGAAGAGATTAAATTAGCAATCAAAGAACCACCCACAAAGAAAAGTCTAGTTCCATATAATTCCACCGCTATATTTAGAGAATTAATATCACTTCTTCACAAACTCCTCTAAACAGCATAAAGCCAAAATAAACCTTTTTTTTTTTTTTTTACAGTGACAGAGAGAGAGAGTCAGAGAGAGGAATAGATAGGGACAGACAGTCAGGAATGGAGAGAGATGAGAAGCATCAATCATTAATTTTTCGTTGTGACACCTTAGTTGTTCATTGATTGCTTTCTCATATGTGCCTTGACTGTGGGGCTACAGCAGACCTAGTAACCCCTTGCTCAAGCCAGCGACCTTGGGTCCAAGCTGGTGAGCTTTGCTCAAACCAGATGAGCCCGCGCTCAAGCTGGCAATCTCAGGGTCTCAAACCTGGGTCCTCTGCATCCCAATCCGACGCTTTATCCACTGCACCACCACCTGGTCAGGCAACATTAACCTGCTATTAAAATGAGACAAGGACATCACAACAAAACTACAGACCAATAAATATTATGAATATTAATGCAGAAATCTTCAACAAAATACCAGCAAACCAAATCCAAAAATATATTTTAAAAATTATACACTAAGATGAGGATTTACACCAGCGATGCAAGGTTAATACAATACTCAACAATCAATTAATGTAATGTATCTTATCATTAGATTAAAAGCCAAAAATCATATAATCATCTCAACAGATGCAGAGAAAAACATTTGAGCAAATCATAAGGAATACACTAAAGAAAACTATTAGGACTAATAAATGAGTTCAGCAAGTGAAAAATATGAATCAATATAAAAATCAATTATATTTTATACACTTGCAATAAACAGTTCAAAAATTAAATTAAAGTAAGAAAACAATTCCAAAAAAATTTAGCAAGAGAGCGAGACACAGAGGGAGAGAGAGACAGTAATGGAGAGAGATGAGAAGCATCAACTTGTAGTTGCATTATTTTAGTTGTTCTTTAATTGCTTCTCATATGTGCCTTGCCCAGGGATTTCAAGCCAAGCCGGTGACCCCTTGCTCAAGCCAGCATCCTTGGGCTCAAGCTAGAGAACATGGGATCATGTTAATGAATCCAGGCTCAAGCTGGCAACCCCATGCTCAAGCTGGCGAGCCCGCACTCAAGCCTGACAAGCTCAAGCTGGCAACCTGGAGGTTTCAAATCTGGGACCTCGGCATCTCAGGTCGACACTTTAACCACTGTGCCATCATTAGCCAGGCAACAATTTGAAAAATGTTTAAATGCTTTAGTATTTAAAAAAAATTCCATTCATAAAAGTATCAAAATAGTAAAATACATAGGAATAACTTAGCTAAAGAAGTTGTAAACCATAAACTATGAAACATATGTTAAAAGAAATTTTAAAAGATCTAAATATGTGGAAAGATATCTTATGTTCATGGACAGGAAGTCTTAATATTGTTAAAATGGCAGTAGTCCCAAATTGATCTACAGATTCAAAGAAATCTCAACTGATAGTCTAGCTGCCTTATTTACAGAAATTGACAAGTTCATTTTTAAGTTCATATGAAATTGAAAAGGGTTCCAAATAGCCAAAACATTCTTGAAAAAGAACGCAATAAGAGGACTCATGTTTCCTAAATTCAAAACTTACTACAAAGTTACAACAATCAAGACAATGTGGTACTGGCATGAGACTAAACATATAGCTAGACCAATAAAATTAAAATTGAGAATTGATAAATAAACCATAGTCTATGATCAATTGATTTTCAACAAGAGCACCAAAATATTCAATGAGGAAAGAATAATCTCTTGCCTGACCAGGCAGTAAGTAGCAGAGTGGATAGAGTGTCATCCTGGGATGCTGATGACCCATTTCGAAACCCCGAGGTCACCTGCTTGAGCGTGAGATCATAGACATGACCCAATGGCTGCTGCCTTGAGCCTAAAGATCACTGGCTTGAAGCCCAAAGTTGCTAGCTTGAGACCAAGGTCACTGGCTTTAGCAAGGGGTCTATGGCTTGGCTATAGCCTCCCTCCCCGGGTCAAGGCACATATGAGAAAGCAATCAATGCATAGCTCAAGCACTACAACGAAGAATTGATCTTTCTCATCTTTCTCCCTTTCTGTCTGTCTGTCCCTGTCTGTCTGTCTGTCTCTCTCTTGCTAAATATATATATATATATATAAATTAAAAAGAAGAATAATCTCTCCAACAAATGCTGCTTGGATAACTAGATACCCACATGCAAAATAATAAAGTTGCAACTTGGCCCTGGCCAGTTTGCTCAGTGGTAGAGCATTGGTCTGGCGTATAGTTGTTCTGGGTTTGATTCTTGGCCCTCTCTCTCCCTCTTTATCTATCTTTCTCTTTCCCTTCTGCAACCATGGCTCAGTTGGAGCAAGTTGGCCCCAGGCACTGAAAATTGCTCCATGGCCTCACCTCAAGTGCTAAAATAACTCCGTTGCCACGCAACAGAGCAATGGTCCCAGATGGGCAGAGTATCGCCAGGTAGGGGGCTTGTCAGGTGGATTTCAGTTGGGGTGCAGGTGGGAGTCTGTCTCTCTGTTTCCCCACTTCTCACTTAACAAAATTAAAAAACAAAACATAAAGTTGTAACTCTACCTTACAGTATATATAAAAATTGACTAAAAATTTACTCACAAAGATATATACACCCCTATATTCATCACAGCATTATTCATTGTAGCCAAGACACGGAAATGACAGAAGTGTCCTTCAGTAGATAAGTGGATAAAGAAGATGTGGTACATATAGATATGGACTACTACAGTACTTAGCCATAATAAAGATGAAATACTGCCATTTGTGACAATATTGAATGGATCTTGAGAATATTGTGCTAAGCAAAATCAATCAGACAGAAAAAGTTAAGAACCATATAAATTCACTCATATGTGGGATGTAAATGAAGTAACAGGGGAAAAAAGCAAACAAAACCTCATAGACACTGACAACAATATAGAGGTAAGGGGTGTGGAAGAGACAGTAAAGGGCAAAGGGGATCAAATATGTGGTAACAGAAGATTTGACTTTGAGTGGTGGGCACACGATGCATCATACAGATGATGTATCATAGAACTGAACACTTGAAACTTACATAATTTTATCAACCACTATCACACCAATAAATTTAATTCAAAATAGATCATAGACCTAAATATACAAGTTAAAACTAAAAAAACTCATAGAAGAAAGCACCCATCTGCTTCTCTATTCCTCCTCCTTTCCCTTCTCTCTTTTTCTCTCTTTCTCTTCTCCTCCTGCAGCCATGGCTTGATTAGAGCAAGTTGGCTCCTGGTGCTGAGGATGGCTCCATGGTCTCACCGCAGGCACTAAGAAGAGCTCAGTTGAGCAATAGAACAATGCCCCAGATGGGGCTGGGCATCACCCCCTAGTGGACTTACTGGGTGAATCCTGCTCTGGCGCATCCGGGAGTCTGTCTCTGCCTCCCCTCTTCTCATGGAAAAATAAAAAGTGTTGGAGAAGATATAAAAAAATTGAAACACTCATACATTGCTGGTAGGAATGTAAATGGTGCAGACCCTCTGGAAAGCAGTCTGGCATTTCCTCAAAGGATTCAACAAAAAGTTACCCTAAGACCCAGGAATTTCACTCATAGGTTTAAATCCAAAAGAGTTCAAAGCATGTGTTCAAACAAAACTTGTCACAAATATTCATAACAGTATTATTCAGAATGGCCAAAAGAAACAACTCAAATGTCCACTATCCTAATGACTGTATAATTAAAATGTTGTCTATTCACACAATGGAATATTGTTCAACCATGAAAAGGAATGCTACAATATAGACAAACCTTGAAAACATCAGGATAAGTGAAAGAAGCCAGACACAAAGTCCACATACTGTATGATTCCATTTATATCAAACATCCAGAATAAGTGTATAGAAACAGAAAGTAGAGTAATGTTTCTTAGAAAAACAGACACAGGGATGCTGGCTAAGAGGTGGGAGCTTCTTTTTGAAGTGATTAAAATATTTTAAATTTGTGGTGATGGTTGCACAACTCTATGACTATACTAAAATTTATAAAACTGTGTACTTTAAGTGATTAAATTATATGACATGTGAATTATATATTGATAAAGCTGTTTTAAAAATAAAAAAAATGAGTAAAGCAATGATAAAAGATTACAAAGAAAAAATACAAAGGATGTTAAAAGGCAATTCCCAGAAGAGGAAATACAAATAGCTAATGCACAAGACATGGTATTGACCTCATTAGTTGTCAGGGAAATGTAAAATAAAGCAGAGATGCCTTTTTATTTAACTATGTCAGATTAGCAAGAAATAATGCAAAGAAAATGGCCTTTTCACAAATTGCTGACAAGAATTTAAACTGGTAAATACTGCAAATTGCATATAATGCCTATATCCACCATATTTAAAGTATTCAGACTCTTTGACTCCTTAAGCCCTCTCGTAACACTCTATTTCATGGAAATAATGTATGTGTGACTATACTTAATAGAATGTTTATTTCAGCATTGTCGTGGCAAAAGGAAGATTAGTTGGAAATGGAGAGATGTCTGATTCTTTGTAAATTGTAGAAAGCGAATGTCCAATTTGATCCAACTGTTGTAAAATCAAAAGGCAATAAATGTATGTATGTATGTATGTATGTATACATGGACTTACATATAATAGATATTTTCAGGGAAATCCACATGGAAGAATATATGCCAGCCTATTAATATCTTGGGGCGAGGGGTGCAGATAATTATGGACTTCGCTTTTCGTGTACGTTTTGGTATTGTTTCCCTAGTTTTAATAAGAGGTATTAATTTTGCAATTTGACATATAGATAACATTTTTAATTAAAAGGAGGTGGGTGAAGGAATTAGAGAAGGGAACTAGGGGTTTTCGGTCGTTTCTGTGTGCGCTCCTTTTACAGACAGTGCGGCGACTCCAGGCTTCGCGTCTACGCGGGGGATTACAGTAACCCCGTTGTCAATGATGAGTCAGAGTGCGTGGTGCTGATACTGCTGCCATTTCATCACCTCTGTGAGTGCAGCATCCATCCCTCCGCTCTCCCTGCGACTGGGCCTACCTCGACTCGGGCTCCCAGTCAAGCGATGTGCTTGCAGAAGATCTAGATCCCGACAGAGCCGCACTCTCCGAGGCCTCGGCGGGACGCCCCCTCTCGCCGCGCAGGGCGGGTATAAGGAGACCAGCCAAGCACCGGCCATGGAGGCCATCTGGCTGTACCAGTTCCGACTCATTGTCATCGGGGATTCCACGGTGGGCAAGTCTTGTCTCATTCGCCGCTTCACTGAAGGCCGCTTTGCCCAGGTTTCGGACCCCACCGTGGGGGTGGATTTTTTCTCGCGTCTGGTGGAAATCGAGCCAGGAAAACGCATCAAGCTCCAGATCTGGGATACCGCGGGTCAAGAGAGGTTCAGGTGAGAGCGCAGCGCGGGCCCGCGAACAGTGGGAGGGTCTTAAGAGCTTGCACTGCCCCGGGGGAAAGAGGACTTCCTGCTCCTGGTCGCGACCCGCCCATAGGGACGATACCGAAGGTTCTGGGGGTTTCTGCTTAAGCCTACCTTCAGCGAGCTGGGAGTTCCGTACAGGGAAAGAGGCGCCCTGGCTGGGAAGACTAGTCAATAATACGCATTGCCTGCACTATAACTCCACCAACCTACCCCTTGGTGGCTAAGATACCAGTTGGAATTGATCACTGTAATGCATCAATCTCGGTCCCTATGCTTCATACTTGATAAAACGTTCTCAGGTCATCCCAGCATGTATAGACAGATATATACAGATTATATAGAGCTAGAGACGTAGGTACAGATATAAATATACTACGTTATATAGATACAGATAAGTACATATATAATATGTGTGTATGTTATATACATATGGTCAGATACTGATGATTGATTCCCTCTTGCAACCAGCTGTATTGTGATCACCCACTCCGTGCCAGACATAGGGCTTGTTTCTGAGGAAACTTACACAAGGGGATGCCGTGTAAACAAAACAGACACAAGCCCTTTTCTCTTAGAACTTCTGTGCTAGCTTAGTGGAGGGAGTGGGTGGGGGAACGAATAATCGGCAATTATACAACAGTCGTATTTATATTTGTATGCCCACTCCATACTGTAACTTAGCATATAATGTGTAATCGAAGGACAGGTTCATTGTCTCTTACAACCCTTTGTTTTTCCTTTGTAGTATGTATCATTTGTAATTATATGTATAATTTATAGAGACGGAGGGAAGACTCCCTGGAGAAGATGAGACCTGATGAGTATGACAGAAAAGAGCCCAGGAAGGGGAAATAGCATGTATAAAGACAGAAGTGATGGAGAGCTATGTACACAGAAAACTTTGAGAGAGCGATTTGAGCTAAAGTCACATATAGCATCAGGAATTAGATCAAAAAGACTCAGTATTCCATGTTTATGATCATTTATCCATTTATCTATTGAACACTAAATGAGCATAGAAGATATATATTGGTTGGTTAAGTAGTTGAAAAGGGATAAGGAGACAAGATAACAAACTTGTCTCCAACTCCCCACTTCCACAAATAACACTGGCAAATATTCTTGTACAGGTTCACTTTGAACTTGTGAATGCATTTCTCATAAGTGAAGAAAGGTCTTTTTATATTTATTGGAATATATATATATATATATGGCCTTTTCATATCCACTGCATTATTATTTTGGGGTAATACTAATTTGTAAGAGTTCAGATTAAGAATATTTATCCTTTTATATCTTATATGTTGTAAAATATTTTCCCAGTTTGCCATTTGTCTTTACACTTTGTTCAAGAAAACTTTTTGATGTAAAGAAGGTTTTAATTTGTATGCAGCCTTATGTTGAGCTTTGAAAGGGCATTGTTACTTTCTAAATCTAATATACAGTAATAATATATTTTAGAGTTTTAAAAAGGATCTATAGCTTGCCTATTGATGTCTTGAACCAAGCTGTTCACAAATCAAAACCTTTGATCACATATCTATGAATCTTTAAACATAAGGAAAGTATAACTGTTTTCAAGCTGATTTGCCCAGTTCTAGAGACTTGAACTCATTTGTAAAGTTTGTTCTTAACTGTTTGGACATTAACCCTCTGGACAATGTTTGTTCTGTTACCATTGACTCAGTAGCCACTGAGTCCCTCATTTTTATGTTTTTCATCCAAGAAGACCAAAAACCTAAAAATAGACATAGATAAAAAGCACAGTAGTCTAAAGCAAGTGGTTATACAAACAATTATATATCTTATAATAAGCTCTAAGCAAAGTAATATAATGTATATTGATAATAAAACTCCTCAAATCAAGAATTTAAAAAGATGATGTCACTTCTGTTTAAAAAGTATAACAAATGTATAATAGGTTTTAGAAATATTCTAACTACAATGCTTTAAATAAATCATGTCATTTTAAGGGGAAGCTTTGCTGATTTAGACAGTTTTTCCCAACTGGTGGCTGCTTATTAGGCCTCTGAAATGTGTCAGAAAATATGGTTGATAGGCACTTTGTTCCAGGCCTTTGCAGATCATCTCTCTTTTTCCTACTCACAATGGCCTGGAAAATAAAAACAAAATTGTGTTTCTCCTCACGGAAGGAGAGGTTGAGGACCTCTGTTAAATGAAAATAGTAATAATAATAACAATAATAATAATGGCCCTGGCTGGTTGGCTCAGTGGTAGATTGTCGGCCCAGCATGTGGAAGTCCTGGGTTTGATTCCTGGCCAGGGCACACAGGAGAAGCGCCAATCTGTTTCTCCACCTTTCCCCCTCTCCTTTCTCTCTCTCTCTCTCTTCCCCTCCAGCAGCTAAGGCTCCATTAGAGTAAAGTTGGCCCGGGCGCTGGGGATGGCTCCATGGCTTCTGCCTCAGGCACTAGAATGTCTCTGGTTGCAGTGGAGCAATGCCCCAGATGGGCAGAGCATCGCCCCCTAGTGGGCATGCCGGGTGGATCCCAGTCAAGTGCATGCAGGAATCTGTCTCTCTGCCTCCCCGCTTCTATTCTTTAAAAATACAATAATAAAATAATAATAATAATAAACAAACATGGTAATGATAAATAGGAAACATGGAGTGTATTGCAATATAACTATACTTATGAGCATTTTCTGTCAATTATCATAAATTCGTTCTTTTTTCACTCTGTTTCAATTACTAGAATTTATAATGAGCTCTCTAGGTCAGTGGTCCCCAACCTTTTTTGGGCCACAGACCAGTTTAATATCAGAAAATATTTTCAGGGACTGGCCTTTAGGGTGGGACGGATAAATGCACAAAATAAAATTATGCAACCAGCATAAAAACTGGTATTTTTAAATATAATTGTCAAACTTATGAGACAAGAGTCAAGAATGAGTCTTAGACAGATGTAACAGAGGGAATCTGGTCATTTTTTAAAAATAAAACATCGTTCAGACTTAAATATAAATAAAACGGAGATAATGTAAGTTATTTATTCTTTCTCTGTGGACCGGTACCAAATGGCCCATGGACCGGTACTGGTCCATGGCCCAGGGGTTGGGGACCACTGCTCTAGGTCACAGAACACTTTGATATTTATTATTTTACTTTGCATCATGATAACCCATGACTTAAATATCTCATTTTGCAGAACAGGAAGTCTCATTCAGTTATTCAGGAATGGGGGTGGGAGAGTTAGCTGTGATTCTACCTTAATCAAGGGAAAATGAGTGTAGTTCCATGAGCATTAATTTCTAGATGCCATTTCAAAATTTTCCCCAATTGAAAATTCACATATCATTATTATGGAATGAGATTTGTATTTTGTGGTTACAAAAAAAAAAAGAAAATCATTTTTATGAAAGAACTGTGTCAGTAACCAGAAACACTATAATACATTGAGTTCATTGAAGTACAGGATATGGACCATGGCCTTTATTCTTTACTTTCTTTTGTTTTAGATCCATCACTCGAGCCTACTACAGGAACTCAGTAGGTGGTCTTCTCTTATTTGACATTACCAACCGCAGGTCCTTCCAGAATGTCCATGAGTGGTTAGAAGAGACCAAAGTACACGTTCAGCCCTACCAAATTGTGTTTGTTCTGGTGGGTCACAAGTGTGACCTGGATACACAGAGGCAAGTGACTCGCCATGAGGCAGAAAAACTGGCTGCTGCATACGGCATGAAGTACATTGAAACGTCAGCCCGAGATGCCATTAATGTGGAGAAAGCCTTCACAGACCTGACAAAAGACATATATGAGCTGGTTAAAAGGGGGGATATTACAATCCAGGAGGGCTGGGAAGGGGTGAAGAGTGGATTTGTACCAAATGTGGTTCACTCTTCAGAAGAGGTTGTCAAGTCGGAGAGAAGATGTTTATGCTAGTCAGGTCTTTTTATTTGCAAAACATGCTCTCCCATCTGAACTTAAAAGTGATCAAAATGAATAGAATCCTTGTATGACTGAAGAAAACTCAACCTTCATTTTGAATACCAAGTGAGCTGCCTTCCCAAGGTTGTGAGCAAGTGGATGGTGAAGGCTGGGTGCTTTGACTGAGGGACTAAATTACTGACATGGACCAGGCACTCTTCTGTGGCCCATGCTGGGCAGTGGCTGCTCCATGTGACCTCTGTGAACCACATGTCAAGAGCCTGAGGTTTGGGGAGCAAGGCCCCAGAAAAATACACCCATATACAAGACAACTATGTCTTGGTTTTTCAGCTCATTCATGAATGTAAAGACATATGTAAGGGGGGAAAGTATATCATTGGGAACAATTAGCAAAACTTTTAAAAGATTGATATCATCTTAATCAGTGAGATTATCCTATACCAAGTGTGTGTGATGGGTTTGGTTAAAAAGTACCAATTAGCTTCTAAATAGCTCATCTGTAAAATGAGAGTTGTGGACCTTTATTAAGACGCTTTCAAGGCCTGGTGTTCTAGTAAAAATGGTCTGAATATGAAAAGGGAGGCTACTTACACACTGTTATTGTCATATCAGGGAAAATGTACACCCTTGTGATAGAATAACCAGCTTTGTGAAAGAAATCATCCCATGTAAAATACCCTGTAAGTAGAAGAGAGAAACACTAACCCAAACAACATACCTTCTTTTCCCTCTGACCATGCCTGGGGTTTCACTGCATTGGTAACTGCAACGTAGAAGTAAGCAACGTGTCTGTCTCTTCAGGTCATGGCAACAACACGGGATCACCTCTGAAAAGAGAGGCAAACACTTGCTTATCAATCCTGTACTGAGTACCTGCACTATAACCCTTACAAACACATTACAGTCAGTTGAACTACTTATTTGATCATCATAACAGGCCTGTGAAGTTTTCTTACGAATTTTACAAAAGTAAACTAAGAGGCAAAAGATTCACTTGGCCAAGGTGTAGGTCTCTTGACTCCTAGTGCTTGTTTCACTGCATTGTCTTGCTCTCCAATGAATGGACTGTTATTAATTAGTTCATTTTGGAAGAGATATGACTGTAAATAGATGTTCTGTACATGTTAGGATATGTTTCCTTATTGATTACAACTCAGCTATAATCCCGAGGGAATCTAGGGATGAAGTAAAGGTAAAGCCTATTCAGGTATTATTGACAAGAGGGCTTTAAATAAGTGAATAATTGCACAACTGAAAAAACATTAGAACTGTGTATGCTTAAAAGTGTTCTTATCACTAAAACACAGTGGACATATTATTGAAAGGAACCAAATACAGCAATGGAAAGTGGGATGAGGATAAAATACTCACCTCACAATGACCTTGGCCACCTGTTCGCCATATACCTATACTAGGTTCTTGTCTACTCTAGAAAGTCAGCTCTTAATTCTCAGGTGAACAGACAAATAACTGCATCAGAAAATTGGAATGGTTGGCTTGAGGTTTCATTATCTTCTTGAGGGTAGGTGATGCTTTAAATTATTTTTTGGATTGTAGCCAGTTCAGCTAGGCAAAAGCCATACTTTTCACAGTAAGAAAACAATTATCATTAAAGTCAGATTTCTCATATTCATTGTGATAGGAAAGCCTGAGAATGGTAAATTGCTTTGAGATATAGTGTTAAACTTCATTATGAATATGACTGAATTTTAAAGTTTGGGGATTTACTTCAGACAATAAAGAAGCCAAAAAAAATGAAAATTATGGAACAAACCACCTTGGACCAACCTGCAGTATCAACTACAACTGAACCAATCATGATCTCTACATTCATTTAGCATGACCAGGCTTGGGTGGAGTAAATGAGTTGCCAGTTTTGCAATTGTAGGAGACAAATAAAAGATGGTCAGTTGGATTAACACAAAGTTTATTGACTACTATACTTAACTATGTTTAAAAGATTCTGAAAGCAAGATTATCCAGTGGATAAATGAGAGTTGACTGGATTCTGTCAGTTTAAAAAAAAAAAGAAACAAAACTTCTCTGCATTATTCTTGACTAAAATACATTATATGTATACTTTTCCCATTCCTTGCATTTTTAGGAAGGTTTAAAAATACTCAGCATAGATCCAGCAAAGGTGGCTGAGCTTAATTGCTTAAACGAGTTCTAGAAACTTTAACAATCATTTTAGTAGAATTCAGTGCTGTTGTCACTGCAATAAGTGGGTTTTAGAAAATAAGTGTGAAAAATCAGGTGTTACAATACTAAGGATAAAGCTTTAGGAGCTATTTTACTACATAGGTAAAGAAAAGATTAGCTTGTAACAAAGACCACAACTGCATGTTGGAATAGATTGTCTTATATTCCAGAATAAAATGTACTGTATACTTTTCCTCACTTTGTTGTGCACTGTAGTGAAATGTGAAAAAAAATGTTTTCTTTAGCTGTATGTGAATGAAAATATGCTTGTATTTAGTAAAATGGTTGATTATGTGATTGTGAGATTCCAGGTGTGTGTTGTAACTATTTCTAGAATCTGTCACTGTAGTATGCATCCATTACCAAGGATATAAGTTAGGTATGACATATGCTATGCACTACAATATTTACTAGTATCTCAAAGCTAGAAAGAGCATGATTTTTGAAAGTTGTATGATCATTATGTTGAAAGTCACAGAGAACTCACTACATCCTGGGAATCTCATGCCACTTTCGGAAAAGTTGGTTCTGTCAAGCCTAAATCTGAATCATTGTAATTTTTGGTCAAGGATTTTAATTCTGACACCAGGTGGCTGTTTATAACTATTATCTTCCCTGGAAAGTCTTCTTTTCCATAGGCTAAATTAGCTCCGCTTTTTTAAGGCCTACCATGGTATGCTTTTTGTGTCAAGATAACTTGCAGTATGGGGCCCAGAATGGAACATAATAGCTAGAACATTACCTAGGGTTTATAGTATATATTTAGAGGAGGGTAAAAGAATAAAAGATACGATTCTGTGACTGGGCATAAGTAGACGGAGTTCTGCACAGTATCATCACATTTATAGTCATGAATGAATGAGGAAGGAAGAAAGGAAGAAAGGAAAACCCAATGATGCAACACCATTTGATATAGTTTATGACTCCATTCTCCTTAAAATATTATCCAGGGCTTGATCATCTTTTCTTCAGTTGCATTAATTCCCTTGGCAACTTCATTCAGTACCAGGCTTGTAAACAACTATCACTAAGCCAACGAGTCCTAAATTTATATCTCCAACTAGTCTCTTTGGATTCTAGACCTTTATAACCAACTGCTCTACCCAACATTTCTATTTGAATGTCTATTAAACATCAGAAATTTAACGTGTTCCAAACCAAGCTTCTAATCTGTACCCCATATTTATTCCTCCCTTAGCCTTCCCTTTCTCAGTAAATGTCAACTTTGTCCTTTCAAGTACCTTTGCCAAAAACCTAGAGTCATCCTAGACTCCTCCCTTTCATAGTTCACATTTTATCTATCCAGATAGATAAAGCTCATAAAGAAGTTATGCTTGCTGTACCTTAAAAATATAGTCAGAATCTGACAGCTTTTCAGCATTTTCACTGCTAACACACGAGTCCTGGCCACTAACATTTGTTGCCTGAGTTATTGTGATAGATTGTTTCCCTGTTTCCACTCTAGTCCCCCTCAGTCCACTCTCTACACAACAGCCAGCAGAAGCCTGATAAAACTTTAGTTATAAGCAATCAGTGGCTATCCATTTCACTTACCTTAAAACCCAAAGTCCTCCTAATGGCCTACAGAAGAACCCTTAGAAATGAATTCCATCCCCATCTCATACAATCTGTAACTTTGTTTCTTACTGCTGTTCCCTTGATCATTCTACTCTAGCTGCATAGTTTTCTTTTCTGTTCTTCAAACACATCAAACATATTCAAACCTAAGGGCCTTTTTACTTCCTCTTCACCCTATCTGGAATTCTCCCTTACTTCCCTCAAAGTCTGGAACCAACAGCTTCCAAAATTTTCAAGCAGCTTGCTGATCCTAGAGAAGATGTGGTTCTAGGAGTCCTTCCTGACAGCTCAACATAAAGTCTAACTCTTTAATCTTCCCTGACGAACAACGAAGTTTAGGAAAGAATGCAAAACCTAGAAAGTACAGTTTCACAGGAAAGAGTGAACAATAATATCACAATGCAGCAATGAATTCAGAAAAATATGGACTAAAATATATCCATAGGATTTGAGGGAGCATGAAGTCATGAGTGCCATTTGCCAGCATAGTGTTGGTAGAATGATTTCTGCCTACTTCAAGCCTCTCAGGGGTCAGTGTTTTCAGTTCTATTGGAGAACAACTTCTTTTCTCACTCTCAATTGACAATCTTACATGCTCTCATGACTTCAGTTAACTATCTTTGCATTGATGACTCCCAAATGAAGGGCTCCAGCTCACTCTTCTGAGTATTATACCAATACAGTTAACTTGTATACTAAACACATCCACAAATTTCTCAAACTCAACATATCCAATACTAAATCAACATCAAAATGTGTTCCTTCCACCCCAGTCTTTCTCATCTATATAAATGACACTACCATCTACCCCCTTGTTCAATATAAAAACTTAAGTCATCCTAAATCTCTCACTTCTCCTCACCTCCCATCTCAAATCCATCAGCAAGTACTGTAAGTTCTATCTTTAAAATATATACAAGTCTGCTATTTTTCTTCATCTCCATTGCCATCATCTTTGTCCAAGCCATTATCAACTCTTTCCTGAACTACTTCAATATCTTCCTAACTAGTCTTCCCATGTCTACTCTTATTTCCATGATACATTCTCAACATAACGACCAGAAAAATATTTTCAAAACAGAAATAAGATTAAGTCATTCTCCCACATAAAACTCACCAAAGGTTTCTCATTGCATTTATAACAAAATCCAAATAAACCTTACATTTCTTAACATGATCTGGCATACTCTGGCCTCTGCCTATTTCTCCAATTATAAGCTCCCCGAAAGTAAGAATCTTACTCATCTTGTTTAGCAGTGTTTCTGCTTGAATAATCAATAAACATTTGAATGGAAGACTGTTTTCTTGCCCTACTTTAATCCAGTGGCCTTGACTGTTACTGCAATCCAGTAATATATACACATTAGCCTATCCTGAAGCATTACCAAATTTTATACAGCTTCTAAAATTCCTCTCTGATTACAGGCTCTGTACATTCTATTCCATGAACCCTGTTTGAAATTTTCTTAAGACCTTCAGGCGATCAACTACCTGCTGTCAGTCTCTCAATGTACCCTTTTGTTAAGCCTAAATAGTTCCCAGCAGCTGCCAGTTTCAATTAGGATTATGAAAATAACTGACCCTAACAAAATCACAATAGTTTAGCTCCAAGCCAGTTTCAGTCAGGTTATAAAAATAACTACCTAGACATGAATCATATAGTTTCTATAAGTTCTAATCACAGGCGGGAAGGAGCCTTCCATCCCAGATGGCACAAAGGAACCAAACCTAACCAGATGCCAGTAACGTACACCAGCAATTCCCCTATACAAACTCTCTTTTATCTTTGCTTGGGGAGGTTGTTGTCCTTAAGACATGACCTCCCACAGCATGATTGCCAGATTACTTGTTGGAGACAGCTGAGAGAGAGGAGGATCCCCCAAGACTGATTGTTCCAGTTTGAATAGGGGAAGGCCTGGGGACCCATCTATTGGGGATAGGTGGGGGGCTGGAGGTCCCATGTGGAATTGCAATGCACTGTTCCCCTTCTAATATGCAGCAGGTGTTGGCCTTAGAAGATAATAGGTGTTTTTGCAGCAGCTAAAAGAACTGTCAAGGCAGCACAGGCCTTGAATGTGTTTGACCCCACCAGGCCCTGTGAGCTTGCTGAGGGGTTTGGATGGGGCTTTTATCAATGGAAAGAATATTTATGGAAAGGCACTGAGGTCCATTATCAAAGAGCTGTATGGCTAGTTGCCTGTAATGGACCTTCACCTTGGGTGATTTGCACAGACATCTGTGCTGTGTCTATCATGAACTGATCATTGAGCAGTAAAATGGACTCTTGAAGCAAGGACTATGACAAGAGGGGGACACCAGCTCCCTTGCTGGATGGAAATATCACTTGTGGACAGTAATGAGAGACCCTGATGTGGGGAGCTCAGTGCCTGTGGAGACCCTCCGGCACCACACAACTGCTGTCATCTAGTTGCAGAGATGCGCCATGGACATGGCCCTGGACTGTACAGGCCACCCACCTATGATGGGTGGCCTTGTTGGCACTGTGGGGTAGGGGGCTAGATGTGAAACTTCAGTTAACTCCCTGGGCAAACAGCACCTGGCTGCCTAAGGTAGAATTGTGTTGTCCTTTGGGTGCTTGGGGAAATGTCATTTCAAAGGGCATCTTTGTAAATATTGTCATTTTTTGGTATAGCCTGTGTCTTTGTAATTCAGCTGCTGTCATCTGTACTGTTTATGTGATGTAATGTGCCTCACCCTCACACAGGAACCTTCAAGGAAGATACCTGTCATATAGATTATGAAGTGAACAACCCCAAAGGGTTGAAATGTAGGGAAAACAGCTGTTTTAGGCTTGTTTGCTTGCACTTTGCATGATTAGTGCATGAGCACATGGCAGAGCCACGTATGTACACCCTATATAAGGCTACGGGTGCTTTCCCTCAGGGCGGATTGCTTGCCTGCCACTACGAGGGGCCATTTGGGGGATCACTTGCCCACCACTGTGAGGGTCCATTTTGCTGTTCATTTGCCTGCTGCCATGAGAAGCGGTTTTCCCCAGCCTGTTTGCTTGCCCATCATTGTGAGAATCTAATAAATGGGAATGGCCTACACTTTCCAGCTCTGCAGTTCCTCTACTGTCTGTCCGAATTCATTGTGAACCTGCCTGGCCTCTACCAAAGGCATTACAGTAGGCATATAAATCTTATTTATGAAGTTACATTTGAGTTGTGACATGAAAGAGCAGAGGAGTGAGCCATGTAGCTATCTGTAGATTTCTAGGAGCATTTTCCAGGAAAAGAGAACAGCAAGTGGAAAAGTCCTGAGGTAAGAGCAGAACAAGTTCATTCCAGGAACAGCAGAGAGATAGGTGTGCCAGAGCAGAATGCACAAGGGGAAGAATGATGGGTAAATGAAGAGAGAGATTGGAAGCCATCTCATGTAAATGAATTTAGAGAGGGAGTGGAGGACCCAGATTGGGTAGGACATTATAGACCATTTTAACCCTTTGAGTAGTATGAACATTCAAGTATGTCCTCGTGCCTCCTGACCATCCAGAGTATGATTGTACATGTGAAAGGCAATATTTTAAAAAGGCAAATGTATGTTCTTCTTGTTTCCATAAATTGGTTATTAAACAAACATGATTTTAAGTTAATAAAACTGGAACTGGAACTAATTTCATTTTTTGAAAAAAAAACTCACTTCTGGGGATCAGTGAGCATGAAAATACTCACTACTCAAAGGATTAAGGACTGTGGCTTGCTCTGAGTGAAATGAGAGGCACTACAAAGTTTTGAGCAAAAGAGACACCTTATATGACTTACATTGTACCAGAATCCCTCTCCTCTGGCTTCCTTTGGACTGAGGAAGGGCACATGTGGAAGCAGGGAACCCAGTTAGGAGCTGTAGCAGTAATATAGGTGAGAGAGGTTGGTGACTTGCACCAGGATGGTAGCTGAGTGTACAGCAAATATTATGGGTTGAATTGTGTTCCTCAAGAAAATATGTTGAGGTCTTAACCCTCAGCATCTGTTAATGTGACCTCATTTAGTAATAGTCTTTGCAGATGTAATTAGTTAAGATGAGTTCATACTAGAGTAGGTGTAATGCTGGTAGTTGAGGCCACACAGGATCACATTGAATTTGCGCAGATGATAGAGGAACTGTGGAACCAGAAAATGTCAGACCATACCTGTTTATTGGAGACTCGCAAAGATAGGTGAGTGAATAAACAAAGGAATAGCTGCTTGTCACAGTGAAGGGCAAGAGATCAGGAAAACTGCACCTCACAGCGGTGGGAGAGCAATCTGGGAAAATCGACCCTCAGGGAAAGCACCAGTAACCTTACACAGACTATATACATGTGGTACTGCCATGTGCTCGTGCACTAATCAGGCAAAGTGCTTGCAGCCGGTAAACCAGCAAGCAACCCTAACACAGTTGTTTCCCCCACATTCCACCCCTTTAGGGTTGCTTGTTTCACAATCCATGTGACAGGTGTCTTCCGTGATCATCCCTGTGTGAGGAGTGAGGTACATTACATAAACATAAACAGTAAGACTACAGCAACAGAATTATAAAAGTACAAGCTATAGGCAAAACAAGAGAGTGATCAGCAGCACCAAGAGAGGCAAATCTTTTCCTTCTGGCAGAATACAGGCCAAAGTGTTGTTCACAGACAGCACAGTAGCTGGTACCAGAGGCCACCCCAGGTGGGCATACTAAACGTTATTGGCCTGTACACCAGAATCTACTGGTTCTATGTACAATAAAATGGGAGGAATTCATTGTTGGCCATAAAGAAATTACAAAGGTGCCCTTCATAATACTGTCTCCCTGAGCACTCAAGGGATAATACACTTCTATTTTTGGCAGTCAGGTGCTGGTTGCCCAGAGAGTTAACTGGAGGTCTACTTCTAGCCCTCTACCCCACAGTTCCAATATGACCACCCATTGTAGGTGGAGGGCCTGTACAGTCCATGGCCATTTAAGGAGGGCTGCTGGGGCAGGTATGAGCACATTTCCCTGCCGTCCAAAGCCCAGCTTGAGTAAAGTGTCCTTGGTGCGTATCTGCAACTGGGTGGGAACAGCTGCCCTGTGCAGGAGGGCTTCCACTGGAGCTGGGCTCCCCCATCAAGGTCTCTCATTCAAAATCCAGAGTACCAACTACAAGCAGTGGGTCCATCCATTAAGGAAGCTGGTGCCCCCCTCCTGTCACAGTCCCTGCTCTAAGAGTCCATTATACTGCTCAGTGATACCAACAGCCTGGGGGTGGTAGGAAACATGGTACTTCCAGTTCACTCCCTGGTCATGAGCCCATAGCTTCACCAACATAGAACCAGTGAAATGGGTAACATTGTCACTTTCAAGGACCAACAGCCACCTGTACACAGCACTCAGCTGATTCAGAGCCTGTATGACTGCCCTCTGGTCTGGGTTATGGGTGGAGAAAGCAGCAGGCAGATCGGTAGCAGTATCTACACAGGTGACTGTATAATGGTATCCATCTGACTTTGGTAAGGGTTCAGTGATGCTTATCTGTCACCATGTCAGTGGAATATGACTTCTCTGGATCTGTCCAGGTGATGTCAGTTGTCTCCGAGGGTGATCCTTGGAACACACTGCTCATTGATTGCAAGCTGCAAGTACCTCTGCATAGGACACAGGCAAGTTCCACGCCTTTACCGTGGCCCACATAGTTTTCTGTCCTGCATGGAGCAGATGCTGGTGGAGCCACTGTGCTACCTCACCTATGGGCTCAGTCTCCAACCAACACACCCTTGCCAAGGTGTCTGCCTCATCATTCCCAGGATGAGCTAGAGGGGCATGCCCTGTGACATGATATATTGTCACCTACTTCTGGTATCCTATTTCCCATAAGTCCTACCACATGGCCTGACCCCATAGTGGATGGTGCATTACCATCCACTGGTTAATGTGCCAAGTAGCTATCCAAAGGGTCAGTCCATGATAGACAGCCCAGCTGTCAGTGTAAATCACCAGAACTGAAGGTTCATTATGGGCAACTAGCCATATGGTTCTTAATTCCGCCCAGTGGCTGCTTTGGCCTGTATCTGTGTCCATCCAAATAGTCTCAGTGGCCAGATGGAAAGCTATAGCCGTCCATTTGTCAGGTTGGCCTCTGCTAGAACCATCAGTGTACCAGGCATCCTTGAGGATGGGCATCTGCCCCTTCTGGTAGGGACTGACTTCAGGTTCTGCCTCCTGAGCCCCAGTTGCACCTGACTCTAAGGTTGCATAGGTAATTGGACCCAAGACTTCCTGCAGTTCTTCCCTCAATGGGCTGGTGCTAAGAGCACAGTGTTGTTGCAAGTATGCACCCTACTTGGCCAGGGTGGAGGTTTGGGCCGTACCACTACAAGGTTTGGTTGCCCAATCTCTCACTCATCTTACAATAGGGTATATTGTCCTCTCCGTAACTGGTGTTGTGGTTGTAATACTCTCAGTGGCTAAGAGGGCAGCATATACAGCTGCCAATGGTTTCTCCACTAATGAGTAATGGACTTCAGTGCCTTTCCACAACTGGGACCAAAACCCAATAGGCTGCCATAAGTGCTCTGTTTGTTGCCACAAGCCCCATCCAAACCCCTCCGAGGTTACATGGAGAGCAAGCTCACAGGACCTGGCAGGATCAAACACATCCAAGCCCTGTGCTGCCTTGATAGCTCTCTTAGCTGCTACAAATGCACCTTGTGCCTGCTCAGTCCAATCCCAGTGAACCCCCTTCCGAATAAGGTTATATAAGGGGCACAGTAACTAAGCCAAATGCAGTATAAATGCTTGCCAATACCCCAACAGTCGTAGAAATTCCTGTAACTGTTTTACCATAGTGGGCATGGGGAATGCCTGGATCTTATCTATAACTGCATCAGGGTAACTTCTGTCTTACCTGACCAGACAACCCCCAAGAATTTAACAGATAATCCAGGTCCTCGTGATTTGCCTTCATTGACTGTCCAGCTATACACTTTCAAACGAGATAGCAGGGTATGGACTGCTTGCTCAAATTCTGGAAGAAAGTCACTGGTTCGCATAACATCATCGATATAATGGTACATACAAACCGCCTCTGGCTGTTTCCTTTTAGCCGGGTCAGTAGCCACCAGCCCATGACATAAGGTGGGGCTATGCTAATAGCCCTGTGATAATACTGTAAAGGTCCATTGCCACCCTTTCCAAGTGAAGGTAAATTGGTCTTGACTCTCTGCAGCTATTTAATAAAGAAAAAGGCATTAGCCAAATCTGCCACAAAGTGGTACGTCCCCAACTCATGACTTAGCCCAGTGGTCCCCAACCTTTTTTGGGCCACGGACTGGTTTAATGTCAGAAAATATTTTCACAGACCGGCCTTTAGGGTGGGATGGATAAATGTATCACGTGACCAAGACAAGCGACAAGAGTGTCTTAGACAGATGTAACAGAGGGAATCTGGTCATTTTTTTTTAAATGAAACATCGTTCAGACTTAAATATAAATAAAATGGAAATAATGTAAGTTATTTATTCTTCCTCTGCAGACCGGTACCAAATGGCCCAAGGACCGGTACCGGTCTGCGGCCTGGGGGTTGGGGACCACTGGCTTAGCTGATCCATCAGGTTAGCTATCGAGGCAACAGCAGCATGCAAAGGGGGAACAACTTTATTAAGTTCTCTGTGATCTACTGTCATTCACTAGGTTCTGTCTGGTTTGCGCATAAGACATACCAGGAAGTTGTAAGGACTGTGCGCTGGCTGGATAATCTCCACCTATTCTAGTTTGAGGATAGTCCCTGTGATTTCTCCATAACCTCCTGGCAGGTGGTACTGCTTTGCACTAGCCACACGCCAGGAAATGGATAATTGCAGGGAGAATTTGCTGCGTGCCCCGCAACACTGCCTTCACTACCCGGACCCACAGGAGGAACTCCCTAGTTGTGGTTTCCAGCCACAGTTCTTGTAAGACATCTACCTCCAAAACATATTCAGGAATATGAGATACATATACCTGTATGGCTTAGGAATAGTTTCCAATGGAATAGTTATTGGCTTCACTCAAACAATTTGGCCCCCATAACCGTCAATGACCACTAAGGTTCCAGTGAAACACTCTGGGTTCCCACAGAGGAGGGAACATTCTGCACCTGTAGCCACAAAAGCCAACACCCATTGTACATTGGAAAGGGACCAGTGGAAAGAGGCCAATTCCAAATGGGGCCTCCAGTCCCTACCCATCCCTGTTAGACAGGTCCCTTGGCCTTCCCCCTATTCAAACTGGAACAGTGAGTCTGGGGGACCCTCCTGTCCCTCCACTGTCTCCATCATATAATCTTGTAACTGTGCCATCCATGCATCAACCATTTTATTGGTAGCTGCTAAGGCAGTTCGTCTCAGCGGCTGGAATCTCTGTTCAGATTTAATCTGCCACCAAAGCTCCAGAAGAGCTTTATTAGACTTGTCATCAAATTTCTCCCTATCTGCTCCAGCCGCAATCAAATCTACCCACATCTGTGTTCGGATAACCTTTACCGGTCTGTTTCTGTTGTTAGTCAGGCAGGGGGAGGTAGCACGGGAAGAAGTCGTCACAGCTTTATGATTCCATGCAGCCTTCAGCTTCCCCAAGTCTGCTACCATCTGTGTAAATGTGTTGATGGGCTTCCCCATATAGGGTCTCAAGATAGCCACTAGTGACCCAAGAAGGATTGAAGGTGTGCTACAGAGAATAAAGTCCCTCCTCCCTGCCATAAATACTTTCTCATCTGGCCCACTGGGCCTAGGCTTGAAAGCAGCATTCTTCATACCTAGTTCCTGAAGGACCTGGGGCAGCTCACTATAGGACTGCCACCAACACAGTGCCTCAGGAAAATCTCCAGCATTCTGCCAGACTGTACGAATGGCAGCCATCACCCGTGTTGATAAGAGTATGGTTTCATGCATTGTCATGGGAGCTCTGAAGACACTGCCTCAAGGAAGAGTGTGTGGTAATGGTGGCCAATTTCTCCATCTCTATTCTGGAGAGCATGATGCCATCCACCACCACCCCCACCACCCCCATGTTCCACAACTGCAGCAACCAGGCTGCCAGAGGCTCAGTGGGTTTTGCCTGAATTATGCCCCAACTCCATCAGCTCTGCCTGGGTGTAGGGCCAGACCACAGAGTGCTCAACTCTCTGCAGAAGGGGTTGTGCCTGCCAGAGGAACTCTTGGCTGCTGGGTTTTTACCTTCTGAGTGACCACCAGCCAGACTCTGTGTCTGTGGACGGCAGTTTCAGCCTGAAATTTCTTTTCAGAAGAGGAGTTGAAAATACCTGCTCCCACCAACTCAGAGCCATTCTGCTGGCACAGATGCTGCTTCTTCAGTGACCATTTCGGCTCCTGTGGCTGATGGCTCTTGACGTGTAGCTGAAGCTGAAGCTCTTGAACCTGCAGTTGTTTCTCTAAAAACAGCCACTGCCAAGGTTCAGTTTCCAGGGCAAATTGCATCCCACAAACCCGTATTCCTTCCCCAGAGACCATTTCAGTTCTAGGTGCTGTTGGTGGTCAGCCTGCATCTCACACTGCAATTCTTGAGAGTAGTTGACATAGTTCTCCAGTGCTCATTCCATTTCATGCTGTCACTGGTTTTCGGCCTGTAGCCTGCCCTGCAGTTCTCAAATCTTTCTCCAGTGACCATTCCAGCTCATGCCTTACTTGGTGCTCAGTCTGCAACTTACCCTGGAGCTTTTGACTTCAGGCATCCTTTAGCACAGAACTCTCAGTTTCTTGTCACAGAGCTGTAAAAATCACCCAGCCCACAGCCCCCGAAAGGACAGCCACAGGGAACCATATGCTGGCGAACAACTATCACTCCTCTACTCTATCCTTCAAGAGTGTAGGCGGCTGCATACCAATCTGATCCAAATCCTGCTGGCTACACTAGATGTAATACTAATGGTTGGGGCCAGGCAGGTTCACATTGAATTCGGGAAGACAGTAGAGGAACTGTGGAGCCATAAAGCCCTTTTATTGGAACCTCGCAAAAACAGGTGAGAGAATAAACAAAGGAAAACCTGCTTTTTGCAGTGAAGTACAAGGGATCAGGAAAACCGCACCTCACAGTGATGAGAGAGAGATCTGGGATCACCCCTGACAAAGAGCACCCATAGCCTTATATAGACTATACACATGTAGCATTGCCACGTGCTTATGCACTAATCAGGCAAAGTGCTTGCAGCCAGTAAACTGGCGAGCAACTGTAACACAGCTGTCTTCTTCACAGGAGGGTAGATCCCTAATCCAAATTACTGTTGTCTTTATAAAAAGGGGACATTTGGACACAGAGATACACACAGGGAGAACACCATATGAAGATTAGTATGATGCTGCCACAGGCCAGGGAATTATCAGAAGCTGGGAGAGAGGCCCGGAACAGACCCTTTCCTAGCCCTTTCTGGAGTAGTGTGGCAGTGCTAACGACAGTATATTTCTGTTGTTTAAGCCACTCAGTTTGCGATGCTTTGTTACAGCAGCCCCAGCAAAATAATACACCAATACCAAGGCCTAAGTGAAAAAACAGGATTGAGGCATATCACTGATGCAGTCATTGGTACCTGAGAGATAACACGTGCACTACTCAAAGCCTGAATTTGGATGACTGAAGGCTTTTCCAGGGATGTTAAAAATGCTCCACATACTACCCATAAATGCTTCTCATGCTTTTAATGTTTCAGTTAGAGCCGGACTGGAGGCTGAGAGGAGGATGATAAAGCCAAGTTGTTGGCACAACCATAAAGACAGATGCAGAAGACAATGCAATCTGCTAACAGAAAGTGCCATTATTCATCAATAATATGAATAACTTTGTCTCATGACATATGCAGAGATACACAGAAAGTTCGGGCTGAACAAAGGCACTCTGACCATACTCCTTTCCTATTTTTTTTTTTTTTTTGTATTTTTCCAAAGCTGGAAACGGGGAGGCAGTCAGACAGACTCCCGCATGCGCCGGACCGGGATCCACCTGGCATGCCCACCAGGGGGCAGTGCTTTGCCCATCTTGGGGCACTGCTCTGCCGCAATCTAGCGCCTAAGGCAGAGGCCACAGAGCCATCCTCAGCACCCGGGCAAACTTTGCTCCAATGGAGCCTCGGTTGCCAGAGGGGAAGAGAGAGAGAGGAAGGAGAGGGGGAGAGGTGGAGAAGCAGATGGGTGCTTCTCCTGTGTGCCCTGGCCGGGAATTGAACCCAGGACTCCTGCACGCCAGGCTGATGCTCTACCACTGAGCAAACCGGCCGGGGCCATACTCCTTTCCTTTTAAAAACCCTTTTAAGCCCTGGCTGGATAGCTCAGTTGGTTGGAGCATCGTCCTGGAGCACAGAAGTTGCTGGTTCAATTTCCTAGTCAGGGCACATACAAGAGCAGCTCAATATTCCTGTCTCTCTCTCTGCACCTCTCTCTCTCTCTCAAAAAAAAAAAACCCAAATAAATAAAACCCTTTCAAATTCTATT
Source organism: Saccopteryx bilineata (assembly GCF_036850765.1). Lineage (NCBI taxonomy): Eukaryota > Metazoa > Chordata > Mammalia > Chiroptera > Emballonuridae > Saccopteryx > Saccopteryx bilineata. Next base: position 107,307,144 of record NC_089502.1, read on the forward strand.
TGTATTAGATGCTTTCAAAATATCCCTTTCCTTGGTGATTACTCTGGTAATTTTCCCTAGTTACTAGTTATCTGGATTTCTCCCAGACCAGTTTGGGCCCCTTCTAGTTTCAGAAGTTCTTAGTGTAACCAACTTTTACCTATGGGATATGTGTAGGGTCAAGGAAACGAGGTATGATAGAAAGCAGAGAGGAAGGCAAGGGGTTTCACGCTTAGTTCCCAGCTTGCCTGCCTCCATCTAGCCCGAGACAAATTCCCTTGCTTCTCCTGCCTTGTCTTCCAGGGCCATCTTGATTGTCTTGGAACTCAACTACTCCTTCCCTAGGATAAAATTCATTTTCTCCAGGATTTTAGTTCCCCATCATTAGACCTGTACAAACTCTCACCAGAAAACCAAGATCAGTCCTAGATGTTGCTCATCTCTCAGGCAGGTGAGGAGCAAGAGAAGACAGGGAAGGGCAACCACAGCCCACTTTTTAATAAATGATGTGTTCCAGTATGACACCAGATACTGAAAAGCTGGCACTCACTTTGCTCCGGTATTACAACCAATTGTTATAGTGGAGTTATGCAAATATATAGGGTCAATTATAATTTAACTCTTAAACTGCCTCTAGAACACCTGAGAAGAAATTATTGCTCAATCCAGTCCAGGCATGGGCTGACATAGCCAAGGATGTGAATATTAAGGAAAAGAGATTATGTGCAGACCTTTCGGGGGTTTTTTGTTGTTGTTTTTTTTGTTTTGTTTTGTTTTTTGTATTTTTCTGAAGTTGGAAATGGGAGGCAGTCAGACAGACTCTCGCATGCGCCTGACCAGAATTCACCCAGCATGCCCACCAGGGGGCGATTCTCTGCCCATCTGGGGCATTGCTCTATCGCAACCAGGGCCATTCTAGCGCCTGAGGCAGAGGCCATGGAGCCATCCTCAGCACCCGGGCCATCTTTGCTCCAGTGGAGCCTTGGCTGTGGGAGGGGAAGAGAGAGACAGAGAGGAAGGAGAGGGGGAGGGGTGGAGAAGCAGATGGGTGCTTCTCCTGCATGCCCTGGCCGGGAATTGAACCCAGGACTCCTGCATGCCAGGCCGATGCTCTACCACTGAGCCAACCGGCCAGGGCCTGCTTTTTAATTTTTGTATTTTTTACTCTTTGGGATCCTCAGGTTTGATTTGGGGAAAATAAGCTGATACCATCTAAGATAGGTTTACATTAGGAGCTAAAAAAAAAAAATCAAAGATTTCATTCTTTTTTTATTTTAATTTTTCCGAAGTTAGAAGCGGGGAGGCAGTCAGACAGACTCTCGCATGCGCCCGACCAAAATCCACCCAGCATGCCCACCAGGGGGCGATGCTCAGCCCTTCTGAGGTGTTGTTCCATTGCAGCCAGAGACATTAGGGCCTGAGGCAGAGGCCATGGAGCTGTCCTCAGTGTCCGGGCCAACTTTGTTCCAGTGGAGCCTTGGCTGTGGAAGGGGAAGAGATAGATAAAGGAGAGGGGGAAGGGTGGAGAAGCAGATGGGCGCTTCTGTGTGCCCTGACCGGGAATCAAACCTGGGACTTCCACACACTCGGCCGACACTCTACCACTGAGCAAACTGGCCAGGGAAGATTTCATTCTTTTTAACTAAATAGTACTCCCTTGTGTAAATATACCATAGCGGTTTTTTCCATTCATTCACTGATGGGCACTTGGGCTGCTTCCAAATCTTGGTTATTATAAATAACACTGCAATCAACATAGGGGTGCACATACTCTTTCAAATTAGTGTTTCAGGTTTCTTTGGATTGTGAACATGAACAACAGTGTGGTGATTGCCAGGGGAAAGTAGGGGGGTCTGTGGAAGAGGGTAGAGGGGGGATAAATGGTGGCGGACACGACTTGGGGTGGTGAACACACAATATAGTGTACTGATGATGTGTTGTAGAATTGTGCACCCGAAACCTGTATAATGTTGCTAGCCAGTGTTACCCCAATAAATTCAGTAAGAAAAAAATCTAAAAGGAAATTACTGTTTGGTCAGTTTACCTCCAAATAAAGTATTCCCAAAAGGCAAATAGAGCTGTCACACAATTGACTAAACAGTTATTTGAAAACCATGGCCAACAGGCATGATCTGTTATAAACTGCTCAAATATACTGTACACACTGCGTCCATACTTTTTGTTTAACGTGGCTATAACTAAATCTGACATCAGACAAAAGACACAAATAAAAGGGAGTTCTTTAATTAAACTTTGAGGCACAATCCACACCTGAGTTTTCATGTGCAGATAGAACCCTGGGACATCTTCTGCTAGTAACAGAACAAGAAAAGCAGCTCTGTGCACATAATACATTAACCAACACTTCTACTCTCAAACTGCTTCCTTACAACTAACTGGTCATATAAGCAGTACTCTCTAGGCACATAATATATTAATATATAGAAAATATGGTTAATTAGCAGGTTCATCTCTTTTATGATGCTGGTTGTCATAAAATATCAAAAAGTGGGAAAATGAGAAATTTTATCATTTTGGCCACAAATCGAAGTCACTCTGCAATGACATCATAAATAATCTCACTGAATTTACAGCACCACTAGGTTTTGGGGTCAAGAAAAAAGCTCTCCAATCCATTCTATAATTATAAAATTTTGGAGACTAGCTACTTGGACTTCCCAGCTGATGCCTTACTTTCAACGTAACACAGACAGAAATGCTTCCACCCAGCCCTTTAAAAAAATTTTTTTTCAGAAGCAATTATTAGCTAATGGGCCTTATATCAAAGGAACTGGAAAAGGAAGTAAGTCATTGTCAAAAACTAGGCCATGGTTATGCAAGAGTCAACAGGCTGTGACAGGTGTTCCAAACCCCTTTCACTTTTCAAGGCGACAGACTGACCTTGGATCAGCTTTCTAGTTCGGTTCCCCTGGGAACCTGATGAAGGTGGACTATGTGCTGTGTGACCAGGTGAGCTTGATTCTGGCAAAATGCACTGGGTGTTACCTTGTGTGCAAGCTGAGAGCTGGGAAGGCTGTGAGTGGTCGTAAATACCTGCTGGGAGTCACAGCTTTGGCTTCCCAAGTGCAGTGAACCTATTGTTCCTGGGACCTGTCCCTGGTCAGGATGTGGGAATTCTATGTGCAGGGTACTGTTACAAGAGATAGTGGTCCCTTAGGGCTTCTAAACCAGGGATTTCCTACACCCATCTATGTAGTCTGTATGGACCACTGCAAGAATTCCCACAGAACCGTGCCTAAAGCTAGCCTCTGGCATGCTGTCTTGTGTCCTTCAGGGTAAACTGGTGTCAGACATGGCCCATCCTACAGTCTTGGGAGTTTAAATGCGTAGTTGAACCCAATGCCAGCTGTGATGGGTGTTACATATGCATTTGTTATAGCGTCTTCACAGATGACACAATCCAACTTTAGTAACAAATAGGCATAAACACGGCTATCAAAAGGGTATGAGATTAGCACTAATCAAGACAAACCTTTAATAAATGGTTTAAGTCCCTTACAGCAGTGATCCCCAACTCCCGGGCCGCAGACCGGTACTGGTCTATGGGCCATTTGGTACTGGTCCGCAGAGAAAGAATAAATAACTACATTATTTCCATTTTATTTATATTTAAGTCTGAATGATGTTTTATTTTTAAAAAATGACCAGATTCCGTGTTACATCCGTCTAAGACTCACTCTTGACGCTTGTCTCAGTCACGTGATACATTTATCCGTCCCACCCCAAAGGCTGGTCCGTGAAAATATTTTGACATTAAACCGGTCTGTGGCCCAAAAAAGGTTGGGGACCACTGCCTTACGGTATCACTGAAATTTAGAATAGAAAATAGAAAACGTACAAAGAATAGCATTCATTAAAGTTTTAATCAATTTAGTTATAAATAAAGGAGCAAGGCATAATGGTCCAGAGGGGAATCCCCGCAGGAGCTGGACCTGAGCCTCCTCCCGGCTATGCAGCCTTGGATCAGGTCCTTTCCTCCACAGCCACCAGTGTCTGTATGGCAGAGGAGGGAAGGGACGGTGGGGACGATGAACTGTGCTTTCCTCTAGCCCCTGCTGTTGCTTCTGACAAAACCTTATTAACCCCTGAAAATAAAATGCTATAATTGTTAATTCCACAATTAAGTTTTTGGTAATCTGGTCTCAGGAAAAAAATCCTAAATATAAGAAAAAGTCTTATGTAAAAATGTAGACTGAATTGCTACTTATAATAGAGAAAGAAAATTCAAAACCACCCAAATGTGTAACTATGAATGACAGCTTATCACCCAATATGCTACTACTATAAAACCAGTAAAATGATGTTAATATAATAATACTATATGTTAAACAAATTCCATGTTAAGAACAGAAATTAAACACAGGAACAATACTTTAATTATGTTTTCTAAAAACCTATGTGTTGTAGAAAAAGAAATGGAAGATAATGTTAAGAAAGACGACAAGGTAAACTTAAAATCTTTTTCCCCATTTTCTAAATTTTCTCAAATGAACATATTTTCTAATGGAAAAAGTTCAATTTCAGTTGCATTTCCAACACATTTGTTACCCAGAATCAAGTATTGTAGTCATTTTTTTTCTCATATCCTCTCTAGGCATATTATACTAATATTAGCTTGAAAATATGTCCAATCATATTGGTTAGTTATGTTATTGTGAAAATGTAAACCATTTAAGAGAAATGATCTGGCTGAGAAAGAATTTAAGTATCTTTCACTTAATTAACAGAGCTTAACACCATTCCTAAAACATACTGGGTATTTATATATATATTTGCTGAATAATTAACTTAGTTTTTGCTCTTTTATTCCCATTTCTAAAGAGCTGTGTCTCTCCATATTCCTGGATACCTAAAAATCAATATTTCAATTTCCACAGATGTAAACTAAAAAAATAAAGATCTGAGCAAATCATTCCTATATTCATATTACCAAAGGCATTTTGTACCAATGTACTTACCATAGTAAAGTTTGGGGAGAAGTAGCATCTATCTCAAGATGTTTAGAAATCTCAAATTCTAAAACATGGGAAACTAAAAATTGTAAAAGAAAAACTGACTCAAGGAACTTCGGTATCTTCTTATATTTAAATTCTCAATTGTCTGCTTATCTGCATTCCTTCCAAAGGGATTTTATGGTTTTTTTTCTACAAACATAAGGTCAAGGGACATGCAAGTTATATGTACAAGTAAATAAGCTACAAATATGTAAAAAGACCCATGTGAACTTTAGAAAGAATAACATGAAACGATGCCATTCCAGGTTCAACTTCACCGTTTTATTGTCATGAAATACAGGTACAAAACATTGTACAAGTATACTTTTTACTACATGAAGATGATATAATACATTTGTGTTTTGACAAGAATCTGCACCATCTAATACTAGCCCTGTAGCAATGGCTTTCCTTGGAGATTTTCTATCTCTATAAGGTTTTATCATGAATAAAAAAAAAATTCACAAATCTTTTCAACCATTGCAGATATATATATATTTATCTTAATATTCCTGTTCAGCTGTTGTGGAGAATTCCTAAGAAATACAAAATCACTTTAGCTTGGAGTTTTGAGTAGGTGAGATTGTTAGTTCATGTTGGCTGAAATTTTCCTATGTTGGCATTGCAAAGACACTGTGCACTTCCAGGGGATAAGAAAAAGTGTTGTTTCTATAGCCCTCTTCAAGTTTAGGAAGGTAAATAACCATTTCCTGAAAAGTACAGAATATTATAACAGCAACAGAGGATTAGGAAGCCCCATGTGTACTAAAGAAAAGCAAGTTTGCAAATACTCAAACTGCCTTTTTCCTACCTCTAAACTGGCTTAGCTACATCAAGTGAGAGTAACATCAGCTAATAAAGAAAAAGTAAACTGTGCTCAAGTGTCGCAGGATTCATCCTGCATAGCATACATTAATTTTCAGCCATTTCAACTAAGACTTTTGTTATGAAAAAAAAAACCAACAACATGTAAGTAGCATTTACTATGTTGGAAATACAAAAAAAAAATACTGCTAGTTCCATAAAATATTTGAAACTCATTTTGTTTTCATAAATAAATAAAATTGTAAATTGTGTTTATCTTTTTTTTAAAACTTTTAACTATCCTTCTTATTGCTAAAAAAAATCACTCAAAATTATATCAACCTTTAAAGATAAACTTTGGAGTATTTAAAAGAACATGTCTGGAAAACTGAACCATAGAACCATACTTTTAACTGCCAGCATTATGCTTTATTCTTGGCAGCATCATCTTTGTTTCTTCTTTTTACATCCCAATTATAAACCCTGGCCATATCTGCAAGGACTGTCAAAGAAAATGCAAATAAAATTTGAAAGATAACATGCAATGACTAAGTATTCATCAAAGACAAATCACACACACAATAATACTGATGACAAGCAGTGTTGCGAGCCATCTTACTCTATCAATTTGCTAAGAAAATATTTGGAACTAAACTCCACCAAAACGAAGACAAGGTCTCAACAACTGTTTAGCACATATAACCAACTATGGTATTATATTTAACAAATGTGTGCTTGACACTGTCAACAGTTTTAAATACAGACCCTCATCCATGAAACTTCAGAGAATGTTCAAACCGTATCCTGATAGGTAATATGTAAATTATTACAATTTATTTATCAATAATTTTATCTTTCCCCTTCCCTTTGATTTATCAGGACATTCACTCAATTTATTAAGCACCTACATCTTCTCCTTTCTATAAGCAGCGCCCTGCATAGGCCCCCACATATCAAGTACTTCTTTCGTGGATCGTGACTTTGGTGTTGTATCCAAAGTCTTCATCATACTCAAGGTCATTTAGGTTTTCTCTTATGTTACCTTCTAAGAATTGTATAGGTTTTTTCCTCTGGATGGAGTCGTTACATTACCAGTTACACACCAGCACCACTCTAGGCCTCAAATAGGCCTGCCTTCCCTCACCCACGCACTCAACACCTGCCATGTCCTACGTGCTGTGCAGAAGAGAAAGTACAGCTTCTACACCTGAAGAGCTCTCGTGTGACATGGAAAACACAGAACTACATGCAAATGCTAAATACGCAGAGGAACGACGAAATGCCCTGAATGGGTTAGAAAAGGTTCAGAAATGTTCTGATGCTTGTGCTGAAACAGGAAGGATAAAAAGTAACCCAGGTAAACAGGAGTAAATCCTTCCAGGCAGGAAAACCAATGTGAGGAAATGCAAGGGGTGTGGCACTTTAGAGAAGGGGTGTGAGGAGAATAACTGACGAAGACGATCTGGAATCTGGTGAGCACTGGGGGAGGGCCGGGGCAGAAAGCAGTCATAGGCTTGAGGTAAAACTGACTGGCATTAAGAATAAGGACACTCTTCTCATTAAGCCAATATAAGAACGTTAAAAACATCTTTATCTTTTCCTCCTTTTGTTTTCTTTTTAAAGAAAGGATACTGACTTCCGTGGTAGTAAATTGATCTCGAAGAAAGTCAAGGTCTTCCTCGAGAGAATCAAGATTCTTTGTGGCAGTCGATAAATTCTTTTCCAACAATGCCTGAGCTTCATCAATATCATATTCAAGCATTACATTAGCCTGAAGAGAGAAAGTCATGACAATTACTAAACATTCATATAGTGCTTTATAGGTTAGAGCCGGGGTTGGGCAAACTAAAACCTTTGGGCAAAATGCAGCTCGCTGCCTTTTGTCTTAAGTTTTACTGGGACCCAACTACTCTTCACTCACTCATGCTTTCATGCCACAGAGGCAGAGTTCAGTAGTTGTGACAGAGATGGAGTGGTCTGCAAAACCAAAACTATTTCCTCTCTGGCCTCTTATAAAAGTTTACTGACCCCTGGGTTACAGAATATATTTACATACACTATATTATTTACTCTTCCTAACAACCCTGGTGAGGCAAGTTACCTTCATCTTTAGAGTTAAGAAAGAGGTTCAGAGAGGGCAGGCTGTTTATGCTTGCATAGCTATATGAAAATGGGGCAATTAGGATAAAACCAGTATGTGTAGATACCAAATCCTATCTTTTTACTAACTCCATCACGACACTAAATAGTATTATATTTGAATCCATTTAAATAGTTGTTTCTGAGCTTAAGATATAATAATTTAAAAGTCTTGAAATACATCTATATTTGATCCAGTAGCTTTTACTGTCCCCTTCCTGCTTGCAACAGATGCTAGGGGTAAAGGCCAGGTGACTGTGTCTAGAATTCTGATGAGCTGCCGTGACTACCAACACTTGGGAATGCATGCACTTTGGAGGTGGGAACCATACCTTTTCACTTCTGAACTCCTATTACTTGACTTACCACCAAGCGTTTCCTGAACCACTTTCCGCATCTCACAAATGGAATTTAAAAATTACTCAAAGGATTAATGTAAGGATCAAAGGAGACAACATAGAAGTGTCTGGCATAAAGGAGCTACAAAAATACTGACTGACTGAATAGCTCAATCCATGATTAGAAAGCTGTATAAAAACTCTGATAGGACAAAAAAGGGATTCAATGAAAAGTACATATTGGCCCTGGCCAGTGGCTCAGTAGAATTAAGAGTGTCGGCCTAGCATATGGACGTCCTAGGTTCAATTCCCAGTCAGGGCACAAAGGAAAAGCAACCATCTGCTTCTCCTTCCTCCTTTTCCCCCTTCTCTTCCTCTTCCCCTCCCACAGACAGTGGCTCCATTGGTTCCATCATGGCCCCAGGCACTGAGGATAGCTCAGTCGGTCTGGCCGCATTGGTCTCAGGCACTAAAATTAGCTCAATAATGAAGCATCAGCCTCAGACAGGGGTTGCCGGGTGGATCCCAGTCAGGGTGCATGCAGGAGTCTCCCTCACTATCTCCCATCCTCTCACCTTATAAAAAAAAACATGTTTCTCAAATCCCAGACCCACAATCTCATTCCTCAGAATCAACTTCTTGTTGTTTTTTCCAGAAAATTTCTGCATTTTTGGCTACTCCTAACAAGAAAATATAGAATACATTTAAAGACACTTTGTGTCAAAAAACATAAATCATTCTTTAGGAAGTATCCTGTGCCAAGTATTTCTCCTTAGCTGACTCATTCCTCAAATACTGCCTTATCAGCCTCTCTACTTCACGATCTCAACACTGACATGCCCAAAACACAACTCCAAGTCACCCTGCACACCTATTACATTAGTCCTTTGCTGCAATGAGTTAAAAATGTTTTTTCCTGTTCTTTGTCTTTTGATTTAGTCATGAGTTCTGTCTTTTGTGGCAAAAAAAAAAAAAAAACCAACAAAAAACTAACAACAACAAAAAATTAAAACAAACACACTCCTATTCCAGGGTAACTAAATAAGTCATCTATGACTTGGCCTAAATTTTGATGGTATCAGAATTTCATGGACGTGATCCATGTGGCATTCATCCTGGTGTGAAATGGGCTCCAGCCATAATTCTTCTAAGAGAGCTCCCTGTTCCAGTCTAATTTATGAGATCATCTTATCCCCATCTGCTGACGGCCCCATCTGCTGATGGAATGTGGGTGGAAGGAAAGAGAAACCAAAGTGAATGACCCTAGGATTTGAGCAACTGGGTTAATAGCTGTTCCACTTAAAGAACTAAAGCTAAACAAGTATGGGAATTATGGTATAGAATTAAATGTACAAACTCTGAAAATATTACAACTAACAAAAATCAGGAGGAGGAACTAAGGGATAGAGAAGTGAGTTTCTGTGTACCAATCTGCACAGCTGTCATAGCACCAGAATGTCTTTCAGGGGTGAGCCTATAGAACACCAACAAGAGGAAGTCCTCCTGGTGGCGAGAGCTGGGAGTACACATGACTTTCTACTCTGTATGGGAACCTGCCTGGGGTAATAAGACCTATGGACAGCTAGCTAGACAGTCAGGAATGGCTTGGTTATGGGATGGAGAGGAGTAAGACAGGAAAAATCAAAGACAAAGGTCTATGAAATCATCAAAAATTGAAATATATAGTTTAAAAAGTGGAATACAACCTCAAGGTTTCTTGTAATAATCTTTTCCCCCTTAAGTTTAGAGACAGCTTTCTAGAACTCAATGGGAAGAAATATTTCTCTGAGGATCAGAAGTACCTTCCATTTTACTTCCATTGCTCTCTTCCTTCTGTTACATGTAACAGTAAAGAATTAGTTGAAGGGAAGTTGAGTTTTGGTAAGTTTTTTTTGGAGGGGAGAGACTTGAGCATGTTTTTGCAGCAATCTTCATCACACTCCTAATTTCAGACAGTTTCTAATATGGACCACTTGAATCCCACCCCTTCCTTCAACAGTCAGAGGGAGAGAAGCATTTATACAGCTCAAACAGCACTGCTGTGCTGGGGAAAACGTACTTCAGCCGAGGAAGCTGTGGCTGCCCCATTTACTTACCCCCAACCACAGACACACTTTGTCAGTAGGAGGAACTGAAGCTCTGCAATACAGGTTATCTGCCAGTAAGAATCTGGTCTCCAGCAAACTGGTGGACTCCTTCAGAAAAATGACAGGACTGTGAACAGGCGAGTTTAATACCAAGGTTGTAAAGGAGAGAGTTCACAGCTGACCCTAAGCCATTTAAAACAGTGCCATCATGCAAACTAAGAAGAGTGGTAAAAGAATAAATGTTTGGAACCAAATGGCTGGACAAGGAGGGCCATGGACTCTGGCCCAACTGCATACTACCTGGGTAAATTCAGCATGTCCCTTAACCACTCTCAGGTTCCTCATCTATAAAAAGTAGTAAGAGTCCCTACATCTCTGAAGGCCGTCACAAGTAGAGCTGACACACACGCACGCCAGTGCCTGGTACAGAGTACGGATCACACAGTTAGCTATTATTACTACGTCATCAGGGCTTCAGGCCCAGCCAACCAGCTTTCTGACGTTGTCTCTCACCAAGTTCGCCACATAAAATGCTGTACTGGAAATACAGTTATTCTACTAGTCAAACAATAAGTCACATATATTCACACATATAATACAGTATTTTAAGTATAATATCCTTATGAAATTTAATCTTTATAGACTACTTTTACTTAAACTCAGAAGACTCTCAAATCCAGTTCTGCCAGTAACTTGCTACATGACTGGTTAAGTGTAACCTCTCTGATATGGTATCCTTAACTGTGAGATGAGAATATGAAACATAATTTCTAAGATTTTTTTTTCAGCTCCATAGTAGAGTCTTAAACTCATTCCTTATTTTTAGGGAGAACAGTAACAAAAACAAAAAACCTTGGATGCTACCACCTCAAAATAAGACAACATCTTTTTGTATCTAAAATAATTTCAAATTGCATTTAAGTTTTGTAAATACTACATATAAGTACAAATAATCCAAGAAGTATGGGCCCTAGAATTAAACCCGATGGGGGGAGGACACAAAACCATGTTTATCACAGAGGCACACTGTACATATCATCAGTACATATGTTCAAGAAGGCTGACTGGCCCCATCTACGACACTGTGGACGAGCCTAGGGTATTTCTTCCAAGAAGCAGGTAAACTGATCTCATTTGCACAAGGGCCACTTAACTATGTTTTGCCTGAATAGTTAGGTTTTTTATTCTTCCCTCAAAGATCTCTGTTGTGGGTGTTGATAGTCCTATTTTCTGCTGCTTTGCTTAATATATAGTGTTTCCTTTATCCCTCCTACCTCAATGCCCCACTCATATTTCAGGCTGGGACCTACTCCTAATTTAGAGCTCTCTTTCCTCCTTTTGCCAACTTGTATTATGAATTTACCTCTGCCACCCAGCTTAGTGTATCCCAAGGTTCTCTTTACCATGCCACAGTCACAGAGCTCCAGGGAAAAGCACCCTGGTCTCAACTCTCCAGGCAGAGGAGAACAGAAGCTCCATATCCACGCATGCTGCAAATGGCTTTTTCCAGTCTACCTGAATCATTACTAGCTAGAAGCAGCGGTCATTGGGACTTGGACATGAGCTGCAAAGTATAGAATGGTGACAATTCCAGTGCCATGCAGACTTTTCCAGTGGGGAACTTTCCTGGACTCCTGCTCCCTGTGACAGCTCCTAACAGACTGAACTGTGGTTGGGTTGCATTTTTCAGGGATTTGGCATGGTGATGGGGCCAACTTGGACTTGGTGAACATGTTAAGGACACTATTCTTTTATGGATTCTTGCTGTATTAGCCAAGAGTTTGCTTAAAGGCTTTTAATCACTGTAAAAAAAAAAAAAAGAGGACTGGATGAAGAAGAAGGGGCACATATACACCATGGTATACTATTCAGCTAGGAGAAATGGTGACATTGGAGCACTCACAGCGGAATGGTGGAGTCTTGGTAGCATTGTGCGGGGGTAAAATAAGCGAATCAGAAAAAAAACAGGAACTGCAGGATTCCATACATTGGTGGGACATAAAAGCGAGACTAAGAGGCATGGACAGGAGTGTGGTGGTTACGGGGGGTGGGGGGAGGGAAGGAGGGAGAGGGGGAGGGGGAGGGGTACAGAGAAAACTGGATAGAGGGTGGCGGAGGATGATCTCTCTTCGGGCGATGGGTATGCAACAGAACTAAAGGACAAGATAACCTGGAAATGTTTTCTTTGAATGTATGTACCCTGATTTATTGATGTCACCCCATTAAAATAAAAATTTATTTATAAAAAAAAAAAAAAAAAAGAAGAAGGCTGACTGATCTTCCAACACAGATGAAACACCAGAAACCAGTCAAGCAAACACACCTCTGCTGAAGCATCCTGGTTCACTCATACTTAAAACAAAAATGAACTTACTTTTTTCTTCTGCATGTATTTTAGAATTTCTAAAGTCTGCTTAATTTCAGGAATCTGACCTTTCAGCCTGTGAATAAGAAAAAAGGTTAACTTAGTATTTTTCAGTAAAAGTAAACATCAGGACACAGTCTTACAAGCTTTGCATTTTCTATTGATATGTTCTTGAGGACTATTTACAAATATAAAATAATTAAGATATTTCATATTTAAGATATTTAATAAAGTTTATTAAAATATCTAATATGTTTGATATAAATATTAAAATACTTAGATATTATAGCAAATATTTATAAAATGTTTATTGTATACAAAGCCCCGTTCTCTGTCAAACACCCTACCATTATTTAACATTTCTAGAACAAACCATATTTCAGAGATGATTCAGAGGTTCCACATTTAATTAGAACTGCATTTTACATAGGTTAATTTTAAAAATAACATGCATTCAAATATTATATTCTAAATTAGAAACCACTGGAAACCACCAACTCCCTATCCAGTGCTACACGCAGATGCTCCTGGTGAGTATGCTCAGGGCAAACATATATATCACGATAGCTAAATGCTAGCAAAGCACAATGACAACTTCTCAGTATTTGTGCTTGTCACACTCAAAGAAATGTACAGTACCACCTGAATGTGTAAAACACATTATGAAAAGTGTAACTTCAGGACTCTTTTAAGCTTTGGGTAATTTTTAACTTTTAAGTTGATAAATGCTATTTTATTTTCAAGTTAGGTAATAACTGCTCTGGCTCAGTGGTAGAGCATCGGCCTGGCGTGCAGGAGTGCTGGGTTCGATTCCCGGCCAGGGCACACAGGAGAGGCGCCCATCTGCTTCTCCACCCCTCCTCCTCTCCTTCCTCTCTGTCTCTCTCTTCCCCTCCCGCAGCCGAGGCTCCATTAGAGCAAAAGATGGCCCAGGCGCTGGGGATGGCTCCTTGGCCTCTGCCCCAGGCGCTAGAGTGGCTCTGGTCATGACAGAGGGACGCCCCGGATGGGCAGAGCATCGCCCCCTGGTGGGCGTGCCGGGTGGATCCCGGTCCGGTGCATGCAGGAGTCTGTCTGACTGCCTCCCCGTTTCCAGCTTCAGAAAAATAAAAATAAAAAATAAATAAATAAATAAATTATAAATGGTTCATCGGTTTAAACACAGAAATTTAAGAAAATGATGATGGATATGATGGGATAGATCATACACAACAGGTAAATTATATTATAGCTACTAGCAGAACTACCAGCCTGGAACAACTGGACATACACACACACACACACACACACACACACACACACACAGAATGCATCTAGACACAGACTTTATACATGCCACAAAAATAATGTCAAAATGAATCACAGACTTAAATGTAAAAATGCAAAACTATAAAGCTCCTAGAAGATAACAAAGGAGACAACCTAGAAGATCATGAGAGTGGTGATGAATTTCTAGATAAACACCAATGACACAATCCATGAAAAAAATAATTGATAAGCTGAACTTTATTAAAATTAAAATTTTCTGTCTAACCAGGCAGCAGTACAATAGATAGAGTGTCAGACTGAGACAGAGAGGACCCAGGTTCAAAGCCCTGAGGTTACCGGCTTGAGTGCGGGCTCACCAGCTTGAGCGTGGGGTCACTGGCTGGAGCCCAAAGGTCGCTGGCTTGAGCAAGGGGTCACTTGCTGTGCTGTAGCCCCCCAGGCAAGGCACATATGATAAAGCAATCAATGAACAAATAAGGTGCCTCAACGAAGAACTGATGCTTCTCATCTCTCTCCCTTCCTGTCTGTCTGTCCCTATCTGTCCCTCTCTCTGTCACAAAAACAAAAAAAAATTCTGCTCTGCAAAAAACACTGTGAAGAGAATGAAAAGACAAGCCACAGACTATAAGAAAATTTTTGTAAAAGACGTATCTCGTAAAAAACTATTATCCCAAACATACAAAGAACTCTTAAAACTTAACAATAAGAAAACAAAAAACTTGATTTAAAAATGGGTCAAAGGGTCCTTAACAGTCACACCACCAAAGAAAGATACACTGATTGAAAATAAGCATATGAAAAGATATTTCACATAATATGTCATCAGGGAAATCAAAACAACAAGGAAATAGATACCAGTATACACCTATCAGAATGGCCAAAATCTGGAGCACTGACAACATATCCTGAAAAGGACATAGAGCAACAAGAACTCTCATCACCTGCTGGTGGCAATGCCAAATGGTGCACTTTGGAAGACAATCTGGCAGTTTCTTAGAAAACTAAACATACTCTTTCCATCAGATCCAGCAATCGCACTCCTTTGGTTTCTACCTAAAGGAGTCAAATACTTATGTCAACACAAAATCTGCACACAGATGCTTACAGCAGCTTTATTCGTAATTGCCAAAACCTGGAAGCAAACAAGATGTTCTTCAATAGATTAAGAGATAAATAAACTGTGGTAAATCCAACAATGGAATATTAGCACAAAAAGAAATGAATAATCCATCCCAGAAAAGACATGGAGTAAACTTAAGTGCATATCACTAACTGAATGAAATCAATCTGAACAGGCTACATAGTGTACGATTCCAACTACATGACATGCTAGAAAAGACAAAACTAGGGACTACAGGAGACAACAGGAATCTGTGGTTGCCAGAGGTGAGGGAAAGGGAGAGATGTATAGACAGAGCACAGAGAATTCTCAGGGCAGTGAAACACTGCTCTGTATGATACTAATAACGGCAGATACACGGTATCATACATACATTTGTCAAAACTCATAGAATGCAAAAGACAAAGCGTAAACTCTAAGGCAGGGGTCCCCAAATTTTTTACACAGGGGGCCAGTTCACTGTCCCTCAAACCGTTGGAGGGCCAGACTATAAAAAAAACTATGAACAAATCCCTATGCACACTGCACAGATCTTATTTTAAAGTAAAAAAAACAAAACAGGAACAAATACAATATTTAAAATAAAGAACAAGTAAATTTAAATCAACCAATTGACCAGTATTTCAATGGGAACTATGCTCCTCTCACTGACCACCAATAAAAGAGGTGCCCCTTCCGGAAGTGCGGCGGGGGCTGGATAAATGGCCTCAGGGGGCCGCATGTGGCCCGTGGGCCGCAGTTTGGGGACCCCTGCCCTAAGGTAAACTATGGGCTTTAGTTAGTAATAATATATCAATATTGGCTCGTCAATTCTAACAAATACACCCCTCTAGTGGAGGATGCTGATAATAATGGCGGAAGGCTCTGCATGTTTCGGTGGCAGGGGGTTTAGAGGAAATTTCTGTACCTTCTGCTCAATTTCACTATGAACCTAAAACTATTCCAAAAAATAAATAAAGCCTATTACAAAATAATGGTTTAAATAAACTACTAGCAACTTATTCACAAATGAACTCGAACTCACTAACAAGAAAATAGGAAATAAAAATATGCTAAAAACACTCAAAGTTACTTAGAGAGAAAAGAAAAAAAACTTTTTTTCTTTTTGGTCACTTAAGTTTAGCTCTTTTTTTTAATGATAATTATTTTTTATGATGATTAGGTCTTAATGTGTTTTGCATGAGAAAATACGAAAAATAGTTCTGGAGTTCCTATCAAATTAATTTGTAATAAAATAGACAAAAGTTACAAAAACAAAACTGTGGTTCTTTCAGAATATATTTAACTAAATATTGTTGGAGATCAGTATGTAAATAAAATTTAAATATAATGAAAATGAACTTAATGCATCATATAAAGTCACAGAATGTGTGTAGATAGCTAGCAGAAATAACTTCATTATACCCCATGCTACTAAACTTGGCAAGAATTATGTTGGTGAGCCAGCTGCTTAAAAAAATAGTACCATTATCTGGTAATATAATATAATGACTAATCTAAAAGCACACCGAGCATTAACTTTTTGACTTAGTTTGAAGGCTACTGTTCTATAAACTCTTTGTAATTCAATATAAATGTAGATCTGTCAATTTTGCTTATTTTTGTATATGTTGATATAAATGCTAGAAAGATGTATTCATTTGTAAAATATGATACACAACAAGTTTTTTGGCCATGCGAATGACTTCTAGTATATATATACATATACATACATATATATATGTGTGTGTGTCTGTGTGTGTGTGTGTCTGTGTGTGTGTGTGTGTGTGTGTGACAGAGAGAGGGACAGACAGACAGGAACGGAGAGAGATGAGAAGTATCAATCCTTTGTTGCAGCACCTTAGTGATTAATTGATTGCTTTCTCATATGTGCCTTGGCCAGGGGACTACCGCAGAACGAGTAACCTCTTACTCAAGCCAGCGACCTTGGGCTCAAGCTGGTGAGCTCGGGGTCTCAAACCTGAGTCCTCCATGTCCTAGTCCGACGCTCTATCCACTGGACCACCACCTGGTCAGGCTCTATAATATATTTTTATGTACAAATATTACATGTAATATATAAAGTATGAGGCATATTAATGAATCAAACAGCTGCAACCTCAGCCAATTTAAGAACCAGATCCCCAAGGCCATTGTACATGTCCAAGCAATACATTCCTCCCCACCTTTATCCACAAGAGATAGCAACTCTCCTGAACGGTTGTACTCACAGCCCCTTTTATCCTTTATCTAATAGTTCTATCACATTTACGTGTATCTCCAAACAAAATATTCTTTACTGGTTTCTCAGCTTAATACAAATGATTTCACGCTGTTTGTATTTGGGGGGGGGTGCTTTTTAAACTCATTTCCTAGGATTTGTTAATTCATTTTCACTGCTGTATAATATTCAATTACAAATATAACACAACTTATCTACTATCCTGCTAATGGACACTTGGGTCAATTCGTGGTCTTTCTTATATGAACAGTAGAAATCTATAGGCCTTGGGAGTGGCTAGGGGAGTGAGGTAGCTTAGAAAGGAAGTGGACCAAGTCTTCAATAGAGGAGTAGGCTAAGGGAGAACTTTCTGGGTGTTTTTTCTCCTTCTAAATTGCCCTGGGTGAATCACAATACCTACTAACTGCTACAGGGTAGAAAAACAGTAGAATTGGCCAGAGGGATATTACTTACTTTGGGGTGATATTAGTCATTTAAGTACTTTCTGGTTTGGAGGGGTATGGAAAAATGTTGCTGGTGTTAAAATCTAGGGCATGGCCACTGGACAAATGCTCCTTCTCCCCAACCAAGTTACTGGCCTACAGGGCCTTCTTTCTGTTCCTCTGCCCTTGGCTATCTTCACCCTCATCACCCCTGGGTGTGGGAGTGGGGAGGGGAGACTGCTGAGGGCCAGCACCTATCTTCCCAGCGTCTAGGGCCACTTATACATGGAGTTTGCGTGGGTCCACGTATATATGGTTTTCAATAAATACTGTGTGTGTTTATGATTTTAATATTTTCTTCTCTTTAGCTTACTTTATTATAATACAGTATATAATACATGTTACATACAAAACATAGTGCTAATCAATTATGTTATCAGTAAGGCTTCCAGTCAATAGTAGGCTATTACATTTTTGAGGAGTCAGTGAAATAAGCCAGGCAGAGAAAGACAATTATCATATGATCTCACTTACAGTGCAATCTAATGAACACGGTGAACTGAGGAACGGAACAGAGGGAGAGACAGGGTCGTGGGGAGCAGAGG
This sequence comes from Saccopteryx bilineata, assembly GCF_036850765.1. Lineage (NCBI taxonomy): Eukaryota > Metazoa > Chordata > Mammalia > Chiroptera > Emballonuridae > Saccopteryx > Saccopteryx bilineata. Next base: position 107,325,508 of record NC_089502.1, read on the forward strand.
GACAGCTGTCAGAGGGAAGGGGGATGAGGGGATGGGATCAGAGAAGGTGAAGGGGTTAGTGAAATTATATATACATAACACAGAGATACAGGTAACAGGACAGCAAATCCCAGAGGGAAGGGGGGAAGGAGTTAGGGGAGGAAGGCAAAGCAGGTGTAATGGGCAGGGACTGTCTGTTTTGTTCACTGATTTATATCAATTGCACCTAATTAGGAAGGGTGCAGGTATACACTGCAATTTTTATCCCTCACATTCCAGCCCAGAGCATAATCAGGCGTCCCCAAACTACGGCCCACGGGCCGCATGCAGCCCCCTGAGGCCATTTATCCGGCCCCCCCACCGCACTTCCGGAAGGGCCACCTCTTTCATTGGTGGTCAGTGCGAGGAGCACTGTATGTGGCGGCCCTCCAACGGTCTGAGGGACAGTGAACTGGCCCTCTGTGTAAAAAGTTTGGGGACCCCTGAGTGAGTATCCTACTATCCCACAGTACTAGAATTAGCTGTATGACTTCTTTTTACTCTACAGGTGTTCATTTATGGGAGCCAAGTGTTGGAGGACTTTTGGCAGCTTCTTGTAAAATTGAACATATTATTACCATACAAATCAGTAATTCTAACCCTAAGTAATTTTTCCAGAAGAAATGAAAACACATGTCCACACAAAGACTTAAAACCAAGTAGGGAAACAACCCAAATGTCCATTAATGGGCAAACAGATAAAAACAGCAGTACATCCACATAAAATGGAACGTTACTAATACACACATCATAGATGACTTTCAAAAGCATTACACTAAGTATAAGAAACCTGACATAAAACAATAGTTACTAAATGCTTCCATTTATACAAAAGTTCAAGAACAGACAATACTAACTGTTGGTGAAATAATCTGAACAGTGATTGTCTCTGGGAGTAAGAAGGGTTGGTCGGAAAGCGTTGGGAGGGACCCTCCTGGGGTAACTAGGCATGTTCTATGTATTGATCTGGGCAATGGTCACAGAAGTGGATATACTTGTCAAAAGTCATCAAACTGAACGTTCAATATCTGGACATTTTACTGTACATAAATTATGTTTCAATGTTTTATTTTTAAAATAATTTTAACAATATATTTTATTTCATCCAAAATATCATCATTTCAACATATCGATTTTTTAAAAGTTTAAGTCATACAAGATGAATTTTTTAAAACATGGAGATTCCTACACTTACCTCCTCTTCTTTTGGGCAAGGTTCAGTTCCATGAACTTATACTTCTGGTACTGTTCATCCAGCTTCTTTAGTACCGTATCTGCAGTCTCATTCCCAGGCTGCTTCATGAAAGAATCCACATCTTCCTTTAATATAAAAAATAACACATTTTAAATTTTAGAATTCATGCCTCTAATCTGATTTTTTTTCTTCTTTAGCCCTCTTTTTAAACATAAAAGAAAAAAAAAAAGCTTGGTTTCTCCCAAAGCTTGTTTTTAACTAAAAAAGTAATTTTAAACAGACCATTTCAGCGAGTGCATACACACTTTGTAGCTAATTTATTCTTCCTCCATCTTCCTCTTTTTATTCTTATTTATGTAGAAGGAAAGAATGATGACCTTGCCTGCTTTATACATCCTCCATGTGACCCTGGTTTACTATTATGAAAATTACCAGCAAACACATTGTCTAGTCATGTGCCCTAGCCACAAAACAATTCAATAGATTGTATGCCAAATGTATTGATTTATTACTTAAATTTTTCACTCAACATGTTACAACCATAGAAATTATGCTAAATATGCTCTTTAGGTTCCCAAGGCAAGCCACAACACCTCCTTAAGTATCAAGTTATTGAAATAAAGTAAACTTAAAAGCAAACAGAACACTCTTTTGTACGGGGGAAAATTAAAACAAAATTCAGTAAAGCCAAGTAACATTTTCAAAATGTATACTACATACTGGTCCTTCATTTAAAGTACGTTAAATTCAATCATCTTATGGTTTCTGGCATCTCTACATCATTATTCTTATGCATGCAAGAGAATCTTAGCAAAAGAAAGCTAGAATAGAAAGAGACACAGCTAGGGAGTGAACTGTGGAGCCATCAAACTAGAGATACAGTAAAAGAAATTGAAGAGGTGAAGCTGCGGCAATGGCCGAATTGTGCATGCAATATGGGAGATGCCATCTTTCTAGAAGAGTCACTGCAAGAAAGAGAAATAAATCAGTTTCTAGTACACAGAACATGTTATTAGGAACTGAAGCGTCTATCGTGGAGAAATAAGTATAGAAGCATAGAACAGGACAGGGCTGCCTGGTTTGAGTCCTGGTTTCACCATATACTGGATGTGTTGACCTCAAGAAAGTTCTTTAATCTCTTTTCCTCAATTTCCTCATTTGTAAAATGAAAAGTTACCTTTTCCTCCCAGGGGATTAAATGAGATAGCATGTGTAAAATGCTTAGAAGAGTATATGGCAGCTCATAACTGCATGCCAAACATTAGCTAAGTCTACGTCTATAATGCCATGTGCTAAGAGAACAAATGAAAATGTTAAGAATCCCATCTTGGGGTAGCGGTCAGGAAAATCTATAGGGAGGTCATGTCTGAATTAGAGATTGAGAGACAAAGAGGTCAGCAAATAAACAACAGGGAAAGAGATAATTCAATTAGAAGAAGAAAACAAATTACTATACCACTGGGAATGGGAAAAGAGTGAAATCTGACTTCTCCACTATGGTATACTACCTCCAATCATCACAGAAACTAATATGCAGTCAGTCCTCTGCTTCCATGTGTTCCATATCCATGGCCTCAACCAACAGAAGTTTGAAAATATTAGAAAAAAAATGTTATGTTGTTGATATGTAGTTAGGCCTACAGTGGTTGCATCTGCACTGACCAAGTACTGACCTTTTACTTGTCAATATTCCCTAAACAATACAACACCTATTTACATATCATTTCATTGTATTAGCTATTACATGTAATCTAGAGATGATTTCAAGTGTTTGGAAGAATGTGCATGTGTGTAAGTTAAATACAAATATTATGCCATTTTATAAAAGGGATTTGAGCATCCATAGATTTTATATGGGGGCGGGAGGACCCTGGAACCAATTCTCCATGGGTACTGAGGGACAACTGTATATTAAGCACCAACTTGCAATACTGAAAGCATGTTTTTCTGTTTCTCACAGCAACTCTAAGTATCCTTACCCCTAGTTCAGTTAAAGAAACTGAAGCTCAAAGCAGTAAAATAATATACTCAAGACTAAGCAGCAATTGGGAAGTAGAGGCAGGATTCAAACCCTGGTGTATTGAGAAGCCAATGTTCTTCCTACAATACCGTGCTATTCCCACTAGTTTAGGAACATAAAAATAATTACGTAAAATTTGGAAATTTTAACTCTTAAAAAATGCATTTTAAGATGAGACTTTACAAAGCCCTCAGGTAGTTTATCTTCCCGAATTAGATATTTAAAGCCAACTCTAGCTGAGCACAACAATGTAGTATCTAAGACACTACGGATATACAACTTGACAGGTAATTCTGAGTTTAAACTATATGTCAGGCGCTGTGCTAGGACCAGGAGATAATGTCTCTTTCCTCCCAGTGGCAGAATATGTTGTGTTAGTAGTGGCTCTGGAGGCCCACAGATCACCCAAGTTAAAATCCTGAATAACTCATTTACACTCTGTGTGGCTTGGGGCAAGTTACTCAAGGGTTCTGTGCCAAGTTTCATCACCTACAAAATGTGGATAACAGTACCACCTTCCCTAGTTACTGAAAAAGCATTAGGAAAATGCTTGGCACTCAACAAATATTCTCTCTTATTACCATTAGCTAGGAGACAACTGTAATAAAAAAAAAAAAAGGAAGAACTCGGGGAGAAAATACAAAACAACTAAAGAAAATAACTACAAAATTAAATCCCAAAAGATCAAGAAAATTCCATTAAGATTTTATAGTAGCTTAACCAGAGCCGAGTGGGGAAAGACAGATAATACTGGCCTGGAAGCGTTTCTCAGGTTTTCTCTTGTTATTCAGATATTTTCAAATACTATTTCTAGGATAGCCTGATGGAAGAAGAAGGTTGAAAGCATCGACTTGTTTGTTTATATGGACTTCAGTCAGTCTGTTTTGTGAAGCCTCCAACTTGCACTCCATCTCTCCTCTCTCAACTCAACAGGATCCATTACTAAGTTGTAAGAATGATATACTCAAAACCAAATACTATTATATTGTGGCTTTATTTCGACACCTTCTAATGACAGCCCATTGCCTACTGGAAAAAACCTCAATTCTTAGAACACACAAGGACTTTCCATTCTCACTCTACCCGACTTTCCAATCAGTCTCTATCAGTCCTCCATGGCAACAGAACGCTGCATTCCCTCAACACACCAGGCTTCCATTCCTGTTTTCACACTTAACACTAGATGTTCTGCATATTCATTGTAGCTTAAGTCACCATTTATCTCCCGGTCTCTCCAGCATTTAGGTTGTCTCAAGGTTCTTACTGCCTCGCCTTTCCCAGACAGCAGCGGATAAAACCTGGCGTTTGGGGTGGGGGGGTACTCCCCCAGAACCCCGTTCGGCAGTCCTCCCGCCCTAGGCCCCCCTCTCTTCTCTGGTCTTCTGGGACTGCGTTTTCCCCGGCGGGTCCCAGCCCAGTTTAGTCTGTCCAGGCGCGGAGGGCAAGAGAGGACGGCGCGCTCTCTCCCAGGTCCTTAAACTCAATCCTTCCCGCCAACAGTGGACACCAGGGTATGGGCCAGGAAGGAAGGGATCGTGACCTCGGGTCAAGATGTCTATGACGAGACTTACCACAAACACGGCTTCAGGAATCCCTAAGTGGAGCCGCCGCCCAGTCCCCGCAGCCAACTCTCCTAATCCACAACCATCTTTCGCGGTAGCCATCTTGGGAAAGCGAGCGCGCGAGTAACTGCTTCTCCAACCGCCAAACGCCGAGGCCGCGATTGGCTTGCTCACACCTACAGGCCCGCCCCTCCCTGTGAGTTTGCGCAAGCAGGACGTAACCGCCCCTCTCCCTAGCAACCCAAACTGTGGGTGCTGATTGGCTGTGCGCAGGTGAGTGACAAGTGTGGAACGACGCAGAGTAGAAGCTGGCTGTTTGGAAAAGACCAATGGGGACTCCTGGGAAAAGGGATAGTGAGGGGCAGGGCCGGAGGACCCTGGATATCTGGGACCAAGTTCCACCCCGTCCCCATCCCAGAACAGGCAGCCCCCTCCAGAATGGCGTTCACAGCTATCCTTCTAGTATTCAAGCAAAACTGGAACCTAGATGCCACCACAGGCGTTCAGCCCGGGTGCCTTTCTGATCCCACCATACCCGTGAGCTGGCCAGACCCTTCCTGACTTGCAATAAGTAATCAGCTAGGCACGCTCTCCCTCCCATGAGACAGCGGCTGTTCCTTCCCCCTCTTCTTCCCTCTCGGGTGTGCATCTCCTAAATTCTAAAGGTCCCCACAGACTTGCAACCAGGGGAGCAATGGGCAGCGACAGCTCCTCCCCGGCTAACTTCCGGACCTTCTATCCAGGTTCCCCCTTTATCTGACTTCCCAGTGAGCTAAAGCAGCCCTGCCTAGGCTCATTTCTTTCCTGTAACATTTCCAGAGAGCCAAAACAGCCCCACTTTAGGCTCTCCTGTTGCTACTTCTATCTTTTTTTTTTTTTTTTTTTTGCATTTTTCTGAAGCTGGAAACAGGGAGAGACAGTCAGACAGACTCCCGCATGCGCCCGACCGGGATCCACCCGGCACGCCCACCAGGGGGCGACGCTCTGCCCACCAGGGGGCGATGCTCTGCCCACCCTGGGCGTCGCCATGTTGCGACCAGAGCCACTGTAGCGTCTGAGGCAGAGGCCACAGAGCCAACCCCAGCGCCCGGGCCATCTTTGCTCTAATGGAGCCTTGGCTGCGGGAGGGGAAGAGAGAGACAGAGAGGAAGGCGCGGCGGAGGGGTGGAGAAGCAAATGGGCACTTCTCCTATGTGCCCTGGCCGGGAATCGAACCCGGGTCCTCCGCACGCTAGGCCGACGCTCTACCGCTGAGCCAACCGGCCAGGGCCGCTACTTCTATCTTAAACCCTTCCTGTCCCCAGCTTTAATAAACATACTCTCAAAAAAAAAATCATTGCACCAACCTTACCTGAAAGCCACCTTTGATAAGAATATGCCCAATGGAGCTCAAACATTTTTCAAAAGTTCATAATCTACATACAAAATTCCAAGGAATCTTCTGAGCCTTCTAGCACCAAAGACTTACCCAACATCCTTCACCGCTACAACACTTTGGAATCAAGTGCATTATACAGACCCAAGTAATTGTTCTTTGGTCTCTTTTCTGACATCTAACCATGTTTGTTCTTGCCTTTGCTTGCACTGGAGTGCTTCCACGTGAAGTGGTGTTTCATCCACTTACACAAAGCCTACCATGAGCCAGGCCCTTTATGAATCAAGGGTAAATGTCAGTACCCTAACTTAGTGGGGTCACACATATAATAATAAGTGATTAAAATTTATTTTAAAACCAACTACATGCTAGTCACTGAGTGGTGTTATTTAATCCTCACAGCCCAGTGTGAGAGGAACTGCTATGATCTCTAGTTTAGAGAAGTAAAGGTCCTTTAAAATGAACTATTTGTAAGGTAGTAGGATAAACCTTATAACAGTCACAAATTTGGTAGTAAAGAAGCACATATGGAAGATACTACCTAAGTCATATTTTATTTATTTATTTATTTATTTATTTATTTATTTATTGTGACAAAGACAGAGAGAGGGATAGATACGGAGGAAGGGAGAGAGATGAGAAGCATCAATTCTACATTGCAGCTTCTTAGTTGTTAATTGATTTATCATATGTGCCTTGACTGAGGGGCTACAGCAGAGCAAGGACCCCTTGCTCAAGCCAGCGACCTTTGGGCTCAAGCCGGTGACCATGTGGTCATGTCTATGATCCCGTGCTTAAACTGATGAGCCTGAGCTCAAGCCGGATGAGCCTGTACTCAAGCTGGCGACCTCGGGATTTCAAACCTGGGTCCTCTGCATCCTAGTCCGATGCTCTATCCACTGTGCCACCGCCTGGTCAGGCCTAAGTCATATTTCAAGATAGAATAACAATGTGTACCAACAAGGCTGTTGCAAATGAGGAAAGAGATTTGACTTGGGATGGTGAACTCACAATACAATATACAGATGATGTATTATAGAATTGTAACCTAAAACCTATATAATTTTACTAACTAATGTCACCCCAATCAATTCAATAAAAACATTTTAAAAGAATTAAATGAGTTATGCCTCTAAAATACCTAACAACTACCAGACACACAGTAGGGCTGTTACCAAACTCAAGGGGTTTGCTGCTTGGGGTGTTCTATTCAAGAAAGAAAGGTGGTTCTCACAAGGTAGTTTTGCTGACTTACAGCAAATAAAGGAGACATGGAACTCATATCCAAGCTCTGTTTCTCTAAAGGGAGTCTTAGCCATTGTTTATGTATACTATTTGATCAATTACATGAAGATTTATTCTTTCCAGTTGGCTACATTTATCAGGTTAAGTTCCTGTCAGGATCATCCTGTGTACAGCTGATGTGAAAAATACTGTGCTACATTTTTATCAGTGGTGTTGCAGTGGATAGAGCATTAACCCAGAAGGCTGAGGTCTCCAGTTAGAAACCCCAAAGTCACTGGCTTGAGTGTGGGCTTGCCAGCTTGAGCACGGGGTCACTGGCTTGAGCATAGGATCATCACCATGAACCCACTGCCACTGACTTGAGCCCAAAGGTCACTGGTTTAAAGGCTAAGGCTGCTGGCTTGAGCCCTAAGTCACTGGCTTGAGCAAGGCGTCACTGGCTCAGTATGAGTTCCGCAGTCAAAGCATGAGAAGCAATCAATGAACAAATAAAGTGAAGCAACTATAAGTTGATGCTTCTCATCTCTCTCTTCCTTTTCTCTTTCCCTTCCTCAAATAAAATAATAATAGTAATAAATATACAAAAATATTTTGAAGCTTGACTGGCGGTGGCACAGTGGATAAAGCATCAACTCAGAACGCTGAGGTTGCCGATTCAAAACCCTGAGGTTGCTGGCTCTGAGCACAGTCTCGACAGTGTGGGGTCGCTGGCTTGAATGAAGAAATCATCTACATGATCCCAAAGCTTGCTGGCATGAAAAGCCCAAGGTTGCTATCTTGAGTAAGGGGCACTGGCTCAGCTTGAGCCCCCAGGTCAAGGCACGTATGAGAAGCTCAATGTACAACTAAAGTGAAAGCAACTATGAGTTGATGCTTCTCATTCTCTCTTCCCTTTCTCTGAAACAATCAATGCACAACTAAAGTGGAAGCAATTACAAGTTAATGCTCTCACCCTCTTCCACCCTCTCTCTCTCCCTTCCTGTCCGTCTCTCTCACTCTCACTCTCCCTCTCTCTCTCTCAAAAACAAGAACTCTGCTACCTTTTAACATTTAGCAAGAATAGCGTTTAATAAGAATGACCCAGACCTTAATACCCTTGTCCTATCTAAGAAGGCAAATTGTTACTTTTATTATTTTGTTCTACTCAACATCCCAACACTCATCCAATATGGTACTTATAAGCACATATATAAAGTGACTTTATCATGAGAGAGTGACAGAAGAATCAGAAAGGAGTCAGAGAAAAGCCTTTCAAAGCCAAAAAAATGAAACTACGCCCAATAAGACCCTAGACTGGGGAACCAAGAACCCAAAGTCACCCAAACACTGAGTTAGAAAAGAGATCAGGCCTGGGAAACTAGAACTCCATGATTCAAGTTCCAGGCAGGCAGGCTGCAAAAGGAACTCACCAGTTCCTAGCAGTGTAAGGCAATCTTATTGCTAGAAATAGAAATAATCTAGTTGGAGCCTCTCATGTTACAGATGATGAAATTGAAGCCTAGAAAAAGAACAGAATGTGCCTAAAATCCCACAGCAAGTCTTGGGATAGAGTAGAAAGAGCCCCAAAATTCATCTCTAAATCCAGTGTTCTTTTTTGCATGAAGATAGACAGATCTGTGGAATAAAGTAGAACATTCAGAAACATACAAGTGCACAGGGAAATTCAGTAAATGACAAGGGTGTACAAATAGGGAGAAGGGCAGAATAGGAGGACTTGGGAATGGAGAGGGATTGGTGGCAGAGAAAGCAACTGGGGCCAAAGATATCAGGAAGAGGGGCTGTGTGGGGTGTGAAGGACTGCCGAGAGTGGAGTGATCTGAGGACTGGAGTGTGCAGCTGAGTGGAAGCATGAGGACTGCAGATTGGGTGCGATGACTGACAGTAGAGGAGAGGCTATTGGACAGGGAGGAGAGCAGGGGAGTTTTGGAGAGGGAAGTAAGAAGTGAGAGTGTGACACAGACTAAATCAGAAACTGAGGATAACAAGTGTAAGGTATTTTCTGTGGAGGAAGAAAGAAGGACATAGCCACCAAGTGTGGACAAGCAAAAGCTTTATTTAAAGTGCTCCCGGACGGCCTGACCAGGCGGTGGCACAGTGGATACAGCATCGGACTGGGATGCGGAGGACCCAGGTTCGAGACCCCAAGGTCACCAGCTTGAGCGCGGGCTCATCTGGTTTGAGCAAAAGTTCACCAGCTTAGACCCAAGCTCGCTGGCTTGAGCAAGGGGTTACTTCCTCTGCTGAAGGCCCACGGTCAAAGCACATGTGAGAAGGCAATCAATAAGCAGGCGTCCCCAAACTACAGCCCTCTGAGGCCATTTTTCTGGCCCAGCTGCACTTTCGGAAAGGGCACTTCTTTCATTGGTGGTCAGTGAGAGGAGCACTGTATGTGGCGGCCCTCCAACGGTCTGAGGGACTGTGAACTGGCCCCCTGTGTAAAAAGTTTGGGGATCCCTGAAAGGTGTCGCAACAAAAAACTGATGATTGATGCTTCTTATCTCTCTCCATTCCTGTCTGTCTGTCCCTATCTATCCCTCTCTGACTCTCTCTCTCTCTGTCTCTGTAAAAACAATAAATAAATAAAGTGCTCCGGGACAAGGTTCACTGGTCCGCAAGTCAGGGGCCAGGGAAGTCAGGGGCCAGGGAAGTCACGCAGTTTCTCCCGGCAGTTTCTCCCGTGGGAAGTCATGGGCATGGGTGGTTCCTCATGGGACCTTCCTCCATTGACAACCGACCTCACAACAAGGTCCTACTGTGGCCAGACCATTACAACAAGTTCAAAAGGAGTATGTCAGTTCTGGGTCTTCTAAGCATACTCAGGAACCTGATAATAGAAAGGTCTGAGCTTGAAGCTGGTAAATGAGGATGGCCTAGAGGAGTAAGAAGGTAGACTTGGGAGAAATGGTGGAGAGAGGGATGGGCAGGAGGAGTAAGGAAAGTGGGTGGGGCAGTAGGAGTGGGAGAGGGGTGTGGCTGGAAATCTAGAAAGAAGATAGATGCAGTAGAAGTGAGGAAAGTAGGCAAGGCTTTAGGAATGAAAAGTGGAATGGAGTAGCTACAGGGATGTAGAGAGGCTGAAAGACTGGGTAAAGGTAGGAAGGGTGTGGGGGGGGCAGACAGGAAAACAAGCTACTGCCCAGAAATATAAGCACAGCTCATGGAGGTGTCTGTGTCAGGTTTGGGAACTTTTAGCAAACTCAAAAATCTGTTCAGGAAAGTGGGGGCTGGATACTGGGAAATGTGATGGAACTAGAGAAGGAGGGAAAGTGAGAGGAGCTTTAGATTAAAAAAGACATTAAACTAGAGGTCCCAGTTGATGGGGAGAAACTGGAGGACTGAACATAGGAAAGAGGAGGAGTTGAAGAGCTGAAAAAATGGATAAGGCTGGCAGAGTGAAGAAATGGGGCAAGGCAGGACTAGAGAAGGGGATGGGCTGAGGACTGGAGACAGTGGGGAGGCTTGAGGATTTAGAATAGGGTGGGAGAGGACAGTGAAAGCTTCTATATATATAGCAGTAACAAAACCTTAGAATATGAAATTAGTATCATTATGTTAGAATTAGAAAACATAAATGTTGGTCAAATAAGTTTGTAAATATGATATATAGGTTTGCTCACTTATAGTTTGCATTGGGTGTGGGGCACAGGCTGTAAGCAGGCAGGGTAGTTATACCCTAAGACTTAGTTTCAAGACTAAGCCTTTCCCACCCTAGGTGACTTTGTATATTGAATGAAAGGTTTTGATTTCTACACTATAAAATGGGGCAGACCGGGAGCTTGCTCTCTCGGTTCCTGAGATTAGCTTTAGAGGGGAGAGCAGAGAAAGGCCATGTGGAGGAGAGGAGAAGCAGCCAAGATGGTGGAGTGCGGAAGGAGAAGCCAGTTTGTGCAGAGAGAAGGAGATGGGGAACAGAGGTGAATAAGGCTGGTGAGGTAGAAACCTTTGATTCTAGGAAACTCGGATAAGTCAGAGGCTTTGGGAGCCCTGAATGAAAAGGGAAGTGTTTTCCCACTGTGTGTATTTCTTACCTGCTGGGTGCAAGCTAGGATAAAGATGAGCCAGTTCTTGGCTCCATTGTTTCATTACCGTCCGTCCAAATCAAATGCAAACCTGCATGGGCCAGGCGGCTGTGATGGTGGCCGTGGCTACTGGGCATACATTTGGCGTAGTCTGTGGCAGGATTCGATACAGATTGGTATGGAGCCACCACCACCTTTGAATGATGGAGTAGAGGACTGGCTGCTGTTTTGGTTCCCAATGGTTGTCCTTTTGGGGGCCGTAGGCTAGCTGAGTTTTACAGCCATGAGTGAGGAAACAGAGAACTCTGTGGAAGAGGACCTGCAAACTGAGCAGTGGAAGGAGCTGAAGCAAACGTGGGAGAAAGAGATGCTGACCCTGGAGCTGGAGCAAGCACCGGAGGAGGAGGCCGACCAGGTTCACGAGATTCGCTTGGAAATGGAACAGCCGCTGGAGAAGGAATCACAGGTTTGTGAGTTGGAGATTGCCCTGGACGTTGTAGAGAGCCAGCAGTGGCGGGAGGCTGGGGCTGAGGCCAGGGCCAGGGCTGCAAGGCCAGTGGAGCAGAAGGTAGTGGAAGCCCAGGGCTCAAGTCCAGCAGAGGGAGCTGGTGTTTTCAGTTCCTCTTTGGAGGATGAGGAGAATCGGGCTGGAGTTGCGATCCATATTCTCCAGAAGGTGAGAGCACAGCAGCAAGGAGTACCTTCTATGCCCCTGGTAGGTCTGTGATTTTGGGACATAAGGGTGAATGTCATCGTGCTTTCCGGAGCAGAGATGGAAATGCTGACTGCCATTGCTACATGCTCCTCTTTGGAACAGTGTAAGACCTGCCAGGATGGCAGGAATGAGGGGGGTGGCTGAGGCCCCATGTGCGTGGACTGATTCCTGGACTACGACCGGAGTGGGCACTGGCTCCTTTATTGGATGAACTTACAGATTTTGGACAATGTGAAATACTGTGATGGGGGTGGGGGCAGCTTTGCTGGAGGTCCTTCTCCTGCCCCGGGAAGCTTGTCCCATGGCTAGAAAGAAGGCCAAGGACATTTTGTGCTTTTGGCAAAGTGCTCAGAGACTGGTGAAATGTACCTTTGTAATTGTTGAAACTGTATGATTTGTCATGTTATTGTAATTTGTGTAATGTGTCTAATTTCCTTGTGCAGGAATACCTGTGCTTTAGATTGTGAAGTGAGCAAAAGAGGTGGAATGTTGGTCAAATAAGTTTTTAAATATAACATATATGTTTGCTCGATTTGGGTGTGGGAGACAGGCTGTAAGCTGGCAAAGTCATTATAGCCTAAGGCTTAGTTTTAAAACTAAGCTTTTCCCCATACCCTTGACTGTTGCATGATAAGGGATGGTGCACTCTCATGAGGAATCCCATTATGCCTCAGATAAGTGACTTCATATTAGAAACTTCCTTGTTTGTACATTGGATAAAGGTTTTGATTTCTACACTACAAAATAGGGAAGAGAGCCCTGGCCAGTTGGTTCAGTGGTAGAGCGTCGGCCTGGCGTGCAGAAGTCCCGGGTTCGATTCCCGGCCAGGGCACACAGGAGAAGCGCCCATCTGCTTCTCCACTCCTCCCCCTCTCCTTCCTCTCTGTCTCTCTCTTCCCCTCCCGCAGCCAAGGCTCCATTGGAGCAAAGATGGCCCGGGCGCTGGGGATGGGTCTTGGCCTCTGCCCCAGGTGCTAGAGTGGCTCTGGTCGCGGCAGAGCGACGCCCCTTGGTGGGCAGAGCGTCTCCCGCTGGTGGGCGTGCCGGGTGGATCCCGGTTGGGCGCATGCGGGAGTCTGTCTGACTGTCTCTCCCTGTTTCTAGCTTCAGAAAAATACAAAAAAAAAAAATGGGGAAGAGGAGCCCATGCTGGAGGAGAACAGAGAAAGGCCACATGGAGGAGAGGAGAAGCAGCCAAAATGGCGGAGTGCTGAAGGAGAAGCCAGTTTGTGCAGAGAGAAGGAGATGAGGAACAGAGGTGAATAAGGCTGGTGAAGTACAAATCTTTGATTCTAGGAAACTTGGATAAGTCAGTTGTTTTGGGAACCCTGAATGGAAAGGGAAGTGTTTTCCCACTGTGTGTATTTCTTACCCTCTGGATACAAGCTAGGATTAAAGGTAATGGCCCATCAGTTCTTGGCTCCATTGTTTCATTACTGTCTGTCCGAATCAAATAGGAACCTGTATGTGAATGGCCACAATGGTGGCTCCTGGCCATGCAGTAGTGTCAGCTCAAAATTACTATCGACTAGTTGTTTTGTCATCAAAAAGGATTTATTTGGGGAAAGGAAGGGTTGCATGTGAACATCACAAGACAAGCCATGTACATACTCTGGCATGCATGCTAAGATGGAGAGTGAGGACCTTGAGAAAGAAGATACCTATTGTCAACATAAAAAATTTTATGAGTTTATTTGAGCCAAACTGTCAACAATTACTGGGAAGCAAAGTCTCAATGGATTGAGCCTGACCTGGTGGTGGCTCAGTGGATAAAGCATCAAACTTGGACATGGAGGACTCAGGTTCGAAACCCTGAGGTCACCGGCTTGAGTGCAGGCTCATCCAGCTTGAGCGGAGGCTCACCAGCTTGAGCAAGGGGCCGCTGGCTTGAGTGTAGGGTCATAAACATGACCCCATGGTCACTGGCTTGAGCCCAAATGTCACTAGCTTGAAGCCGAAGGTTGCCAGCTTGAGCTCAAGGTCACTAGCCCCCCCCAGTCAAGGCACATATGAGAAAGCAGTCACTGAACAACTAAGGAGATGCAATGAAGAATTGATGCTTCTCATCTGTAAGGCCAGTAGCCACGGCCACCATCACAGCTGCCTGGCCCATGCAGGTTCACATTTGATTTGGACAGATGGTAATGAAACAATGGAGCCAAGAACTGGTGGGCTGTTAGCTTTAATCCTAGATCGCACCCGGCAGGCAAGAAATACACACAGTGGGAAAGCACTTCCCTTTCCAATCAGGGATCCCAAAGCCACTGACTTATCCGAGTTTCCTAGAATCAAGAGTTCTACCTCACCAGCCTTATTCACCTCTGTTTCCCATCTCCTTCTCTCTGCACAAACTCTGCACTAACTGGCTTCTCCTTCAGCACTCCACCATCTTGGCTGCCTCTCCTCTCCTTTATGTGACCTTTCTCTGCTCTCCTGCAGCATGGGTTCCTTTGCCCCACTTTATAGTGTAGAAATCAAAACCTTTAATCCAATATACAAACAAGGAAGTCTCTGATACAAAGTCACTTATCTGAGGCATAATGGGATTCCTCATGAGAGTGAACCACCCCCGATCATGCAACAGTCAAGGATGTGGGGAAAAGCTTAGTTTTGAAAAGATCTGAGTATTAAAAGGGTGAGAAAGGCTTAGTCTTAAAACTAAGCCTTAGCCTATAACAACCATGCCTGCTTAGTCTGTCCTCCACACCCAATGCAAACTATAAGTGAGCAAACATATATATCATAGTTACAAACTTATTTGACCAACAACTACCCACCATGAATTTCTTTTAGTTAGAAAGTTTTAATTTCAGATCACCCTGTGTGGTCACCTTAGGTCTCCGAGTTTGCAAGGCCACCGTGCAGGCTTCCCCTGAGCTTATCAGGTTCAGCATGTGGCTCTTTTTCGTCCACATTACTAAAAAGGGCTCCTGGTGGCTAACAGGGCTCAAATTAAAAACAAACAAACAAACAAAACAAAACAAAACACACAGAGCCAAGCAGCCATTTCTACACAAAAGCCTCTAATGCAAACAGCACCTCAAGGAGAAGCCTGCATCAAGCTACCTGCCTCCTACACTGTATTTCTGCCATCTGAGCCAGCCCTTATATATATAAATGAGTTCCTGTAATCCTATTTCAAGCAATATAACTGAGTCTTTCTGTCTAATCAAAGCTGTGCAGCTATATCCCATTAATATCTTTACTGACCAATCAGAGTGGCTCCATTCTGACCAATGAGGACAGTATCTTTTGAAGTAATCAAATTACAAAAATTTGGATTCTTCATTTGCATGCGGATGGACCAATCAGGGCCCAGGGGCAGGGACTTCAATCTACATAAGGCAGTTCCCTTCTGGTTCAGGGATGGTACTTTTCCTTTCCAGTGAAGATTGTGTCCTTTGGCTGGAGCTGAAACACACAAGATGTCTTGCAGAAGAGTGGAGCAGACCTGTATAGGAACAGAGCCAGACAGGAGCAGGTGGAGCAGGAAATTGACCTTTCCCCAGGGCCACCTTTCCCCAGAACCAACTCACCCCAGGGCTGCCTCACAGCTTTGCTGTTTCACAGCCATGCTGCTTCTGAACTGAGCTGTAACATTATTAAGCTGTCCCATGGCCCCATCCATGCTAATCACAATCAAGCTATTTGCACTGAATAAAGTTTCTTACTGCATCAAAAATTGGGTATTCTTATTGGTGTTGAATTAGTGCCAAGAACTGTCAGTTGACAAGGGGTATTTATAGAAGGAAAAAGGGAGTCCAGAGAATAGAAGTTAGAACCATAAAGCTTTATTATAAACATAGAGTTCTTCCTGTAGGGTTCTCACAATTACATAGTTTGAGAACTCCTTCCATAAGCCCTAGCTCTTCCCATAGAACATTCTGACGAATGGTGTTCCCTTAAAGTTCTAGTCAGTCTTTATCAGTAGTTATATAATGAAACATGCTAGTAACCATAAAAAACTCCAAATCAATGGAGAAAAATTTTGTTCATGATTTGGAAGTGCTGACATTGTTAAGACATCCATGTCTATTTTCTCCAAATTTAACTGTAGATTCAAAGCACTAATCAGCTTTCTAGAGACCTTTTCCTCATAGAAATTGATCAGCTGATTGTAATATTTTCATGGAAGTCAAAGAGAACCTGAATACCTAAAACAATCTTGAAAAATATGAATAACATTGAAGACTAATTCCACCTGATTTTGTATGTGTCTAGGAAGAAAACAATTTTTTTTTTTTTTACAGAGACAGAGAGAGAGTCAGAGAGAGGGATAGACAGGGACAGACAGACAGGAACGGAAAGATGAGAGGCATCAATCGTTAGTTTTTCGTTGCGCATTGTGACATCTTAATTGTTCATTGATTGCTTTCTCACATGTGCCTTGACGGCGGGCCTTCAGTAGACCGAGTGACCCCTTGCTCAAGCCAACGACCTTGGGTCCAAGCTGGTGAGCTTTTGCTCAAATCAGATGAGCCTGCGCTCAAGCTGGCGACCTCGGGGTCTTGAACCTGGGTCCTCCGCATCCCAGTTGGATGCTCTATCCACTGCGCCACTGCCTGGTCAGGCGGAAACAAATCTTTTATTAAAATTTTAACTTGTGAAATGATGCCATATGTGGGGATTCTGATTTAATGAGATTAAAGTCACACAAGTAATAATGGTATGATTCATCACAAGCTAGACCCTTTATCCATACACAATGACTAATGATTTTCTTTATTATTTTTGCAGCTTCTTTCTTTAAAAATCCTTTCATTGGCCTGAGCAGGCAGTGGTGTAGTGGATAGAGTGTTGAACTGGGATGTGGAGGACATAGGTTCAAGACCCAGAGGTCGTCAGCTTGAACGTGGGCTTATCTGGTTTGAGCAAAGCTCACCAGCTTGGACCCAAGGTCGCTGGCTTGAGCAAGGGGTCACTTGGTCAAGGCACATATGAGAAATCAATCAATGAACAACTAAGGAGCCGCAACGAAGAATTGATGTTTCCCATCTCTCTCCCTTCCTGACTGTCCCTATTTGTCCCTCTCTCTTACTCTTTCTGTCTCTGCCACACACAAAAAAAACCCCTCTCATTATTTATATTAATTTTTTTCTGTTATCTCCACATGCAGTTCTTATTATTTGGCTGTCCCAGACATTCCCCAATTCACTAATGTCTTTTTTTTCCAGCAGTACTTCCTCGAGCCTTTTTAAGCTAATGTGCAGTTGTCAATAACTTGTACTTGATGTGGCACACAAAGCACTTTGAGAATCATTATTCTGTGCCATTTTTTAGAATTGTTTTGATGTTGTGTGCTTTTTAAATTGAATTTATTGGGGTGACACTGATCAACACAATTATACAGGACTCAGGTATCCAATTCCATGACATATCTCTGCACACTATACTGTGTGCTAACCCCACAACCACCCATACCTCGGGCAAGTCAAGTCTTCATCCATCACCAGTTATCCCCATTATATCTTCCTGTACCTCCCTCTTCCGTAATCACCACACTGTTCTTTGTGTCCATGAGTTTTTTTTAGATTTTTGTCCTTTTTTGCTCAATCTCTCCACCTTCCCCACCCAGTACCCCCCATGACACCTGTCAGCCTGCTCTCTATGCATGTGTCTCTGTTTTGCTTATTAGCTCATCTTGTTCATTAGATTTGACAAATAAGTGAAATCATATGGTACCTGTTTTTCTCTGACTGGTTTATTTCACTTAGCATAATGATCTCCAGGTTCATTCATGCTGTGGAAAAAGGTAAGATTTTCTTTTTTATGACTGTGTAGTATTCCATTGCATAAATGTACCACTGCTTTTTTATCCACTCATCTACTGATGGACAATTGGGTTGTTTTCAGATACTAGATATCGTAAATAATGATGCAATTAACATAGGGGTGCATATACTCTTTTTAAATTAGTGTTTTGGGATCCTTAGGATGAATTCCAAGAAGTGGGATCACTGGGTCAAAAGGCAGTTTTATTTTTAATTTTGGGGGGAACTCTAGACTGCTTTCCACAGTGGCTGTACCAATCTGCATGCCCACCAAAAGTGAATAAGGGTTCCCTTTCCTCCACAACCTTGCCAACACTTGTTGGTTGATTGATTGATGATAGTCATTCTGCCAGTGATAGGAAAACCCAAGAGTTAGAAATTTGGCTTTATTCACAGTAGTTTTTAGTTGTTTTTTACTTTTTTATTTATTTATTTTAGAGAAGAGAGAGAGTAAGAGACAGAGAGAGAGAGAGAGAGAGAGGGAGAGAAAACTGGGGGGGGGAGCAGGAAACATCAACTCCCATATGTGCATTAACCGAGCAAGTGCAGGGTTTCGAACTGGCAACCTCAGCATTCCAGGTTGACGCTTTATCCACTGTGCCACCACAGGTCAGGACTTTAGATGTAGTAAATAGGAAATTATGTAAAAGACAGAAGAGTTAATTTGCTAGTTATTTTCTCTTAATGGCTTCCTGGCCTTCCCCTTTGAAAGGTGGCAAGAAGTTTATCTTTGCTAAAGGGCCTGGGAAGTATCCTTGGAAGCAAGAATCTGGATGAAGTCCAGCACTGGAAAGTACAGGAAGAGCTTAAAGATTGAGAACCGCTCTGTCCAGAATGAATGCGAAGACAGATGGTCCATTATCTCAAGAACAGAGCACCTTGATACCTCCTAGTCTACATAACTAACTGCATGGGCTTTGCCCTTTGTACCATTACTAACATCCCCTGAACCTTATAAAAACAGAACCGTGAAAATATTAAGGAAGGCTTTAGATGCAGCATAGCCCCCTGCTTTCTCAGGTTGCCAGCAATTTAATTAAAGACACTCATATTCTTTGGTCTTCATCTCTGAGATTGGCTCTATGGCAAAGGGCAACTCAAACCCCGGCTTTTTCGGTAACAGATATGAGATGATATCTCATTGTGCCTTTAATTTGCAATTCTCTGATGATTAGTGACATTGAGCATCTTTTCACATTGTTAATTGGCCACCTGTATGTACTGTTTAGAAAAGTATCTATTCACGGCCCTGGCCGGTTGGCTCAGTGGTAGAGCATCAGCCTGGTGTGCAGGAGTCCCGGGTTCAATTCCTGGCCAGGGCACACAGGAGAAGCGCCCATCTGCTTCTCCACCCCTCCCCCTTTCCTTCCTCTCTGTCTCTATCTTCTCCTCCCGCAGCCAAGGCTCCATTGAAGCAAAGTTGGCCCGGGCACTGAGGATGGCTCCATGGCCTCTGCCTCAGGCGCTAGAATGGCCCTGGTTGCAGCAGAGCAACACCCCAGATGGGCAGAGCATCGCCCCCTGGTGGGCATGCCAGGTGGATCCCGGTCGGGCACATGCGGGAGTCTGTCTGACTGCCTCCCCATTTCCAACTTCAGAAAAATACAAAAAAAAAATAAAAAAAAAAAAAAAAAAAAAAAAAAACAAGAAAAGAAAGTATTTATTCACATACTTTGCCCATTTTTAATGGAATTGTTTGTTTTTGGGGGAGGTGAGTTTTATAAATTCTGTAAGTTTTGTATATTAAACCCTTATCAGATGTATTGGTAAATATGTTCTCCCATTCATTGGGTTGTCTTTTTATTTTGTTGATGGTTTACTTTGCTGTGCAAAAATATTTTAGTTTGATATACTACCAATTGTTTACTCTTTATTTTGGTTTTCTTATCTGAGAAGATATATCATTAAAAATATTATGAGAAATATCCAAAATTTTCCTACCAATGTTTTCTTCTAGGATTTTTTAATATTTAAGTCTTTAGCCTGACCATGTGGTGGCACAGTGGATAGAGCATTGGGCTGGGATGTGGAGGACCCAGGTTCAAGACCCCGAGGTCACCAGCTTGAGCTCAGGCTCATCTGGTTTGAGCAAAGCTCACCAGCTTGGACCCAAGGTTGCTGGGTTGAGCAAGGGGTAACTTGGTCTGCTGAAGCCCCACAGTCAAGGCACATATGAGAAAGCAATCGATGAACAACTAAGGTATCGCAACAAAAAATTGATAATTGATGCTTCTCATCCCTCTCCATTCCAGTCTGTTTGTCTTACCTATCCCTCTCTCTGACTCTCTGTCTCTGTAAAAAAAATAAAGTCTTTAATCTATTTTGAGTTTATTCTTGCATATGGTGTAAGAAGGTGCTCTAGTTTCTTTTTCTTTTTTTTCCATGTATCTGACCAATTTTCAGAACACCATTTATTGACTAAATTGTCTTTACCCCATTGTAAGTTCTTGCTTTCTTTGTCAAGTGTAAATTGGCCAATAAGCGTAAGTTGATTTCTGGGTTCTTTATTCTGTCCCATTGATCTCTGTGTCTATTTTTATGCCAGTGCCATGTTTTTTTGGTTAATATGGTTGTGTAGTAAAGTTTGACATTAGGTAGCATGATTCCTCCAATTTTGTTCTTCTTTATCAAGACTTCTGTGGATATTTGGGGTCTTCTGTGGTTTCATATAAATTTTTGGAATATTTGTTCTAGTTCCGTGAAGTACATAATTGGTATCTTGATAGAAACTGCATTGAATCTATAGATTGCTTTGGGTGATATGGATATTTTAATGATGTTAATTCTTCATTGATGTTAATTCTGCATATCCATACATATGGTATATGCTTCTACTTATTTGTATCTTCTTTAATTTCTTTCTTCAGTGTCTTATACTTTTCCAATTATAGATCTTTTACCTCATTGATTAAATTTATTCCTAGGTATCTAATTCTTTTTGAAATAATTGTGAATGTTATGGTTTTTTAGTTCCTCTTTCTGAGAGATCATTATTGGTGTATAAAAAATGAGACAGAAGGAGAAGATGGCAACAGAGTAGGTGAACAGATGTTCCATTCGCTTCCTCACAGGACCAAAGTGCAATTATAACTAAATATAAGAATAATCATCCTGAAAAACCAACTTAGGACTAAATGAAGAGCAGTCTATAACCAAGGATTCACAGAAGAAGCCATATTGAGGCTGGTAGGAAGCGAAGGGACATGAAAAGGTCTACCTCTGTGCCCAGGATCAAGCAGTGGCTGAGGATCCCAAGAAATATCAAAGCTGCATTGGAGGTTATCCCTGAGAGCTGTAGGTCCTAAGATCCAGGCCAGGCACCTCAGCATAGAGCATCATAGCTTAGAAGAGGTTCCCAAATAGCATCTGGGGGTGAAAAGAAGCAAGGTTTCTGTCTGGCAGAAAGAGACAAGACTTCTCAGAGATGCAGGCAATCTCTTAAAGGACCAACGCAGAATATCTCATTTATAATCACTCACCTTAGGCTCCAGAAAAGAAAGGGCTGAGGGGACTAGAGTCGTGTGAGGAGAGTTCAAAAATGACAGCCCCAAGGAAGGACATGGTGGGGGACAGCCACCAGAATCCCTGCACTGAATCATTCTCCAATACTGCAGTAGACATATTTCTTGGGTGGAGCACTCCCTTTCATGTGGCATCAACCTGGAGAAAGCATCTGCCTCACCCTCGGGAATTTTTCTTGCCCATCCTATAGCTATTGGGCCCTGCTGAGAAGTAAGCAGTTTTGGCAAGAAAGCAGGGGGCTGAAAGACTCAGGGGTGACAGTGACTCAGTTGTCTGTTGTTGAGGCTAGAGCTGTTCCCCCAACTTTCTTGAGAATATGACAGGTGCTTCTTCCACATGAGGATTTCATTAGAAACTATACAGACTGTTTTGAGAAATTTTCCAATAAAGGGATAAACTATACTACTAAATGTATTATATTCATAGGTAGAATGCCACTGAGCTATTATAATTAATATATACCAATCTAGATCTCAAAAACATAAGTAGAGAATGATACTGATTATAATCAACCTTGTAAAATCATGTAGAATTGTGCTACATATTTTTCCATAGTAAAAGTACATAAAATTCATTATAGTCATTGTCTGGAGAGGTGGATAGTGACTGGAACTAGGACTCTGCCAAGGAGAATTTGATTTCATTTGTAAAATTTCATTTTCAAATGACCTGGAAAGTTATGATAAGTTAACATTTAGTAATTCAGGATGTCGAAGCACGGATGTTTGTTATCCTCTCTACTTCCTGTACTTTTTACAGTTTTCAAATAGACACTAACAAAAACATGAGTTGAGTGAATTGGTGGGGAGATTTGTAGACTGAATGACTTCATAGTTTCCATTACCTACATTACATTATATAAAATTTATGAAATGCATCAAAGCTATAAAAAGAAAAATTGGTGACTACAAACAACATTAACTATGCTAAAAAAATTTTAAATTTAAAAACAATGCCAAACATGTAGGACAGAAATAAGAAACTAAAATGAATTAGAAAAAAAAGTTGTACAAAAAGCTTGAAATCAAGCCTGACCAGGCAGTGGCACAGTGGATAGAGCATTGGACTGGGACGCAGAAGACCCAGGTTTGAAAGCCCGAGGTCTCTAGCTTGAGTGCAGGCTCACCAGCTTGAGCTAGGGTCGCTGGCTTGAGTGTAGGATCATAATCATGACACCATGGTCACTGGCTTGAGCCCAAATGTCACTGGATTGAAGCCCAAGGTCGCTGGCTTGAGCTCAGGGTCACTGGCTTGAGCAAGGGGTCACTCGTTTTGCTGTTGCCCCCCGGTCAAGGCACATATGAGAAAGCAATCAATGAACAACTAAGGTG
Source organism: Saccopteryx bilineata (assembly GCF_036850765.1). Taxonomy (NCBI): domain Eukaryota; kingdom Metazoa; phylum Chordata; class Mammalia; order Chiroptera; family Emballonuridae; genus Saccopteryx; species Saccopteryx bilineata. The sequence goes on from NC_089502.1 coordinate 107,348,281, forward strand.
CCACAATGAAGAATTGATGCTTCTCATCTCTCTCCCTTCCTGTCTGTATGTCCCTATCTGTCACTCTCTCTGACTCTCTCTCTGTCTCTGTCAAATAAATAAATAAATAAATAAATAAATAAATAAATAAATCTTAATTGAACACATGTTATGTGTCAGACCCTGTATTAGTTGCTAAAGATACAGCATTGAATAAAAAAGATAAAAAATCCCTCCATTCATGTAGTTTACATCCTATTGGAGACATAAAATAACCAAGACAAATAAAGCATATAATATGCTAGACTGTGATAAATGCTACAGAAAATATATCAAGGAAAGGGGTATGATATGCTGATGGAAGGTAGGTACACTTACATTTTATATAGGAAAGGTTCATTGATAAAGAGACTTTTAAATAAAGAACTGAAGGATGTGAGAGTGTACTATGTAGGCCCAGCAGTAAGAACAGCATGAACAAAGGCTTTGAGGAAGCAGCATACTTGGTGTGTTTCAAGAATAATGAGGAGGCCAATATGTCTAGAGTCAGAACGATGAAAATAGTCAGAAGGGCAATGAAAGCCATGTAAGGAATTGTAAGGATTTTGGCTTTTATTCTGTGGCCACCATCTCAGGTCAAATTCCCTGAGATAGGGAAGCTATTGGAGGAATTTAAATAAAGGAGAACATCTATCTGACTTGTATTTTAATTAAATCACTCTGTTACATAAAGAATGAAAAACAGTATAGAGTTTCCACAAGAGACTAAAAATAGACCTGCCTTATGACCCAGTGATTCCACTTCTGGGGATTTATTCGAAGAAACCCAAAACACTAATTTGAAAGAATATGTGCACCCTTATGTTCATTGCAGTGTTACTTACAATAGCAAAGACATGGAAGCAACCCAAGTGCCCATCAATGGACTAGTGGATAAAAAAAAGCTGGGGTACATATATATAATGGAATATTACTCAGCCATAAAAAGAAACAATGAAATCTTACCACTTGCAACAGCATAGATAAACCTTGAGGGTATTATGCTCAGTGAAATAAGTAAGTCAGAAAAAGACAAATAGCAGATGAATTCACTTATATGTGGAATATAATGAACAAAACAAATAAACAAAGTTAAAACAGATACATAGATACAGAGAGAGAACTTGTGGTTGCCAGAGGGGAGGGGATTATGGCATTTGGTGAAACAGATGAAGGGACTAGGAAGTACAAATTGGTAATTAGAAAATAATCACAGGGAAGGAAGTAAAATATCAGAAATACAGTCAATAATATTACAATAACTATGTGTGGTGCCATGTGAGTACTATCAATACCTAGAGGAACACTATGTAAAGTATATATATATATACTAAGCTGTACACTCAAAACCAATACATAATTTTTAAAAATGGGAGGAAAAAAGAATGGATTGTAGGGGGCAAAGGCAGAAGCAGAGAGGTGGTCAGAAAGCTCTTGTCCATGTTAAGAGATAATGATAACCTAGACTAGTATGGTAGCACTGGAGGTAGTGACAAGTGGTCAACTTTTGGATATATTTTGAAGGTAAAGTCAACAGATTCCTTGATAAATTAGATGTGAGTGTGGCAGACAAAAAGGCATCAAGAAATTCTAAAACTTTTGGCTTGAGCAACTAGAAGAAATGAGTTGCTATTAGCCATTAACTAAGATGGGGGAACCCATGGAAAAAAGCATGTTTGGGGTAGAATATCAGGAGCTTAGCTTGTGATATACTGAGTTTTGAACTCCTATCACATATTCAAATGAAACATTGAACAGTCACAATTTTGGAGTTCAGGAGGAAAGGCTATAGCTGCAGATACTAATTTTGGAATTTTCATCATGTAAATGATATTTAGGCAATGAGGCTGGATGAAGTTATCTATGAAATGAGTAAATTTAGATAAAAAAAAATAAGGATAAAGCAGTGAAAAAGTGTTAAAAAAAAAAAAAAAAAGGAGCCAAGCCTGACTAACTGGTGGCACAGTGGATAGAGCGTCAGACTGGGACTCAGAAGACCGAGGTTCGAAACCCCCATGTCACCAGTTTGAGTGCGGGCTCATCTGGTTTGAGCAAGGCTCACCAGCTTGAGCCCAAGGTCGCTAGCTTGAGCAAGGGGTCACTTGTTCTGCTGTAGCCCCCCGCTCAAGGCACATATAAGAAAGCAATCAAAGAACAACTAAGGTGCTGCAACAAAGGATTGATACTTCTCATCTCTCTCTCTCTTCCTGTCTGTCCGTCCCTATCTTTCCCTCTCTCTGTTTCTCTCTGTCTCTCTCACATAAGAAAAAAAAAAAAAAAGAAGCCAAGAGTTTGGTAAGAAGAAAACCAAGAGGCAAACTGAAGAAAGTTTATCAAAAAGAGTGAGTGATTAAATATCTCCAAGGCTATTGAGGCATCTCAGTAAGATGAAGATTGAGAAATTACCACTGGATTTTACAACATGGAGATCGTCGGTGACTTTGATAAGAGCCATTTTAGCGGTATGGTGGGTACAAAAACATGATTTGTATTACCTAACTACTTAAAGTTCTTAAAGTAATTCAAAAGTAAAAATATTAACACACTGTTTTTAATAATTGTAAAAAACAGGAAGACAAAATAATCAATTAAGACATAGAGGATTTGAGCAACACAATTAACAACTCGATCTGACACTGTACCCAGCAATAGCAGGATACAGTTTTCAAGTGCTAATGAAACTTCTACCAAAAAGAATGATTATATGTTGGGCCATGTATTAACAAATTTCAAAGGACTGAAATTATGCAGAAAATATTCTATGACATACTGCAAGTAAGCTAGAATTTAATAACAAAATAGATAATTAGGAGACCCTTTATGCATGTAATTTTAAAATGCACTTCTAAGTAACACATGGGGCAGGTCCTGTTCTAAGCATTCTACATGTATTGTCTCATTTATCCTGATAGCCACCTTCTGAGATGAAGAAAGCTGAGGTACAGAGAAGTTAAGTGATCTGCCCAAAGTCACAAAGTTCATAAATGGTAGGGTGAAATTTGAACTCAAGCACTCTAGTTCTATGTCCAATATTTATGAATCATAGTGAGGTAAGAGAAAAAGTTATTTCAGCTGGCCACAGAATTTTCAACAGAATTGGTTCAAGCAGTGAGGGTTAAACAACCTGGGCCAAGTGCTCAGGGTAGCATGTGTGGAGATCACCAGTAGTCAGTTTGTGTCTCTTGGTGATCAGAACCATATGCCTTTATTATACCATGGTAGTAGTTCCCCTACACCCCCTATACTCTACTTGAGATTCACATGCACAACAGACTGAATCCACAGATTGTCAATCGCTATGTTTAATCATCTTACAATATCTGTTGTAAGCACTGATAATTCCCAAACCACAGGGACTCAGAAAGTTGTCCTTCTTTTGGAAATGAAGAAAATGTACAGTATTTGTTATACATACGGTTTTACTAAAATGCACTTAGTCCATCGTTTTGGTTAAACTCACCCATTAAAATTGCTGGTGTATCCATAGAGAATATATGCACAAAAAAAAAGAACAACATTTAAAATAAATACAATTTAAGTCTTTGAATTAAATTAAGAACTTTAATTCAAATACATATATATACAAACCTTATGATAACATATCTCATTATTACATGAATTTATATCTAGAGGATCAAGTAACATCACTGAAACACAATCACCCCTTAAAAAACAGAATATGGCTGATTATGAGCAGTCATGTGCCAGTACATATATAACAATCAGCTCATCAGAAAAAACAAAAGACTTCGTTTTGTAGTGTTTGTCCATTTCTGTGCTGTAAATACTTCCATCATGGCCAATTTCAAGTTATTAGTGTGACATCAAGCATCTTGCAAAATTCCTGAAAATTTAGCATTGGGCTCTTGTAAGCTGGTATGAGCTGTATCTAGCATACTCTACTAAAGTATCAAGCAAACTAACCTTAGGAAATTAAAATCATATTAAGCATTACAAGGTATGCACTAGATGTATGTATATGTTTCTTTGCAAAATTTATCTTTTAATTAGCAATTATTTGCATGTACAAAATTCAAAAATTACAAAATGGTATACAGTTAAGACTCTCCTACCTATCTCTTTCCATGAGCCACCAAGTTCTTCTTGGAGGGGGGATATTTAATTCATTTCTTGTACACAGAAATTATATAAACATATATATTCTTTGCTTTTTTAAACAAAGATGGTGGCATACTACACTTGGCTTCACATCTTTCTCATTTTCCATTTAACAATACATCTTGGATATCATTCCATTTCAGCACATAAAAACAAGCTCCTTATTGATAGTCATTTTGCTATTATAATGTTGCAGTGAATATCTTTGTTCGTGCATCATTTCACAACTGTGAATATATATATTACATAAATTCCTACAAGTTAAATTACTAGGTAAAAGATTACTTCAGGAAGAGGCAATAGACATAGTAGGTAATTACACAGTAGAATAATTAGATTTAATCCTGTCTTCAATTATTACTGATATTCATATATTCATATCATATGACATATTCATATAACATAATATTACCTAAAACCTCAGATTGGATTGATGAAAATTTCAAAAATGAACTATTTGAGCTGGAGGCAATCAACGAATGCTGGAGACTTAAGAGATCACAAGAAAGATGATACACACTTGAGAACCATATATGTATTACCCAACTGAATCTTCATTTCTTTAATTCATGCATCTATCTATCTATCTATCTATCTATCTATAAATTATTCCATTCATCCAACTATATACTACCTAAACATTTATCTGGAATGAAAATAAATTAGAAATAGTCTACAGACTTGTTCTCTAATTGAAGGTGATAATATATAAATCAATTATGATCAACATAACCTAAAGTAGAGTAAATGAATAATATATGACTTTTACAGAAAACTGGACAATAAAATGAAATCAACCATAATTTTCCACTCAAAAATAACTAATTGGAACATTTCCAAGTGATATACCTTAAAATTTATATAATTCAATTTGCATGTATATGCATATATAGAGGAGTACATGTGTGTGTACATGTATACACACATATATTATTATGCATACTATTTTGTGAATAAACAGTTTTTTATGCCATTAAGTAATCATCTACAATAGTTATTCTCACTAGGGGAGCCCCTAAGAAAGGAAATAAAATTCTTCAAAAGAGAAAGTTATTCCAGTCCCAACCTCTGACTTTGAGACTAATTTAGTGTAACAAAAGATGTTCCTTTGAGAAGCAATCACCCTTGCGAAGAGTATGGAATCCTACAAAATGCTGAAAAACTCTGTTCTATGTTATCATTTAAAATCACTACATAGTATTCCTTCATATTATTCAAAGCCCATAATTCATTTAAGCATTCTCATGTTGTTAAAATGAGGAAAATTAGAGGGAAAAAAATTAACTTGTACTCAGACATTTATTAACTTACCTGTAAGGAGGTAAAACATCAATTTTCTTTTCTAAAGAATCTAAATGCTGTTTTAGTGCTTCAAGTAAACTGTAGGGTGCCTAAAAAGTTATTATGAAAGTGTTATTTTCTTATAGTTTTAGTAAATTCATGCTCTCCTATAACATACAAAAAAGTTTTTTATTTGTTTTCTGTTGTCTTTAGCTTGTTGAAGCCAGCAACCATGTTCTCAAGCAAGTGACCTTGGGCTTCTAGCCAGCCACCTTTGGGTTCAAGGCAGCAACCATGGGATCATGTCTGTGGTCACACACTCAAGCTGGCAACCCCATGCTCAAGGTTTCAAACCTGGGACCTCAACATCCCAGGTAGATGCTCTATTTATTGTGCCATCACTGGTCAGGCCATCATAAAAACATTTTGAATAAAAATAAAGACATTTGTATAGCAAATTCATTAAAGCTAAATAATTGCTACTAGTAAATTCATTGTTAAAAGTGACATCTTTGTAAAAAAAAAAATTGACATCTTGGTACCAAATCAGACTTTCAAACTGCTTTTACGCAATTGTTTTAAAATAACAGCAAAAAAAAAAAAAAGACTTTTAAAATGATCCAAGAGGCCTTGCCTGGTTTGCTCAGTGATAGAGCATTAGCCCAGCACGTGGATGTCCCAGGTTCCATTCCAAGTCAGGGCACACACCAGAAGTAACCATCTGCTTCTCCACCCCTTCCCCTCTCCCTTCTCTTTTTCTATCTTCCCTTCCCCCAGCTATGGCTGGATTGGTTTGAGCTCATTGGCCTGGGTGCTGAGGATGGCTCTGTGAAGCCTCCATCTCAGGTGCTAAAAATAGATTGGTTGCGAGCATGAGCCCAGATGGGTAAGGCACAGGCCTCAGACAAGGTGAAATTTCTGGGTGGATCCCAGTAGGGGCGCATGCAAGAGTATCTATCTATCTATCTATCTATCTATCTATCTATCTATCTATCTATCTATCTATCTATCATCTATCTCCCCTCCTTGCAACTTGGAAAAGAAGGGGGGGAAATGATCAAAGAACTGCTAAAATAGCTATCCCTTTTGGAGAAGATATTGTGCATGAAATCAGTTATTATTTCTGATTTCATCATGAGTCACCAATAAATCTAAGTAAAACATTAAAGAGAAGAGGAAGAAGGGAAAATAAAGAAACTAAGAGCTAGAGAAAAAAGGGGAAAAAAGAGAAGATCTTACTCATATCAGCAAAATCAATCATGGTCTCTAGTCTCTGCTGAAATGTCACTGTGGTAAGGTACCAAAGAATTGCAAAAATTAATATTAGTATTTTAGGAGAAAAAGTCAGTCTTCTTGCCCTGTCTTTTCTTTAGAAAATGTAGAAAATGGAGGGAGAAGGATATAGGAATTTCCTGATTTACAAGGACAGCTGGGTCATTTAGTGTAACTATAGTTCTCTGAAAGGATAAAGGTTATATGAAGAACTTCTGGCCCTGGCCGGTTGGCTCAGTGGTAGAGCATCGGCCTGGCATGCGGAAGTCCCAGATTCGATTCCCGGCCAGGGCACACAAGAGAGGCGCCCATCTGCTTCTCCACCTCTCCCCCTCTCCTTCCTCTCTGTCTCTCTCTTCCCCTCCCACAGCCGAGGCTCCATTGGAGCAAAAGATGGCCCGGGCGCTGGGGATGGCTCCTTGGCCTCTGCCCCAGGCGTTAGAGTGGCTCTGGTCGCGACAGAGCGATGCCCTGGATGGGCAGAGCATCGCCCCCTGGTGGGCGTGCCAGGTGGATCCCTGTCTGGTGCATGCGGGAGTCTGTCTGACTGCCTCCCCGTTTCCAGCTTCAAGAAAGAAAAAAAAAAGAACTTCCTTTCCATATGAGACAAAATTTACATATTTACATACCCTACACTGATTTTAACTCTCCCCCCTTTCCTGGAATCTTGAGAGTAACATATACTTCTAGGCAAAGGAGGGGAGATAGACACTAAAAGATTTGTGAATGTCTTTGATATGTAAAACGACATCACCATTGTGTTACCTTGAAAGTTTTAATGTCTTTTATAGATGCTCTAGACCAGGGGTAGTCAACCTTTTTATACCTACTGCCTTCTTTTGTATCTCTGTTAGTATTATAGTAAAATTTTCTAACCGCTCACCGGTTCCACAGTAATGGTGATTTATAAAGTAGGGAAGTAATTTTACTTTATGAAATTTATAAAGCAGAGTTACAGCAAGTTAAAGCATATAATAATAATTACTTACCAAGTACTTTATGTCGGATTTTCGCTAAGTTTGGCAGAATAAATCTTTATAAAACAACTTACTATAGTTAAATCTATCTTTTTATTTGTACTTTGGTTGCTCTGCTACTACCCACCATGAAATCTGGAATGTCCACTAGTGGGCGATAGGGACCAGGTTGACTACCACTGCTCTAGACAAATGTTATAAGCTTGTTAATGATTGTGTCATGCTCCCCTGTATGTGGTCAGGAGTATATGACCAGCCTCAGAGTTATATTCTAGACTGCACGATTTGGGTCAGCTATACCCCGTGTTAGTCATATGCAGCTGGCTTAATCAATAAAACTCCTCAAAAATTCATTTGAACTTGATGTCTCTAAGTAAACCCATAGAAGTAAGGTACGTTACTTTACAACATCACCTCCTCAACAGTGATCTCTCTGACTAAAACAGTACCTACCAACAATTTCTTAACTCTTACTATATTTTATTTTTCTTCATAACATTTATATTTACTGAAATTATAGGTTTCTTTCTTTGTATGTTTATTGTCTGTCTCCTGGCAACAGAATATAAACCTCCACAAAGACAGGGTTTTGTTTTGTTCACCAACGAATCCTAAGTGTTTGACACAAAGTAAGTACTTAATATTTGTTGACTGAATATAGATGCATATTTTTATTCTTTGTTCCCATTAAAAACAGAAAAAGTGGGCTTCATACCTAAGGTCCATTATCTATCAGAGTTCTTTTTATTTTATCATCTCTCTCCTGAGCCAATCACTCACTCTTTAGGAAAAATATTATAGATAAACAGTACCCAAGGCACAAGGGATACAGCTACATGCAAAAATAAACTTCATGACCTTAGAAGCTCCAGTCTACAGGGCTGAGGGTAGAGAGATAGCAAATAATCACATGAATAAATGTAAAATCGAAGTTGTAGAAAGTACTATGAAAGAGAAGTATATGATACTCATTGTTTAAGTAGGGGAATAAAACCAAGTCATAAAAGTCAGGGAAGCAAGCCCTCCTGAAGAAAGTAGCAGTTAGGTGATATATAAAGGACATATAACAGATAAGGAGATAGCAGGAGAGTAATTAGTGCTGCAAGCAGGAGAACAACATGAACAAAGGCCCTAGGAAGGGCATATGGCACAGACCAAGAATAATGATGAACTGCGTTGCTAGAGCAGAGAGAGCAAAGGGAAAAGTGAGTGAGATGAAGCTGGAGAGTAGGAAGGGATTACACCAGTGGTAGTCAACCTGGTCCTTACCGCCCACTAGTGGGCATTCCAGCTTTCATGGTGGGCCGTAGTGGAGCAACCAAAGTATAAATAAAAAGATAGATTTAACTATAGTAGGTTGTTTTATAAAGATTTATTCTGCCAAACTTAGCAAAAATCCAACATAAAGTACTTGGTAAGTAATTATTATCATATGCTTTAACTTGCTGTAACTCTGCTTTATAAATTTTACAAAGTAAAGTTACTTCCCTACTTTATAAATCACCATTACTGTGGAACCGGTGGGTGGTTAGAAAATTTTACTACTAACAGAGATACAAAAGAGGGCGTTAGGTATAAAAAGGTTGACTACTCCTGGATTAGACAATGCAGGATCTTAAATTAAAGGCAGTGTTGGGGAGTTTGGACTTTATCTTATGAATACTGGGTGGCCACTCAAGGTTTTTAAGTGAAGGGTGAAATGATCAGATCTGTGTTTCATAAGCTGTCAGATTAGCATCATGGTTGCATTATGTAAAATAAACAGAAGGGGAAAAATATATAGAGGCAGACTGGAAAGCGACAGAGGATGGAAGTTTAAGTTTAGGATGATGGTTTTGTGGCAAAGATTGACATAGATGGGCAATGAAATGCCAGTTGGGTGAGGGTTTACTGAAGGAATTGTTTACAGAGCTGTGGACAAGGCTAAGAGATAATTCTAAGAGAAAAAGGGGAGTGCTATTAATGATTATAATGGCAGAAAAAGTATTAAGAATGAAAGTAAACACATGCGCCTGAAAACAGTCGAAGGAGCCTGGATACCACTTGGTGTAGAGGAGCTTCCAGAATAAGACAGCTAAACACAAATCCACTCAGAGGGATTCTCCTGTTGGGCTAAAAGGTGGAGATCAGGAGAAGACCTTTTCAGGGATGCATCTTAACAATGTGGGCACCCTGAACACAAGAGAATTAAAAAAATTTGTCCCTGATTGAAGCCCACAGGCACCTTTCTGGTGGGGAAACCATAAAGTCTAAGGCCTAGGGAGAACTTCAAAGGTTCAAACATTTAAGATAGGCAAGAGGGAGTAGAGGGCTCCCTCAAAATGATCAGGGGACTGACTGCTAGTGTTACCAGGGCAAGCACACATGTTTGGCCAATGGACAGAGTATTTCTGCTTCATTCAATCAGTCATTCAATAAATATATAACAAAATAACTAACAAAAATAAAAGATTTCAATATTTGAACAATACTAGTTGAAAACATTCTTTCTCATTTGATATACTTTCAGACAACTCACTGATATGTCTGCTATACATTAGACATATGATAGCTATACATTTGCAGAAATGCTCCCATCCAAGGTCAACAGATGTAATTAGCAGAACACTGCTTAGAATTACTGAAAACTAAAATGCACCAAGGTGTTTTACAATGAAAGGGTACCTATGAAGCCATAAGGCCACTTTCGTGAGGCACACAGTTACCCTCCACCCTCCCAAACCGTGAAACGCTGTTGTGAAGGTGGGAAAATGCATCCAGGTACACATTATAGTGAAACCCAAGTAGGTCTCCAAATTTGTGTCCCTAGAGTTTTGATGAAATGTGTATGCTTGAATTATTCTAGTGCAAAATAAAAATACATCAGATTGCAGACAGAGCAGACCCTGCTACATGAGTTTCCAGGAGTCACACCCAAACAAGAACTGCATGGAATGGTCAAAAGGAGAGGGGTGGAGAGGCAGCTGCTCACAGAAAGAGGTTCTGTAAGCCCCAGATGATGTCGATGTTGAAAACAAGGCAAAAGGGATTAGCTGAGGAAACCAGAGAGACTGCTTCTTAAGAAAACAGAAGGGGAGGCTCTGGCCGGTTGGCTCAGCGGTAGAGCGTCGGCCTGGCGTGCGGGGGACCCGGGTTCGATTCCTGGCCAGGGCACACAGGAGAAGAGCCCATCTGCTTCTCCACCCCTCCCCCTCTCCTTCCTCTCTGTCTCTCTCTTCCCCTCCCGCAGCCGAGGCTCCATTGAAGCAAAGATGGCCCGGGCGCTGGGGATGGCTCCTTGGCCTCTGCCCCAGGCGCTAAAGTGGCTCTGGTTGCGGCAGAGTGACGCCCCGGAGGGGCAGAGCATCGCCCCCTGGTGGGCAGAGCGTCGCCCCCTGGTGGGCGTGCTGGGTGGATCCCGGTCGGGCGCGTGCGGGAGTCTTTCTGTCTCTCCCCGTTTCCAGCTTCAGAAAAAAAAAAAAAAAAGAAAAGAAAACAGAAAGGGGCCCTGGCTGGTTGGCTCAGCGGTAGAGCGTCGGCCTGGCGTGTGGGGGACCCGGGTTCGATTCCCGGCCAGGGCACATAGGAGAAGCACCCATTTGCTTCTCCACCCCCCTCCCCTGCTTCCTCTCTGTCTCTCTCTTCCCCTCCCGCAGCCGAGGCTCCATTGGAGCAAAGATGGCCCGGGCGCTGGGGATGGCTCCTTGGCCTCTGCCCCAGGCGCTAGAGTGGCTCTGGTCGCGGCAGAGCGACGCCCCGGAGGGGCAGAGCATCGCCCCCTGGTGGGCAGAGCTTTGCCCCTGGTGGGCGGGCTGGGTGGATCCCGGTCGGGCGCATGCTGGAGTCTCTCTGACTGTCTCTCCCCATTTCCAGCTTCAGAAAAATACAAAAAGAAAAAAAAAGAAAAAAAAAAAACAGAAGGGGTTGAGTGAGCCTTAAAATGGGCAACCTGCACTTAACAGTATCCATTCACATAAAGACTGCTGGAAACACAAGGAGAAACTGGCCAGTAACATACAGTCACAGAGGAAGACCTTAACAAACCCTTTCAAGGATCTAGTAGCAGATTGGCTGAGAACGCTCCTTGAATCTGTACATTGTTTTGAGTAGACCTCTCTCAAATGTGGTAGACTGCAAGTGGCAAAAAACCTTTGTAAGTTCTAGGCTTAGCAAAAGGCTAAGTTCTCCCCCCACACACCTCCATATTGGCTATGAAGCTGAGTATATGCACTCATCTCATACCCCCACTTCACTTGCTTGCTTAAGTTGCTGGAAGCAATTTACATGCCCTTCCTCTCACCCTTTGTTCAGATGTTGGTTGATTTCACTTATGCATGGTGGGGGGATTCCTGTTTCTGCCTTAAGAGAGTTCTTGTTTTTGCCTCAGATGTGTGACTTTGTATCAAAGACTTATTTATTTGCATATAGCTATATAATAAAGCAAACTGGGATCTATATCTCTCTCATTGCCATCAGCATTGAAGAGGCCTCTGGATCCCATCCTCTTTTCTCAGTGAGTCTATTTTCTTAATTCCACACCGTTCTCCCTCAGGACCCAGAATTACTAGCTGCGCTGGTCGCTGGTCCGTGGCACTCAAAAAGACCAAATGAGTAGGGCAAAGGTGAGGCTGACTTAATTCTCACCTCTCCAGGCTCCCTCCCCTTCCACAGAGCCCTGCATTTCACTCCATTCCAGGGTTTCCAGAGCACCTAACAAAGCACATAGCAGGAGCAGCTCTGCCAACCCTCAAGGCCATGACAAATGGCTTTCTGCTCTGGCTGAGGGCCAGAGGCCAGAGTACTTATAAGAAAGCTCTTCCAGTAAAAAGAGTTGATTTATGGATGAAGGAATCAGGGTCTGCATGAAAGTTTACCAACAAAGACCCTCATCTGTCTTCTGCAGCCTTTCCCAAAGCCATCTACTTTATTTTTTAATCAGACCAGAGCTAGGGTAAGGAGGAGAGAGGGTGGCCCAATGAGCAACATGAACCTCCATCCTGGGGCTCCTCCAGTCAAATGCGCCCCTAGAGCTCCAGCTACAGGCACTGACCACTGAAGGAGGCTGAGGCCAGGTCAGTTAATGCTCACTTGTGTCCCTAAAGTTGCTGAGCTGTGGTTCTCAGCAAAGAACCCCTTTCCACCTGCCTAAGGAACTGAGCTCAATGTGGAGAAAAATGAAAGAACTACATTTTGGGAGATATCCCAAATGTAGTCTTCATTCTTTGTTTTTCAGGAACTCAAGGGCTGGGAACTGTGTTTCATTCATTACAGCAGCTTCCTCCTGGTAGGGGTCAAGCATGTGCATTTGAATGAATGTTGATTGAAATTCACTGGTTACAGTACCTTAGGGCAATGAAATCCCATCTTATCCTCTACTAACCCAGATATTCTCATTGTCTATATGTCTGGTTATCTGACTTCTCATTCAGGAAGCCATGCACTATTTCACCTGCTAGCGGTTCTCATTGTGGACCACTCTATGGTGCTCAATGTCTACGCACAAATCTGTCATCTGTACTTGAGGAATGTTTGCGTTGTATGTACCTGAGAAGTATGTATGTTTATGAGAAGACATCAGACATAAACTCCCTCCTTCTCTGCAACTAAACCTAACATTTATTTGCATCTGCAATCATCTTCTCTTCCTTGCCTCCTCTATCTTCTTATTTGAAGCCACTGTTTCTACTGTATTCTGGATCCAATATCCTGTCATTCCCTAGAGGACCTCAATCTAGTACCTCTCTCTCTCCCTACATCTTTACTCTCTCTCTCTGTTCAAAGGCTTCATGACTACCACCTGAGCCAGGTACTGTCTGAATAGTCAACATTCCTCCAGTTCCCACTATTGCAGGTCTGCCACACTAGGTCCAGGAACCTGGTTGGAAAAAGAGTAAAGGCACTGAATTGTGGGATGGAAAAAGCTGCAGGGACAGCCACAAAAATCTGAGTCTCCAGATTCCCTAGAGACTTCTGAGCCTAAAGAAGTGTCCTCTTCCTTCTTCCTTGTTGGAGATGATACCCCACAAGTTACATGCATCATCAGGATCTGTTCCCATCCCCCTCCTCACCTCTAGGACTTTAACTACAGTTAAGTCACAGCATAGCCCAGCTAGGGACATGCCTCTGAAATAGCCTCCATCTGCCCTCCAGGCATAATAGTAAATAAAAAAAAGATCACCTCCTAGGATGATGGCATAACTTAGTGCCGATCTTAAAGATAAAAAAAGGTGCAGGGATAATATCCCCATCATATCTCCATGTAATTTACCAATATGGCCCCCAAAGTAGTTGGGCCCTAGAGAATGACAAACCACAGCATAATCAATTAAGTAGTAACTCAACTGCAGCCATGGTGCCAGCCACTATAGTTTCTTTGGTAGAGATGAGTTAACATAGTCGCAAGTGCATGGTAAGTACCTATCAGTTTGGTAAATGTTCTGCTTTAGGTTGGTATAAAAAATGTAGACGAGTTCCTGGATAGTGGTGCAGTGGATAAAATATTCTCCCAGAATGCCAAGGTCATCAATTTGATCCCAGGGTCACTGGTTCGATCCCAGAATCACAGGTTTGATTCTGGGGTTGCCAGCTTGATCCCAGGGGTGCTAGTTCAACCCTGAGGTCTCTTCAAGTCCTGGTCATGGCATATATGAAAAGCAATCAATGGCACAACTAAGTGGAACAACAAGTTGTTGCCGCTTTCTCCCCTTCTCCTCTCTCTCTCTCTCAAAAAGTGTGGATGAGAAAGATTTAGTAGGCTTATGAAATGGACAACAGTATATATTTATAGTTTTGACCCAAGCTGTGTTAACTCTTCTCAATCCTCTGTCATAATATGGTCAGAAGAAGTCTTAGACCATTTAGTTACCCCTCAAAAAATCACAATGATCCACTAGTACCCATGACATCATGCCAATATAATCAGATGAGCAAGACAAAGTCAGAACAGTAAAGAGCCTGAAAAGCTACATGTGCTCCAGAGGGTAGAGTAATAAAGATTCAGGAGCCTTCCACATCAGTAAAATTTTTAAGGTTTTAGTGACCAGGGGTATATCAGGAAATCGCATCCAAAATAGAATATGAAGTATTAAATTGTGCATCTTCTACCACTTAAAAGGAAACACAACACCTGGTAAGCCTCTTTGGGTTCTGGAGATAAGAAGTTTCCACACCAGGGAAGACTGACTGCTTTGGTCTACAGCCCAGGTAATCTAAAATCCTACCACACTGTTTAGGGGCCAGAGCAGTAAAGGTCTCTGTAGCAGGTTCTGGCTGGTCCAGCCTTATGGTAGAGTTGGGATGGAGCACAGACAGGTCCAGGAGACACAAGCAAGCTTCATGAGCAGGTAGCCAGAACCCTCGTTTTATCCACACGTGCTGTATTGCCACCTCTACCTCACTCACTACCATGAGGAATTCCTGCTGACCAGCTTCTAAGGAACAGGTGGTATTACACCCATTTTGCAATTGCAGAAATGAGACACAGAGAATGAAAATGAGTTGTTTGAGATTACACACATGAAACGTAAACAAGGCATCCTCAAACCTAAGTTTATTGTTATAAATACTATGCTATTTCCACTTAAAAAGCATGGTCTAATTGTTATATTATGAGTCACCATTTAGCACTCAGCTGGGAACAGCCTCTTTCTAAGACCAACAGTCAGCTCACACACCTTTTGAGAAGACATAAGATTATGTGTATATACCAGTGATTTTCAACTGGTGTGCTACAAGAATTTTTAAAACATGTAATACTATTTAATCAAAGGCACTGACCTCTTTTTCCTTAGATTGTCAAATGAAAAAAAAATACAACAGCCAACACAATAGCTTCTGGTGTGAATAAACCAAAATTATACCAGAGTGGCAAAAAATATATTTTTGGTGTGTTGCAAATTATAGTAATTAGTTTATGTGTTACATGAGATGAAAAATGTTGAAAATCACTGGTATGTATGGTATGTATGTATATGTTACTTCATGGAGAAATGAAAATATACATATAGGTATATGGCAAAGCATGAGGTCTCAGATTACAATTAATAAAATAATCACACAAACATAAAGATAGAAAAATCATTTAAATACATAGGAGAAATACACTGACCTGAGTAACATATGGAATGCTGTTCTGGTCAATTCCAATTTTCTGAATTCACATAAAGGTGGTGGGGAGTACACATTAGAGCAGAGCATGACAACAAAGAAAAGTAACTGTGAGACTAATGTAGCCACAAAAGCGAGAATATCCAAAGAGCATAAATGCCTTGCTAGGCTGGTATTTATCTAGATCAAGAAAAACAGCAGACTAAAGTATGCCTTGTACACTTAAGCACAAACTTATACTTGTCCCAAGGATAAAATTGTAAGCTATTAAGTCTTTGCTGTCTGGATGTCATACAAATGTGTTCTAATTTTTCAAGTAGTCAGAGTCAGTATTATTCATATTGTTCTCCTATGGGTAAAATGTCTTTTTTTTTCTTTTTGGTTTTCAGAGATTCTACTATTGCTTGCCCAGGTGGGCTTCTCTTTGTATTTGTCTTGGGTTCCTATGAGTATCAGGGCAGATGTGGGACTCACTTCATGGGTTTCCTTTTCTCATTTATCACCCTGTTCTTCCTGAAAAGATTTACATCATCTATATTCTGGCCCAGTGTTGGAGTTGTTTCTGCTGAGAGGAGTAAGCTTGTGATCAGTTATTCTCATGGCTGCAGAGATACTTGTAAGACTGCTTTTGTGTACAAGTGCATTGAATAGTACAATTGAGGTACTTAATTTTAGTTTTACTATTTACAAAATAGTTAAAACTACTACCAATTTCGTGTGTCTTTTTAGTGGTGGTAGTGGTGGGGGGATAGTTATACTGGATACTAAACAAATACAGAAAACATAAAAGTCTTGGAGTTGTATACCTCTGCAACTTTTAGGAACTGTGCCAGTTTTTTTGTTCTTCCAAGAAACTCGATGTAAATATCCAAAATTTCCTTGCACTGGTTCTTCCTCATATCAAAAAACCTGTCTAAAAACAACAACAACAAAAATAACCATGAAGGAGCCAATAACAGCAATTTTCAAGTTTCATTCCATTCTGATTATTCTATTTTAAGTTAATTCTGGAAATGAATTTAATGTATTTAAAATAATTATAGTTTTAATAGTTATTTTCTGTTTTAAAAAGCAACAACAACAAAAAATAAAAAATGAAAAGCAACAACACTGCTCAATTTATATATTTCATAGATTTTTATGGGTAAGTACTGTACATCAAACACTGGTGCTGGAAATATACCTAGAATTTAATAGCATACAGAGATTGTTTGCATAGTTTAGTTTCAATTTCTACAACTTGTAGTCTGTAATCTTTTTGAAAATTCGGAAGCTCTCTGAGGTAAGGAGCTGATTTCCTACTCTTTTATAACTCTACAAATGTACTAGGTACTTTTTCAGTATAAGAAAAATATCAAATTCTCATCAATGAAGTCTGGAGAACCATTCTTATGAAATGAATCATTCTCTAGGTCAAAACAATGACAGACAATTTCTAAAAAGCTTAAGAAATATATGCTTATAGAAAATCAATAACAGGCCCTGGCCGGTTGGCTCAGCGGTAGAGCGTCGGCCTAGCGTGCGGAGGACCCGGGTTCGATTCCCGGCCAGGGCACACAGGAGAAGCGCCCATTTGCTTCTCCACCCCTCCGCCGCGCTTTCCTCTCTGTCTCTCTCTTCCCCTCCCGCAGCCAAGGCTCCATTGGAGCAGAGATGGCCCGGGCGCTGGGCATGGCTCTGTGGCCTCTGCCTCAGGCGCTAGAGTGGCTCTGGTCGCAATATGGCGACGCCCAGGATGGGCAGAGCATCGCCCCCTGGGGGGCAGAGCACCGCCCCTGGTGGGCGTGCCGGGTGGATCCCGGTCGGGCGCATGCGGGAGTCTGTCTGACTGTCTCTCCCTGTTTCCAGCTTCAGAAAAATGAAAAAAAAAAAAAAAAAAAAAAAAGAAAATCAATAACAATTACTTATGTTATAGTTTATATTTTCTTAGTAAAGACATAATTGTATTTTTTTATCTTGGTGGAGTGTGCCTTAATGAGCAATGATAAAGTATGGTAACCCATGGTGATTCCCTGATAAATTTCCCAAAAATATCAGTTAGCATTTATATAAAAACTGAAAATTTCTGTGGCTAATTAAGCAAATTTTTAACCAAAAAAGCAATATAATGTCTCATTATTTAACTGCAAGTATCTTCTACTTTGAATCTAAAACAAAAATGAGTCTAAATATAGACATAAAAGATTTTTACAAATAAATTATTTTTACTAGTTTTTTAGAATGCAATGTTTATACTTTAGCTTACTTAGCAGATTAAGCATTCCCTCATTATAGGCTGCAAAGAGGTGAAGTGAATCCTTAAAAAGCAGCATGAAAGCAGCATGTATTATACCATTGGTCAGTTCGCCAGGATTTGCCTGGAAATTAAGTAAAAGAGTAATCAATAACCAAGAGTTCAAAAAAATTTCTTCCCCCACCTATAGTTAAACAATGCCATTTACCAATATTTTAAAAAAAGGTTCTATAAAGCTCTTACATTAAAATTAAGAAGAGCATCAAACTGAGTTTGAATAACTAGAAGTGTATCTAGCAGCTCTCTAGTATTCATAGTTCTCATCACACCACGTATCCTATAAAAGATCAGAGAAATTCATTACCATAAAAAATTAAGACTTTGAGAAGCATTATGACATCAGCATCCTCATACAACTGTGTTTTGATAAACTATATATCACAGCACATATATATTTCAGTATTTCTTATTTACAAACTAATGTTACTGACCCTCTCTTGGCTTTGGTGATGTCAGATGCAATGTATCTATATGCGAGTGACTTTTCATTCAAGTACTTGCTATATCGTCTGATGAAGATTGACATAGTACAGCCTAAAAATGAAATATTTTAATTATTTCTAATATAACCAATATTTACCATTTGTAATACATTTCAGTAAGTGCAAAGACTTATCATTCCAAATTCATCCATATTTTTGAAAGCCAAAACTAGAATGGCCTTTTATTAATCATCTAACCCAGGGGTCGGGAAACTTTTTGGCTGAGAGAGCCAAGAACGCCACGTATTTTAAAATGTAATTCTGTGAGAGCCATACAGCGACCCGTGTACATTACGCATTATGCAATAAAAATTTGGTGTTGTCCCGGAGGACAGCTGTGATTGGCTCCAGCCACCCGCAACCATGAACATGAGCGGTAGGAAATGAATGGATTGTAATACATGAGAATGTTTTACATTTTTAACGTTATTATTTTTTTTATTAAAGATTTGTCTGTGAGCCAGATGCAGCCATCAAAAGAGCAATGTCTGGCTCATGAGCCATAGGTTCCCGACCCCTGATCTAGCCCAACATTCCTCAAACTTTCTGTTAAAGATTATTTTTTACTTCTTCAAAGCCTTGATATCACCTGATGATGTGGTTTTGATGGTGACATTCCTGAACAGAGGATATAATTAAACTTTATCAATTTCTTTCACATTTCCACAAAAAAATTATAAATTCATAACATTTTCCTAAAACTTCCTGTCTCATTGTATTCTTCTTCCACCCTCTGTCCATGCAGCAAATGACCTTGCTCCCTAGACAAAATGGAGGAAAAAAAGGCCATAATGGAAACTAAACTCCTCACTACTCAATTTCCGAACATACCTTGATTCACTTATTTAATTTATTCATTCAACAATTGTTGAGTGCCTACTGAGCCAGGCACTGTTCAAGATGCTGGAATTTCAGCAGTGAACAAAACAGACAAAAATCCCTGCCCTCATGGACCTTACATTCCGATGGAGGACTGATAAATGAGCAAAAGAAAAGAAAAACACAGAGATGGTTAGTCGATGAGAAATGGAAAGAAAAAAACTCAGGCAGAGAAGGGACATAAGGTCGTGTCACGCTTTTTGATAAGCTGAACAAGGAAGGCCTTAATGAATAAACAGCTGGAGAGTTCAAGTTCCTCTATCATTAGCACATAGCATATTCTATTATCCTTAATAAGCATTCAAATGTATTATCAATAAATTTAGAAATTATCTACCAGCCTGACCTGTGGTGGCCCAGTGGATAAAGCATTGATCTGAAACACCAAGGGTGCCAGTTCAAAACCCTGGGCTTGCCTGGTCAAAGCACCTATGAGAGTTTATGCTTCCTGCTCCTCCCCCCTTCTCTCTCTCTTTCTTTCTTTCTCTCTCTCTCTCTCTCCTCTCTCAAAAGTGAATAAATTTTTTAAAAAAGATATTATCTACCATCAAAAAATGTACAACACATCACACTCTTTATAATTTGGAACCATTTTTTTTAAAACCAAACCCAGTTTTCAGAACTTTTCCCTCCTTGCCAGAGGCGGATTTAACGGCAGGAGCACCGGATGCATGCTCTGGGCCCTGACTTCTGAAGGGGCCCGCAAAACCCCAACTTTACACATTTTTCTAATGACACCAAGTTTAAGAGGCTCAATATTTTCTTCTGCACCGATGGCTTCAACTGACCTTAATCCGCCTCTGCTACTTGCCACATAGAAATATTTCCATCAAAAATCATCTTACCTTCGTTGACACTGTTGTCCAGGAAGTTGTGTAAAGTAAATAATGAGCTTCTAGATGCAAGATGTCGGATAAAACGCTGTCAAATAAATGTGCCAAATCAAAAAATTAGTTTCTGTTCACAAATAGAGTTCTTTAATGATTTTATCATTGTGAATAAATACTTTTTTATTTATTAATTTTAGAGAGGAGAGAGAGAGAGAGAGAGAGAGAGAGAGAGAGAGAGAGAGAGAAAAGACAAAAGAG
The DNA here is from genome assembly GCF_036850765.1 of Saccopteryx bilineata. Taxonomy (NCBI): domain Eukaryota; kingdom Metazoa; phylum Chordata; class Mammalia; order Chiroptera; family Emballonuridae; genus Saccopteryx; species Saccopteryx bilineata. The sequence goes on from NC_089502.1 coordinate 107,368,775, forward strand.
AGGAGCAGGAAGCATCAACTCCCATATGTGCCTTGACCAGGCAAGACCAAGGTTTCGAACCAGTGACTTCAGTGTCCCAGATCTACGCTTTATCCACTGTGCTACCAAAGGTCAGGCAATGAATTACTAACATAATTCTTTTTTTTTTTTTTTTTTTTTTTTTACAGAGACAGAGATTGAGTCAGAGAGAGGGATAGATAGGAACAGACAGACAGGAACGGAGAAGATGAGAAGCATCAATCATCAGTTTTTCGTTGCAACACCTTAGTTGTTCATTGATTGCCCTCTCATATGTGTCTTGACCGCGGGTCTACAGCAGACCGAGTAACCCCTTGCTCAAGCCAGCGACCTTGGGTCCAAGCTGGTGAGCTATTGCTCAAACCAGATGAGCCTGCACTCAAGCTGGCGACCTTGGGGTCTCGAACCTGGGTCCTCCACATCCCAATCCGATGCTCTATCCACTGCACCACTGCCTGGTCAGGCCTAACATAATTCTATCTTACAACTTCTGTATACTTCACAAGCATTGATTAAGATGAGCACCACTGTATCTTGGGCTACACAACATGAGGACCTGCAGTGTTGTCCTGTGTTTATACACTTCCCAAATTAAAACAGGGTTAAACATTAAAACTCATGTTTGTACATATTCTTTCCCCCCAAGGTTTTCTATCTAGTCATTCCCTTTTTTATTTTTATAACATTTAATTAATTACAGAATTATTTAAATTAATAGTAAATTATTTAATAATTTAATTTACAGAAAAATAAAGTTTTATACATCTGTGTACCCCACCTCACTACCAAGAAATGACATCTAACTTTTTGATATATCTGCTTTAGGTCAATTCTTTTTCTTAAAAAAAAAATAGGAGGGCCCTGGCCGGTTGGCTCAGCGGTAGAGCGTCGGCCTGGAGTGCGGGGGACCCAGGTTCGATTCCCGGCCAGGGCACATAGGAGAAGGGCCCATTTGCTTCTCCACCCCCACCCCCTCCTTCCTCTCTGTCTCTCTCTTCCCCTCCCGCAGCCAAGGCTCCATTGGAGCAAAGATGGCCCGGGCGCTGGGGATGGCTCCTTGGCCTCTGCCCCAGGTGCTAGAGTGGCTCTGGTCGCGGCAGAGCGACGCCCCGGAGGGGCAGAGCATTGCCCCCTGGTGGGCAGAGTGTTGCCCCTGGTGGGTGTGCTGGGTGGATCCCGGTCGGGCGCATGCGGGAGTCTGTCTGACTGTCTCTCCCCGTTTCCAGCTTCAGAAAAATACAAAAAAAAAAAAATAGGATTAAAGTATTACAGATAAAGTTAAAAATGCTCTTAGCCCCACCCCTAACTTTTAGTTTATTCTCCTACCTGGAAGGTACCTGTTTCATAATTTTAATGTGCTATTTTTAGTCTATTTTCTTTATGGCTTCATATATATTTGTTCCATGGAAAAATATTAAGTGTATTTAAAAAATTTATATAAATGATATTTTACTCTTATCATTTTACAATTTGCTTCCTCTAATTAGCATGGTTTTCTGAGATCTACCTTGTTGGTATACATCCCATTTAATACAATGTAGTATTTCATTGTATAAACACATCTCATTTCAGTTATCTGTTCCCTACTGATGGAAATTTAGGTGATTTCTACTTTCTAAATATATAAATATGCTATGAATAGTGGATTTTTTGGGTCACTGGACAGGGCATTTTCAGTTTTACTAAACATGTTTCAATGCTCTCCTTTGACAGCAATAACCTGCAGCAACTAATAATTGCATGTCATCCAACGATATGTCAATTACCACTTCCTCAAGGTCTTCACTACTCTTGATATTGCTGTACATTTAAATTTTTTCTTATCTGTGCATGTTCTCAGCTATTCTGGTTTTCTTTTCTATAAATTCTCTGTTCATTTCTTTTGTTTATTATTCCATTGTACTGTCCTTTTCTTATTGATAATGTATTCTGAATATGATTATTTGTAATATGCAAACTCTTATTCCAACTTTATGATATCTTCCCTACTAAAATGTCATAAGCATATTTGCCTACATTTTCTTCAATTTTAAAATTTAGGTTTTTGCATTTACCGATATTTCAATCATGTGGAATTTATTTTTTATATAGGGTAAGATAAAGATCTCATTCTGTTTTCTTAATTGATATTATTAAGGTGACACTAGTTAACATAATTATACAAGTTTCAGGTGCCCAATTCTACAATACATCTCTGTACTCCATATTGTGTATTCACCCCCCAAGATACCCCTTATTTTTTCCATAGGGATGTTGCTTGTACCAAAAGGCTTTATTTTAAATTCCATACTTTCTCCAATGTTTTTTGTGCCACAAAGTTCCCATATAAGTATAATTTTACTTCTGAGTTCTCCACTGTGTTCCATTTATATAAATGCTCTATTTTTACTAATATGATACCATGTAATTACTGTTGTTTTATAATCATCTACAAAATCCTAATTTTTTAAATGCAAGGCTTACTGAGATAAAATGTCAATTTGAAGTAGAAAATAATAAGTACAGTGGTACCTTGAGATATGAATTTAATTCATTCTGTAACTGAGCTCGTAAGTCAGTCAACTCGTATATCAAACTGCCGATACTGGACCCGTGCGCCAAAGCACCAACAAGCAGCAGCTTCCCGAATCACGACTCCTATCTCAGAATTTTGCTCAGATCTCGAACAAAAATAGGGACCGAGTTGCAGCTCGTATCTTAAAAAATTCATATATTGGTCTGTTTGTGTCTCAAAGTACCAGTGTAATTTAATGTTATAGAACATTTCAGTTGTTTTATAAAATACAGAGTGTGAGGTGAGGTGGACAAGTGATGATGTAATGCATTCAGGTATCCAGTTTCTCTTGGTAAAGTAAAGCAGTAATGTAGCAATAAATTTTTAAGGGCTTTCTCTTTTTGGTCTAAATCAGCTAAAGAATTGAGAAAAACAGCCAAACTATTGTCCACTTTAGTATCCAGTGGCTAAAATGGTATACCTCAGTGGTCCCCAACCTTTTTTGGGCCACGGACCGGTTTAATGTCAGAAAATATTTTCACGGATCGGTCTTTAGGGTGGGACGGATAAATGTATCACGTGACCGAGACAAGCGTCAAGAGTGAGTCTTAGATGGATGTAACAGAGAGAATCTGGTCATTTTTTAAAAAATAAAACATCATTCAGACTTAAATATAAATAAAACGGAAATAATGTAGTTATTTATTCTTTCTCTGCGGACCAGTACCAAATGGCTCACGGACCAGTACCGGTCCATGGTCCGGGGGTTGGGGACCACTGATATACCTCAAATACTGATTACAAAGATATATTCCTATGCAAAAATGAAAAAAATCAGTTTTTTAATACTCACTGCTATTCACTTCCCTTACTTGTTACAATTGAAGGTAAAAGGTGGTAAGCCTTTGCTAAATCAAGAAGATCTTGCAGTTGGAAATGACTACCATATTTATATATACCATGCTCACCTCATTTCCATGCACCATAAGGTGATGCACAGTGACCAGGGCTTTGAACACCACCACCCAGCTGTTGCTCCCAGTTTTCTTAGAAAGAATGTCAGCCAGATGTTTAACACTCATATTTGTTTCATTTATGTAATGTATTAGATCTAAATTAGAAATAGTGACAAACATTAAAATGCAGATTGAAAAATAATTTTCAAAACCAAAACTGGTAACTTTAATTTAAATACAGATGCAATCAAATCTCAGATAAATGACAACAGGAATAATACAAAACATTTTCTTCATTACAAGTATTACAATTTGTAATAACATATGCTACATGATATTTAATGTTTCTCTACCCTATTGTTCTGTATACTTGATGAGGATAAGGACTGTGTCCATTTTGGTCACTATTGTCTCCTCAAGACTCAACACAGTAGTTGGTACCTAACAAATTATAGTAAATACTGGTTAAGTGAATAGGATTCAAGAAGGCAATTAACATACCCAAGGGCATACAGTTAAGTGGCAGGGCTTGTATTTGAAATCAGATTTGTTTGACCCTGGACACCAAGATATTAATCATTATGTCATGCTGCCTCTCTCAAGAAAATGTTATCCCATTAAAGTTCAGTCAGGAGTTTTCTTTGTAGTATCACTCTGTATCTGACCATTTAGTTTGCATTCTTTAACCCCTTACTATTTTTTTCTTGAGTCCACTTCCCCATAGATTTGTATTTGGTTTATTGCAAAAGCTTTCCAATTCCCTGCCTCAGGATTATAATCATCATTTATTTCATACAGCTCCTCAAAATCTACCTTTCATTGTTTCATTTGCCATTCAAGAATATGCAGCAATTCCATGAGGTTTATCAGTTCAAAATCTTTTTTACTTTCAAAACTATAAATTATCATTGTAAAACTTCATCCCTAGAACTTATTCATTAATCAGTATCTTGATATGCATAGCACTAGGATAGGTATTGAGGACAGTGCTTAACAAATATGCCAGTGGATCGGAGCAATAGGCTGAGCCTAACTGCATACCCAGATTCATTTATTCAACAAGTGTTTAAAGAAAACAGAAAATCATGGTGCTGACTCAATAGTCCCCCTTTGGTTGCATGCATCTTTCACATAGATCAGTGTTTTTGAGCCACTAGTCCCTGGACTGGTCTGCAAGAAATTTTGTGCTGGTCAGTGAAAGAGTTAACCACCCTGATGTTTATGAAGACTACAGAACAATCATTATAAACCCAATAATTATAGATTCTATAATTTTTATACAACATCTTTTGCAGACAGGCAGACAATTTCTGGCCAACTGGCACTGGTCCATGGACCCGTGTTTGAAAAACACTGACATAGATGACTATTGTTCCTCCTTTAGGTCTTGAAAAACCAATTCTGGCACATATGACATTACACCATCCAGGGCTAGATAATGTATATTGTGCCAGAATCTAGCATGGAGCCTGCCCAGAATAACATTCAGCAAACTATATGTATGAAATTAAGTTGCTTAACTTAGTGAACTGTTAGTTGCTCTAATACATGCATTACTGTCACGATGATTAGAAGATAAAATTTAAAAAGGCAAATACATAATGTCCATGGAGTTTTATTTTTATTTTTTTATTTTTCTGAAGCTGGAAACAGGGAAGCAGTCAGACAGACTCCCGCATGTGCCCGACCAGGATCCACCCGGCATGCCCACCAGGGGGCGATGCTCTGCCCATCTGGGGGATTGCTCTGTCCCCGGCATGCCCACCAGGGGGCGATGCTCTGCCCATCTGGGCTTTGCTCTGTTGCAGCTAGAGCCATTCTAGTGCCTGAGGCAGAGGCCAAAGAGCCATCCTCAGCGCCCGGGCCAACTTTGCTGCAATGAAGCCTTGGTTGTGGGAAGGGAAGAGAGAGACAGAGAGGAAGGAGAGGGGGAGGGGTGGAGAAGCAGATGGGCACTTCTCCTGTGTGCCTTGGCCGGGAATCGAACCCGGGACTCCTGCATGCCAGGCCGACACTCTACCACTGAGCCAACCGGCCAGGGCTATGTCCGTGGAGTTTTAAAGCAGAATACCAAAATAAGAGGTGATCAGAAAAATGAGTAGGCTATGAATGTTTCAACAGCAGTAGGATCTATACGCATCTTGTCAATAGGACATTTTATTTATAAAGACCCTGCTCACAATAAACTCAAACAATAGGGAGTAGGAGATCTTGAGAGTCTATTCTGTCTTTGAGCAAAAGCTAACTTTAAGAATCAAAACTTTTTCCCCTGAAAACATACACAGGAACACAAAAAAATGTTGCCATGGACACTATAAAGCGTATTCATGGCCCTGGCCGGTTGGCTCAGCGGTAGAGCGTCGGCCTAGTGTGCGGAGGACCCGGGTTCGATTTCCGGCCAGGGCACACAGGAGAAGCGCCCATTTGCTTCTCCACCCCTCCCCGCGCTTTCCTCTCTGTCTCTCTCTTCCTCTCCCACAGCCAAGGCTCCATTGGAGCAAAGATGGCCCGGGCGCTGGGGATGGCTCTGTGGCTTCTGCCTCAGGTGCTAGAGTGGCTCTGGTCGCAACATGGTGACGCCCAGAATGGGCAGAGCATCGCCCCCTGGTGGGCAGAGCATCGCCCCTGGTGGGCGTGCCGGGTGGATCCCAGTCGGGCGCATGCGGGAGTCTGTCTGACTGTCTCTCCCCGTTTCCAGCTTCAGAAAAAATGAAAAAAAAAAAAAAGCCTATTCATGGACCTGAGGTTAAGAATACCAATGGAGGCCCTGGCTGGTTGGCTCAGTGGTAGAGCGTTGGCCTGGTGTGCAGAAGTCCCGGGTTCGAATCCCGGCCAGGGCACACAGGAGAAGCGCCCATCTGCTTCTCCACCCCTCCCCCTCTCCTTCCTCTCTGTCTCTCTCTTCCCCTCCCGCAGTGAGGCTCCATTGGAGCAAAGATGGCCTGGGCGCTGGGGATGGCTCCTTGGCCTCTGCCCCAGGCGCTAGAGTGGCTCTGGTCGCAACAGAGCGACGCCCCGGATGGGCAGAGCATGCCCCCTGGTGGGCGTGTCGGGTGGATCCTGGTTGGGCGCATGCAGGAGTCTGTCTGACTGTCTCTCCCCGTTTCCAGCTTCAGAAAAATACAAAAAAAAAAAAAAAAGAATACCGATGGGGGCCCTCGCGGGTTGACTCAGTGGTAGAGCGCCTGCCCGGCGTGTGGATGTCTGCGGTTCCATTCCCGGCCAGGGCACACGGGAGAAGTGCCCCTCTGCTTCTCCACCCTTCCCCCTCTCCTTTCTCTCTCTCTTTCTCTCTCTCTCTCTCTCTTCCTCTCCCACGGCCAAGGCTCCATTAGAGCAAAGCCGGCCCTGATGCTGAGGATGCTGAGGACGGCTCCATGGCCTGCGCCTCAGGCGCTATAATGGCTCTGGCGGCAACGGAGCAATGCCCCGGATGGGCAGAGCATCGCCCCCTGGTGGGCTTGCCGGGTGGATCTCGGTTGCGCATGCAGGAGTCTGTCTCTCTGCTTCCCCGCTTCCAACTTCAGGGAAAAAAAAATACCGATGGGAAAATTTGTTTAATAGACTTTAACTTTTTTCCTTCCTTTATTTCAGAAGATTCACCGAATATCATGCTTTATAAGGGGCTTAGGTTGGCTTTGTACTTGAGATCATTCTCAGAAGCCTGGGTTGTAATTCTAACACCTTTTGGGTCCTAAGTTATTTAAATAACAATTTGGAGCTAAAAAGTCTAGTAAGTCTCCTCCAAGTTCAATCAAAGATAACTAGAAGTGAGGATCCAATCTCTCAGGTCCTACAGCAGCCATGAGCAGAGAGAGGAAGGTTGGGGAAGGCGAGTAGGGTGCTGCCATTAGAGGCACCTAGAGTACACTAGGCCTGTGAGCCACTTGCTCCAGACCTCCTCCTACTCACCAGCTAGGTGTTTTGGCTCTGGTTCCATGAGCTCATCCGTGGTCGCCCTGAGGGCAGCCTTGGACGCCGATAACCCCATGTGGGCGTCCGCAGACCGCCAACCACGGAGATGGATGGCTGCGGAGTCTGACTCTTCCGCCTCGGTATCAGAGGACTACGCAACAGACCAGCGCCCCCTAGAGACCGAGAAGGCGCCAGAGGTGACGAAAGAAAGGCTTTGTTCTGTAGGTAGCTATCAGCAGATGACCTTTTCGAGGAGCCTGATACAGAAATGCAACATTATGAGGTGAGATTTTTTATTTTTCTGAAGCTGGAAACAAGAAGAGACAGTCAGACAGACTCCCGCATGCGCCCGACCGGGATCCACCCGGCACGCCCACCAGGGGCGACGCTCTGCCCACCAGGGGGCGATGCTCTGCCCCTCCGGGGCGTCGCTTTGTTGCGACCAGAGCCACTCTAGCGCCTGGGGCAGAGGCCAAGGAGCCATCCCCAGCGCCCGGGCCATCTTTGCTCCAATGGAGCCTCGGCTGCGGGAGGGGAAGAGAGAGACAGAGAGGAAGGAGAGGGGGAGGGGAGGAGAAGCAAATGGGCGCTTCTCCTGTGTGCCCTGGCTGGGAATCGAACCCGGGACTTCTGCACGCCAGGCCGACGCTCTACCGCTGAGCCAACCGGCCAGGGCCTGAGGTGAGATTTTAAGTTGTGAAGTGCTAGGGTTCTATAAGAAAGCTGAGAAAGGTGGCTGTGTGTCTGAAAACAAGTTCCAAAGTCAGTATTAGGCTTAGGGCGGGGCATTTCCTGAGAGGTAAAGGTACACACTTTGTGTAGTAGACACTCAAAACAAAATAAACAACCACTGAATGAATAGTATGAGGAAGGGGGATATTTTAGGGGCTCCAGATGAAAGATCTGCATATATTCAGATCTTGGGAAGTTAAGCGATCTTATGATGGTGCTTTGAGAATCTTTACAGTGCCATTATTAGGGAGGCTTTGATCACCCTTTATGGGCTGTATCGTGTCTGAGATGATATCCTCCTACCCTTCATTAAGCACCAGATACAGAAGTTCATACAGTTGTTTAATAGTATTCCTTTATTATCATTTGTCCCTGGCGGGTTCTGTCAGTGTTAGAGCGTTGGCCAGGCGTGTGGGAATTCTAGGTTTGATTCCCGGCCAGGGCACACAGGAGAAGCGCCCATCTGCTTCTCCACCCTTCCCCCTCACCTTCCTCTCTATCTCTCTCTTCCCCTCCTGCAGCCAAGGCTCCACTGGAGCAAAGTTGGCTCAAGCATTGAGGACGGCCTCATGGCCTCCGCCTCAGGCGCTAGAGTGGCTCTGGTTGGTGGGCATGTTGGGTGGATCCTGGTTAGGCGCATGCGGGAGTCTGTCTCTCTGCCTCCCTGCTTCTCGCTTCAGAAAAAAAAAAAAGTATTCCTTTATTATCTTTTTAACGGCCATGGAATCTGTAGTGATGTTACTTCTGTCATTCCTGATATTGGTAATGTATAGATCGTTTCTCTTTTATATCTTAAAAGGTCTGGTTAGAGAATTATCAATTTATTGATCTTCTCAAAGAATCACCTTTAGATTTCATTGATTTTTCTCTATAGTCTGTTTAATATTCCATTGATTTCCACCCTTGTCTTTATTATTCCCTGACTTCTACTTGCTTTCACTTTATTTTACTCTTTATTTTCAGGTTTGTTTTTGTTTGTTTAAGCGAGTGAGTGAGCGAGAGAGACAGACAGACAGGAAGGGAAAGAGATAAAAAGAATCAATTCTTCCTTGTGGTACCTTAGTTGTTCATTGATTGCTTTCTCATATGTGCCTTGATGGGGGGGGGGTCTCCAACCAAGCCAGCGACCTTGGACTTCAAGCCAGTGACCTCTAGGCTCGAGCCAGCAACCAGGGGGTCATGTCTATGATCCCATGCTCAAGTTGGTGACCCTCCACTCAAGCTGGTGAGCATGTGCTGAAGCCAGATGAGCCAGCACCAAACCGGCAACCTCAGGGTTTCAAACCTTGGTCCTCAGCATCCCAGGCCGCCTATGCTCTACCCACTGCGTCACTGCCTGGCCAGGCTATTTTTAGGTTTCTTAAAGTAGGTTACCTAACTTAAGATTCTTCTCTTAATAATATAGGAATTAAGAGCTAAGTACTGCTTTTGTTGCCAAAGAACATATTTCTTATGATTTCAATATATTAAAAGTTTTTGAGTTAATTTATGTCATAAAATATGCTCTGTCAAGGTAAATGTTGAGTGAAATTTTCTTGAAAATATTTTAGTTTTATATACTTTGCCAGCATACATGCAAAACTTCAAATTCTAAATATAAGGATGACCTTTAAATTCTTTATGTTGTACATTTGTTGGAAGGCTAAATTTTTTATCTATAAGTATTTGAAGTGTTCAGTTTACCTTCAAAGTTACACCTACCCTGGTTTAACCATCAAATATATGTGTTCAGGAAAAAAATATATGATCCATTTTATTATTTTATTTTTCAATTACAGTTACTTCCAATATAATTTTGTATTGGTTTCAGGCGACCACATTTTAGTGGTTACACAGTCATACACTTTACATAGTTTTCCCCTTGATATTTCCAGTACGCAATTGCCACCATGTATAGTTATCACAATATTATTGACCATATTTCCTATGCTGTACTTGAAATCCCCATGCCTATCTGTAACTACCACTTTGTACTTCTTAATTCCTTTGCCTCTTTCTCTCATTCCACTACCCCATCCCCTCTGGCAACCATCAGTCCACCCTCTGTGCTTATGAGTCTGTTTCAATTTTGTTTCTTCAATTATTTTGTTCTTTAAATTCCACATATAAGTGAAATCACATGGCATTTGTCTTTCTCTGGCTTATTTCACTAAGCATAATACCCTGTAGGTCTATCCACATTGTCACAAATGGTAAGATTTTATTCTATATAGGGCCAAGTAATATTTTATTGTATGTATGTACCACCACATCTTTATCCACTTATTTATTGATGTGCACTTGGATTGCTGCCATAACTTGGCAATTATAAATGATGCTGGAATGAACATAGGGGTGCATATATTCTCTCAAATTAGTGTTTTAGGTTTCTTTGGATATATAACCAGGAGCGGTGGAATTGTTGCATAATAAGGCAGTTCTCTTTTTAAATTTTTGAGGAAACTCCATAATGTTTTACACTGTGGCTGCACCAATATGCATTCCCGCTAACAGTGCAGGAAGGTTCCATTTTCTTCACATCTTCACCAACACTTGTCACTTATTGATTTATTGATTAATGATAGCCATTCCAGCAAGTGTGAGGTGATATCTCATTGCAGTTTTAATTTGCCTTTCTCTGATAAATAGTGACATTGATCACTTTTTCATATCTATTGACCAACTGTAGGTCCTCCTTGCAGAAGTGTATATTCAGGACCTTTTACCCATATTTTAATTGGATTGCTTGGTTTTTGGTGTTGAATTGTATGAGTTCTTCATAAATTTGGATGTTAACCCTTATCAGATGTAATATTGGTGAATATGTTCTCCCATTCAGTAGTTTGTCTTTTCACTTTGTTGATGGTTTCCTTTGCTGTGCAAAAACTTTTCAGTTTGATGCAGTCCCATTTGTTTATTTTTTCTTTTGTATCTATTGCCCAAGGAGATCTATCATAAAGAATATTGTTAAGAGAAATGTCAGTTATTTTATTGCCTATGTTTTCTTTTAAGAATGTTATGGTTTTGAGTCTTATATTTAAGTTGTTAATCAATTTTAAGTTTACTGTATTCTTGTATATGGAATAAGAAGGTGGTCTAGTTTCATTTCTTCACATGTATGTTTAATTTTCCCAATACCATTTATTTAATAGACTGCCTTTCCCCATTGCATGTTTTTCCATCCTTTGTCAAATATTAATTGACCATATAGGCATGGGTTTATTCATGTGCTTTCCATTCTGTTCCATTGATTTATATGTCTGTTTTTATGCTGGTGCCATGCTGTGTTGATTTCTATGGTCTTATAGTATAGTTTGATATCAGGTAGCATAATTTCTCCAATTGTCTTCTTTCACACAGTTGTGGCTATTTGGGGTCTTTTGTGGTTCCATATAAAATTTTTAATTTTTGTTCTAGCTCTGTGAAATATATCAATGGTATTTTGATAGAAACTGTGTTGAATTTACAGATTGCTTTGGGTAGTATGGACATTTTAATGATGTTAATTCTTTCTATCCATGAACACTGTATATGCTTCCATTTATTTGTATCTTCTTCTGTTTCTTTCTTCAGTATCTTATAATATTTTGGGTACAAGTCTTTTACATCCTTGTTTAAATGTATTCTTAGGTATTTTACTCTTTTTGAAACAATTTTAATTGGGGTTGTTTTCTTAGTTTTCCTTTCCAATGGTTCATTATTGGTGTATAAAACTGCAACTGGGCCCTGGCCGTTTGGCTTAGTGGTAGAGCGTCGGCCTGGCGTGCAGAAGTCCTGGGTTCGATTCCTGGCCAGGGCACACAGGAGAAGCGCCCATCTGCTTCTCCACCCCTCCCCCTCTCCTTCCTCTCTGTCTCTCTCTTCCCCTCCCGCAGCCGAGGCTCCACTGGAGCAAAGATGGCCCGGGCGCTGGGTATGGCTCCTTGGCCTCTGCCCCAGGCACTAGAGTGGCTCTGGTCCCGACAGAGCAACGCCCCGGAGGGGCAGAGCATAGCCCCCTGGTGGGCAAAGCATCGCCCATGGTGGGCGTGCTGGGTAGATCCCGGTTGGGTGCATGCGGGAGTCTGTCTGACTGTCTCTCCCTGTTTCCAGCTTCAGAAAAATACAAAAAAAAATTGCAACTGATTTCTGGATATTTATTTTGTATCCTACTTTTCTGAATTTATTTATCAGTTCTGGTACGATTTTTGGTGGAATCTTTAAGGTTCTCTATATACAGTATCATGTCATCTGCAAATAATGAGAGTTTTACTTCTTTTCCAATTTGGATGCCTTTTATTTCTTCTTCCTCTCTGAGTTCTGTGGCTAGGACTTCAAGTACTATGTTGAATAAGAGTGGTGAACGTGGACATCTGTCTTGTTCCTGGTCTTCAGGGAAATGCTTTTCATTTTCCCCATGGAGTATGATATTAGCTGTGGGTTTGTCATATACGGCCTTTATTATCTTGAGATATTTTCCCTCTATTCCCACTTTGAAGAGCATTTTAATCATAATGGGTTCTGGATTTTGGTAAATGCCTTTTCTGAAGCTATTGATGTGATCTGATCATAGGATTTTTATTCTTTATTTTGTTTATGTGGTGTATCATGTTAATTGATTTAAGGATATGGTATCAACCTTGCATCCCAGGAATGAATTGCACTTAATCATGTTGTATGATCTTTTTAATGTATTGAAAGATTCAGTTTGCTCATATTTTGTTGAGGATTTTTGCATCTATATTCATCAAGGATGTTGACCTATCATTTTCCTCCTTTGTACTGTCTTTATCAGGTTTTACAATTAGGATAATTCTAGCCTCGTGAATTGAGCTTGGGAGTCTTCCCTTCTCTTGAATTTTTTGGAATAGTTTGACAAGTTTAGATCAGGGGTCCCCAAACTACGGCCCGCAGGCCGCATGCGGCCCCCTGAGTCTATTTGTCTGGCCCCCGCCACACTTCCGGAAGGGGCACCTCTTTCATTGGTGGTCAGTGAGAGGAGCATAGTTCCCATTGAAATACTAGTCAAGCCCTGGCCAGTTGGCTCAGTGGTAGAGCGTCTGCCTGGCGTACAGGGGACCCGGGTTTGATTCCTGGCCAGGGCACATAGGAGAAGCGCCCATTTGCTTCTCCACCCCCCCTCCTTCCTCTCTGTCTCTCTCTTCCCCTCCCGCAGCCAAGGCTCCATTGGAGCAAAGATGGCCCGGGGCGCTGGGGATGGCACCTTGGCCTCTGCCCCAGGCACTACAGTGGCTCTGGTCGCGGCAGAGCGACGCCCCGGAGGGGCAGAGCATCACCCCCTGGTGGGCAGAGCGTAGCCCCTGGTGGGCGTGCCGGGTGGATCCCGGTTGGGCGCATGCGGGAGTCTGTCTGACTGTCTCTCCCCGTTTCCAGCTTCAGAAAAAAAGAAAGAAAAAAAGAAATACTAGTCAGTTTGTTGATTTAAATTTACTTGTTCTTTATTTTAAATATTGTATTTGTTCCCGTTTTGTTTTATTTTATTTTTTTACTTTAAAATAAGATATGTGCAGTGTGCACAGGGATTTGTTCATAGTTTGTTTTATAGTCCGGCCCTCCGACGGTCTAAGGGGCAGTGAACTGGCCCCCTGTGTAAAAAGTTTGGGGACCCCTGGTTTAGATGATTGTTCTTCTTTGAATGTTTGGTAAAAATTACCCGTGAAGCCATCAACTCATAGTTGCTTCACTTTAGTTGTTCATTTATTGCTCCTCATACATACCTTGACCAGGGGGCTAAAGCTGAGCCTGTGACCTTTTACTCAACCCAATGACCTATCAGCTCAAGCCAATGACCTTGGGATCATGGCAATGATCCCACACTCAAGTTGGCAACCTCAGGGTTTCAAACTGGGGATCTCAGCATTCCAGGTCGACTATGCCAGGTTGTTCTATCCACTGTGCCACTACCAGTCAGGCAACTCTCTCCTTTTTTCTTGATGAGTCCAGTTAAAGATTTATCAACCTTGTTTCTTATTTTCATTGATCTTTTGTATTTTTTAGACACTACTTTATTTATTTCTGCTCTCATGTTTACTACTTCTTCTTTAACTCACATTGGGCTTTGTTGTTCTTTTTCTAGTACTCTTAAATGTAACTTTAGATTGTTTACTTGAGATTCTTCTTGTTTATTGAGGTAGGCCTGAAATGCAAGAAATTTCCCTCATAGGATTCTTTCACTGTATCTGATAGATTTTAAGGTGTTATGTTTTCATTTTCATTTGTCTCAACATATCTTTTGATTTTACCTTGATTATCATTATTAACTCATTTATTATTTAGTAACTTGTCATTTAGCCTCCATGTGTTGATGTGTGTTTCAGCTTTTTTCTAGTAATTGATTTCCTTTTTATATCAAGTTTACTTAGAAAATCAACTTTAACATGGTGACACTAATAAATGAGAGTACTTAGGATTCAGGTAAACATTTCTATAGCATTTGAAAAGTTGATTATGTGTTATACCCATCACCCAAAGTCAAAATATTTTCCATCACTTTATATTTGTCCCTCTTTACATCCTTTACCTCATCCCCTCCCCCTTCCCCTGTCCCACATCCTCCTTCCCCTGGTAACCACTTGCCTTTTATCTATGTCCATGAGTGTCAGTCTTATATCCCACCACTTGTATCAAATCATACAAGTTTTTGCTTATTCTGATTAACTTATTTCACTCAGTATAATGTTCTCAAGGTACGTCCATGTTGTTGTAAAGGTCACTATGACATCATTTTTTATGGCAGAGTAGTATTTCATTGTATATATGTACCACATCTTCTTTATCCAATACTCTATCAAGGGACACTTTGGTGGTTTCCATGTCTTAGCCACTGTGAATAATGCTGCAATGAACATGGGGGTATATGTTTTTTAGGTACGAATGTTTTTTCATTTTGAGGGTAGATACCCAGTAGAGGGATTGCTGGTCACATGGTAATTCTGTTCTTAATTTTTTGAGGAACCACCATGCTTTCTTCCATAATGGTTGTACTAATTTCCATTACCACCAGCAGTGAATGAGGGTTCCCTTTTCTTCACGGTCTCTCAAACACTTTCTATTTACCTGTCTTGTTGATAATAGCCAATCTAACAGGTGTAAAGTGATATCTCATTGTACTTTTGATTTACATTTCTTAAATAGCTAATGAAGATGAGCATCTTTTGATATATCTGTTGACTATTTGTAAGGACTCTTGGGAAAAGTGTTTGTCCAGGTCATTTCCTCATTTTTTAATTGGGTTGTTTACTTGTTTGTTGAGTTCTTTATATATTTTGGATATTAACCCCTTATCAGAGCTATTGTTTGTAAATATCATCTCCCATTTAGTTGGCTACCTATTTGTTTTGTTGTCAGTTTCAACTGCTCTGCAGAAGCTTTTTAGTTTGATATAGTTCAATTTATTTATTTTTGCTTTTACATCCCTTGCCTTGGGTTCAAATTCATAAATTATTCTCTATGGCCAAGTTCCATGTGCTTAGTATCTATGTTTTCTTCTATGTAATTTATTGTTTCAGACCTTATATTTAGGTCTTTCATCCATTTTGAATTAACTCTTGTACTGGGGCACAAACTATAGTCAAGTTTCGTTCTCTTGCAAGTGGCTTTCTAATTTTCCTAGTACCATTTTTTGAAGAGGCTTTCTTTTCTCCATTGTGTGTTTTTGGCTCCTTTGTCGGAAATGATTTTTCTATATACATGTGGTTTTATTTCAGGGCTCTTGATTCTGTTCTATTAGTCTGTATTTCTGGTTTGTTTTTTCCAATACCATGCTATTGAGGCTCTATAGTATAATTTGAAGTCAGGCAGTATGATACCTCAGCTTCATTTTTTCCCCTCAGGATTGCTTTGATTATTCGAGGTTTCTCATGGTTTCATACAAACCTAGTTATGTTTTTGTTCTATTCCTTTAAAAAATGACATTGGAATTTTGGTGAGGATTACATTAAATTTGTATATTGCTTAGGGTAATATGGCCATTTTAACTATGTTGATTCTTCCAATACATGAACACGGAATATTTTTTCCCTTTTGTTGTGTCTTTTTCAATTTCTTTCAAAAATATTTTGCAGTTTTCAATATATAGGTCCTTCACATACTTTGTTAACTTTATTCCTACGTATTTTATTTTTATTTTATTTTTTTGTTGCAATTGTAAATGGATTTTTTTTTTTAGTTCATTATCCGAAGTTTCATCTTTGGCATATAGAAAAACACTATACTTTTGTATATTGATTTTGTATCCTGCGACTTTGCTGTATTAGCTTATTGTTTCTAATATTTTTTTTGGTAGAGTTTTTGGGGGTTTCTATATACAGGATCATGTCATCTGCAAAAAGTGATACTTTGCCCTGGCCGGTTGGCTCAGCGGTAGAGCGTCGGCCTAGCGTGCGGAGGACCCGGGTTCGATTCCCGGCCAGGGCACACAGGAGAAGCACCCATTTGCTTCTCCACCCCTCCGCCGCGCCTTCCTCTCTGTCTCTCTCTTCCCCTCCCGCAGCCAAGGCTCCATTGGAGCAAAGATGGCCCGGGCGCTGGGGATGGCTCTGTGGCCTCTGCCCCAGGCGCTAGAGTGGCTCTGGTCGCAACATGGCGACGCCCAGGAGGGTCGCAACATGGCGACGCCCAGGATGGGCAGAGCATCGCCCCCTGGTGGGCAGAGCATCGCCCCCTGGTGGGCGTGCCGGGTGGATCCCGGTCGGGCGCATGCGGGAGTCTGTCTGGCTGTCTCTCCCTGTTTCCAGCTTCAGAAGAAAAAAAAAAGAAGGAAAAAAAAAAAAAAAGTGATACTTTTACTTCTTCTTTCCCGATATGGATGCCTTTTATTTCTTTCCCTTGCCTGATCACTCTGGTTAAAACTTTCAGAATGATGTTGGATAAGAGTAGAAAGAGTGGGAAGCTTTGTCTTTGTCCCAATTTTATAGGAAAAACCCTCATCTTTTCATCATTTAGCATGATATTAGTTGGTGGTTTGTCATATACGGCCTTTAATATGTTGAAGTACTTTCCTTCTATTCGGATTTTACTGAGTATTTCAAACAAAAAAGGATGTTGTACCTTATTGAATACCTTCTCTGCATTTATTGATAAGATTATATGATTTTTTTCTTTGTTTTGTTGATATGGTGTATTTTGTTGATCTATTTATGTATGTTGAACCACCTTTTTGTTCCTGGGATGAATCTTACTTGATCATAAGATAATATTTTTTAATGTGTTGATTCCATTTGTCAGTATTTTGTTTAGGATTTTTGCATCTGTATTCATTAGAGATATTGGTCTATAGGTTTCTTTTTTGTGTTGTCCTTGCCAACTTTTGTTATGAGGAGTTTGTTGGCCTTATAAAATATTTTGGGGACTATTATTTCTTCTTCTAATTTTTAGAAGAATGTGAGAAGGATAGATACCAATACTTCTTTGAATGTTTGATAGAATTCACTAGTGTAGACATCCTGGGTTTTTTTTGTTTGTTTGTTTGTTTTTTTGTATTTTTCTGAAGATGGAAACGGGGAGAGACAGTCAGACAGACTCCCGCATGCGACCGACTGGGTGCCGGCACGTCCACCAGGGGGCAACGCTCTGCCCACCAGGGGGCGATGCTCTGCCCCTCCGGGGCATCGCTCCACCGCAACCAGAGCCACTCTAGCACCTGGGGCAGAGACCAAGGAGCCATCCCCAGCGCCCGGGCCATCTTTGCTCCAATGGAGCCTCGGCTGTGGGAGGGGAAGAGAGAGACAGAGAAGAAGGAGGGGGAGTGGAGAAGCAGATGGGCGCTTCTGCTATGTGCCCTGGCTGGGAATCGAACCCGGGTGCCCCACACGCCAGGCCGATGCCAACCGGCCAGGGCCAACATCCTGTTTTTTACTTTTGTTTTTGGGGAAGTTTTTTATAGTTGTTTCTATTTCCTCCCTGCTTATATGTCTATTTATGTTATCCACTTCTTTGTGACTCAGTCTAGGGAAATTGTATAGTTCTAAGAATGTATCCCTTTCCTCTGGTTTGTTGAATTTGGTGGCAGATAGTCTTTCATAATATTCTATTATGTTCATTTGTATATCTATGATGTCTGTGGTCATTTCTCCTCTTTCATTTTAGATTTTTTTTTTGTATTTTTCTGAAGCTAGTAATGGGAGAGACAGTCAGACAGACTCCCGCATGCGCCCCACAGGGATCCACCCGGCACGCCCACCAGGGGCGACGCTCTGCCCACCAGGGGGCGTCGCTCTGCCGCGACCAGAGCCACTCTATTGCCTGGGACAGAGGCCAAGGAGCCATCCCCAGCGCCCAGGCCATCTTTGCTCCAATGGAGCCTTGGCTGTGGGAGGGGAAGAGAGAGACAGAGAGGAAGGAGAGGGGGAGGGGTGTAGAAGCAGATGGGCACTTCTCCTGTGTGCCCTGGCCGGGAATCCAACCCGGGACTTCTGCACGCCAGGCCGACGCTCTACCACTGAGCCAACCGGCCAGGGTCTCATTTTAGATTTGTTTATATGAGTCCATCCTCTTTTTTCCTTAGTGAGTTTAGCCAGTGGTTTGTCAATTTTACTGATTGTTTTAAAGAACTAGCTCTTTTATTAATTTTTTCTAGTTTTTTTATTTTCTATTTCATCTAGCTCTGTTCTCATTTTTACTGTTTCCTCTTCTGCTGACTTTGGGTTGCCTTTGTTCTTTGTTTTCTAGTTCTTTAAGATGTGATGTTAGGTTGTTTACTTGGGTTCTCCCTTATTTCTTTTTTTAATTTATTTATCTTACAGAGGAGAGGGAGAGACAGAGAGAGAGAGTGAGAGAGGAGAGACAGAGAGAGAGAAGGGGGGAGGAGCTGGAAGCATCAACTCCCATATACCTTGACCAGGCAAGCCCAGGGTTTCGAACCGGCGACCTCAGCATTTCCAGGTCGATGCTTTATCCACTGCGCCACCACAGGTCAGGCCTCTTATTTCTTGATATAAGCCTGTAGTGATATAAACTTCCTTCTTATTATTGCTTTCACTGCATTCTAGAAATTTTGATATGTCACGTTGTCATTTTCATTTGTCTATGTGTATCTTTTGATCTCTGTTTTTGTTTCTTCTTTTACCCAGTTATTTTTTTATGAGTATGTTGTTTAATTTCCATATTTTTATGGGTTTCTTTACTTTCATTTTACAGTTGAATTCTAATTTCAAAGCCTATGGTCTGAAAATATGTTTGGTATAATTTCAATCTTCTTGAATTTTTTAATGTTATTTTTGTGGCCCTATATATGGTCTATCCTTGAGAATGTTCCATGCACACTGGAGAAGAATATATAATCTGATGTTTTGGGGATGAAATATCCTGTAAATATCTATTTGTCCATATGGTCCAGTGTATTATTTAAGGTCAATATTTCTTTATTGGTTTTCTGTTTGAATTTATTTATTGGTTTTCTGTTTGGTGTGTTGAAATCTGAAAGTATGATTGTGGTTTTGTCTGCTTCTATTTTTAGATCAGTTAGTAGATGTCTTATACATTTTAGTGCTCCCTGGTTTGGCGCATATATATTGAGAAGTGTTATATCTTCTTGATAAAATGTCCCTTTTATCATTACGAAATGTCCATCATTTTCTCTGGTTACCTTTGTTGTCTTGGAGTCAGCATTGTCATATATGAGTGTGGCTACACCTGCTTTTCTTTGGATATTATGTGCTTGGAAAATCGTTTTCCAACCTTTTATTTTAAATCTACTTTTGTCCTTGCAGCTTAGATGTGTCTCTTGAAGGCAGCATATGGTTGGATTTTGCTTTTTGATCCAATCTGTTATTCTGTTCCTTTTTATTGGTGAATTCAGGTCATTTACATTTGGAGTAATTATTGACACGTGAGGATTTCTTATAACCATTTTGTTTTTTTGTTTTCTAGTAGTTCAGTATCTTGTTTGGCTCTTCTCTTTTCTGTTTCTGTCAGTTGTTTTTGTTTGGTTGTATTCCATAATTCTTTCCTTTGTTTCTTCTTTTTTTATGCTGTGCATTTCAGGAGTGGCTACTTTCTGGGTGGTTACCATTAGGTTATTAAGAGAAAAATGTTCATCTGTACAAGAGTCCTTTGTCTTAAGAGTGCTTTTGCACTCCATCCTGCTTTGCTACTGCAGATCTTTTATCCTCTTCCCTTTTGTGTTACTGTTGTCACAGATTATCCTTGTTTTTATTGTGACCTTGTTGGAGCTTTTATTTGTAGTTCTGATTTGTTTTGTTTTTTGTGTCTGGTCAAATTACAGCCTTGAGTATTTCAAGCAGTGGGGTTTTCTGGTGATAAAGTCCCTCAGCTCTGTATGTCTGTAAAAGTTTTTATTTCTCCTTTATATTTGAAATATAACGGATACAGTATTCTTGGCTGGTAATTCCTCTCCTTCAGTACGTTGAATGGTTGGGTCTACTCTCTTCTGGCTTGTAGAGTTTCTGCAGAGAAGTTTGATGATAACCTAATGGGCTTTCTTTTATATTTTATGTTCTTCTTTTCCTTAGCTGCCTTGAGTATTCTTTCTTTGTCATTGATATTCTTTTGTGTATGATAGAGGCAGAGAGAGATAGAGAAAGAGGGACAGATAGGGATAGACAGACAAAAAGGGAGAGAGATAAGAAGCATCAATTCTTTGTTGCAACACCTTAGTTGTTCTTTGATTGCTTTCTTATATGTGCCTTGACCGTGGTGCTACAGCAGAGTGAGTGGCCCCTTGCTCAAGACAGCAGCCTTGGGCTCAAGCCAGCAAATTGGGGAGTTACAAGTCAGTGACCTTTGGGCTCAAGCCAGCAACCATGGGGTTATGTCTATGATCCCACACTCAAGCCAGCAATCCTGCACTCAACCTGGTAAGCCCATGCTCAAGTCGGATGAGCCTGCACTAAAGGCAGTGACCTCAGGGTTTTGAACCTGGGTCCTCTGCATCCCAGTTCAATGCTCTACCCATTTTGCCACTGCCTGATCAGGCTGTCATTAATATTTGATAATTTTATTACAATGTGCCTTAGAGTAGGTCTGTTTGGGTTGAGGTAATTTGGCATTCTGTTTGCTTCTTGGATCCGAGGCTCAAATTCTTTCCATAGGCTTGGGATGTTCTCATCAATTATTTATTTTTCTTTGTTTTGTTGATATGGTGTATTATGTTGATCTATTTATGTATGTTGAACATACATAAATGTATGAATGGCTCTCCATTCCCTTCTCCCTCTCTTCTTCTTCTGCTTATATAACCATTATTCTTATATTGTTCTTTCTGATGGAGTAAAACCATTGCTTTAGAGCTCTCTCAGATATATTTTTTTAATTTATGAGTCTCTCTCTTCTCTTTGTAGCACCTATATTTTCCTGTCTTTGAGGTCACTGATTTTTTCCTCTATCTGGCTTGTTCTATTAGTTAAACTTGCTACTTCAGTCTTCAACTCATGTATTGAGTTCTTTATCTCTGTTTTTAAAGTTTCAATCTCCTTGGTGAGGTATTTGTTTTGTTCATTGATTTGTTTTCTAAAATCATTAAGTTGACTATTGGTGTCTTCTTGCCTCTTGTTGAATATTTTCAGAATTTTAACTTTGAATTCTTTATCATTTAACTCTAGGGTTTCCATGTGATTGAGATTGTTTTCTGGAGATGTTTATTTTCTCTCTGAACTACATCTCTATCTTGCATAGCCATGGTATTCAATTGCTTGTTCCTTGATGACATTTTGTAGATAGAGCGCAGAGCATTTACCTAACAGCTGTGGCTGGCACAATGCTGTGAGAATACTCCAGCTCCCAAAACCCTCCTGGGAACACCCAGGAAGGGAGCTCACCCACTATATGGAAATGACTCAGCTCCAACCAGGCAGCTCCCTGACCTTTTTGGCCATTGGCTGTGAGGGACACGCTGTAACATCCCATTGGCTGAACCCATCTATATATATAAGCTTGCTTACTTCCTGAATAAAGCGGATCTGCGTCACTGAACCTGGTCCCTGGAGTCGGGTGTCTGCGTCTCCATCATCCTCACCCCCGGTGGGCCTTGTCCACAACATTTGAGAGTGATATTGTTAAGAACCATAACAAAAAAAACCCTACTAAAAATAAAAAAGTAAAATTAAAATAATACAATTAAAATTTTAATTTTTAAAAAAGTATAACATGAAGAAATACCACAGAAAAAGGATCAAAAACAAACATTCAAAAAATAAAAAACAAAAATAAGAATATAAAAATATAAAAAATAAAGAAAATGAAATTTAAAGGGAAAAAGAAAAAACAAATAACAAGGGAAAAGAAAATAAGAGAAAAGGGGGAAGAAAGGAAAAACAAATTTCTGTTCTGAGAAGTTTCTTCCAGTAGGTGTCGATGTATTACAAGTTTTAACTCTGTGGAGTTCCTGGTGTTCTCCAGTGAGATGTTGCTTTCACAGTGATGTAGGTAGCAGGTTGGTGGGTAGAGCATGTTGTGAGAGCTTTATGGCTCCAGCTTTTCAGCTTTAACAATGGCGATCTCAGGCCTTTGGCACTCCTCCCCACATCTCAACAGACCCAGGGACCAGACATGGAGCACTTCTGTTTTTCAGGGGAGAGAGTGGCACTGGAGAGTTAGCTGTGGGGTTTATCTCTGCCACTCTTCATACCGTGAGGTGAGGGAGGCAGAATCTGGGAGGCTGGGTGCTGTACTTTAATTTTCTTACTGTTTCTGTCAAGTGCAGGCTGCGGCATACCGCTGAACTGTGGCCATGACCCTGCACTCTGGCTGTTCTGTTTTTTTTCCCCCTCTGACCCTCTATCTCACTACTACTCCTGGCAGAAGGAGACCCAGTCACTCTGAGTTTCCCTGTCTGTATCCCTCAGACAAAATCCAAACATCCTGAGCTTCCCTCCTCCCTGTAGTCCAGAAGAGAAAAAAGAAGACCCGGTCACTCCAAGTTTGTCTCCTCTCCTCTCTAAAGCCCATCATGAATGTGTTTTATCTTCCACCCCCCTTTTCACTCCATCCTACCCTTAGTCCATTCAGTGTGTGAATCTTTCAGGAATGCCTGTGAGCCCAGCTGAGATTCCATCGCTGCATTATAGTTGTTCAATTTATTGAAATTTCAAGAGGAGAGATTAGGAGTATATCTTATACCACCATTACTCTTAGTAATTGATTTCTAGTTTCAGAACTTTGTGCTTTGAGAGGGGGCTTGATATGATTTCAATCTTCTTAAATTTACTGAGACTTATTTATTTATTTATTGAGACTTATTTTTGTGTCTTAGCATGTGGTCTATCCTAGAAAATGTGCCATGTGTATTTTTTGTGTGTGTGTATTTTTCTGAAGCTGGAAACGGGGAGAGACAGTCAGACAGGCTCCCACATGCGCCCGACCGGGATCTACCCGGCACGCCCACCAGGGGCGATGCTCTGCCCACCAGGGGGTGATGCTCTGCCCCTCCGGGGTGTCACTCTGTCATGACCAGAGCCACTCCAGTGCCTGGGGCAGAGGCCAAGGAGCCATCTCCAGCGCCTGGGCCATCTTTGCTCCAATGGAACCTCGTGCCATCTGTATTTGAAAAGAATGTATATTCTGCTGCTTTGGGATGAAATGCTCTGAAGATATCAAATTCAGCTGATATAATGTGCTATTTAAGGCCACTGTTTCCTTGTTGATTGTCTATCTGGAAATCTACCCACTGATGTCAATAGTGTGTTAAAATTCCCTACTATTACTGTATTGCTGTTGATTTTTTCCTTTATGTCCATCAAGATTTGATTTACATATGTAGGAGCTCCCATATTGGGTGTGTAAATGTTTATAAAGGTTATATCCTGTTTGCTCACTTTATGATTATATAGTGTCTTCTTTGTCTCTTATTATACCATTTGTTTTAAACTCTATTTTGTCTAAGTATTGCTACTCCAGATTTTACTATACTTCCATTTGCATTAAATATCTTTCAAACATTTACTTTTCGTTTGTGTGTGTCTTTCCTTCTGAGGTGGGTCTCTTGTAGACAGATTATGTATGAGTCTTGTTTTTTTATCTACAGCAGGGGTCCCCAAACTTTTTACACAGGGGGCCAGTTCACTGTCCCTCAGACCGTTGTAAGGCCGGAGTATAAAAAAACTATGAACAAATCCCTATGCACACTGCACATATCTTATTTTAAAGTAAAAAAACAAAACGGGAACAAATACAATATTTAAAATAAAGAACAAGTAAATTTAAATCAACAAACTGACCAGTATTTCAATGGGAACTATGGGCCTGCTTTTGGCTAATGAGATGGTCAATGTGCTCCTCTCACTGACCACCAATGAAAGAGGTGCCCCTTCCAGAAGTGCAATGGGGGCCGGATAAATGGCCTCAGGGGGCTGCATGTGGCCCGCAGGCCGTAGTTTGGGGACCCCTGATCTATAGTGTGTCTGTAAAGTCATGGTGCACTTTTGACCAGTCACAGGAAAGCAATAAAAGACGACAGAAATGTGAAATCTTCACCAAATAAAAGGAAAACTCTCCCAGTTTCATACCTATTCAGTGCAGTTCCATGTGGGCTCACACACAGATTTTTGGGGCTCCTTAGGTAGCTATCCCGTATAGCCTCTTCAGACTCGTCACTGACTGATGGCCTACCAGAACGGGGTTTCTCCACCAAACTGCTGGTTTCCTTCAACTGCTTATCCCACCGAGTAATGTTATTCCTATGTGGTGGCGCTTCGTTACAAACGCGCCGATATTCACATTGCACTTTGGTCACGGATTCGAATTTAGCGAGTCACAGAACACACTGAACTTTCCTCTGTACCATCCACATCTTGACTGGCATGGCCTTGGGCTGCTCCGCTGTATACACGGTGTTACGTCATCATCTGCGCATGCGCACACGCTGCCACATCATCCTACAGAAACTGGGAGGGTTTTCCTTTTATTTGGTGCAGATTTCACATTTCTATAGTCTTTTGTTGCTTTCCTGTGACCAGTCAAAAGTGCACCATGACTTTTCGGACACGCTGTATTTCAGCTATACTATTTTGATTGGAACATTTAAGCCACTTATATTTAAAGTGAGTATTGATAAGTACATATTTACTGCCATTTTATTCTTTATAATAATCTTCCTCTTTTTTATTTCTTCTTTTAAAAAGCTAGTTTAACATTTCTTGTAATGCTGGTTTGGTGATAAAGAACCCCTTGAGCATTTTCTTGTCTGGGAAGCTCTTTGTTTCCTTCAATTTTAAATGATAGTCTTGGTTGTAGGTCCTTGCTTTTCATTACTTTAAATCTTTCATGCCAATCCCTTCTGGCCTGAAATGTTTCTTTGGAGAAATCAGCTGACAGTCTTAAGGGAGCCCCCCTTAAGTAAATAACTGTCTTTCTCCTCCTGCTTTTATGATTTTCTCTTTGCCTTTTCACTCTTTGCCATTTTAACTATGGTGTGTGTTGGTGTGGACCTCTTTGTGGTCATCTTATTTGGGACTCTCTGTCTTCCTGGACTTGTGTGTCTTTTTCCTTCACAGGGTTAGGGAAGTTACCAGTCATTATTTCCTCAAATAGGTTCTCTATCCCCCGCTCTCCCTTGCTCTTTCCTCTGTGATGTGGATGTTGTGACGACTCTTCACGTTGTTTGAAATATCCCTTAAACTATCCTCAGTTTTAAAAATTCTTTTTACTTTTCCTGCTGTGAAAGGTGTCTTCTGCTACATTCTGTTCCAAATCACTGATCTAATCCTCTGCTTCATCAAACCTGCTGTTGATTCCTTCTACGGTATTCTTCCTTTCAGATATCATTGTCTTCATTTCTGACTGGCTTTTTTTTTATGGTTTCTATGTCCTTTTCCATGCCTATGATTTCTTCATTTAAGTTCTCACTGAGTTCATTTATTCTTCCCCTAAGTTCCTTAAGCATTCTTATAACCATTGTTTTGAACTCTGTATCTGGTAGATTGCATTCCTACATTTCATTTAGTTCTCTCCCTAGGCAGTTCTCCTGTTCTTTTATTTGGGGTCTGTTTCTCTATCTCCCCATATTTGGCTACCTTTTTTTATTTGTTTGTGTATGTTAGATATGTCATAAATGACTATGTCATCCAGTTGTTTATGATGGTTTTATGTGGTTGGTGTCCTGTAGGACTCAATATTTCAGTCTTCCTGATCACCCAAGCAAGGTGTTTCAGGAATGTCCCTTGTGTGGGTTATGTGATTCCTTCTGTTTTAGTTGAGTTTTGATTGCTGTTGGCCCATATGAGGATTGACCCCAAACACAGTGTATAACCTGCTCTGCAGATGCTAACTACATTGAAGCAGAATTTGTCCCAGCAGAGTCTGGTGCCTGCTGAGATTTATTTTTGGATGTGCCACTTTTGGAGTTAATTGGGTCCTCCTCTGATGTTTTTTGAAGCCCACCATCTGGTGTCTTGGTTCTGAGGCTTCTTGTGGGGGATTCTGGTGCAGGTCAATGTCAGACACTGCCTGTAACTGGCCCTAGGCTACCTGTTTGTAAACACAAAGCTATACAGTTTGTGACTGCCTCAGCTGAGCCTGGGTGTGCATAGGAAGGGTGAAGTTGAGCATCCTGGCTGGCTTCACCAGCACTGAGCCCAGAGACAAGTCAGCAAAATGCCCAAGGCACCCAAAGAATCACCTCCACTTGTATCTGTCTGCCATCTGCCTGTTAGGTTCAGTCAATGAAAGGGCCTCTGGTGATATGTAAGTTGCATGATGTAGGTTCTCATGAGTCACCAGGGAGGGGCAAGTGGTGTTCACCAGATTGAAACAGATTCAAATTTGGTGCCAGTGCTGGTTCTGAGGTCACTCAGCAAAAGTCCCAGGGTACATACATGAAGGCCATTTGCCAACCACTAGGTGCCTATAGACCTTTTTGGTGGGGCGGGGTCTCAGGAAATCAGCAGGGTGAGGCCAACAGAGTTCATCAGTCCCTAACAGGCCAAGATTGAGCCATGTGAAGGGAAAGCTATGCAGAAGGACAGTGGCACCAGTCAGGTATGCGGGGGGAAATGACCCTTTCCTGAGAGCCACACAACTCTCTCTTGGATCCTGCCCAGACCTCCTTGAGAGCCTAAGCTCAATAGGTTAGGTCCCCCAGGAATGGGGGGGGGCTCGTGGAATTTCCATGGAAGGGGCAGTGCAAGTCAGCCTCACATGGAGGGGGATGGCCCCTGCCCCAGAGTCACACTGCTTAGTTTCTGACACCTCGAGTCCACCTGGACCTCTACACCACAGGCTTCGGCAGCTAACTCCTTAGCAGGGCAAGGAGTTGGGAGTGTGGGGATAGTGCATTACCCTAGGCTGATGACATATGGATGAGAGTGTGTGACCCAAGAAAGATGGCATCTGTGTAGTGTGGGTGAGGAACTCAGTACAGTGACTGTCTGCCATCCCTTCAGTTCTCTTTCTAAAGCCACACAACCCAGTCTCTCCTCATAGGACTCTAGCCCACTCCCAAGTTTCCCTCCCTCTATTGGAGCCTAGGGTGTGTTACTATGAACAAGGTTGTCTGCTGGCCATTTAAAAGGGCACCTGGGTTGCTAGCAGACTCCCATCTCTTCCTGGTGGATGGAATCCCTTCTGATTTTTATAGCCAGTTGTTATGTAGGCTCCTTTTCCTGGCCCTGGTGCTATGGGCTGGGGAGTCTAGCATGGAGTTAAGATCCCATACTCTTCAGGGTGTATCTTTGGATATTATTCTGGATTCTCAGATGCTGCATGTGGACGCAGTGCCAGCCCCTTTTTGCATCTCCTCCCTTCCTACCAGTCTTGATGCAGTTTCTTCTGTAAATCTTTAGTTGTTCGATTTAGTTATATTCTGTTCATCTAGTCTTCAGTTGTTTATTCAGGTTGATTGTTCTATATTTTAGTTGTAATTCTGGTTTGGTCTTGGAAGGAGGTGAATGTTACTTCCACCTACCCTGCTGCCATCTTGGATTGAGTCCATGATTATTTTTCCTTTGGAAAAAAGTTCATATTAATACTTCCAATTTCAGTCCAATACCATGAGCTTGATTTTACCCTTCCCCCTTTTCATGTTTGTAAATCATTTCTCTGACACTGAGAAACCTAGCTCTCTCTTTCATCAATATATTCACTTATTTTCTCAATTCACTAATTTTTTTTATAACCGATTGCTGGCTGATGTGTCATTAAGACAGGTGAGTGGAAATACATAGTAGGCAGATGGAAATGTAGGTCTAGAGTTCAGATAAAGGTCTAGATCAGGGGTCGGGAACCTATGGCTCACGAGCCAGATGTGGCTCTTTTGATGGCTGCATCTGGCTTACAGACAAATCTTTAATTAAATAAATGTTAAAAATATAAAACATTCTCATGTATTACAATCCATTCATTTCCTACCACTCATGTTCATGGTTGCAGGTGGCTGGAGCCAATCACATCTGTCCTCCGGGACACCAAATTTTTATTGGATAATGCATAACATTCACGGGTCATTGTATGGCTCTCACGGAATTACATTTTAAAACGTGGCGTTTATAACTCAGCCAAAAAGGTTCCCGACCCCTGGTCTAGATGGAGACACATATTTGTCTGTCAACTGCATATAAGTAAGCAAAGATAGAGAAGCCTATGAATGAATTTGAGAATAGCCAAAGAGAAACACCAGAAGAGTAGAATAGCAGAAGCCAAGAGAGATAGATTTCAAAGAGCAGTATCCAATTGTGTCAATCGTGAAAGATTCAATATGAAAGGATAGGTATCTATTGACTTTCATTATGTGGAGCTCATTGGTGACTCTGGCAGGAGTGGTCTGAATGGAGTGATGTGTTAAAGGTCAGAATACAATGAGTTGAATGAATAGGAGATGAGAAAACAAAGGAATTTTAAAAAGTGTATATTGTTTCTGTCAGAGTTTTGGCTGTGATTGAAAACAGAATATGCTGACCAGAAGGAAATACAGGGTTTTGAGCTGAATGCAATATATTATGTAAGACAGATTGGTGCAGGTGGGAAGTAATGATACATCTTGCTCACATCACTCTTCCTTGTGATGCTTAACACTTAAAGACTGAACACTTACCTAAAAGGAATCCTGGTAGTCATCTACTCTAACTTTATTTTTAAAAAGGAACATGAAACCCAAAAAAGGAAAGGGATATGCACTTAAGTTTGGTCTGCAAAAGTATTTAAATCATTTTTTTCCACTTAGATTTTCCTTTTATCACTTTTTCATAAAATAAGTACCACAACTCCTAGAACCTTATTTAATACTTATAGTTTTTTATTTTGTAATAATTGTAGACTTACAGGAAGTTGCTAACAGTACAGTGAGTCCCATGTACCCCTCACCCAGTTTTTCCCAGTAATAAGATCTTACATAAGTATAGTACTATTTCAAAACCAACATATTGAAAATGGTACAACAGATCTACTAGACTGCAGACCTTATTCTGTTTCACATGATACAATAGTACAATACTCCTCAATAAACTGTAGAACTTATTCAGATTTTTACATGCATTCATTTGTGGGTATATATAGGTTTATGTAGTTTTAGCACAAATATAAATTCATTTAACATCATAATCAAGATAATAGCACTGTTGCATCAGCACAAAGGAATTCCTTGTGTTATCTCTCAATAGTCACACATTACCTATCCCCCCAGTACCTATTTCTGGCAACCATTAATCTGTTCTTCATTTCTATAATGTTGTCATTTCAAGAGTTATATAAATTAATCATACAAAATATGACCATTTGAGACTTTTTTTCCCATTTATTATGATACCCTTGAGGTCCGTAAAATTTGTGTGTGTCAACAGTCTATTCCTTTTCATTACAGAGTATCATTTCATAGTATAGACGGTTGGTTTAACTACTCAATTGCAGGACGTATGGGTTGCTTTCAGTTTTGAGCTATTACAAATAAGGATGCTAAAAACATTCGTGTTTAAATTTTCTTGCCAACGTAGGTTTTCGTTTCTCTGTGATAAAGGTCCAGCAGTTCAACTGCTGGGTCACATGATACATGCATGTTTAATTTCATTAAAATTTCATTTTACATCCCTATCAGCCACGCATGAGAGATCTAGTTTGTATGCTCAAAAGCATCTGGTATTTTAAATATTTTTTTTCTTTAGTCATTTTGATAAATATGTAAGTAATAAGTCATTGTGATTTTAATTTGCATCCTCTGATGACTAATGAAGTTCAACATCTTTTCATGTGCTTACTTGCTATCTACAGACCCTCTTTATTGAAATGTCTACTCATGCCTTTTGCTCATTTTCTAATTGGATTGTTTGTCTTTACTGTTATATATTTTAGATTGATCAGATATATGGTTGGAAAATAATTCTCTCAATTTCCCTTTTAAATTTTTTGCAGAGCAAAAGTTTTTCAGTTTGATGAAGTCCAATATATCAACTTTTCCTTTTAGGAATGTGCTTGGGGATGAAGGCTGAGAACTTGCTGCCTATCCCAACATCCTGAAGATTTTTCTATGATTTTATTTCTAAAATTTTTAGTTTTACATCTTACATCTAAGTTTATGATACACTGTGAGTTAATTTTTGTACAAGGTGTGCATTTTATGCCAAAGTTCATTTTTTGCCTCTGGGTGTCCAATTACTCCAGCACCATTTGTTGAAAAGAATCTCCTTCTTCCACTGAATTGCTTTTGTACCTTTGTTAAAAATCAGTTGGGCATATACCATACCATCTTGGTTATTCCTCCTTTATAGTATAGATAAGTCTGGAAGTCAGGTAATGTGAGTCCTCCAACTTTTTCTTCAAAATCAATTTAGTTTAATTAATTTTATACCTGGATGTTTTCATTTACCTACAGGGAAAAAAAATAGAGAAGAAGTATAGCTGTGAGAAATTAGGGAAAATACAGCATTTATACTGCATAAGCCCTAGCATAGTGGTTTTCAAACTTTAGTGTGCCTCAGAATCAGCTGGGAATTTCATGAAAATTTCTGGGTTCTACTCCCAGAGATGAAGTTTGACCTCCAAGTAAGTGTTTCTGGTGATTCTGGACTCTACTTCCCCAATTCCCATTTTAATTTCCAGTATGCAGTGGGCTTGACTCTGTTCTGGAGACACACTTACCATTTGTGGTTACACATGGTAAGAATAATACAGCAGACCTTTTTAAAAGTATTATTTTGTTATATCTTGAATCCTAAATATTTCTGGAAAAATACATATATATATATATATATATATATATATATATATATATATATATAAAATACAAGTTCCTAGGTAAACAGGATCTGCTTGATACAATTTTACTCCAGAGTCAAATATGCTAGAACTCATCTATTTGGTCTAGACCAGTGGTCGGCAAATTGTGGCTTGCGAGCCACATGTGGCTCTTTGGCCCCTTGAGTGTTTAGCAAAGGCCAGCTTAGGAGTACCTTAATTAAGTTAATAACAATGTACCTACCTATATAGTTTAAGTTTAAAAAATTTGGCTTTCAAATTTCAATCGTTGTGCTGTTGATATTTGGCTCTGTTGACTAATGAGTTTGCCGACCACTGGTTTAGGCACCCACATAGATTTAACTTTGATAGGTATCTCAGAATACATATTTCAGAGATCAAGAAGGAAGATACACTCCTTGTGAGCTTATTTTCTTGTCCAACATAAATATCATAGCTACAAAAATGAAACATTAAATAATCTTCCTTCAGTTTATTCTAGGGAGTGTATCTAAAAATGAAAATAAATATTTCCAAGTTAAACAATGGGAAAATAGACATTTAAAACATACTCCCCATTTTATAACAGGTTATCATTGCCAATGCACCTTCCATAGCCTTAAAAATAAACTTTCATATTTGTCTTAAATTATCTTGCAATGCTCTTTGCAGTCCAGTTATAGGTAGAGGGCTCATTAAGCCCAATGAAACTTTTAGGAAGGTGTCTTGGTTTATTCCATGCATAAAACTCATCTATTGGGATATAAAAAGAGATACTCCACTGTCTACCTACACCTGAGGTGTGTGAGTTTTCAGACCATTGAAGAAAACAGATTTTTTACCCCATTTCGTCTTCCAGTTTATTCTAGAGAGGAAAGTTCTTTCATAAGCTCTTCCTTTTCTTGTTGCAGCTCCTGCAAATGCTGTTGGTTTTGCTCCAGTCTGTCCTCCAACCACTGTAGGAGAGGCCCGCTCACTGCTGACATCTGACTGCACAGGTTCTTGGTAAACACTTCAATAGGAAAAATACAGATGAGATAACACTCCACCACCAGCACCCCTCCAACTGGAGCACAGAAGGGTTTGAAGGAGGAAGTAGAAAAAGTACAATAAATAGGACTGGCAGATAATTTTGTATGGGCAGCCAGAGGAAAGATAGAACAAAGTTATTTATCCTGAAGCATTCCTGAACATCCCTGGATCCATAGGCCAGAGGGAAGCCTAGCTAAGCAGAGAGCAGAAACTGACCAGCTCTTTACTCCCTTAGGCAAAAAGAGCTACAGAAAAGTTCCTTTCCCTAGCCCTCAGCCCTTCCTGCAGTGTAAATGACCGTAACTTCCTGGAGAGCTAGAACTCTGCCTTCTGCAACTTGGTTTTCCACAAGTCCAGCAGGAAAATTGCTTCTCAAATATGTACACTGAAGAAATAAATACACTAATGCAGCTCACTTGGAAATGAGGAAAACCTAGAGTTGAAGAGTAAGAGTTGTCATCTTTCACACCTTACTATGAATGTTATCTTCATAGATACACCAGGATTCAATGGCACTTTTTAAAACAAACTCCACCTAATGGAAATATTTTCTGTTGCATAGTATATGACTTATATGTCCCAAGATAAATGTGTGTGTGTGTGTGTGTATATGCATGAGTGTATATGGTATGTGTGTATGTATACTTTAGAATGAAAAATATGATTTTGGATGTTACTTTTCCCCCACATAACAATATGCTATAGATATCTTTCTGTGTCAATAAAGATCTAGCTTTCCTTCTTGGGACTATAAAATATTCATCAGAATGGATGTACCAATTTAATAAATCCTCTAATGATGGACATTTCAATGGCTTTTTTCTTCTGCTATTATAAACACTGAAATTAACAACACCCCTTTTAAACTTATTTTTATACACTTGTCCTAGAAATTTTGATGGACAAATTTATGGAAGTGGAATTGCTATATTCAAGTCCATGTATATTTAAAATTGATTATGCTTTATATTCCAGGTTGTACGAAAGTATACTTCCAGGGACAAGTACTATAGATAGGAGCATTCACTTTCCCACATCCTCATTAAATTATCTCTCAGTTTAATGTTTGCCAAAAGAAAAGGGGAAAGACTGATAATTTTATCTTAATCCATACTTCTTTTATAGATTATTAGGAACAATTTCATTTTTCTATAGGGGTCTAGAAAAGTCTTCTTTTACATTGAATATATTGGGGTAACATCGGTTCACAAACCCATACAGGTTTCAAGTGTACAACTCAACAAAACTATCTGATCTGCACACTGCATCGTATGCCTGTCACCCCAAACAAAACCTTTTTCCTTTCCGGTTTCTAGCCCCTGCCCGCCTCCCCCGACCCCCACCCCTTTCCTTCTGGCTATCACCACACTGTTGTCTGTGTCTGTTATGTGTATCTAGTTTTTTGGTTAATCCTTTCACTTTTCATCCAGTTCCCTCATCCCTCTCTCCTCTGAATTTTTAGTCAGTCTTTTTTTTTATTTTTTTGAGTTCAGAGTTTCAGATTATAGTTAGGCTATTATTACCTACCTAAAGTTTAAAAAATATCCTTTTATATTTTCCTCCTATATTTTTTTCCTTTTTAAATGAGTTTTACAAAGGTATAATTTACAGACAATAAAATAACCTCATTTTAAGTGTACAGTTCAATGAGTTTTGACAAATGCACATACCTAATAACCACCCCTAGTCAAGGTATAGGCCATTTCCATCAGCCCGGAGGCCCTTCTGAAGTTCCCTTTGCGGTTAATGCCCCTTCACTTATGGCCCCAGCAGCTACTAATGTGCTTGCTGTCACCATAGGTTAGTTTAGTTTTGCTTATTCTTTTTAATTTTTTTTATTCATTTTAGAGAGGGGGGGGAAATAGATAGAGAGAGAGAGAGAGAGAGAAAGAGAGAGAGAAAGAAGGGGGATGAGCAGGAAGCATCAACTCCCATATGTGCTTTGACCAGGCAAGCCAGGGTTTTGAACCGGCAACCTCAGTGTTTCCAGGTTGACACTTTATCCACTGCGCAACCACAGGTCAGGCTAGTTTTGCTTATTCTTGAAGTTTATATAAATGGAACTACAGAATATGTAGCATTTTCTGTGGTGCTTCTTTCACTTGGCATACTGACCTTGTAATTCATCCACACTGCTCGTGTTATCAGTAGTTGGCACTTTTTGTCACTGAGAAGTGCTCCGCTGTATGGACGGATTTCACTTTGTCCATTCACCCACTGAGAGACATTTGGGCGTTGCCACTCTTGGGCTATTGCGAATAATGCTGCTGCTGTGAACATTCCTATACATGTTTTTGTTTGAACACGTTTGCAACTCTCTGGGGTATATGCCTATGACAGCAATTGGTGGGGCATTTGGTAATTGTAATTGCTAACCTCTTTCCCAAAGTGGTTTTACCAATTTAATAGTAAAAGTTTAAATATAACTGGAATTTATTTTTGGTAGGATGTTAGGTAGGGATCTAATATTGCCCCTAATGGAAACAGAATATAAGTCCATGAAGGTTAAAATTGTCTCTTTTGTTCAGCACTGTACCCCAGTGCCTAGAATAGTGCCTAGTTTATTCCTATTTCTTGAATGAATAAACTAACAAACAAATTAACTATCTCAATACAATATAGTGAGTAATTAATCTTTTAAAATTGATTTGAAGCAATATCTTGCATATATATATATATATATATATATATATTTGGGCTCTCTTCAGTTCTACTGATTTGTCTACCTCTGACTTAAGTTTCTGTCACTTTAGAGCAGTGGTCCCCAACCTTTTTTGGGCCACGGACTGGTTTAATGTCAGAAAATATTTTCACGAACCGGCCTTTAGGGTGGAACGGATAAATGTATCACGTGACCGAGACAAGCGTCAAGAGTGAGTCTTAAACGGATGTAACAGAGGGAATCTGGTCATTTTTTAAAAATAAAACATCGTTCAGACTTAAATATAAATAAAATGGAAATAATGTAAGTTATTTATTCTTTCTCTACAGACCAGTACCGGTCCACGGCCCGGGGGTTGGGGACCACTGCTTTAGAGTATGACTACATTTTATATATTACCAACTTTTAACTCTTTGTCATGTTTTACCTCCAGATATAAAGGATGGGACAGATACACTAAACCATCTCTCTTTTTATTTCCTCTCAAAGTAATTACCTGTAACACTTGAAAGCCTCCCCTTCTTCTTCACTGGTAACTTTGTCAGCCACTGGGGAAGACTGCAAAGAATGGCCTGGGAGTCAGCGTTAGAGAAGAAGTGTGGTGGGGAGCTGTGTATGTTGGGGAAATGTCATTTCATATATTGTGTTGAGCTTGCTATTCCTTGGCCTTGTATAGGAAGTCCTTTTATATTTATTGGCATGAATACAATTTCCTCCCTCATGCCCTCCCAATCATCTGTCTGTCTAGCCATCTCTTTCAACTCCCACCACAGTATGATAGTGGTGTGCTAGAATCAACTTAGACTAGTTCATGAGAGCCAATCATTGAAATTTCAGGAAGTTTATGGTTTGACAGAGGCCATATTAGTTGTTTGAAATCAGCCATGGAGGGGTATTATACCATGGAAACTGGCAAGCACACTAAATCAGAGCCCTCCGCCCTCCCTGAGAACTGGTTATTAAACATGTACCAGCACACCACTGAGGAGATCTATCGTAAAACTTATTCCTGTCTTTCCTCTAGTCTTACTCTGGGTAGCATTTATATTATTCAAGGGCCCAAGGCATGCAATAGAAAAAGCGGAGAATAGGATTAATGAATGGCAAAGCTTTTGGGAAAGAAAACTTGAGGATAACTCGTACCCATTACTTCAATCATTTAAACTAAATTTGCTTCTGTCAGTTGAGTATTTTGGAGATCACTGCCTATAGTCAAGAAAAAAAATATCTTACCTGAGCCATTATGGATCTTGGTTACTGAGTCCAGATGTGTAAGACTAGAGGGAGAAAATAGTTTAGGTTAGAAACAAAGCAGCAGTCAAAAATCATTAAAAAATGAACAATAACAGAAATTTAAATTACACATATTGTACCAGACCTGTCAGATGCATTAGATGAATACGTGTAATTTAAATTTGTTATTGTTAATTTTTTAATGATTTTTGAGATGTGACTTTATTCAGAACTTGGATATAATTCAAAGAGATAATTTTGAAATTACTCTCTCTCACTGAAGCTTTCACACAGTACACACATTTATTGGGTAAGACACAGTGCTTGGCGTCGGGGCTACTAAGACATTGTAGTTTATGATATATTTTACAACCAAATAAAGTGTGTTTGCCCTTGGAGGATCCAAAGTGCACGAGGAGATAACCAAATGTTGAGATTGCTATCATACAATGTGAGAAACACGACTAGAGACTGCTCGAAAGCATTCTCATAAAGAGGAAAAAGGAAAAGGGGGTCCAAGAGGGGAGCTACTCAGATGAAAGCACAGAAGCGGACAATCGGGACCGGGCCCTAGAAGTGAAGAAGAGGAGTGATGAAGGGTACCTGTGGATCCTCCTATATGCATCCTGCTCCTCTTGGCACAGGATCTTGGGCAGTTCAACTGCTGATTCAAGGCACACTTTCCCAATGGTTACATGAGGTACAATATGGATGGGGATTTCAATTCTCTCATACCTGCAAGACAATATGAATGCAATTTTTTTTTGTATTTTTCTGAAGCTGGAAATGGGGAGAGAGAGTCAGACAGACTCCCGCATGCGCCCGACCGGGATCCACCCGGCACGCCCACCAGGGGCGTCGCTCTGCCGCGACCAGAGCCACTCTAGCGCCTGGGGCAGAGGCCAAGGAGCCATCCCCAGCTCTCGGGCCATCTTTGCTCCAATGGAGCCTTGGCTGCGGGAGGGGAAGAGAGAGACAGAGAGGAAGGAGGGGGGGGTGGAGAAGCAAATGGGCGCTTCTCCTATGTGCCCTGGCCGGGAATCAAACCCGGGTCCCCCACACGCCAGGCCAACGCTCTACCGCTGAGCCAACCGGCCAGGGCCTATGAATGCAATTTTAATTCACAATTTTACTTTTAATTCTTGTGTCGAATTTAAATGACAAAAACATTTTAAAACTACAAATCTATGTTAATAGGAATACGGTATGTAAAGTGACATCAGCAACATAAAATGAAGGGGTATAACTGCATGGTAGAGTTTTTGCATGCAATTAAATTTGCTAGAGGTGGAACCTCAAAGGAATCTTTAGGTCCCTTAAACTATTGATATTTTCATTGCTCCGAAAGTCATAGAAATTCAAGATGACAAAGGTGAGAATTCTGCTAGCTCTAACAAGCTAGTTTACTTTTCTGTGACACTCATTTATGTGATTTAGTTTCAAATGTACATGAGATAGGTTTTAGAGAAATTATGTCATAAAGATATGACCACTGTAAACAGTCAATTGATTCAGTCACTGCACTGGGTCATATAAATGGTTTGACATTGAGCTTGCTTTACTCTCCCATTTCTGTAGAATTTTTAAAAGTAAAGTGATTTTGGATTTAAAAAAAAAGAAAATAGAAATAAATCTAAATAAGAAATGTTCAAAATCTACATAGGAAAACTTAACTTATACAGACACAAAAATAGAATAGAGAAAATGGAAAGAAATCCAGTGAGGCCTTTTATTTCTTTTTATGCCTTACTGGTTTGGCTAGAACTGCCATTACAATGTTGTGTAGAAGTGGTGAAAGTGGGCATCCTTATCTTGCTCCTGATCTTAACCCTTTGAGTAGTGAGTTGTTTTCATGCTCGCTGACCCCCAGGAGTGAGTGGGTTTTTCTTCTCAAAAAATGAAATTGCCTGACCAGGTGGTGGCGCAGTGGATACAGCGTCAGAACGGGATGTGGAGGACCCAGGTCTGAGACCCTGAGGTCATCAGCTTGAGTGCGAGCTCATCTGGTTTGAGCAAGGCTCATCAGCTTGTGCCCAAGGTCGCTAGCTTGAGCAAGGGGTCACTTGGTCTACTGTAGCCCCCCCAGTCAAGGCACATATGAGAAAGCAATCAATGAACAACTAAGGAACCGCAATGAAGAATTGATGTTTCTCATCTCCCTTCCTGTCTGTCTGTCCCTATCTGTCCCTCTCTCTGACTCTCTCTGTCTCTCTCACAAGACAAAAAATGAAATTAGTTCCAGTTTTATTAACTTAAAATCATGTTTGATAACCAATTGATGGAAACAAGAAGAACATACATTTGCCTTTTTTTAATGCTGCCTTACACATGTATGCTTGTACTCTGGATGGTTAGGAGGCATGAGGACGTACATGAACGTTCATGCTACTCAAAGGGTTAAGGAGACAGCTTTCAGGCTTTTACTGTTAAGTAAAATGTTAGCTGTGGGTTTTCACAAATACCCATAAATGTTGAGGAATGTTCCCTAGATTCCTAGTTTTCTGACTTTTATCATGAAAGAGTGTTGGAACTTGTCAAATGCTTTTTGTGCATTGACTGAGATGATTATTTTCCCTCATTTTATTAGTGTTGGATATTACATCAATTAAATTTTTTTATGTTGAATCTCATTTGTATGCCTGGGATAAATCCCACGTGGTCATGGTAAATAATCCTTTTAATATGCTAGATTCAGTTTGCTGGTGTTTTGTTGAGGATTTTGGCAACTGTATTCATAAGAAATACTATTTTGTAATTTTGTTGTCTTCTTTTGTGATAAATTTGTCTGTCTTTGGTATCAGGTACTCTGAGCCTCAAAAAATGAATTTGGTGATTTCTTCTTTCTTCCATTGGTTAAGTGTGGTCCTTAATTTCCACATATTTGTGAATTTTCCATATTTCCACTGTAAATGATTTCAGATGTTATTCCATGTTTTTATAAAAGATGTTCTGTATGATTTCAATCTTTTGACATTTATGGGGCTTGCTTTGCAAACTAGCATGGAGTTTATCCTGGAGAATGTTCCATGTGAACTTGAAAAGAATGTGTATTCAGGTGTTGAGTGGAGTATTACGAGTAATTGGCTTATACTGTTGTTTAATTCTTCTATTTCCTTTTATTTATTTTGTAGCTGTTCTCTCCTTTACTAAATGTGGTGTGTTGAAGTCTCCCACTACTAATGTTGAACCATCTACTTCTCCCTTCAATTTTGTCAAATTGTGCATGATATATTTTGAGGCTCTTTTATTAGGTGCATATGTTTATAATTATTGTATCTTCTTATTTGATTGACACTTTTATCATTATATCCTTTATCTCATAACAATTTTTGTCTTAAAGTCTATCTTGTCTGATAACAGTAGAGCCACTTCACTCTTTGATTATTATTTGCATAGAATATCTTTTTCCAATCTTTGACTTTCAACCTACTTTTACCTTAGTATCTAGTCTTTTGTATCAAGTTTTTTTTCTTTTATCCATTTTGCCAATCTCTGCCTTTCAATTGGAGAATTCACTTATACTTAAATTTAACATAATTACTGATTTTTGAAAAAGACTTCTGCCATTTTGCTGTTTTCTGTATGTCATAACTTCTATTGTTCCTCAATTCCTCCATTAGAAAGACATTTTTCTACTGTACCATTTTGATTCCCTTCTCAATTTTTTTTACTATATATTTTTTATTTTCTTAATGGTGACCCTGGAAATTACAATTAACATTTTAATTTATAACAGTCTAGTGCAAATCAATACCAACTTAGTTCTAGTCATATACACATTGCTTCTATATAGCTCCATTCCCATCCTTTTATATTATTACAAATTACATCTTTATACAATGTATCTTATCAACTTAGACTGATTGCTTTATGTAGTTGTCTTTTAAATCACAGAGTAGAAAAAGAAGAATCACAAAATTGGAAATACATTAATACTGATTTTCATATTTACCTATGTAATTATTTTGCCAGTATTCTTTATTCCTTTGTGTGGATTCAAGTTACTGTCTAGTGCCCTTTAATTTCAGCCTGAAGGACTATCTTTAGCATTTCTTGTTGGACAGATCTACTAGTGACAAAATGCTCTCAGATTTTTTAACCTGGGAAATATCTTCAATTTCTCTTTCATTCTTAAAAGGGTATTTTGCCAGAAAAAGAATTCTTGCCTGGTTTTATTTTATTATTTTTTGTTTATTTCAGAGACAGAGAGAGAGTCAGAGAGAGGGATAGATAGGGACAGACAGGAACAGAGAGAGATGAGAAGCATCAATCATTAGTTTTTTGTTGCGACACTTTAGTTGTTCATTGATTGCTTTCTCATATGCGCCTTGACCGTGGGCCTTTCAGCAGACCAAGTAACCCCTTGCTCAAGCCAGCGACCTTGGGTTCAAGCTGGTGAGCTTTTGCTCAAACCAGATGAGCCTGCACTCAAGCTGGCGACCTCGGGGTCTCGAACCTGGGTCTTCCGCATCCCAGTCCGATGCTCTATCCACTGCGCCACCGCCTGGTCAGGCTGGTTTTATGTTTTTTAATCAGCATTTAGAATAGGTCATTACATTGCCTTTCTGCCTTCCCAGTTTCTGAAGAGAAATTGCCTCTCAATCTTATTGAGAATCACTGGTATGTAATAATTTACTTCTCTCTCATTGCTCTCAAGATTCTCTTTGTCTTTGGCTTCTGACATTTTGACTGTATATCTCAATATGGATCTCATTGACTTTATCCTGCTTAGAGTTCTTTGAGATTCTTGGATGTGTAGGTTAATGCTTTTCATCAAATTTGGAGTTCTTGACCATTATTTCTTCACATATATTTTCTGCCCTTTCTTTCTCACCTTCTACTGGGACTCAAATTATGAGCATATTGATATTGTTTACAGGTGTCCCACAGGTCTCTATTCATTGTTGTTGTTTTTCTTTTTTCTTTCTGCTCAGACTGGGTAATCTCAACTGACCTACCTGAACGTATAATGATTCTTTCTTTTGTCTTCTCAGATCTACTCTTGAATCTCTCTAGTGAGTTTTCATTTCAATTATACTTCTCATTTCCAGAATTCCTATTTGGTTGATTTTTATAATTTCTCTCTTTATTGATATTCTCTACCATTCTCATGGTTTTCTTTAGTTCTTTGTACAATGTTTCCTTTAGCTTTTTGAGAATATTTTAAATAGTTGATTGAAAGCCTTTGTCTAATAAGTCCAATGTCTAGGCTTCCAATGGGAATCTTTTTATGAATTTCTATTTCCTGTTTAAAGCCAGTAATTTTTTTCTTTGAATGTCTATTTTTTTGTTGTTGAAAGCAGAATATTTGGAACATTGTAATGTGGTTACTCTGGAAATCAGATTCTACTCTCTCCCCAGAGTTTGTTGTTGCTGCTCATTTTATCTAATTTTGTTTGTGTGTTTAATGACTTTCCTGAACTAATTTTTTATAGTCCATATTCTTTGCTATGTGTGGCCTCTGAGGTCTCTGTCCTGTTAGCTTAGTGGCCATATAGTGACTTGATTGAGACTTCCTCAGATGCTGAAATACTGATGTGGTTTTTTTTCTTGATTAAGCACTTACCTAGTGGCTATAAAGTTCTGATTAGTTTCTAGAGTTCCAATAAAGTTGATTCTGACAGTGTTTACAGATGATTCGCTACTTTGTAGAAGACTTTTGAAATTTCTTACTCTGCCATTTTTATGTCACTCTATTCACTTTTTTACTCAATATTTTCCTCTCTCTCATTCATAGTGGGAAATTTCTACTGATCTATCGTCAAAGTTTACTGACTCTTCTGTCGTCTCCTTTTAGTTATCAAATCTATTCAGTGAGTCTTGTATTTCAGTGATTGTATTGCTCAGTTCTAAAGTTTGCACTTGGTTCATTATGCTTTGTATTTCTTTGCTCAGACTTTTAATTAAACATTTGTTGCAAGAGTATTTGTGATTAGTTTTTTTGAAAATTTTTATAATACTGTATTTCCCCATGTATAAGATGCACATTTTTTCAAAAAATTTGGGGATCTAAAAACTGGGTGCGACTTATACAGTGGTTGTATATTTTTTACTTAGATTTCTTGCTTTTTCATGTTTGTTTTTGTGCTCATTGTTGAAGACAGTGATTCATCATCAGACCTAAATGAGGACAAGCTAATGGATGAGTTTTGACAGGAGTTGTGTGAATTTTATGAAGAATAAAACTTGAGTTCAGTAACTTTATGTAATACTTTTTTTTTTTTTTAAATTCGGCCCCCATATTAAGGTGTGTCTTATACATAGGAGCATCTTATACACGGGGAAATACAGTAGTTGCTTTAAAGTCTTTATCAGATAATTCCTCCATCACTGTCATCTCAGTGTTGGTATCTGTTGATTATCTTTTCCCATGCAAATTGAAACTCTTGTGGTTCTTTATATGCAAAATAATTCTGAATTGCACCCTGGTTATTTGATTATTATGTTAAGAGATACTGGGTCTTATTTGTATTCCATGGATAATTTTTGTTTTAGCAGACAATCTGTCTAGCTAAGTTCAGGTTGAAATTTCCACAGTGGGCTGTGTTTCCAATGTCCACTCAAATTTCAGAGCTTTTTTAGTGCTCTTCAGATCTTTCCTGCATGTGTACTACCCAGTGGTCAGTATGGGACCTATGTGGTGGTCTGCCAATTATTTAGTTATCAGTTATGCTAATTAGGATCAGATCTATACATACATGGCTCAAAAGTGAGCCTAGAAATTGATAAACAATTTTATGAAGTTGCTTTATAACATTCCTCCCTTTATGTGATTTCCTGGAGACTACCCT
The DNA here is from genome assembly GCF_036850765.1 of Saccopteryx bilineata. Lineage (NCBI taxonomy): Eukaryota > Metazoa > Chordata > Mammalia > Chiroptera > Emballonuridae > Saccopteryx > Saccopteryx bilineata. Next base: position 107,411,699 of record NC_089502.1, read on the forward strand.
TTTTGGTCTTCCTGCCAAAAACTTGGAATAGCAGTTACTACTCTTTTATACTCTTTCATGATTAAGCCTCTGTGTGCACAGAATGTTTAGTAACCTGGCTTCCATTCTTAAGTCAAAAATTATTATCATCATTAGCAGAAACAGCAGCAGCAAGAGTTCTCTTAACAAATAGAATAACCTGTCCGGGAAGAAACAATTTTTAAGATTAGTATCTCATAGCCAGATACCTGAAATCTTACATTTAGTGATTCCTTAGAAAAATGGCAGACTCTCAACCCAATCACCCTAAAATGAAGCTTTCACTGAAGCCAAGATCACAAAAAAATGAGTTATCACTCATCTTTTTGTTGCCTTGTTCTTAAAAAAGGATGAAATAAAAAAATAAACCTAAAAACATGACCACTGATGAAACAAATAAGTGAAAAAAACAGAAGAAAATTTAACATATCAACATCATATCAGTAAATCTAGTACAGGATACTGTGAAATGGGAATAACCAGTAAACAAGGAGAAAATCTCTGGGAACTTAAAAATATAAAATTGCTAGAATAAAAACTTCAATTAATAGGTTAGAAGATAAAATCAAGAACATACTTGAGAAAATAGAAAACAAAACAAAAAGCAAGAGACAGACAAGACAGAAAATATGAGTGAGCCTGCCCTTGGTGGCGCAGTAGATAAAGCGTTGATCTGGCATGCTGAAGTTGCCGGTTTGAAACCCCAGGCTTGCAAGACACATACAAGCAACAACTTCAAGTTAATGCTTCCCGCCCCCCCCACCTCTGTAAAAAAAATCAATCAATAAAAAAATCTTTTAGATAGAAAAAAGAAAATTAGTGAAAAGGGTCACTGTGGTCAATCTAGGATCTTTAATATCTAATAGCACTAGAAAGAGAAAAGGGAAAATGGGGAGGAATTAACAAAGAATAGAGAAAGGATATGACACATCTGTCCTACTAACCTATGGGGAGAAGGGAGAGAATCATAGGAAAGAAAGCTGTTACCTTTTTATGTTGGGGCTTCAAGTGCATGAGAGAGGAGAAGTTTATTGGCTAAGTAAAGGGGAGCACTGCCCATGAATAGAAGAACTTCTGCCCTGATTCCAAAAACCAGTACTAGACCAGGAAACCTTCTTTTCCTATAGCAGAAGTTTGTTTATATCATCTCCCCAACACTTCAGATGCCATCTTAGAGTCAAACACAGGGAGACAGGGAAGTAACTGAAAGGGTAAGAAATTACTCCCCAAGGACTGATTTAAGCTTAAAGAAACTTATGGGACTGGACTGAATTATAAATAAAATTTTGGCTTCCCAGGTACTGATTAGGTTATGGATTATTTAATCTCGGGATACAAAAATAAATAAATAACAATAGCAGAAAATTTCTCAGAGCTGAAGGACAAGTGCTGTCTGACTGAAAGAATCCAGCAACTTGAATTATAGAATAACCACACTCTAGCTATATCATAGAAAATTTCACAACCTCAAGAATAGAGAAGTTCCTAAAAGCTTTCAAAGAGAGGAAGCCTACAAAAGAACAAGAATTAAACTGGTCAAAGACTTCTTTAGTAACACTGGATGTTTAAAAACAATGAAATTATCAACGCCTTTAAAGTTTGTTTTTGTTTTTGTTTTTGTATTTTTCTGAAGTTGGAAGCAGGGAGGCAGTCAGACAGACTCCTGCATGTGCCCGACCTGGATCCACCTGGCATGCCCACCAGGGGGCGATGCTCTGCCCATCTGGGGCATTGCTCTGTTGTGACCAGAGCCATTCTAGCACCTGAGGCAGAGGTCATGGAGCCATCCTCAGCGGCCCGGGCCAACTTTACTCCAATGGAGCCTTGGCTGCGGGAGGGGAAGAGAGAAACAGAGAGGAAGGAGAGGGGGAGGGGTGGAGAAGCAGATGGGCGCTTCTCCTGTGTGCCCTGGCTGGGAATCAAACCTGGGACTCCTGCACGCCAGGCTGACGCTCTACCACTGAGCTAACCGGCCAGGGCGCCTTTAAAGTTTTGAGGGTGAAAATACCAATTTAAAGTTCTTTATTCATTAAGGTTATTAATAAAGAATAACAACATTTTTTTCAGAAAAGCATGGACTTAGAAGGTTTAATGTGAATGCACATCTTTCTTATGAAGTTACTAGATGGTCTTTAACAGCAAAATGATAGAATGAACGAAGAAAGGTCACATGATTCCCAGATAACAACGGATCTAACCCAGGACTAGAATGAAGCAAAGTCCCAGGATATTAGCTAAAACCAGATTAGGGTAGGTAGATGGAGGGTTTCAGGGAGCAATCCTAGGAAAAGCAAGGAATCCAAAGAACTTTATGTTACTCCTAAGAATTTGGAGCTCAGAAAGGTGATAAAGGCAGAAAAATAAAGGGAGAAAGGCCATTCCAAAACCCTATGAAAAAGCAAAAAGCTATACAAGAAATAAAGTAGAATTGTAGTATACCACTTTACACTGCTTGGTTATACATGGAATAGTTACGTAATCATAATATAAACACTTTATTTTCTACTCTTAGAATCAACTAGTAGACAAAGCACAGAAAATGCAATTACTGTTACAACACATAACAAAAATACTTGTAACTGTGAAAATATAAAAGTTTATGGTAAAACTACAAGTAACAGTAGGGAGTCAAAAGATTGTCAATTATCTGTTGTTGATAGAAAAAATACAAGGGCAAACTTTAAATATTATGAAAGTAATCAACAAAACAATGAAAAGTAGTAATAAGAAAAAAAAAGTAGTAATAAGAGTACCCTGGAGAAAAGAAAGATGGGACAGTGTAAGTTAACTAAAGCTTCATTTGTAAGAGCAAGATAACATAAGAAGAATGGATAATATCTAAAATTAGTAAATCAAGAAAGATGATCAAAGGTATATTATATAGAGATATCAAAGTAAGCATCAATTAAAAATTGTAAAACAAAGAATGAGTATGCAAGTACTCCTAAAAACAAAATTCGAAGAAATAAGTGGTTCTTTCTGAGGACTGAAACTGTTTATTGTAAGTTCTTTGATATCATTTGATACTTTTATGCATATGCATCTATTACCTTGATGAAAATTTTAGAAATTAAAGTTTCTTTTTTTTTTTTAATTTATTTTATTTTATTTTATTTTATTTTACAGAGACAGAGAGAGAGTCAGAGAGAGGGATAGACAGGGACAGACAGACAGGAACAGAGAGATGAGAAGCATCAATCATTAGTTTTTCATTGCGTGTTGTGACACCTTAGTTGTTCATTGATTGCCTTCTCATACGTGCCTTGACCGCGGCCTTCAGCAGACCAAGTAACCCCTCGCTCAAGCTGGCAACCTCGGGGTCTCGAACCTGGGTCTTCCGCATCCCAGTCCGACACTCTATCCACTGCACCACTGCCCGGTCAGGTGAAATTAAAGTTTCTTGACGAAGCAACACTTTTGTATGATTCAACGCTCCAAAGCTATATAAAGGATATAATGAAGTCTCCACACTCCCTTCCTCATTCCCACTTTTCTGCTGCAGTCACTGATATGTTTCCTTCTATACAGTCTGTGTATTTATAAGCAAGTATGCTGGTATGTTCCTATATATATTTCCCTTTCATATTCTTACATGAATGATAGCATGCTATATATAATATCCTTGTACTCATCTTTTTTATTTAAGAAATGTATCTTGGCCCTGGCCGGTTGGCTCAGTGGTAGAGAGTCGGCCTGGCGTGCAGAAGTCCTGGGTTCGATTCCTGGCCAGGGCACACAGGAGAAGCGTCCATCTGCTTTTCCACCCCTCCCCCTCTTCTTCCTCTGTCTCTCTCTTCCCCTCCCGCAGCCAAGGCTCCATTGGAGCAAAGATGGCCCAGGCGCTGGGGATGGCTCCTTGGCCTCTGCCCCAGGCGCTGGAGTGGCTCTGGTCGCAACAGAGCGATGCCCGGAGGGGCAGAGCGTCGCCCCCTGGTGGGCGTGCCGGGTGGATCCCAGTCGGGCGCATGCGGGAGTCTGTCTGATTGTCTCTCCCCGTTTCCAGCTTCGGAAAAATACAAAAAAAAAAAAGAAATATATCTTGGAGATATTTCTGAATTACTACTGAGCTTCCTCATATATTTTTAATGGCTACATATTAATCCATGTTATTTGGATGTATCATACTATTGATATATTTAATCAGTCTCTGCTTACAGATATCTGTTTTTTTTCCAATTTACTATTTCAAATAATGCTACAATGCTATAATAGTAAATTAACAATTATTACAAGAAAAAAAATTAAGACAGTCTTTGCTTCTATTTCCCAATTAATGCTACAATGCTATAATAGTAAATTAACAATTATTACAAGAAAAAATTTATTTCCCAATTAGATAATGAACTTGGCTTTCATCTTTGCATCCTCTGTGCCTACCAGGATGCCTGACATATAGTAGATATTAAATTAGCATTTTCTAACTTAGGTTAAATTGCATTTAAATGAGGAAACTAACCTATGCAAACATTTGAATGAGATAACATAATTCTAAAATCAAGTTTATGGCACAGCAAAGACAAGTCTATATGAATCTATAGTACTCTGAATACTCAGTCTTTGTTTCACAATTCACCAGAAAAAGTAGCAGTGCAACTCAGTTTAGATTAGAATAATTGCAAGAAAAGAAATGCAGGACAGGACTGTGATGATATAATTGCAATTAAAAGACTGCTTATATATCCTAGCTTTCTAGGTCCCCAATATCTGAAATGCTAAAGAGATTCTAACTCCTCACAGAGATGTTAGTGAGTATATGTAGAACAAGTATATATAAGTAGACTATAGAATTCTTAGTGTCTTACCAGTGAGAAAAATAAAATGAAACAAAATAATCCAGTTCCTGGGCTACAGATACATACATATATATCTGTCATACTTACTCCGAGCTCTTTTGGGCCTGAATGGATTGAAAGCAAGTGTAGAGTACGCGGCCAGTCTAAAAAGAAAATAAATAAATAAATAGATGATAGATAGATAGATAGATAGATAAAGGGAGGGAGGGAGAGAGGGAGAAAGGAAGGAAGGAAGAAAAGAAGGTAGATCACACAGAGAAGGATCAATTTTCAAAAAAGATATAGCAATTTAGGCGCTGGCAAGCTGGCATCATCCCAACACACCAACGTTGTGGGTTCAATCTCTGGTAAGGGCACATATTAAGAATCAACCAATGAATATATAAATACGTGAAACAGCAAATCAATGTCTGTCTCTTTCTATCTTTCTCTCAAATCAATAATTAAAATTTTTTTTAAAGTATAGCAATTTAGTAGTCTCTAACCTAAAACTCAAAGGCCACTATGAAAGTGGGAGATTAATAAAAATTACAAAGATAGAATATGCCATAAATCAGTTTCTATAAGAAGTATCATATAACTAACTCAACATGAAATGGCCACAATCAAACATCTGCTCATTGTGACAGCAGAGAACTGTTCACAAACATGGGAACCAAGTAACAGAAACCAGAGTAGTCAAACTACTTTGTTGGAAGCTGACACACTTATTCAATAACTACTTATAATGACAACAAATAAATTTATGATTATAAAACCAAAAGTATTTCAAATGAAGTAATAATGTTCAAAATACTGAACTTCAATGTTTGTGGAAAAGTGATTTTATGAAGAATATTCATTGTTAACATAGATTCTGAGAATATAACTAATATTCTAAGCAATAGGATATACTTGATACTTTTGGCAAAATTCATACCTACAATGTTAAAGAGTACAGTAATTTTCTTCATGTTTGAACTGACACAATAACAAAATCTCTTGACATGAACATAGAATTCCAACAGAAGCTCTCTAAATAGAGAATGGCAAGACTAGCCATTGGTGGAGCTGCTTAACATCTCTGAGCTTGTTTGCTCATACATAAAATACGGACAATAATAACCTTTATAAGCTTGTTGGCAGGGTTACATCATATATATGTAAAACACCTAACAGGTATGTGTCATACAATAAGTCATAAGTCGTAGCACTAGTTACCATTATTAGCCATCAAAATATATGCAAAATCTGGCCACTTCTCATTACCTCCACTCCAATGACTGTGGCCAAACCTCCATCATCTCTTGCTAGATTACTGCAATATTTTCATAACTGATTTCATGGATGTCATGGATTCCAAACCCTTTCCCTCCTCATGCCCCACCCCCAGCCCCTGTGCAGTCTATTCTCAACACAGTAACCAGAAGGATCCCATCAAAACATAAAATTACCCTGTAACGCAGCCAATTTACAACCAGTGTGCCATAATAGGCACACTGGAGTACTACAAGAATTTTTAAAACATGCAATAATATCTGACTATCTAGTCAGAGGCACTAACCTCTTTCCTCTTAGATTGTCAAATGAAGAAATGACAACAGCCAACAAAACAATAGCCATCTGGTGTGAACGAATCAAAATTATTCCTATTTTTTTGTCAGATCAGCAAAAATGTATTTCTAGTGTGCCACAGTAACTAGTTTATGCATACCATGAGATGGAAAAAAGGTCGAAAATAGCTGCTCTAATGGTTTCTCAACGCGCAAAGTCAAGGCCTTACAGAATCTGGCCCAGTTATCTTTCAGACCTCACTGTAGGATGACCAAACGAGTTATTGTCCAAACCAGGACACTTCCAAGCAGTAAATTAACTGAATAGGAGACAGGGATAATGGGGTAAAACTGGAACTGGCAGAGACAAACCGGAATATATGGTCATGGTGTTCCTCACTCTGCTCAGTCACACAGACTGCCTTGATGCCCCCTGAACATGACACACTCACTTCAGGGTCTTTGTACTGGCTATTTCCTTGCTTGGAATGCTCTTCCCCCAAGATATCCACAAGACTTGCTCCCTCACTTTCTTCAGGTCCTGATTCAATGAACTTTCTCACTGAAAACCTTCCCTAGCCACCCTATTAAAATTGTAAAAATATTTTTCTTTATTCTGTGTGCATGTGTGTGTATATAAACATACACACACATACATACATGTGTATGCATGCACACACACAATACCTTTGTGTTTTTATCTTCTATGAAACAGGAAAAAATAAGTCCTACAAAGCCTTGATCCATCATCTGGTACATGGCTTGTGTGCGAACATCTGTAAATAAAAATAAAGAAGTGATTGCAATAGAATTAAATTCAACATCCCAAGGAGTAGAAACAAAATCTCACTATATGGTTATGCAATTTTTTTAAAAGGAAATCATAAACAGGTACCAAATAACATCATTTGAAAGGATTAGTTAAAAGATTACCAAAGACTGAACAGAGGCAACATTTAAAAATCTGAAGTCTTCAGACCATGGTTTATATCAGGGGTCCCCAAACTTTTTACACAGGGGGCCAGTTCACTGTCCCTCAGACCATTGAAGGGCTGGACTATAAAAAAAAAACTATGACCAAATCCCTATGAACATTGCACATACCTTATTTTAAAGTAAAAAAACAAAACAGGAACAAATACAATATGTAAAATAAAGAACAAGTAAATTTAAATCAACAAACTGACCAGTATTTCAATGGGAACTATGCTCCTCTCACTGACCACCAATGAAAGAGGTGCCCCTTCCAGAAGTGCGGCGGGGGCTGGATAAATGGCCTCAGGGGGCCGGTTTGGGGACCCCTGGTTTATATGAAGGATACAAAAGATCTGGTATTATAACAAGCACTGCAGTGCATGGTTTGCTACAGTGGCTTGAGCCCATTTTGTTTGGCAGTATATTCTTAAACATCCTTTGCACTTACACCTTTAGATCTGAATTGGGACTTCTCTCCAATGTCTTCCTAATTAAAGTGAGACCAAACAGTACCCAGCAATGAATATGAAGGAAATACTGGCTGAAACTGTTGCTGAAAATAAATCATATAGTACAAACAGTCTCCATACTGCTATATGACCTTGGTAAACTTTTTAATACCTCTGAAACTATTTCCTCACCAGTTAAATAAGGATAAACATCATCCCTACTATCACAGAGTTTTTTGAATATTTTAAAAATTGCAAGATTTTTTAGCACAATGCCTAGCACATCAAAGTACTTCATAAGCATTCTTCCCATTCCATTGCATCCACAACCATTGCTGAACAATTGTTATCCGAGTCAGAAAAGGATTTAGTGTCCATCCCATCCCACCCAAACTGCTTTTGGCCAGATCACTGATGATCTATTCTTCGTCCGAAATTTACCTGATTGCTCCCTCCTTGAAACTGTCTTCACTTGACCTCACACTCCCACTCTTCCCATTTGTCCTCTTAACTTCCTGGCTGATCTCTTCTGGTCTCTTTAGCTAGATCCTTCCACCTTTCCATTCCTGAAATACTGGCATACCGAGGGCTAGGTCTTCAGTCCTTTTCGCTTCTCTAGCTACACTCATTCCCTGGAGGATTGCATCTAGTTCCATGGCTTCATACCTCACCTCTACACTAGCCATTCCCAAGTCATACCCAATAAACTCTACCCCAAACTCCAGAATTGTATATCCGATTGTCTGACACTTTGACTTGATTGTCTGAATTTAGTTCCACTCAGAGTAGCAGGTCCATGAACTATCTGTAACCTGTTCACAAGGAGAGAAGAGCTTGAGCTGGAATGCAAATTAATGCATTTCTTCTTTCACTGATAAAGTCTTTGTTTTTAATTAATTTTAATAGGGTGACATTGATAAATCAGGGAACATATGTTCAGAGAAAACATCTCCAGATTATTTTGACATCTGATTATGTTGCATACCCCTCACCCAAAGTGAAATTGTCTTCCATCACCTTCTATCAGGTTTTCTTTGTGCCCCACCTCTCTCCCCCACCCCGTTACCATCACATTCTTGTCCATGTCTCTGAGTCTCATTTTTATGTCCCATCTATGTATGGAATCATATACAGTATATCTGTAAAGTCATGGTGCACTTTTGACCGGTCACAGGAAAGCAACAAAAGAGGATACAAATGTGAAATCTGCACCAAATAAAAGGAAAACTCTCCTGGTTTCATACCTATTCAGTACAGTTCCATGTGGGCTCACACACAGATTTTTTAGGGCTCCTTAGGTAGCTATCCCGTATAGCCTCTAGAATCGTCACTGACTGATGGCCTACCAGAACGGGGTTTCTCCACCAAACTGCCAGTTTCCTTCAACTGCTTATCCCACCGAGTAATATTATTCCTATGTGGTGGCGCTTCGTTATAAACGCGCCGATATTCACATTGCACTTTGGTCACGGATTAGAATTTAGTGAGCCACAGAACACACTGAACTTTCCTCTGTACCATCCACATCTCGACTGGCATGACCCAGGGCTGCTCCACTGTATACACGGTGTTATGTCATCATCTGCGCATATACACATGCTGCCACATCATCGTACAGAAACTGGGAGGGTTTTCCTTTTATTTGGTGCAGATTTCACATTTCTATCGTCTTTTGTTGCTTTCCTGTGACTGGTCAAAAGTGCACCATAACTTTACGGACACACTGTAGTTCTTAGTTTTTTCTGATTTACTTATTTCACTCCGTATAATGTTATCAAGGTCCATCCATGTTATTGTAAATGATCCGATGTCATCATTTCTTATGGCTGAATAGTATTCCATAGTATATATGTACCAAAGCTTTTTAATCCACTCGTCCACTGACAGACATTGGGCTGTTTCAAGATCTTCACTATTGTGAACAATGCTGCCATAAACATGGGGGTGCATTTCTCCTTTTGGAACAGTGCTATGGTGTTCTTAGGGTATATTCCTAAAAGTCAGATAGCTGGGTCAAAAGGCAGTTTGATTTTTAATTTTTTGAGGAATCTCCATACTGTTTTCCACAGTGGCTGCACCAGTCTGCATTCCCACCAGCAGTGCAGGAGGGTTCTCTTTTCTCCACATCCTCGCCAGCACTTATTCTGTGTTGTTTTGTTGATGAGCGCCATTCTGACTGGTGTGAAGTGATATCTCATTGTTGTTTCAATTTGCATTTCTCTAATGATTAGTGATGTTGAGCATTTTTTCATATGCCTATTGGCCATCTGTATGTCCTCTTTGGAGAAGTGTCTATTCATTTCTTTTTGCCCATTTTTTTTATTGTATTCTTTGTCTTCCTGGTGTTGAGTTTTACAAGTTCTTTATAAATTTTGGTTATTAAACCCTTATCAGACTTATTGTTGAATATGTTCTCCCACTGTGTAGTTTCAATAGATGCAGAAAAAGTATTTGGTAAAATCCAGCACCCATTCATAATCAAAACTCTCAGCAAAGTGGGAATACAGGGAACATACCTCAACATGATAAAGGCCATCTATGACAAACCCACAACAAACATACTACTCAATGTACAAAATTTAAAAGCAATCCCCTTAAGAACAGGAACAAGGCAGAGGTGCCCCCTTTCACCATTCTTATTCAACATAGTCCTGGAAGTCCTAGCCATAGCAATCAGACAAGAAGAAATAAAAGGCATCCAAATTGGAAAAGAAGTAAAACTATAATTATTTGCAGATGATATGATACTGTATATAGAAAACCCTAAAGCCTCACTCAAAAAACTACTGGACCTGATAAATGAATTCAGCAAGGTGGCAGGATATAAAATTAATACTCAGAAATCAGAGGCATTTTTGTACACCAACAATGAACTGTCTGAAAGAGAAATTAAGGAAACAATCCCCTTCACTACTGCAACCAAAAAAATAAAGTACCTAGGAGTAAATTTTACCAAGGAGATTAAAGACTTGTACTTGGAAAATTATAAAACATTGATAAAAGAAATCAAAGAAGATACAAACAAGTGGAAGCATATACTGTGCTCATGGTTAGGAAGAATAAACATCATTAAAATGTCTATATTAGCCCTGGCTGGTTGGCTCAGTGGTAGAGTGTTGGCCTGGCGTGCAGGAGTCCCAGGTTCAATTCCTGGCCAGGGCACACAGGAGAAGTGCCCATCTGCTTCTACACCTCTCCCCCTCTCCTTCCTCTCTGTCTCTCTTTTCCCCTCCCGCAACCAAGGCTCCATTAAAGCAAAGTTGGCCCAGGCACTGAGGATGGCTCCATGGCCTCTGCCTCAGGTGCTAGAATGGCTCTGGTTGCAACTGAGCGACGCCCCAGATGGGCAGAGCATCACCCCCTGGTGGGCGTGCTGGGTGGATCCTGGTCAGGCGCATGCGGGAGTCTGTCTGACTGCCTCCCCATTTCCAACTTCAGAAAAATACAAAAAAAAATGTCTATATTACACAAAGCGATTTATAAATTCAATGCAATACCAATTAAAATACCAATGACATACTTCAAAGATATAGAACACATATTCCAAAAATTTATATGGAACCAAAAGAGAACACGAATAGCCTCAGCAATCTTGAAAAGGAAGAATAAAGCGGGAGGTATCACACTTCCCAATATCAAGTTATACTACAAGGCCACTGTACTCAAAACAGCCTGGTACTGGCATAAGAACAGGCATTTAGATAAATGGAATAGAACAGAGAACCCAGAAATAAACACACAGCTTTATGGACAACTGATACTTGACAAAGTAGGTAAGAGCATACAATGGAGTAAAGACAGCCTCTTTAATAAATGGTGTTGGGAAAACTGGACATCTACCTGCAAAAAAATGAAACTAGACCACCAACTTACACCATTCACAAAAATAAACTCAAAATGGATAAAAGACTTAAATGTAAGCTGTGAAACCATAAGCATCTTGGAAGAAAACATAGGCTGTAAGCTCTCCAACATCTCTCGCAGCAATATATTTGCCGATTTATCTCCACGGGCAAGTGAAGTAAAAAAGGATAAACAAATGGGACTATATCAAAATAAAAAGTTTTTGCAAAGCTAAAGACAATAAAAACAGAAGAAAAAGAATGATAAAGTCTTGAGGGATAAAAAATGACACAGTGATTTGTGTTTGGTATTAAGCTCCTTGTCACACTGATCACAGATAGCTCATGGACAAAGCCAATCTATGTGAGTATCAGCTGCTTAACAGGCATTTGAAACGCAACATGTCCAAAACCAAACACTTGATTTCCCCCACAAAATCTAATACCTCCCAATGTTGCCCCGTCTCAAGTAGCAGCGACTCCATCCATCCAGGTGTTCAACCAAAATGAACTTGAGTACATTTTTTATTATTGTAAAGCCAGTAGCCACGGCCACCATCACAGCCGCCTGGCCCGTGCAGGTTTGCATTTGACTCAGACAGATGGTAATGAAACAGTGAAGCTGAGAACTGGTGGGCCATTAGCTTTAATCCTAGCTTGCACCTGGCCCGCGAGAAATACACACAGTGGGAAAATACTTCCCTTTCCATTCAGGGCTCCCAAAGCCACTGACTTACCCGAGTTTCCTAGAATCAAAGGTTTGTACCTCACCAGCCTTATTCACCTATTCCCCATCTCCTTCTCTCTGCACAAGAGAGAAGGGTTGAGATAGGTTTTTAAATAAATAAAAAATATTATGTACTTTTTTTTTTTTGTATTTTTCTGAAGCTGGAAACGGGGAGAGACAGTCAGACAGACTCTCGCATGCGCCCGACCGGGATCCACCTGGCACGCCCACCAGGGGCTACGCTCTGCCCACCAGGGGGCGATGCTCTGCCTCTCCGGGGCGTCGCTCTGCCGCGACCAGAGCCACTCTAGTGCCTGGGGCAGAGGCCAAGGAGCCATCCCCAGCGCCCGGGCCATCTTTGCTCCAATGGAGCCTTGGCTGCGGGAGGGGAAGAGAGAGACAGAGAGGAAGGAGGGGGGGGGTGGAGAAGCAAATGGGCGCTTCTCCTATGTGCCCTGGCCAGGAATCGAACCCGGGTCCCCTGCATGCCAGGCCGACACTCTACTGCTGAGCCAACCGGCCAGGGCCTATATTATGTACTTTTAATGTTAAAATTGCACATATGAAACCAAACTTGGTGTCATTAGAAAAATGTTTAAAGAAAAGCTCCTTGCTTTTCTTCATACACCCCAGGTGCATTTCTCCTCAGGGCCTTTGCACTTGCTATTCCTATCTGCCCTGCCTGAAATACTTTTCCCCCAGGTATTTGCATGGCCAATTCCCTCATTTCCTTCCTATTTGCTCAACTGTCACCTTCCTTGTGAGACGTAATCATATTATTTAAAATGCAAACTTCACCTCCATTCCACAGGCACTTCCTATGCCCCTTACCCTACTTTACATTATTTTCCTGAGATAACTTAATTACTTCTAAATGACCTTCTAAATTCAAAATATTGATAGATATGTGTGTTCCAAACTGCCCTCTTGATGTTCCGCTTATCTGTCAGACCTTGCCCTTACTGGACTATCGCCCTGAGACAGAGGAATTCCAAAAAGCTGACAAGCTGTACCGAGGAGGGGCTCCGGACACACCAGGACTTTTGATTCAACACCCATATGCTCGAAGCCCCCGAAGGAGGAGCATTCTGGATATACCAGGACTTTTGACTCAGTATCCCCTCAGGCTCTCCCAAACACTATATAACTCGCCCCTAGTCTGTAACCAGTGCTCTTCTCCCCGGGAGAAGTGGCTGGCAGGGTTCCTTTCTCCTTTCAATAAAGCCTGTTACTCTGGTCTTTCGGACTCCCATGGATTCCAACAAATATATAAGATGTAGTTTAGTCTAAATTAGTGCCATCCAAGAAAATGTTCTGCAAATGTGCTGTGCAGTCTCTCAGCATTAGAACACATTATTATTTCATCAGTTGAATACCATGTAAAGTAGTCTACGTACACTTAGGGGTCACATTGTATAAAAAATACTTGTTTGTAAACACTAGAGGCACATTCTGAGAGGAAATCTTCACATTTATGAGAAGTGCAGATCAATTAAAGAATCTAAAGAGACAACAGAATCACACCTCCCATTTCCTGGTGTGAAAGTAGAATAGTACAAACACAATTATTTTTTTCATTTACTATGGCTTAAAAATTTTCCTAAAACAGAAACCACAGGTCACAGTTAATAATAAAGAATTTTAAAAGAATGGGAGGCAATATACACAAGTGCTTTAAAAATGCAAGCCCTGAGATAGCCATTATTTTACAGCACAATTTTAGTTTAGCCCTCACTTATTCTATACCTTATCTTAAGAGTTTCCATATAATCTGTTTGCTAAGAAATCTATTACAAATGTATTATACCCTTAATATCAAAAAATTATTTATAATGATTCTAATGAGTATCAACTTGTTAACCTTTAGAACAAAATGCTTGTTTGGAAAAAAAGTAATTTGTTAAAATGACTGGTTGTAGAAAACTGCTTAATTAAAGTTGCAACCTTTATTTGTCATGGGAGGCTGATTTGACCCACCAACTTGGGTAATAAACTAACTCATTGTATCAGGACTTACAGCAGTACCAATTACCTCATTCCATATGAAAGAACTGAGAAGGTCTTAAAATTAGGAACATAGATAGCTACAGGCACATTTTTCCTTTTAATATGCACTTACAATGACAACAGAATGAATATAAGAGTAACTTTAAAATAGTACCAAGTCTCATGAATTAACAAAATAGTCTGCACTGTTTGAATCACTTCCCTTTTTCTTTTGCAAACCACGTATAGGTAAATTTAAATAAGTTAATTGTGTGCGCATGATATAACTCAACTCTTTCCCTATCACCTAGCCAATGCTTCCTCTATTTCCTGTTTTCATAAGTAGCATTTCCTCTTCAACTACTACCATGATCCAACAAAGCCACCATCACTTCTATCTTGGATCAAAGCAAGATGCTATAAAATGCCCAGTCCACTAATTCACAAAAACCTCAGTTCAGATACTGATTCTGCCACTTACTTAGCTGTCTGCTTTTGGACAACATACTTCAACTCTGAGCCTCAGCTTAGTTTCTTTTCATAAGAGCCACACACTCTTTATAATTACTTGGGAAGTGTTTCAAGAAGTAGATAGTTGTAGTGTCAAATGCTACATAAGATGGAAACTTAAAATGTTCATTAGATTTTCAATATGGATGCCACAGATCATTTTTAGCAAGATCCACTTCAAAAAGAGTGATGGGCTAGAACCCAGGCTAGAGTGGGGTGAGAAGTGTGGGTGGATGGTGAGAAAGTCTAGAGTCTGGCTATGAAGGTGAAGGGAAAGACAATATTTTCCTGAAGGGGAAGTGGAACTGGAAAACATTTTTTGTTATGTTGTCTTCAACATGTGAGATATGAGCATGTTTGAAAGCTGCATGAAGGTAGAGACCTTATTTCTCTCCTTCACTGCTTTTTCCCTAGCACCTTGAAGAGGTCCAGACACATAGTAGACACTCAAGCTGATCTGTTGAAGGAATAAATAAATGATGGGTAGAATCCAGTACAATAGAAAGGCATATAGACTTAGGAGAGAGAAGCACAATGAAGAGTTTAAGGTTCTTGAGAAAATGGGAGGCAAAAACTGAATGCAGGAGTGGATGGATGGGTGTTAGCTAAGAGAAAGGATACATTCTCTACTATAGCAAGAGGGAAAAGAAGAATATGAGCACAGCAATAAGTAGGTGAGTAAAGAGAAATGAAGAAAATACTTTTGTAATTATTCCTGTTTCCTCTGTCAAAGTAGGAAGGGTGCTGAAAGGGAAAGAGGAAGTGGGGAGTTCAGAGCTTTGAGAATAAGAAAAAAGTCCAGATGGAGAATAAACTGGCAGGATACTAAATGTCATGCATGATCTGAGACTGCATCCTGGACTGGAAAGGAAAAACTGTTATAAAGAACAAATTTGAGATAAATGGTAACATTTGAATAAATTTGGTAGATTATATAAAAGGATATTAGTATCACATATCCTGATTTTAATAACTGCCCTGTGGTTATGGACATGAACATCTTTGTTCTTGAGAAATAAATTACTTTCAAATAGCGTGTGTATTGGGGGGGCTACAGAGAAAAATGATGAAGCAAATTTGGTAAAAGGTTAACAGTTGTTGAATCTGGTTCTTTTTTTTTTTTTTTTTTTTTTTTTTTTTTGTATTTTTCTGAAGCTGGAAACGGGGAGAGATAGTCAGACAGACTCCCGCATGTGCCCGACTGGGATCCACCCGGCATGCCCACCAGGGGGGCGACACTCTGCCCACCAGGGGGCGATGCTCTGCCCCTCCGGGGCATCACTCTGTTGCGACCAGAGCCACTCTAGCGCTTGGGGCAGAAACCAAGGAGCCATCCCCAGTGCCCGGGCCATCTTTGCTCCAATGGAGCCTCGGCTGCGGGAGGGGAAGAGAGAGACAGAGAGGAAGGAGAGGGGGAGGGGTGGAGAAGCAGATGGGCGCTTCTCCTGTGTGCCCTGGCCGGGAATCAAACCCGGGACTTCTGCACGCCAGGCCGACGCTCTACCACTGAGCCAACCGGCCAGGGCTTTGAATCTGGTTCTTTATGCTATTCTTACCATTTTCCTGCAAGATTTTCTTTAAAAATTAAGATTTAAATTCTTAGTGTGTGTGCTTGACCTATATCACCCTTGCCTTTGAAAACCCTAACTCTATCAAAATAAACAGACAGCCAACTATATGGGAACTGATATTTTCAAACGACAGCTCAGATAAGGGCCTAATATCCAAAATTTACAAAGAACTCATAAAACTCAACAACAAACAAACAAACAATCCAATAAAAAAATGGGAAGAGGACATGAACAGACACTTCTCCCAGGAAGAGATACAAATGGCCAACAGATATATGAAAAGATGCTCAGCTTCATTAGTTATTAGAGAAATGCAAATCAAAACTACAATGAGATACCACCTCACTCCTGTTAGATTAGCTATTATCAACAAGACGGGTAATAGCAAATGTTGGAGAGGCTGTGGAGAAAAAGGAATCCTCATTCACTGTTGGTGGGACTGTAAAGTAGTACAACCATTATGGAGGAAAGTATGGTGGTTCCTCAAAAAACTGAAAATAGAACTACCTTATGACCCAGCAATCCCTCTACTGGGTATATACCCCAAAACCTCAGAAACATTGATACGTGAAGACACATGTAGCCCCATGTTCATTGCAGCACTGTTCACAGTGGCCAAGACATGGAAACAACCAAAAAGCCCTTCAATAGAAGACTGGATAAAGAAGATGTGGCACATATACACTATGGAATACTACTCAGCCATAAGAAATGATGACATCACATCATTTACAGCAAAATGGTGGGATCTTGATAACATTATAAGGAGTGAAATAAGTAAATCAGAAAAAAACAAGAACTACATGATTCCATACATTGGTGGAACATAAAAATGAGACTAAGAGACATGGACAAGAGTGTGGTGGTTACCAAGGGTGGGGGGTGAGGGAGGACATGGGAGGGAGGGAGGGAGAGAGTTAGGGGGAGGGGGAGGGGCACAGAGAACTAGATAGAGGGTGACGGAGGACAATCTGACTTTGGGCGAGGGGTTTGCAACATAATTTGATGACAAAATAACCTAGACATGTTTTCTTTGAATATATGTACCCTGATTTATTAATGTCATCCCATTACCATTAATAAAAATTTATTAAAAAAAAAAAAAAAAAGAAAACCCTAACTCAAAGCCAAAACACTCACTTTCTATTATTAAAGAAATGAATATTTTCCTTCCTATTCCTTACATGGAAAACTTTGTCTTTTGTATATTTTATTGCTATGATGGAGACTATAATTTGACATCGTTAGTTTCATTATTTACTCTGCCTTTTATTACAGAATGACCTTTCTTCTTTCACCCTTTTGCCAATGACATAACTTATTTTCTCCATATATTTTAGCCTAGCCTGTTATTTTTTGTCCAAGTCCTTAGGTTTGAGCTTGTCTTTAAAGATATACTATTGTGTTTATTTCTTAATCCTGAGCCTTTTATAAGTGTATATTCTGTTTAAATTTGTTATAGTAATGGCAGCATGAGGGATACTCAATATGTCTCCCTTTGAAATTTCAACAAATTGAACAGCTATAATGAAGGGAAGGAACCAAGCTGGGTTGCAGGTATGCCTGGAAGATCTGCAACCCAATCGACTAAAGGTGGGAAGGGTTGAAAAGGGGGGCGGAAGATAAAACACACTCACGATCGGCTTCAGAGAGAAGCCCAGAGTGACTACCTTTTTTCTCTCTGCGGGGATATGGAGAGGGAAGCCTGAAGTGACTAGGCCTCCTCCTGCTGGTAGGAGTGGTGCGAATGAGGGGCAAAGGCAGAGATACTAAACCAAAGCAGTAGCAGAACAGGAGTCATGGCCAGGGTTCTCACAGTTGAGCAGCAGCCTGCACTTGGTGCAAAGACAGAGAAAACCAAAGTGCAGCTCCTCATACCCCCCAGATCCTGCCACCATCACCTTACAGGTATGGAGACTTGCAGTGATAGAACCGACAGCTAAGGCTCCAAAGCCACTCCGTCCCGTGCAGAACGGAGGTGCTCCATGTCTGGTCCCTTGGTCTGCTGAGACGAGGGGAGAAGCACCCAGAGGCCTGAGATAACCATTGCTAAAGCCATAAAGCAATAAAGCCATAAAAACCTCTCAACATACCCCACCCGCCAATAGGATTGCAGCCCTGCCTACATCACTGCAACAGCAACATCTCAGGACAGCGCAAGAATTTCACAGAGCTAAAACTTGAAAAACAGTGACACCTACCAGAAAAAAACAGTAACTTTTAAAACTGAAAATTTCTTTCCCTGTTTTTTTATTGTTTCATTTTTTTACTCTTTTGAATTTCATTTTAAATTCTTTATTTTTATTCTTACTTATTGTGTGTATTCTGTTCATTTTATATTTTTTCTTTTTGATTTTTACTCTTTGTTTTCCATGGTTTTTCTTTTATCTTGTCATTATTTTTAAATTTTTTATATTTCTCGTGTTTTCTTTTAATTTTTAAGTTTCATTCATTCAGTTGTCTTCTGTTAAGAGTTCTTAACAATACCACATTCCAATTCCATCAAGGACAAAAAAATCAAATACCATGGCTATACAAGAGAGAGATGTCATTCAGAAAGAAAATGAAATATCTCCAGAAATAAATCTCAACCACATGGAGACCTTGGAGATCAATTATACAGAATTCAAAATTGAAGTTATGAAAAGACACAGTGAGATGCAGGAAAACACCAATAGGTAACTGAATGATCTCAGAAAACAAATTAATGAAAAAAATGAATATCTCACCAAGGAGATTGAAAATAAAGAGCCTGGCCAGGTGGTAGTGCAATAGACAGAGCATCGGACCAGGATGTGCAGGACCCAGGTTCAAAAAGCTGAGGTCACGGGCTTTAGCATGGGATCATCAAGCTTGAGCATAGGCTCTACAGCTTGAGCATAGGGTCGCTGGATTGAGTGTGGGATCACAAACGTGACCCCATGTTCACTAGCTTGAACCCAAAGGTCACTGGCTTGAAGCCCAAGGTTGCTGGGTTGAGCTAAAGGTTCCTGGCTTGAGAAAGGGGTCACTCATTCTGCTGTAGCCCCCTAGTCAAGGCACATATGAGAAAGTAATCAGTGAACACCTAAGGTGCCACAACAAAGAACTGATGCTTCTCAACTCTCCCTTCCTGTCTATATGTCCCTATCTATCCCTCTCTCCAACTCTGTGTCAAAAAAACAAACAAACTAAAAAGAGAGATGAAGAACTCAATACATATATTGAAAAATGAGGTAGCAAGTTTTGCTAACATAACAAACAGATACAGGAGAGAATCACTGACACCGAAGACAGTCAATTAGGGGTGCTACAAAGAGAAGAAGAGAAACACTTACAAATATAAAAAAAAACTGAGAGAGCTCTATAAGAATTGTCTGACTTCATCAGAAAAAGTAACATAAGAATAATATGCACATCAGAAGAAAAAGAGAAGAAGGAAATGGAGAGCCTATTCAAACAAATAATTGGTGAGAATTTCCCAAGCCTATGGAAAAGTTAGACCCTAAAATCCAAGAAGCAAACAGAATGCCAGTTACTTCAACCCAAAGAGACTTCCTCCAAAGCACATCATAATAAAATAGTCAAGTCAACGAGAAAGAAAGAATCCTCAAGGCGCCTAGAGAAAAGAAAAACATAGCATATAAAGGAAAGCCCATTAGGTCATCATTGGACCTCTCAGCAGAAACTCTACAAGCCAGAAGAAAGTGGACCCAAACATTCAAAGTATTGAAATAGAGGAATTACCAGCCAAGAAAACTATATCCATCTAAGTTATCCTTCAAATATTAAAGAGAAATAAAAACTTTTGCAGACATACAGAAGCTGAGGGATTTATCAACAGAAAACCTCCACTGCAGAAAATACTCAAGGGGGTTATTTGAGCAGACACAAAGGAAAAAACAAATCAAAACTATAAGTAAAAGCTCCAGCAAGGACACAATAAAAACAAGGATAAGCTGTGACAACAATAACATAAAAGAGGAGAAGATAAAGATCTGCAGTAGCAAAGGAGGATGGAGTGCAGAATCACTCATAAAACAAAGGACTCTTATACATAAAAACATTTATTTCTTTTTTTTAATTATTTTTATTTATTCATTTTTAGAGAAGAGAGAAAGAGAAAGAGAGAGAGAGAGAGAGAGAGAGAGAGAGAGAAGGGGGGAGGAGCAGGAAGCATCAACTCCCATATGTGCCTTGACTGGGCAAGCCCAGGGTTTTGAACTGGCAACCTCAGCATTCCAGGTCGACACTTTATCCACTGCACCACCACAGGTCAGGCCAAACATTTATTTGTTAACCTAATGGTAACTACCCACTAAAAACCCACTACTGAAGCACACAGCTAAAAAAAAAAATAAAATAAAATAAAATAAACCAAAAAAAAACAAAAAAAAAAACAGGGGAAATACTATGAAATACCACCAAACAAAAACAACTGAATAAAACAAAAAAGAGAAGAACCAAACAAAACACAGAGCTACTAGAAAACAAAACATAAAATGGCTATATAAAATTCTCAAATGTCAATAGTTACCCTAAATGTAAAAGGACTGAACTCATCAATAAAGATGTAAAGAGTAGCAGACTGGATCAAAAAGCAAAACCCAAACATATGCTTCCTTCAAAAAACAAGTCTAAGCTGCAAGGACAAAAGTAGACTCAAAGTGAAAGGTTGGAAAACAATTCTCCAAGGAAATAATAACAAAACAAACAAAAAGAAGGTGTAGCCATACACATACTCATATCCAGGGGTCGGGAACCTATGGCTTGCGAGCCAGATGTGGCTCTTTTGATGGCTGCATCTGGCTAGCAGACAAATCTTTAATAAAAAAATAACGTTAAAAATATAAAATTTTCTCATGTATTACAATTCATTCATTTCCTACCGGTCATGTTCATGGTTGCGGGTGGCTGGAGCCAATCACAGCTGTCCTCTGGGACAACACCAAATTTTTATTGGATAATGCATAATGTACATGGGTCATTGTATGGTTCTCATGAAATTACATTTTAAAATATGTGGCGTTCATGGCTCTCTCAGCCAAAAAGGTTCCCGACCCCTGCTCATATCTGACAATGCTGACTTCAAGACAACAAAAGTAACCACAAACAAAGATGGACATTTCATAATGATAAAGGGGACACTGTACCAAGAAGACATAGCACTTCTTTTTTTATTTACAAAATTAAATTTCACAGAGTGACATTGTTCAACAAGAGTACACAGATTTTGGGCAAACATCTCCATATCATTTGGACAGTCGATTATGTTGTATATTCATCACCCAAAGTCAATCATCCTCAGTCAACTTATATTCTTTCCTCTTTACACCTTTCTCCTAACCCCATTCCCTCTCCTCACAACCTCTTCCCACTAGTAAGCACTGGACTCTTATCTATGTACATGAGTATCAATTTTGTATCCTACCTATGTGTGGAATCATATAGTCCTTAGCTTTTTCTGATTTATTTATTTCACTCAGTATAATGTTCTCAAGGTTCGTCCAGGTTGTCATAAATATAATTATGTCATCATTTCTTATGGCTGAGTAGTATTCCATTGTATATATGTACCACTTCTTCTTTATCCAATCCTCTATCGAGGGACACTTTAGTTGTTTCCATGTCTTGGCCACTGTGAATAATGCTTTGATGAACATGGGGGTGCATGTGTCTTTACATACCAATGTTTTTGAATTTTGGGGGTAGATACCTAGTAGAGGGATTGCTGGGTCATGTGGTAGTTATATTCTTAATTTTTGAGGAACCATCACACTTTCTCCCATAATAGTTGTACTGATTTGCATTCCCACCAACAGTGAATGAAGGTTCCTTTATCTCCACTGCCTCTCCAACACTTGTTATTACCTGTCTTGTTGATAATAGCTAATCTAACAGGTGTGAGGTGGTATCTCATTGTTTTGATTTGCATTTCTTTAAGAGCTAGTAAAGATGAGCATCTTTTCATATAACTGTTGGTCATTTGTATTTCTTCTTGGGAGAAGTGTCTGTCCATTTTTTATTGAGTTGTTTGTTTGTTTGTTGCTGAGCTCTGTGAGTTCTTTATATATTTTGGATATCAACCCCTTATTTCAGCTGTTGTTTGCAAATATCGTCTCCCATTTAGCTGTCTGTCTGTTTTGTTGTTATTTTCTTTTAATGTGAACTAAACCAGGGAGAACTAAACTATAGAAGATATCTACTAACTGATCTAAATATAGAAGCAGACAAAAACACAATTATACTTGAAGATTTCAACATACCACTGATGGCTTTGATAGATCATCCAAACAGAAAATCAAAAAGAAATATCAGCCTTAAACAACATTCTGGACAAAATGGACATAATAGACTTACAGGACATTTCATTCCAAAACGTCAGATTATATATTTTTCTCCAGGGTGCATGGAACATTCTTAGAAATAGACCATATGTTGGGCCACAAAACTAACATCAACAAATCCAGGAAGATAGAAATTATACCAAGCATATTTTCTGATAAGGAGGCTTTGAAATTAGAATTCAACTGTAAAAAGGAAGTAAGGAAGCCCATAAAAATGTGGAAATTAAATAACATAATACTAAAATATGACTGGGTCAAAGAAGAAATAAAAGCAGAGATCAAAAGATATATACAAACAAAGGAAAAAGACAATACAACTTATGAAAATTTCTGGGTTGCAGTGAAAGCAGTAATAAGAGGGAAGTTTATATCATTACAGGCTTGTATCAGTAAACAAGACAGAGCCCAAGTAAACAATCTAACATCACATCTGAAAGAACAAAAGAAAAAAGAATAAAGGAAACCTAAAATTAGCAGAAGAAAGAAAATCGTAAAACTTAGAGAAGAACTAAAAGTAAATAGAATACAAAAAAGTATAGAAAAAAATAATAGAACAAAGAGCTGGTTCTTTGAAAAGATTAATAACATTACAAACCCTTGGCTATACTCAACAAGGAATAAAAAGGACTCATATAAACAAAATCCAAAATGAAAGACAAGAAATTACTACAGACATCATATATATATATATACAAAGGATCATAGTAGAATATTACAAAAGATTATAAGCCACCAAATTCAACAACCTGAGAAAATGGATTAATTTCTAGAACTGTACAATCTTCCTAGACCAAATCATGAAGTTCTTCAAGTGGAAAATCTAAAGAAAACTATAGGCAGGGAGGAAATAAAAACAACTATCAAACTCTCCCAAAAAACAAAAGTCCAGAACCAGATGACTACACTAATGAATTTACCAAAGATTCAAAGAAGATTTGGTACCTACCTTCTCAAAGTCTTCCAAAAAACAGAAGAAGAAGCAATACTCCCTAACAAATTTTATGAGGCCACCATAACCCTCAAACCAAAACCTGGCAAGAACAACACAAAAAGAGAAAACTACAGACCAATATATCTAATGAATATAGATGTAAAAGTCCTAAGCAAAATGCTAGCAAATCAACATAACAACACACTTAAAAAATAATACATCACATTCAAGTGGGATACATTCCAGGAGCATAAGGACGGTTCAATATATGGAAATCAATCAACATAAATACCATATCAACAAAACAAAGAACAAAATCATATACAATCTTATCAATAGATGCAGAAAAGGCATTTGATAAGATACGACATCGCTTTATGTTTAAAACACTGAAAATTGGAATGGAAGAAATGTACCTCAACATAAAAGAGGCCATATATAACAAACCATCAGCTAATATCATAATAAATTGTGAAAAGATGAAGGATTTTCCTCTAAAATGAAGTACAAGATAAGGTTGCCTACTTTCTCTACTCTTATTCAACATAGCTCTAGAAGTTTTAGCCAGAGCAATCCGGCAAGAGAAAGAAATAAAAGGCATCCATATCGGGAAAGAAGTAAAGTTATCACATTTTGCAGATGGCATGATCCTGTATACGGAAAACACAAAGACTCCACCAAAAAAAACATTAGAAACAACAAACCAATACAGTAAAGTTGCAGGATACAGAATCAATATACAAAAGTCTATTGCTTTTCTATATGCCAATGATGAAACTTAGAATAATAAACTCAAAAAACAATTACTTTTGCAATTGCAACAACATAAAAATAAAATACCTAGAAATAAACTTAACAAAGGATGTGAAGGACCTATTGTATATACTGAAAACTACAAAACATTATTGAAAGAAATTGAAAAAGACATAATGAAATGGATAAATATTCCATGTTCATAGATTGGAAGAATCAACATAGTTAAAATGGCCATATTATCCAAAGCAATATACAAATTCAATACAATACCCATCAAAATTCCAATGTCATTTTTAAAGAAATAGAACAAAAAATTACCAGATTTATATGAAACCATAAAAAACCCCAAATAGCCCTGGCCGGTTGGCTCAGCGGTAGAGCATCGGCCTAGCGTGCGGAGGACCCGGGTTCGATTCCCGGCCAGGGCACACAGGAGAAGCGCCCATTTGCTTCTCCACCCCTCCGCCGCACTTTCCTCTCTGTCTCTCTCTTCCCCTCCCGCAGCCAAGGCTCCATTGGAGCAAAGATGGCCCGGGCGCTGGGGATGGCTCTGTGGCCTCTGCCTCAGGCGCTAGATAGAGTGGCTCTGGTCGCAATATGGCGACGCCCAGGATGGGCAGAGCATCGCCCCCTGGTGGGCAGAGCGTCGCCCCATGGTGGGCGTGCCGGGTGGATCCCGGTCGGGCGCATGCGGGAGTCTGTCTGACTGTCTCTCCCTGTTTCCAGCTTCAGAAAAAAATGAAAAAAAAAAAAATGAAAAAAAAAAAAAACCCAAATAACCAAAGCAATCCTGAGGGAAAAGAATGAAGCCGGAGGTGTCACACTACCTGACTTCAAATTATACTATAGAGCCACAATAATTAAAACAGCATGGTACTGGCAGAAAAACAGGCAAACAGACCAATGAAACAGAATCAAGAGCCCAGAAATAAAACCACATATATATGGACAAATCATCTTTGACAAAGGAGTCAAAAATATACAGTAAAGAAAAGAAAGTCTCTTCAATAAATGGTGCTGGGAAAATAAAAAAGCCACATGCAAAAGAATGAAACTTGACTACAGTCTGTCTCCCTGCACAAAAATTAATTCAAAATTGATCAAAGATCTAAATATAAGATCTGAAACAATAAATTATGTAGAAGAAGAAATAGGTACTAAACTCATGGATCTTGGCTGTAGAGAACAATTTATGAATTTGACCTCAAAGTCAAGGGAAGTACAGTAAAGGCAAAAATAAATGAATGGGACTATATCACACAAAAAGGCTTCTGCACAGTAATAGAAACTGCTAGCAAAACAAATAAGCAGACAACTAAATGGGAAATGATATTTGCAAACAACAGTACTGGTAAGTCGTTAATATCTAAAATACATAAAGAACTCACAAAGCTCAGCTTAATACAAGCAAACAATCCAATTAAAAAATGGGGAGAGGGGAGGGGCAGAACATCGCCCCCTGGTGGGCAGAGCATCACCCCTGGTGGGCGTGCCAGGTGGATCCCGGTCGGGCGCATGCGGGAGTCTCTCTGACTGTCTTTCCCCGTTTCCAGCTTCAGAAAAATACAAAAAAAAAAATTAATTAATTAAAAAAAAAATGGGGAGAGGACCTGAACAGACACTTCTCTCAAGAGGACACACAAATGGTCAACAGGTATATGATAAGATGATCATCTTCACTAGCTATTTGAGAAATGCAAATCAAAAGTACAGGGAGACTGTACAAAAATTAACTCAAAATGGATCAAAGATCTAAACATAAGACCTGAAACAATTAAGTACATAGAAGAAGACATAGGTACTCAACTCATGGACCTGGGTTTTAAAGAGCATTTTATGAATTTGACTCCAATGGCAAGAGAAGTGAAGGCAAAAATTAATGAATGGGACTACATCAGACTAAAAAGTTTTTGCTCAGCAAGAGAAACTGATAACAAAATAAACAGAAAGCCAACTAAATGGGAAATGATATTTTCAAACAACAGCTCAGATAAGGGCCTAATATCCAAAATATACAAAGAACTCATAAAACTCAACAACAAACAAACAAACCATCCAATAAAAAAATGGGAAGAGGACATGAATAGACACTTCTCCCAGGAAGAAATACAAATGGCCAACAGATATATGAAAAGATGCTCATCTTCTTTAGCTATTAGAGAAATGCAAATCAAAACGGCAATGAGATACCACCTCACACCTGTTCGATTAGCTGTTATTAGCAAGTCAGGTAATAGCAAATGTTGGAGAGGCTGTGGAGAAAAAGGAACCCTCATACACTGTTGGTGGGAATGTAAAGTAGTACAACCATTATGGAAGAAAGTATGGTGGTTCCTCAAAAAACTGAAAATAGAACTACCTTATGACCCAGCAATCCCTCTACTGGGTATATACCCCCAAAACTCAGAAACATTGACTTGTAAAGACACATGCAGCCCCATGTTTATTGCAGCATTGTTCACAGTGGCCAGGACATGGAAACAACCAAAAAGCCCATCAATAGATGACTGGATAAAGAAGATGTGGCACATATACACTATGGAATACTACTCAGCCATAAGAAATGATGACATCGGAACATTTACAGCAAAATGGTGGGATCTTGATAACATGATACGAAGCGAAATAAGTAGCCCTGGCCGGTTGGCTCAGCGGTAGAGCGTCGGCCTAGCGTGCGGAGGACCCGGGTTCGATTCCCGGCCAGGGCACACAGGAGAAGCGCCCATTTGCTTCTCCACCCCTCCGCCGCGCTTTCCTCTCTGTCTCTCTCTTCCCCTCCCACAGCCAAGGCTCCATTGGAGCAGAGATGGCCCGGGCGCTGGGTATGGCTCTGTGGCCTCTGCCTCAGGCGCTAGAGTGGCTCTGGTCGCAATATGGCGACGCCCAGGATGGGCAGAGCATCGCCCCTGGGGGGCAGAGCACCACCCCTGGTGGGCGGGCCGGGTGGATCCCGGTCGGGCGCATGCGGGAGTCTGTCTGACTGTCTCTCCCTGTTTCCAGCTTCAGAAAAATGAAAAAAAAAAAAAAAAAGAAAAAAAAAAAAAAGAAAGAAATCAGAAAAAACCAGGAACTGTATTATTCCATACGTAGGTGGGACATAATAGTGAAACTAAGAGACATTGATAAGAGTGTGGTGGTTACGGGGGGGAGGGGGGAGTGGGAGAGGGATAGGGGGTGGGGAGGGGCACAAAGAAAACAAGATAGAAGGTGACAGAGGACAATCTGACTTTGGGTGGTGGGTATGCAACATAATTGAACGACAAGATAACCTGGACTTGTTATCTTTGAATATATGTATCCTGATTTATTGATGTCACCCCATTAAAAAAATAAAATTATAAAAAAAAAAAAGTACAGGGAGATACCATGTCACACCTGTTAGATTGGCTATTATCAACAAGACAGGTAATAACAACTGTTGGAGAGGCTGTGGAGAAAAAGGAACCTTCATTCACTGTTGGTGGGAATGCAAATTAGTACAACTGTTATGGAGGAAAGTATGGTGGTTCCTCAAAAAATTAAGAATAGAACTACCATATGACCCAACAATCCCTATACTGAGTATCTATACCCAAAATTCAAAAACATTGGTACGTAAAGAAATGCACTCCTATGTTCATCGCAGCATTATTTACAGTGGCCAAGACATGGAAACAATCAAAGTATCCTTTGATAGAGGACTGGATAAAGAAGGAATACTACTCAGCCATAAAAAATGGTGATATAGTGATATTTACGACAACATGGACAGACCTTGAGAACATCATACTGAGTGAAATACGTAAAAAAGAAAAAGCTAAGAACTGTATGATTTCACACATAGATGGGATATAAAACTGAGAAAGGGCAAGAGCAATCTAATCAGTTTTGCAAAACTAAATAATAAAATTGTACACTGTATTTTGTTTGTTAGTTTCTCACGCACGATGTCATATTTTTGCTTAATAAATTGAATAACTGATCTCTCTAAGGCACCTCAATCCTGGAGAGATTGGGGTCTTCCAGTTGCAGTATCGTTGCTGCCTCATTCCTTTGTGGCTCCTCTTCATGAAACCCTGAACATTAACAACGAGTTATATCTTTCTATCTGCAGTCTTGTGGGCTCTGGAAATTCACAACAGTCTACCCATTGTGAACACCATCGTAGTTCGGAGATTAATTTTCTTCTTTAGTTTTACTTATAGTTTTATTACCAGAAATATTTTGAAATCTTAGCCGAGAGACCTGACGTATTCTTGTTAATCCTTCAAAAGCTGTCTGCCCTTCAACTTCAGGTCCTTAATCATACTGTGTGTGTTTGTGTGTGGTCAAGAGTTTTATAAGTAAATATTTTGGTATCTATCTTTAGTATTGCAATAAGCATGGAACAAAATGTCATATATATGATTTCATATACTGCTCCTAACAACTCTGAGACTGATATTATGTTCTCCATTTCTGCCATAGAGGAAAGTCTGGCACAGAGATTTTAAAAGTTCTTTTCAACTACGTAATAAGTGGCTCAAATGAAATTCTAACAGTCTTATTTTCTAACAGAATCCAAAACTGGTGTTCCCAACCCTCATAGTATAACTCTGAACTTTCTACTAGCAGTTTAAAAAACAAAACCTCTTAGAAGTGTCTTTGGCCTGGCCTGTGCTGGTACAGTGGATAAAACATGGACCTAGAATGATGAGGGCGCCGGTTCAAAACCTTGGGCTTGCTGGGGTCAAGGCACATATAGGAGTTGATGCTTTATTCTCCTCCCCTCTTCTTTCTTTCTTTCTTTCTTTCTTTCTTTCTTTCTTTCTTTCTCTCTCTCTCTCTCTCTCTCTCTCTCCTCCCTCTCTAAAATGAATAAATGAAAAAAATCTAAAAAAAAAGAAATGTCTTTGAGCATAGGCTTTATTACAGCTTCTGTTATTTGTTCCTTCTCTTCACCCAGTTAAGAATCGTTTCCAGGTAGGATCTCAATGTTCCAGGTAGGATCTCAATGTTCCAGTGCTCACTTCTGCAGCACATGTACTAAAAGATTTCAGTATTTCAGTCTCTAAGGCTATTGTGTTGAAATATTTTTATTTGGCCCCTGAATCATTTCAAAATTTAGAGTTGATTTTTTTTTTCATTTACATTCTGCAGAATCCTTGCTTTCATAACTGCTCTTATTTCTGCATTGCAAATGCTTCCCCAGTTTCCTGTTTAATGGTTTGGATTATCTGTCCCTAAGAGGAAAATTCAATCATTCTCTGAATTATTCAGCTGCAGAGACTGAAAATATTTTTCCCCTAAGCCCTCAGGAAGAAAGATTCTTTTCTTACCACACAATTTTATATCTTTCCCATTTTATATCATTCCCACAGTGACAATAATTATTCAGAAATATACACTGCACTTTCATTAGTGATTGATACTTATTTCCTTCTGGCTGATGGCACCATCTTAGAAGAAATTTGAGACCAATCTGATTTTAGTGCTGATGGTGGCAGAAAAACAACAGCTGCTATGACTGAGTAAAAGTAATGTACAATCAATGAATTTATTCAGTGATAGTAAGGTTTTACAGGTATACATTTACTGCTATAAAAACAACCTTTATTGGGACACTAGTAAGCTGATGAAGAATATGAATAATGTTTGTAATTTAAATAAGGTCAGAAATTTAAATAGTATATCGATGTTAATTTCTCAATTTTGATAAAGGCACTATAGTTATATAAAAGAGTATCTCTGTTTAGGAAGTTCACACCAAAGAATATTTAGGAGTATAGGAGAATAGTGTCTACAACTCACTTTGAAATACTTCAGAGAAAACATTGTACTCAGACACACATACATACATACACACACATGTATATAGTAGAAAAAAAGAATGACACAGCAAATGTTGCAAAATGTTAACATTTTGGCAAATCTAGGGAAAGAGAATTCAGGAATTTTTTTGTACTATTTCACCAACTTTAACTCTCAAATTATGTCAAAATAAGTTAAAAACACCTCTGGTCTTTTTATTGCAAGTTCTAATTTCAAACTTTTTCCTTTTTACTGAAAAGACTATTTTGATAATACATTTTTTGTTACTATAGGACAGGGGTCAGGAACCTTTTAGGCTGACAGAGCCATGAACGCCACATATTTTAAAGTGTAATTCCGTGAAAGCCATACAGTATGTTTAACACTAAATATAAGTAAATGTGTGCATTTTATGTAAGACCAACACTTTTAAAGTACAATAAATCTCTGAATTATTTTTAATAATGTTGTTATGCTGTTGCAAACCAATGATGAATAAAAGTTCTTCTTACCATTAATGCAACTTCTGGTGCTTGCATGATTTTGCTGATAGCTTTGTAGTCTGGTTGATACGTGGTGAGGTTAAGCTTCATGCAGGCGTGAGACTTCCATCCATTAAATGTGATCGTAGGTTGGTCTTAATGTTCTTTAGATGTGAGAAAGACTGCTCACATGCACACGTATAGCCAAACACTGTCAGTACAGCAATACTCACATGCTGCAGTGTGTGGTATGTGACGGGAAGCATGTTCCAAGTTTTGACAATCAGCTGGTCCACGGGTTGAAGTTTTTTCACTTCTCCCCACTTGTGTTTGCTTTCCAACTCTGCTTGCTGTCGTGCAAGTCTTTCCAAATCTTCATTCAGTGACTTGAACTTATTCACCCACATGTCTGAGGCCTTCAGGTCAGCAGCTTGTAGCTCAAGATCTCTGATGGAGACACTGGAGATGTAACTCAGGTCGGCGCTGTCCACTGCACACTCGTGTGGATGGGTGATGAACTTAAAAAGACGAGTGCACTCACAAAATTCTCCAAAGCATGCTTTGAATGACTGCAGGAGATTAGAGGTGAAGCACGCTAGCTGCTGGAGATCAAGATGTTGAGCAGGGTCACTTGCTGTGCATGCATCTTTAAACTCTCTCAGTTTTTCAAAGTGCAGTAAATGACCTGTTTCATTGTCGGTGATGAAGAGTTCCAGCTTGTTTTCAAAAGCAAACACTGCTTGTTGAAGGGATAAGATTGTATTTCCAACGCCTTGCATTTTCACATTGAGCTGGTTCAGATGTTCAGTCATGTCCATGAGATATTAGAACTTCAGGAGCCACTCAGTGTTAGCTAACTCAGGATGCTCTATGTTTTTCATTTCAAGAAAAGTCCCGATTTCACTCAGACAAGCTGCAAAACAGCTGAGCACCTTCTCTCTTGACAACCAACGCACATTGCTGTGCAGAAGCAGACCAGGATAATTATTCCCAACTTTATCCAGCTGTGTTTTAAACTGGCGATCATTTAAAGCTCAGGAAACAATAAAGTTGACCACCCGAATGACCGGCGACATCACCTCACCAAGCTGCTCACCACACATCTGAGCACAAAGCGCCTCCTGATGTAGGATGCTGTGAAAACTTAGGATGGGTTTCTTTTCATGTTCACGAAGAAGTGCTACAAATCCTGTTTTTTCCCCACCACGCACGAAGCACCATCAGTATACACCGAAATAAGTTTATCCATCGGTAGATTTTTTTCTTTAGCGAACTCAGTGAAAGACTTGAATAAATCCTCCCCTCTTGTTGTCTCTTTCATAGGCAAAACAGCAAGACTTTTCTCACGTAGTGTGTCACTGACAGCATACCTTGCAATCACGCTGAACTGGGATAAATAGCTTACGTCTGTTGACTTATCCAAAGCGAGAGAAAGGAATGGTGCTGCATTTATGTCCTGCACTTGTGTTGCCTCAATTTGATTTGTCATCATGATGGTATGATTGTGAACAGTTCTTGCGGACAGAAGCATGTCTTTTATTCATGTGATTATCTTGTCTTTATACGAAAGTCGTCAAAAAGTTCATAGGCAACATCAGGCATGAATGTTTTGGCATACTCCCCATCTGTGAATAGCTTTCCACTTCTCACAATTGCTAAAGCACCAACAAAGCTAGCTGAATTCCAGTCAACTTGTGGTATCCAAACACGGAGTTGCTGCTGACTAGCTTGCACTCTGCACTCTGCTTTTGACATGCTTTCTTCCTGCTGTCCCCCGCTGGATATTTCAATGCAAATGTAGTATGGCGTGTGTCAAAGTGCCGCTTTATATTTGTTTCATCGATGCAATTTTATCATTGCATATTAGACACACTGCAGAACCTGCTCTCTCCACAAAGGCGAATTCCTCTGTCCATTCCTACTGAAAAGTACGATACTCCTCATCTTTTTTTCTTTTAGCCATCTTCCTCATCAAAAGGGTTTCTGCAATTAGCTAGCTGACTACTTTGTTAAAAGGAGGGAAGTTTACTTCCTGACCTCATAACAACCCGTGTACCTTACGCATTATCCAATAAAAATTTGGTGTCCCAGAAGACAGCTGTGATTGGCTCCAGCCACCCGCAACCATGAACATGAGCAGTAGGAAATGAATGGATTGTAATACATGAGAATGTTTTATATTTTTTTCTTCTTTTGTATTTTTCCAAAGCTGGAAATGGGGAGAGACAGTCAGACAGACTCCTGCACGCGCCCAACTGGGATCCACCCGGCACGCCCACCAGAGGGCGACGCTCTGCCCACCAGGGGGCGATGCTCTGCCCCTCCGGGGCATCACTCTGTCGCGACCAGAGCCACTCCAGCGCCTGGGGCAGAGGCCAAGGAGCCATCCCCAGCGCCCGGGCCATCTTTGCTCCAATGGAGCCTCGCTGCGGGAGGGGAAGAGAAAGACAGAGAGGAAGGAAAGGGGGAGAGGTGGAGAAGCAGATGGGTGCTTCTCCTGTGTGCCCTGACCGGGAATCGAACCCGGGACCCCTGCACGCCAGGCCAATGCTCTACCACTGAGCCAACCGGCCAGGGCCGAGAATGTTTTATATTTTTAACGTTATTATTTTTTTATTAAATATTTGTCTGCGAGCCAGATGCAGCCACCAAAAGAGCCACATCTGGCTCGCAAGCCATAGGTTCCTGACCCCTGCTATAGGATATCTTAGGCAGCCACTATAATGTTCCAGCGGGTCAAGTATAAGTTGCTGTCAGCGAGAAACAGAGCAAGTCTATTATCTCTATTGTTATAAATTAGTATTTAACTAGGGCTATGCACTGGAATTTCATGAGGAGCTTTTTCACACACCACCTAGGACCCACTCCCAGAGGTTTTTATAGTACATCCAGGTTGGAAAAGAAGAATTGAGGGCAGTACATTTTACAACAGCTCCCAGGTGATTTGGAGAAGTATCCCTATCCATACCGAGAACTGCTACAGTAGATACGGAACCACTCATCTATTGCTAAAGTCTGAGACTGCACTGCTGTGGATTTTCTGGCATTCACACAACAGCATAGATGAAGACAGAGTTTGTAATTAACTCAAGCCCCTATGACTAGAAACATAATGTCCCAGCAGAAAAAGCACAGACTCAGGAGACAGACCTGGAATCAAACCTTAGCTCTGCCACTTAGTTAACCCTGTGAGTTTCTATTTAATCCTCAGTGCAATAGGGGTAAGATTTCTAACTCACAGGTTACCATTAGGATTAGAGAAGAAAACATTCATAAGCCAGTAGCACATAATTAAATGCTCAAGAATGTTATTTCACTTTGCCCAACTAAAGTTATCCTATTTCAGGAGAGTCAGGTAGAAACAAAACTGACCACGATTCAGGAAAAGGGGCAAATATAAAAAGAGAGAAAATAATTTTGTAACATTATACTGATTAGTGGGGTAAGTAGGTCAGTAGAGATCTCCAACAAATAGGATGGAGTATGTGTTAAATAGAGTCCATAAATACCAGTTTTGTAAAGTTTACCTTTCACATCTATGGGAGATTATTGGATAGTGGTATTCATCAACCATCAATTTTCAATTTTCAGGGTTTTTTTTTAATATATCAGCCAATTTTTAGGCTCTGGTTAATCTTTATTTCCTAAATAGTCAAAATGAAGTGCTGAAATTTTTATCTCTATTAAAAACAACCAATATGACATACATCATTATTTTTAAAACACAGCACAATAAAAATAAGGACTTCTGTTTAAGGATAGTTAAATTTTGGTTTAAAACAACCATAGCCTGTGTAATGGGAAAAGCAAATTATATTCATTTCTAAAAACAATAAACATTGCAACCCCATAATACTTACCAACATGTGAAGGCCAAACAGTGATGTGAGGATGGGAATGATACCAGCCCACAACTCTCATGGGACGACCTGTTAGTTCAGCCAGCCTGTGTGTCTGTCAAGGTATTCTTGTGGGAACAAAATCTGTGATACTAATAAGGGTTCAGAAAGTACCCTGAGGTTTAAAACTGTTTATAACTCAGTATCAATAAAAGAATGAAACAAAGTTGATGCCCAGAATTTCTCAGACTTCACATTTAAAACCAAAGATGTTTCTTTTTTCAAATGCAATCTATTTGATTTCTATTGTTATATATAGTTACACCCTCTTAATCCAATTTAGTTAATGTTTGATTACTCACTCACATACTTATCACTGTGTTATCTGAAAACTTTCCTAAATCTTTAGAAGTCACATCATTAATTTGAGTACTTTTCTATCCTCTCTCTAGCTCCATCCTACTCTCATTTTTGAAAGAGAAACACAAGGTTTTGAAATTTTATTTGATTTCACTGGCAGGCTGCCAATGTCTACAATAGCAACTATGGTGGTCTCAGAGACCAAATGAACGCAGTTAAGTCCTCCCAATCTGTCTAGAAATAGCCCCCAAATGGACATTTTCCTCCTTTGTTCTAGAAATAAAATTTTCCCATAATTCTGAGACGAACTCAGATAAGAATTCAACTCAGAGATAAGAAGTCCCTTCTGTTACTGGTTACTAAGGATGCTGCTGCTAAAGTATAAAATGCTGCTTCACTTCCTTGCAAATTATATTAAAACACAACAATCCTTTCTTTTTTTATTTTTTTAAGAGAGAGAGAGAAAGAAGAAGGGAGAGAGATGAGAAGCATCAACTTGTAGTTGCAGCACCTTAGTTGTTCACTGACTGCTCTCATATGTGCCCTTGACAGGTGGGAAGGGGGGCTCAAGCCACAACAGTGACCTCTTGCTTAAGCCAGAAACCTTTTGGCTCAAGCCAGTGACCATCAGTTCATCTCTATGATCCCATGCTCAAGCCAGTGACCCAGTACTAAAACTGGCAACGTTGGGGTTTCAAATTTGAGTCCTCTGTGTCCCAGACTGACGTTCTGTCCACTGCACTACCACCTGATCAGGCACAATAACCCCTTCTATACAATGAGGTGTGAGAAATAATACTTTTTAAGTAAATTTTTATTTTCAAATGCCAAGAGAAATTACTTAACTGCTCTAAACACATTTCTTCAGCTGCAGACTGGGGGGAAGTCCAGCTCATACAGCAGCGAAGGGTAAACGAGGTAATCCAAGCAAGGTGTTCAGTATCATGCCTTGCATTGAGTAAGTGCTTAACAGACATTCATTGCCGTATCAGTATATTAACATAGAACAATGTGCCCAGCCATCCTTTTCCCATTTGGGACTAGATTAGTTTTAATTTGAAGTTATAATATATAATCACAATAATAAACATATTTTATACAATTATTTTCTGGGAATTTTATTTTAGCAAAATTTATTTTCATTTGTTTCTTTGCACACTAATTAATGGACTTTCTACTTCTGGCTAAAACAGAAAAACAAGGACTGAACTTATCCTCCTGCCTGAGACAAGCAAACAAACTGGTTTAAGTGAAAAAGGAAGGCCAGTAAATGGGAAGAAAACAAGGTGAGTCCTTGAGAGAACTTCCAGGCCACAGGGCAGGAAGGGGAATTGAAGCAGCACTCAGCTGTGCCCTGGGTTTAGGAGACAGATGGGACTGTCCAGTAGCTAGAGTTGGCAAAGTCGAGGACGGGAGATGAGAGAGCAGCAGAAGGAAAATACCATGCATATCCACAGAGGGTCCCTCTGGAGTATTCTATAGAACACTGACCAGCACAAGCATGTGAGGAAACTAAGTGAAGCCGGGGGAAGAAGCACCCAAAAGGTTAAAAGCTTATGATTCTCAGCACTCAAGAAGAACAAGAACTAGTAGCTGTCCCCACTGGCCAGAATGATAAACCTCAAACAATTCGGGAGGCATTTGGCAAGGCACTCAGAAGGGTTTTGCCTCAGTAGTGTGGGGGAAAAAATGACTCCTATATTGAAAGGGCCCACGCAGCAGATCTTCAGAGCCAGATTCTAAATCAGGGGTCTCAAACTCAACTCAGCATGTGGGCCGCAGAGCAAGATCACAGCCGTTCGGCAGGCCGCACTAGGTCTACAAAAGGCAACTGTTACGCAACACTTTTCTCACTGCAGTTGAAAATAAAAAAAAATCAGTACAACAAGCACAATCGTACATGCAGTTTACTCAGTGTCACAAAACGACCAGAAACTGTAGTTCACATCACAACTGCTGTTAACTAAGCTAATATCTAGCTGGGATGCTAGAGAAATGAAAAATACAAGTAGGCCCCTAGGCTTACTTAATTTTATCCAAAATATTTTGAACTTCGTGGATTAGTCTGCGGGCCGCACAAAATTGTTCGGCGGGCCGCATGCGGGCCGCGGGCCGCGAGTTTGAGACCCCTGCTCTAAAGAATCTAACTATTCTGGGTAACCTAATAGCCTGCACAACAAATTTCAAGAATTATGTCTATGCCTGACCAGGCAGTGGCATAGTGGATAGGGTGTCAGACTGGGATGCAGACGACCCAGGTTCAAGACCCCGAGGTTGCCAACCTGAGCGTGGGCTCATCTAGTTTGAGGAAAAGCTCACCAGCTTGCACCCAAGGTCACTGGCTTGAGCAAGGGATTACTTTGGTCTGCTGAAGGCCCACGGTCGAGGCACATATGAGAAAGCAATCAATGAACAACTAAGGTGTCGCAATGCGCAACAAAAAACTGATGATTGATGCTTCTCATCTCTCCGTTCCTGTCTGTCCCTGTCT
Source organism: Saccopteryx bilineata (assembly GCF_036850765.1). Taxonomy (NCBI): domain Eukaryota; kingdom Metazoa; phylum Chordata; class Mammalia; order Chiroptera; family Emballonuridae; genus Saccopteryx; species Saccopteryx bilineata. Next base: position 107,449,056 of record NC_089502.1, read on the forward strand.
ATCCCTCTCTCTGACTCTGTCCCTGTAAAAAATAATAATAATTATGTCTATGAATAAGTACAAAGATATTCAGCACCCAAGGAAAAATCATAATGTGTGGCCTATAACCAAAAATTACCAGGCATTCAAAGAAATAAGAAAATGCAATCCTTACTAAGGAGGTGGAGAACAGATAATTGGTGCCAATGGTAGGACTAATGGTAGGTGTAGGAAAGGCAAAGGGAAAAAAGCCAATGTGAAAAGGTCACATACCACATGATTCCATTTATCAAACATTCTTGAAATGACAACAGTGCAGGGGTCGGGAAACTTTTTGGCTGAGAGCCATGAATGCCACATATTTTAAAATGTAATTCCGTGAGGGCCATACAACGACCCATGTACCTTACGCATTATCCAATAAAAATTTGGTGGTGTCCCGGAGGATGGCTGTGATTGGCTCCAGCTACCCACAACCATGAACATGAGCGATAGGAAATGAATGGATTGTAATACATGAGAATGTTTTATATTTTTAACATTATTTTTTTTTATTAAAGATTTGTCTGTGAGCCAGATGCAGCCATCAAAAGAGCCACATCTGGCTCATGAGCCATAGGTTCCCGACCCCTGACATAGTGGCTTCCAGGGCTTGGGGTATGTGTGACTACAGGAGAAGCATGAGGCAGATCTTTCTGGTGATAAAACAGTTCTACATCTTGACTGCTATAGTGGTTACACATATCTATACATGTGATAGAATGGCACAGAATGAAACACATTGATCATTGTCGACCTCCCATTTCCCATAGTGTACTGTACATTATGTAAAATGCCACCTTCAGAGAAAACTTGGGTGAAGGGCACAGGACCTTTCTATACTATCTCTGCAACTTCCAATGAATTTATAATTATTTTAAAATAAAGAATTTTTTAAAAAAAGGTACACATCATAAAAAGAGATTGCTATATCTGATTATATAAAACTGCAAAAAACAGTTTGGACAAAAACACATATACAATGAATAAGCTGAGAAAAACCATTATCCTTATCACAAAGGGCTATTTCCTTAACATATAGAGTACCTATAAATTAAGAAAAAGATTTCAAAATAAGTAGAAAAATGGACAAAGGAAATAACCTGATAATTTAGGAAATAATACAAAGGACTCTAAAAAATTAAAAGTTGATCAAATTTACTCAAAGTTAAAGAATGCTACTTACAACTGCAAAAAAAGAGATATAATTACAGGTTGGCAACAATCAAAAACTTTGATCTACCAGGACCTAGTAACACAAAAACCACTTTGATCTACCAGGGCCTAGTAACACAAAAACCGCCACAGAAGTCTGGTTCCACACGTTTGTGAACTTGCGGGGAAACCGGCACTCGCGCACACTGCTAACAGGCACACTGAGACCACAGCGGAGCTGCAGGGACATGTGGCCCGCAATTTCACTCTAGGAATTGGTCCTACAGACACATGCACACATCTGTGACATGCAGTGTATGTTAAATAATTCTAAAAAAGGAAACTATTCATGTTTCTGTATTCATAGAATTCATCTATGAGAATACATGAAAACCTGATAACCCCACTTATGTCCAGGGAGGGACCCTGGGGAAACCGCAGTACCGAGGTTGGAGGAAACTACTTATTTTGTGTACTGTTTTGTTCCTTTTTAAATTTACACTATGCATATATTTTTAAATGTTACTTTTGAATTGACTACAAGATTTACCATAAGCCAAAGGATGGATAACTTACTAAAACTATTTTTTTAAATTTTTTTTTATTCATTTTAGAGAGGAGAGGGAGAGATAGAGAGAGAGAAGGGGGGGAGGAGCTGGAAGCATCAACTCCCATATGTGCCTTGACCAGGCAAGCCCAGGGTTTCGAACCGGCGACCTCAGCATTTCCAGGTCGATTCTTTATCCACTGCACCACCACAGGTCAGGCCTTACTAAAACTACTGATGCAAATTTAAGTTGCTGTATAGCTGAGCTATGGAGTCCAGATCATAGGAAGCAAATGTCCCATTTGATCACTCTTTGGTTGTACATGGAATATTGCATTCATTCTTGCATTTTCTTTGAGAGGCAGCCTCGAAGAGAATCTTTCCAAACAATAGAGACCAAGATAGTAAGAAGCCTAGAAATTAAATGATACTAGGAAAATTAGGGAAGGGGGCAGAGGGGACTGAAGGGGGGAGGAGAAGGAGGAAGGGACTCTCCACAGAGTTCGTTGTTATAGGACTTGACCTTGGCATCTTTTCGCATTTAAGAGCAGGAATGTTAGAATTTTTAATTCTTCAGATAAAAGCCACTCAAAAGGAGAAGTAGACAAAAATTCTGATATTAACCAAGCAGTTGGATCTAAAGGGTAAATATGAAAACTGGGAAAGAGGCCAGGAAGAAAACCTGTGAAATCTCCTAAAGCAGGCTAAGGTAGCAAACAGAGAAGCCTGGCCTAGAAACCCCAGAGCACAGAAAAGCTTCTTATCAACCAATAAGGATATCTCTGCCTCTGTCGAGGCCGCAGATAGCTGCTCTGGAGAAATTTCCACTCGATCCTTCCTCTTATCAGAACGTCGCAAGATGATGACAGAATGAATGTGAACAATTCGGACGGTGTCGATCTAAAGGAAAATTAACAGAAATGTTTACTTCGATCTCTCTCCAATAATATCTCCCCCTGCAATTATAAAATTACACTGTGTTATGTTATAGGTTAAAGATACCATTTTAGAAAACGAACATTTTTCTCATGAATAATGGAATGTTTCAATTAAAAGACATTCAAACTCAATATACACATTTTAAGACAAAAATATTAAAGCTAATATTTAGATCAAGGAAGGACTTTTTGAATGACCACTGATAATCATTTGATTCACAGCTATGTACAAGACACTGTCATACAAAAGAATACAAGTCAGAGGACTGAAAAGTCAAGTGCTCAAAATGTGAAGAATCTGGTTGAGCAGCAAATAGCGTACATGAAACTACACTAAAATAATGTAGTAAACTAATGCTCCAGAAGCTCAGAGGAGTCACTTAGATTAGAAAAAAAAATCTTCATAGAAAAGGCAGACAAGGCCCTGGCCGGTTGGCTCAGCGGTAGAGCGTCGGCCTGGCATGCGGGGGACCTGGGTTCGATTCCTGGCCAGGGCACATAGGAGTAGCGCCCACTTGCTTCTCCACCCCCCTCCTTCCTCTCTGTCTCTCTCTTCCCCTCCCGCAGCCAAGGCTCCATTGGAGCAAAGATGGCCCGGGCGCTGGGGATGGCTCCTTGGCCTCTGCCCCAGGCGCTAGAGTGGCTCTGGTCGCAGCAGAGCAACGTCCCAGAGGGGCAGAGCATCACCCCCTGGTGGGCAGAGCGTCGCCCCTGGTGGGCGTGCCAGGTGGATCCCGGTCAGGCGCATGCGGGAGTCTGACTGTCTCTCCCTGTTTCCAGCTTCAGAAAAATACAAAAAAGAAAAAAAAAAAAAAGGCAGACAACTGTATGTATTTCCTAACTGCTGTGTGTGTGTGTGTGTGTGTGTGTGTGTGTGTGTTTAGATGCCAAATGGATGTGACAGAAAACTTAAGATAGAATGGCAGACAGTAAGGCTAAGGAAGAAAGATATGAAAGTAAAAATGTGCAGGACCTCAAATGCCAAGCCATGATCTGCAGGATGAACTGGATGGAAGGAAATTATTTCAGATAGCCTGGATAGGAGGCTATGATAAAGTACTGGAATAACTGGATGGCAGAGATGGAAGAAACAGATTCGAGATTCATTAAGAAGGAAAAATCCGCCTTACCAGGCAGTGGCGCAGTGGATAGAGTGTCGGACTGGGATGCAGAGGACCCAGGTTCGAGACCCTGAGGTCACCAGCTTAAGCGTGGCTCATCTGGTTTGAGCAAAGCTCACCAGCTTGGACCTAAGGTCGCTGGCTCGAGCAAGGGGTTACTTGGTCTGCTGAAGGCCCATGGTCAAGGCACACATGAGAAAGCAATCAATGAACAACTAAGGTCTCGCATCGAAAAACTGATGGTTGATGCTTCTCATCTCTCTCTGTTCCTGTCTATCCCTCTCTCTCTCTCTCTGTCCCTGAAAAAAAAAAAGAAGGAAAAACCCACAAGATTTGGTAGCTTATGCACCATTGGTGATAGAGGTCAGGAAATTGTCAAGGATGACTCTAAAGTTTAAAGGTTGAAATGGTGAAACATGGGAGGCAGATCTAAGTTTAGCAAGGATCAGGAAGGAAGATAAGCTTGTTTTCAGATGTGCTCAGCTGGGATGAGAGGATGTAAATAAAATAAGGAACAAACAGTGTGGAGAGAGGGCACAGAGGGCCAGGCCTAAATCACGAAGGATACCCAAATTTTGGAATAGGGTACAATAAAAGGAGCCAGGGAATAAGACAGAGGAGTCAAAATCAAGACAAATAAATGCTTCAAAAGTTCAGGGGAAAAGATGGGTGTAGCACTGCCAGAGGTTGCAGGGACATGGGTAAAATCTAAGAGGAGGCCCTGGCTGGTTGGCTCAGTGGTAGAGCGTCGACCCGGCGTGCAGAGGTCTCGGGTTCGATTCCCGGCCAGGGCACACAGGAGAAGCGCCCATCTGCTTCTCCACCCCTCCCCCTCTCCTTCCTCTCTGTCTCTCTCTTTCCCTCCTGCAGCCGAGGCTCCATTGGAGCAAAGATGGCCCGGGCGCTGGGGATGGCTCCTTGGCCTCTGCCCCAGGCACTAGAGTGGCTCTGGTCGCAACAGAGCGATGCCCCGGAGGGGCAGAGCATCGCCCCCTGGTGAGCAGAGCTTCGCCCCTGGTGGGCGTGCCGGGTGGATCCCGGTCGGGTGCATGCGGGAGTCTGTCTGACTGTCTCTCCCCGTTTCCAGCTTCAGAAAAATACAAAAACAAAAATCTAAGAGGATACTTTTGGAGTAAGCTACATACAGTGCAGTACAGCAGCCATTATACAAATGTAGCTACTGAGCCAGAAATGTGGACCCCTTTCATGCTTTTTTCTACCTGATGAACTCTCTTTCATAGCCTATAAATTCCTTTTAATGAGCCTTTAAATGCTCATCCTATAATCAATCATTCCTACCATATGATGTTTTAAATAATACAAATACACATCTTTGCTAGAGCTTATATCATGTTGTGTTCTATTTGTTGACATAATTTCCTCCTTTACTAGAATGTAACAGTCTATGGATAGTGAATGCGTTTTAGTTATGTTTTTACCCCCGTAACTGTCCAGTGTCAGGCAGGCACAGAGTACATAATATAGAAAATCAAAAGCAGAGACAAAAAGACACTTGACCAAGGAGCAGCAAGATAGAGCTGACTCTTCATTATAGTTTTGATTTGTATTTCCCTAATAGCTGCTGAAGTTGAGCACCTTTTCATATAACTGTGTGTCATTTGTATGTCTTCTTGGTTCTCTGCCAAATTTTTAATTGGATTGTTTTGTGTGTGTATGTGTGTGTTACTTTGTATAACTTCTTTGTATTCTGGATATTAACCCCTTGTTGGAGCTGTGATTTGCAAATATCTTTTCCCATTTAGTCGGCTGCCTTTTTGTTTTGATGGTGGTTTCTTTTGCTGTGCAGAGGCTTTTGAGTTTGATACAGCCCCATTCATTTATTTTTCCTTTTAGTTTTCTGGCCTTTGGGGTCAAATTCATAAAATCCTCTCTAGGAACAAGGTCCATAAGTTTAGTACCTATGTTTTGTCTATGTAATTTATTATTTCAGGCCTTATATTTAGGTCTTCAATTTATTTTGGTTAATTTTTGTGCATGGGAACAAACTGTAGTCTAATTTCATTCTTCTGCATGTGGCTTTCCAATATTCCAAGCACCATTAATGGAAGACACTTTTTCTTTTCTTCACTGTACCACTTCATAGCTGTTAGAAAGGCTATTATCAACAAGACAAGTGATAAGAAGGTCTGAACAGGTTGTGGAGAAAAAGGAACCCTCAGTCACTGCTGGTGGGAACGGAAATGGGTACAGCTACTATGAAAAACAATACAGAGGTTCCTCAACAAACTAAGAATAGAGCCACCACAGGACCGTGCAATCCCTCTTCTGGGTATGTACTCAAAATACTTGAAAATATTTATTTGCAAAGATATACATACCCCTATGTTAATTACAGCATTACTCATGATGGCCAAGACATGAAAACAACTGATGTATCCCTCAATAGATTATTGGATAAAAAAGGTGTGACACATATATACAATGGAATACTACTCAGCCATAAGAAAACACAAAATAGGCCTGACCAGGTGGTGGCGCAGTGGATAGAGCATCAGACTGGAATGCTGAGGACCCAGGTTCGAGACCCCAAGGTCGTCAGCTTGAGCGCGGGCTCATCTGGTTTGAGCAAAGCTCACCAGCTTGGACCCAAGGTCACTGGCTCGAGCAAGGGGTTACTCGGTCTGCTGAAGACCCGCAGTCAAGGCATATATGAGAAAGCAATCAATGAACAACTAAGGTGTCACAATGTGCAATGAAAAGCTAATGATTGATGCTTCTCGTCTCTCCATTCCTGTCTGTCTGTCCCTGTCTATCCCTCTCTCTGACTCTCTGTCTCTGTAAACAAAAAAAAAAAGAAAAAGAAAACATGAAATACTGCCATTTGCAAGAACATAGATAGATCTTGAGAATATCATGCTAAGTGAGATAAGTCAGAAAAAGTCAAGAACCGTATGATTTCACTCATATGTAGGACATAAAACTGAAAGCAACAAACAAACAACAGAAACAAACAAACTCAGACATAGTCAACAGTACGGTGGTTACTAGAGGGGAACATGGGTATAGAAAGTTAAAGGGGGTCAAAACTATGACGATGGAAAGAGACCTGACTGTGGGTGGTGGGCACACATGCAATATACAAATGATGTATCATAGACTTGCACTTGAAACCTATATAATTGTATTAATCAATGTCCACCTTAATAAATTTAATTTTTTTAAAAAGAGCTGACTTTTCAGCAGAAACAATCAAAGCCTAAAGGAAATGGGGTTATTATAAGTTAGAGTGCAAATAGAAAAGATCTGCCAACTGATAATTCTATATTTAAAGATACAACTTTTGGAAATTAAGGCAAAATAAAGACATTTTCAGATGCAAAGAAAACCTGATAGAATTCAAGCTCTGGCCAAATAGCTGAGTTGGCTAGAGGACCATCTCAAAGCACAGAGGTTGCCAGCTCAATCCCCAATCAGAGCACATAAAGGAACAGATGTTCCTGTCTCTCTCCTCTCTATTCCTCTCTCTAAAATCAATAAAATAGACATTAAAAAATCTTAAAAATTGATATAATTTGTAATCAGCACAGAAATAGTAGAGTTATTCAGGCAGAAGGAAAATCTCACATATGAAGGAAGAAAGGAAGAACACTGTAAAAGGTAAAATATGTATATAAATACAAATGTATAGTAATTATACAAAACAGTAATAACAATGTCATATGGGGTATAAAATATCCACAGAATTAAAATGCATGACAACAATAATCCAAAAGTTAGGAGGGTGTAAATGTAATTAAAGTACTCTTAGGTGGTAGTATGATCAGGGAAATGGTAAAAATAGCCATTTGTATTAGACTACCAAGTCAAGAATACATATTATTATATGTAGGATAAGCATTAAAAAGAAAATAAAAATGTGTTATAACTAATTAATAGAGGGTCAAAATGGAGTAATAAAACATAGCTGATGAATCCAAAAAGCAAGAACAGAAGACAAAAACATTAAACAAAGTAGGTCAAATAGAAAGCAAAAAGACGGTAGATAGCAACAATAACCCAGATATGCCAAAAATTACAATAAATATAATTCGATGAAATACTCCAATTAAAAAGATAATGAGGCTGCATTATTTGGGTCAGATATGCCCCATGCCTGTCATATGTGGCCAGCATATTAATAAATATCCTTTTAATAAAACCCTTCAAAGTTCATCTGGACTTGGTGTCTCTACATAAACCCGTGGAAGTGAGGTATGGTACTTTACAACATTTGGGGGTACGGTACTTTACAACATTTGGGGGCTTGTCCAGGATCTGGTGTTCCTCTTCACCGGGTAGAGACACCTTGAATTGGCTGGTTTCTCTGGGGGACTGCCCAAACCTGCTGGAATCTCAAGAGGCACCACCTGAGACATTTTCAGGGCTCCCTGTTTTTTCTGTAGGGTTCGGACAGTTCTTCGGCAGATGCCTCCCGGTTCCCAAATTCTACAATTTGGACAATTCGGCAGAGAAATCAAGGAGGTAGGTAACGCAACTCTTTTGCTTTACTGAATTCTAGCTAGCTTTTCTGTTTGGGACTAGTATATAGGTAAAGCAGTAGATAAAGCAACTCTTTTTCTTTACTAAATTCTAGCTTTTCGTCTATTCTGAATTCTTGCTTTGCTGTTTTTGACTCTGGAGATGTGTAGGTAAGGCAAATATTTTGCTTTGCTGTTTGTGACTCCAGAGATATGTAGGTAAGGCAGATATTCTTTTTTACTATTCGGGACTCTGGAGGTGTGTAGGTAAAACCAATCTTCTGCCTCACTGTTTGGGACTAGTCTGTCTGTCTGTCTGTCTGGATCTGCTGTACAGGGATTGGACGCAATCTTACTCATGCATTGGGCTCTCCAAGATCGAGACATCGGTGAAGAGTGTTGGGTCCTGTCTTAGGCTTATCTGGGACGCATCCGGTTGTACTCTGGAAGAGGCGTCTGTTTGTGTTTTCACATTTGTTCGTGCACTAGGAAAATCATTAGTGGGGACTAAGTTAACCCCGAACTTCTGGAGGCTTCTGGTTGTACTCTCAGAGAAAGACCTGAGTGGGGACATTTGGTGGTACCACATTTGGGGGTGCTCTCAGGAAGAGACTTGAGTAGGGACTGAGTTAATATTGAGCTGATCAGTCCTGTCTCCGGACTTCCAGGGACACTTTTGTGTTTGTCAAAATCTCAGTCTTTGTTTTTAATATTTGTCTAAAAACCCCTGAGTGAATTGTGCGTAAGTGGAAATCTCTGGTGCTGGAGCCTAAGCCTTCCAGGGATGCAGCCTGCAAGCACCTGAGAGGCCACTAGGAGGAACCCTTCCCTTGTCAATTGAGCTGTGTGCTTAATGTTTAAATGATTTGTTCTGTCTGTTTGCCAGGAAAAATCTCTGGTATAATTTTAATTGGAGTAAGTTATTTAATTTTTTTTTACAGAGACAGAGAGTCAGAGAGAAGGACAGACAGACAGGAATGGAGAGAGATGAGAAGCATCAATCATCAGTTTTTCGTTATGACACCTTAGTTTTTCATTGATTGCTTTCTCCTATGTGCCTTGACCATGGGCTTTCAGCAGACTGAGTAACCCCTTGCTCGAGCCAGTGACCTTGGGTCCAAGCTGGTGAGCTTTTGCTCAAACCAGATGAGCCCACGCTCAAGCTGGCAACCTCGGTATCTCTAACCTGGGTCTTCCACATACCAGTCCGATGCTCTTTCCACTGCACCACTACCTGGTCGGGCCATTTAATTTTTTTAATTTATGATTTGTGTATGTGAAGTCTTTGTTTAATATTTAAATGTGTCTGATTTTAAGGCCTGGCTTAAATTCTTGTGTCAAAAATTGGGAATTTCTGGCTTAAAATTAGAGGGCAATCTTAAATGGCGAATTGTCTATACTGTAGATTTTTTTGTTCGTTCGAGAAATTTCTTGTGACATTTCATGGTTTGTGTCTCCCTCTCCCCTCAGAGCCACTACATATCTTTTCTTGGATCCAAGACCTCTGGCTTTAGGGCACTCTATTAGATTTCTCCCCTGCAGAAATTATTCTCTTCTGTTGGCTCCTTATTCTTGTCTTGTGTAATAATTAATACCTCTATAGTCAAACATCCTTTATTCTAGGTGCTAGTTATTATCTGTCTTATCTTTTTGCTTTTATTAGCATGCTAATTCCTGCATTTTCCCAGACAGTTTCAATTTTGTAAATCGGTGGCCCTAGCTATTAAATAGGGGAGGAGGGCCCAGTACACAAAAGACCCCCTTAGGTAGTTTCCTAAAGCACTTTCAAGAAGCTTATGGAGACAACCGTGGATAGGGTATTAAATGGTCCAAGAAAAAGTTTCACACTCGCTGTGAATCAGAATGGCCCACCTTCGGGATTGGATGGTCATCAGCTAGAACTTTTAACCCCCGGCTAGTAAGGGAAGTTTGGAACATCATAACTGAGGATCCAGGCAACCCAGATCAGTTTCCATACATTGATCAATGGCTAAATTTAACAATGAATTTGCCACAATGGCTAAAAGTATGCTCCATACTAAGAGAGTGCCACATCTTCCTAGTCAGGCCAGATTTGAGTCTGAAACAGGATAAAAGAATAACTAAAGTAACAATAACAGCACTTTTAGAAATGAACTCTTTTAAGGACAAAGGGCCCCTAGGGGAGCGAAATAAAGGAGGAGGGGGGAAAAAAGGATAATCAGACTGGATTTAAAAACTGTATGTTGGACCTGGCCAGTTGGCTCTGTGATAGAGCATCAGCCTGGAATATGGAAGTCCCAAGTTTGATTCCTGGTCAGGGTACACAGGAGAAGCGGCCATTTGCTTCTCCAGCCCACCCCGTTCTCTTTTTCTCTCTTCTCCTCCTGTAGCCATGGCTTGATCACTTCAAGTGCACTGGCCTGGGGTGCTGAGGATGGTTCCATGGAGCCTCTGCTTCAGGCGCTAAAAACACCTCGGTTGCAAGCATGGCCCCAGATGTGGGTCGCCAGGTCTATCATGGTCAGGGCACAAGTGGGAGTCTGTCTCTCTATCTCCCCTCCTCTCACTTGGAAAAGAAAAAAAAACTGTATTTTGCTAATAAGAGACACTTTAAATATTAGTACACAGACAGGCTAAAAATTAAAAAAAGGATAAAGATATGCCATGTCAACACTAACTAAAAAGATAAGGGCACTAAATTCATGAAGTTTAATATCGATTTGGATGGAACAAATTGACATAGAATTCAAGATAAGGGAATAAATTCTTGGAAAATAAATTATGTCATTAAGATTGGAAATGTATATTAGTAGGAGTTGATTCCAAGAGTGAATATTCTCTCTCTCTCTGGTCAGAGAGGTTTCAGTGCCTAAAAGGAGTAAGCAAAAAAAATTCAAGATAGGATGGCGAGATCAGCCCAGGGATAAGTGAAAAACTAAATAAAACAAGCACAAATAGAGGCCACAAAGGACTGACAGATGTCCCTGAAAGCTACAGGTAACTGAAGGGCCTGAGGAAAATTTATGGTCATAGTCACATAAGATATTCCAGCTTGGTTAGATTGGACACTATACCTTTTCAGTCTGGAATTAAGGTACTAAAACCCAGTTCCTTTTGTCCTGTGTGTTGGTACAGATCAAGGGTCTGAAAACTATCATCTGTCTGGCTTCCTTTGGGCCAAATCTGGCCACATTCATTCAAGTATTGCAGCTGCTTTTATGGTATAATGGCAAAGTTGAATAACTGCAACAGAGCCTGCCTGACTCACAAAACTAAAAATATTTAACATCTGGCCCTTTCCTCAAAATCTGTACCTCCTGGCATGGCTTTCCATGGATAATGGACAGGTAACACTAATTTTCTATTGTGGGGTATGTACATTCATTCATACAACATGCATCTACTAAATATATACTATATGGGAGGTATTACATGATGGCCTAAGTACATAATGCTAACAGAATACAATAGTCATACCCAAGAAGACAGGTAAACAACTCCTTGACAAAATTTTAGCACTGTAATAGATATGCTGAAGTAACTAGCGTACCACAGAGGAGGCTATCTAACCTAGCCTACAGGTCAGGAAGGTTACTTACAGGGGGCAAGTAGAACCTGGACTGAACTGCCAGAGATTAGCTGCTAACCAAGCAGAGAAGAGAGAAACAGTCCATGCATAATAATACCCAGCAGATGCGAAACAGCATAGCATATCTGGAAACTGACATAATTTACATAGTTAGAACTTGGGTCCATGTAAAGCAATGGTTCTCAACCTTTCTAATGCCGGGACCCCACAATACAGTTCCTCATGTTGTGGTGAACCCAAACCAAAAAATAATTTTGGTGGCTACTTCATAACTGTAATTTTGCTACAGTTATGATTCGGAATGTAAATACCTGATATGCATTATGTATTTTCCGATGGCTTTAGGCGACCCCGCCGGGGTCGCAACCCACAGGTTGAGAACCGCTGATGTAAAGAAATGTAAAAAGATAAACAGAAATGAGATCATAATGGGCCCTGAATGCTTCACTAATGAGACTTCATCCTGGTGGCGGTCAGAGTAATGGCGGGGTAGGAAGCGATACCGATAAATCTCCCCCAAAACTCAACAAGATCTTCAACCAGAAACAGAAAAACCTATACTTGGAGCTTCCAGATGCTTCGCAATACACCCAAAGGTATGATTGAGTGAAAAATTGGCTAAATATATAACCAAACCCCGAAGGAAATAGGAAGTAAGAAATGCTCCTCCTTCCTCACTAACCTAAACAGGGCGGCTTTCTCTGGTAACTGTGAATATAGAAACTGAGGCGGGCAAAGGGGGTGAATAGATCCAGGCCGCCGCGACACAAACGGCCGAACCAGGCTGTGGCACAGAGATCCAAGCCGAGGAAAATCTGATCCTGGCCCTGGCCGGTTGGCTCAGCGGTAGAGCGTCGGCCTAGCGTGCGGAGGACCCGGGTTCGATTCCCGGCCAGGGCACACAGGAGAAGCGCCTATTTGCTTCTCCACCCCTCCGCCGCGCTTTCCTCTCTGTCTCTCTCTTCCCTTCTCGCAGCCGAGGCTCCATTGGAGCAAAGATGGCCCGGGCGCTGGGGATGGCTCTGTGGCCTCTGCCTCAGGCGCTAGAGTGGCTCTGGTCGCAATATGGCGACGCCCAGGATGGGCAGAGCATCGCCCCCTGGTGGGCAGAGCGTCGCCCCTGGTGGGCGTGCCGGGTGGATCCCGGTCGGGCGCATGCGGGAGTCTGTCTGACTGTCTCTCCCTGTTTCCAGCTTCAGAAAAATGGGAAAAAAAAAAATCTGATCCTGTGGCAACTCGGGCAATACAAGCTAACACTCCCGCCAAACCCAAACAAAGAAAGAAAAGCAGAGCGGCCATTTTACCCGGTCTCCTGGTCGGTGCGCAGTTAGTGGGCGAGAATTTCTTCCTGGGAAAGCCACGCACGGGAGGGAGTGAGAACTAATTCCAACGGTGGAGATTTTCCGTGCTGGAGGGTGTTTCACTCATGGGGAACCGCGGCCGGCCTCATATCCTGGTTTGCGCACGCAGATAAGGAGTGAGCAATTCCTCCGAGTGCCTCGGCAGTGCACGCCCGTGTTATCGCACAGAGGGGCAGAGTCAGGGGCCTTTGTGTGGGCCAAAGCGGAATCTCGAGCCGCCCCAGCGCCTTGCAAAAGCCGCGCACGGGGACGGAGCAAGACTCAATTCCAACGGTGGAGATTTTCCGTGCTGGAGGGTGTTTCACTCAGAGGGAACCGCGGCCGGCCTCATATCCTGGTTTGCGCGCGCAGATAAGGAGTGAGCGATTCCTCCGAGTGCCTCAGCAGTGCGCGCCCGTGTTATCGCACAGAGGGGCAGAGTCAGGGGCCTTTGTGTGGGCCAAAGCGGAATCTCGAGCCGCCACAGCGCCTTGCAAAAGCCGCGCACGGGGACGGAGTGAGACTCAATTCCAATGCTACAACTTTTCCCTGCGGTTGGGGGTTTCACTCAGAGCGTGAGACTGCTGGCTGGATATCCTGGTCGCAGACAGTGAGTGAGAGTTTCCTCCAAGCGCTCCGGAAGTGGGCACCCGCTTGTGTTACCGGACAGAGTGGCAGAGCCAGAGGTCTTTGAGTGGGCAGAAAGCCCGCCTGATTATGCTAGCAGCTCTGACTGACTGAGCCTTACCCAGAGCCCTGTGCTGAGTGGAAATAGAGTGGGGAGTTGCCAGCTCTTTGAGCCTCTTACTATCCAGGCAGAGGCAGCAGCAACCCCACAGCTGGATTATCAGGCTACTAATTAAGGAAGGAAAGACTAGGAGAAAGGCTCCAGGAACACGGACTCTCTCACTGTCAGAGCCTATAAATGCTATTGAGCTTCGACTGCCAATGAGACTAAAGCACAATACATGACATTGCCATAGAGACTTATCAACTGCAAACCTCTACCTGAGCGTGCCAAAGGGGCAGAACCCGGGGTACAGAGTCACCGACCAGGAAGAGGGAGAGAAAAGAAAAAGCAAGAAGATAACCTCTCAAAATCAAGAATAATCTGCAGACTTTATAACCTATCCCATTTTATTATATTTGTTTGTTTGTTTCTCTTATCTTCATTCTTGATACTTTTTTTTCCTCCTCCAATTTGGCCGATTAACTCTCTACCGGTCTTACTCTCTCCTCTCCTTGAACTACACTACCCATAAGTGTTACATCTCCCATTATCTTTTCTCTTCTCTTCCTTTCTCTCTATGAGGGTTGCACTCCAAAACCCTTAACTCTCTCTCTCTCTCTCTCCTTTCTTTTTTCTTCTTTTAGTGGTTACCTCTTTTTTTCTCTCTCTTTCTTTTCTCCCTCTATATTAGTTTCTTCCTTTCTCCTTTACATCTCCTCTCATTCAAACCTCAATAACAAACAAATTATCTTATCTGGGACTCAAACCTATGTTTGTGGCATTTTGGGGGGTTTTTACTTCACCTTTTTAACTCACTAGCAGTGCTCTCATCCCTGGCTCTCCATATTATCTAGTTCTTGTTCCACTAAATACAATAGTAATTTTTTAATTTGTCCCCCCATTTTTCCGTTTTCCTCTTATTCCTCTCATCATAACTCTTAGACAACCAACACCTAAAAGCAAATCATTTCATTCTTGACCCAAATTTTTTCCTTATTTGCTTTTTGTGGGTCCATACGCTCTTTTTTTTTCTTTTTTCTTTCCTTTTTTTTTTTTTTTTCTTTTTTTTTTTTTTTTTTTTTTTGCCCCTTTATTACTTTTCCCCAATTCAGGCCCTCCATCACAGGCATTGTTTGTTATAATTCACAGTCCACCACAAGATTTTCTCAAAAAAGAGGGGAGAGGAGAGGAGAGGAAAAAAGGAGGGGGGGAATAATTTCTTTTTTTTTAATTTTTATTTTATTTTTCTTTATTTCATTATTAATTTTTTTTAAAAAAAAAACAACTCTTTTCGATTTTTTATTTTTTTATTGTTATTTTTTTTAACTTTTTATTCTTTATTAAATCTCATTAATACTATCAACAAAACCACCCTCAGATGCCATTAAGGAAGAGAAAATCGAATATCATGGATACAAAAGAAAGAGAGGTAACACAGCTAGATGAGGAAAAATCTATGGAGAAAAAATTTAATATATTGGAAACCTTGGAGCTAAATGACAGAGAATTCAAGATAGAAATACTAAAAATCCTCCGAGATATACAAGAAAAAACAGAAAGGCAATTTAGGGAGCTCAGAAAACAACTCAATGAACACAAAGTATATATGTCCAAGGAAATTGAAACTATAAAAACAAATCAAACAGAGATGAAAAACTCAATTCACGAGCTGAAAAACGAAATAACAAGCTTAGCTAATAGAACAAGTCAGATAGAAGAGAGGATTAGTGAAATAGAAGACAAGCAACTGAGGCACAACAGAGAGAAGAAGAAAGAGACTCAAAAATTAAAAAAAAATGAGATAGCCCTACAAGAATTATCTGACTCCATCAAAAAGAATAACATAAGAATAATAGGTATATCAGAGACTTCATCCTAAGGTAATGGGAAACCCACTGGATTTTAAGCACAGGTATATCAGACTTATTTTTCTCAAAAGATCACATCCTAAGCAGTAAGAAAGGACTACAGGCGAGAGAGATTCAAGGCAAGGAGACCAGTAGAGAGGCTAGGACAGTAATGGAGAAAAATGGTGAGGACTTAAAATAAGGTAGCAGTAGTTAGGATGAAGCGCAATTTACATTAATGGTTCTGAATGGCGGCGTGTCAGTTCCCAAATTTGGCTGCACATTAGAATCACCTGGGTAGATTTCCAAACTTCTGCTGCCCAGGTCTACCCTAGACCAACTGAATTAGCATCAGGATTTTGTAAAGATTACTGGATGATTCCAAGGTGCAGCCAGGCTTGGGTACTAATGTGACAGAGGAATGTTGGAGGGTTGAGGAAGAGGAAAGGTTTAGTTTTGAATATGTTATTTTAAGATGCCTGCATCTAGCTAAACATGGATATCCATTAGGTAGTTGAGTATGACCTTCTAGAGCTTGTAATAATTTATACTAACTAGCATCTATTGGATATTAACAAAAACATTCAAAATGGTCAATATTTATTGGCTACTTGCCATATGTCAGGCACTTGTAAGGGTGCTTTTCATGTATAAACTCTTCCAATAGCCCAGTAGGTTGCTACTATTGTTATACCTATTTTACAGATGAATGTTTTACATATATTACCCAAATCCAACTCTCCCAACAACTCTATGAGGTTGGTGACTGTCACTATCTGTTTTACAGATCAAGAATGTGAAGCTGGCAAATGTTAAGCAACATACCCAAAGTCACACAGTAAGTATCAGAGAAAAGATCTGAAGACAAATCTCTCTAATCTGAATGTCTGTTGCAGCTAAAACCATAGGGGGGGATTGTTGCCTGAGAAGACATTCTGGGAAGAGAAGGAGGCCAAAGCAGAAGCTTTGAGAATATTTAATGTATAGGTGGGGAGGAAAAGTCCAAAAGGATGAGGGAAGGGGGGGCGATAGGGAGACATGGCAAAAACAAAGCAGAAAACCTCATGAGAGTTTTGAGTTCTGAACGGAAAGATTAAGATAAGCACCAAGAAATAATCCACTGATGTAGCAATGAGAAGGTGGCTGGAGAGGTAGAATTGGAAACCAGATTTTGGTGGGTTTGAATGGAAAAGATAAACAAGGTCTGACAATTAAAGGAAGAATGTAAGAGTAGTGACTCCAAGAGGATTGAAAAGTTATTCTTCTTTCCTTTCTGAACATGAGAGTAATTTAAGCACATTTATATCCTAAGGCAGTGGTTGACAAACTCATTAGTCAACAGAGCCAAATATCAACAGTACAACGATTAAAATTTCTTTTGAGAGCCAAATTATTTAAACTTAAACTATATAGGTAGGTACATTCCTTATCGAGGTAGCGCCCGCACGTGGTATTTTGTGGAAAAGCCACACTCGCGGGGCCAAAGAGCTGCATGTGGCTCGCAAGCCATGGTTTGCAGACCACTGTCCTAAGGGAAAAGAGCAAGATGACAGGAAAAGGTTGAAGACTCAGAAGAGAAACAGGATATTTTATAAGCAAGGTTTTGAAGAAGCCACAGCTCTGGGTAGGAAGTAAACTTCTTCATATGAGAAGAAAGGAGACAAAGTGGTTAACATGATGAAGTTTGTATATAAGGGTAATAAGGAGATGGAGTATTTGCTCTACAGCTTTTATCACCTCCATCATCTGCTTGGCAGGAGTACATAATTCATTTTTATCATCTTTTACAAATTATTGGTCTGCACTATAATGGGGGAAAAATTGACTGTTCCTATACAACAATTAGGTTGAGAAGCACTGTACCAGGCCATAGAATAAAACGAAAAACAGAAAGCCAAGGTAGATTAAGAATTACAAGTTTTGAACAGTTTGCCTGTAAGGAGAGAAGCGTTGTCCAAGTAGATACTGGGACTCGAGTTATAAAGGGAACAAGAACATGAACCAGCCAGAAAGCAGGCAGATGTCATCAAGAAGGAAAGCTGACAGTGATTACTTATCTTGATCAAGTAGTAATAATCTGCTACAAAGAATAAAACAATTAAATTAAGTCCCATTCCTAGTGAGTAGATTTTACTAGGGAGAACGCCCCACCCAACCACCCATGTGGCCCTGTACAAAAGGGATTAATTCCTGAAGAAGTTCATCAACCACAGCACAGAAACCCCTCCCCAGATGCAGGTTTCCATCATCAAAATTCTAGCAGACGTACCTTTTCAGCAACTGTGCGCATTTCAGCTCCGGTATATGTAAATTTGGAGTCACTCCTATTGGGGATAAATTAGAGAAGATGCAAATAAAAGCAGAGACCAAAGAAGAGGAGGTAAAGTAAACTGAAGCTAAAACTGTGCTCATATATCTGTTAGAAGCAGTCTGGGAAACATGCATACGTGGCTGAGTCCATAAAGTTTTCATGGGCAAAGTTAAACCACAAACCTCAATATTAAAGAGAATACAGAGTTTAAATTAATATAACCCAAAATTTTACCACCTCAAGCATCCAAACTTCTGGGGATTTCTGAGATCATCGTAGGGCGCACTACTGGAAGGCAGAAAGCCATGAGGATGGAAGAACCAATTTAGATGAAGGAAGGGGTCAATGTGGGAAATGTCTGTTAATATGCACATTATCTGCCATAAAGAAAATTACCAGTAGTTGATTGTCATTTTAGGGGAGAGAAAATATAAAATATACCAAACAAGAAAATGGAAAGATAATAGCACCATATCTATCAGTCAACAAAATTCTATCTGTAAGACCTTTCAGAGGTTTACTCACAATCTTTTTTTCTCTCAAGCACACTTTTCGCATAAGGTCACACACATCTCAACGGAAAAATCCTCCTACCAGGAAGTAAAGTGGAAACCAACCTTTAGGATTGGGACGTTACTCAAAATGTATCGTTGATGAAGCTCAGGAATGATAGTGGTAACTTAAAATACAATCTGTACACAATATTGCAGCACTTGTCATAATTCTGAGTTAACAATAACATATAGACCAAAAGATATGAGTAAACAAATATTGTCTTACCTTGTGTCATCAGTCAACTAGAGTGAGAAAGAGGAAAAAACATTATTGGTCACATTATGCTTATTTGATGCACATGGATGCAGATTATACGAAAATTAGGCCATATGGTCCTGAACACGGGCATGAAAAACTGGAGAATTTTTACTTTGGATTGTAAACAACTAAACTCTATTTCCCCACCCTCTTTCGCCCTTCGGCAGCACCGAAGGCTGTGTAAATTGTAAATTTACGCGTCTTTGAAACCTTCTCCTTCCTTAGGTTCTCTGATGCAATTAAAATGCGCCAGAGGGAAGACTGGAGGCGAGTTAAGGGGCCCTAAGAGTGGTCAATAGCTTTTAATACGCTGATATCCTATTATGCTATAATATCTTTCTGGCCTGACTTGCGGTTTTGATCAAAGGGGTCATAACTGTCCACTTAAAGAAGAAGCCAGAGATTACTAGAGAAAAAAGCCCTCCCCCAAGCCCAGGCTTATGCGGAACGCTGGGCGGTGACGCTAAACAAGCGTCAAGCAACCAGAGGAACCCCGCGACAGGACTATCCAAAGGATCTGTCCAAGGATCTAAGTCAGAGGTGCTTGTGGTCTCCACAGACTTGGGTGCTGCTAACACCGACCCCAAGAACACACTGGGACTGCTTAACAGGGCTCTAGCCAGGCTAACTCACTGACTTACTCACCTCCCCTATACAGAGTCCCATCACCTCCTCCTTCTCTGTGCTCAGAGCGTGGTTGAGACAAACAAGGAAAGCATCCGACTCGAGATGAGCTGCCTGCACCGCCTGCACCACCTGCACCGCCATCTTGGTCCGGACTGATCACAACCGCCTTGGGCCCACACAGGCCTGACCAACTCCAAGCTCCAGCGAGCGGGTTCCGCGGGGGCGGGGCGTGAGGAGCGCGGCCCAGGCGGGCGCGGGGCGGGAGCGTGGGGGCGGAGCATGGGGTTAGGGGCGGGGCAGCCCAGCGGCATCTGGGAAACGCCCGCGCGGGTTAGGGCAGGTGTGGCCTTCAGGGCGGAGGGCGGTGGCTGGCCTTGGGTCTTCAGATCGGGCTGTGGGGGCGACGGGGGTGGCTGGGAGGCGGTGCCCTCCGGCCGCAGGCGGACGTGGTCTGTAAGCGGCGCCGGGGCGGCAGGACAGGCGTCTCCAGAGCGCCGGCGCCCATTTTGCCCTCCCGCTTAAGAGAGCCGTACGCGGCCTACACGCTCTGGGGACAGCCCCGAGGCAGCATCGCTGCGTGCGTCAGCTTCTTAAGCCAGTGGGACGCTCTTTCGAAACTCGGTCCTAAGATAGTTAAGGTTTTGTTTCCCAGTTCCGACCCCTGAGTTTTATATCACTTTCCCTGGACCACTTCCGGTTCCCGGCCTTTGCCTCATAACTTCGGTTCGGGTGACCTCGGCCCCGGATGCCCCTCGGCTCGCCTTGGGCTCACGTCCTGATCCTGGCTTGACTGGCCCGCGGTGGGGGACCTGAAGTTTTGCCTTGCTGATCTTGAGGCGGATTAATTAGCCCAAGAAACATTATATTCATGTGAGTAACCTCTTGCAGAAACAGTGCTACACTGGATCTGAAAAAAAGTATCACTCTCAAGCTTGGCTGCTGCTACTTTCTACAAAGGCTTTTAAGTATCTGTTTCAAGGAATGGGGGACTTCAGTTTTTATTCAAGGTCGGATATATCATAGTAGTTACCCACTATGCAAGTTTCCTCAGCTCTCCCTGTCTTGGTGCTATCAGACATGGTGAAATTATTGGTAAAAAGTAATTTTCATTTGACGTGTGCCAAACGTGTCATGGGTTGAAAGTACAGATCTTTCAACTCCCAAGGTTAGGAATTACTCGTGGATTTTGGGAACAATTCTAAATCAGAGAAAAATACATGCCGTGCCGCCACCACAGCCCGTCCGTGTTTATGTTTGTTTGATCTCGTTTTCTACTCCCTGTGTAGTTTTGAAGCCAAGCAGACATGGCAGTACTGGAAAGGGAACATTCCCAAGGTGCTACCTGAAGAGGTGTTGATGCTTTGCTCTTTTCTCCCAAGTCAGTTCCAACCCAAGTCTCCCCACAGACAGGGCCCTCATCCAGTAAAACTATCTGTAATACGAATGCCGGCCAACCCCACTTTTTACCTAATGCTTAAGGATCACATGGCACATCTTTCCGTGATTAATTTTGATAATGGTGAAGCTTGGGAAAAATCTCAAGTGTGCAATTACATTGGACCCATCTAAATTTTCTCTTAAGTTTGGTTTTGCACCATATGTTATTTTTAATTACTGTTCATGGCAAGCATGCTCAGCCCTGATGGGCAGGGATGGCTGTTACTAAGTTAAGTGATGGGATAACTTGAGTTTATAAATTGTCTTGAGGCACCTTCAGGAAGAAAAACACCTTTGTTTGTTGTTGATGTTAATCTTATAATCTAGAACGACACTCTCTAACTTTTATAATGCTCACGGCTGCATTTTGCAGCCCAAAAATGTTTAATTGGAGTTGAAAAACTATTAACATGTATGGCAAGCATATTATGTGCTAGACGATCTACTAAGCATTTATATACCATGTATATGTAAATTGCCCCAATTAGAATCAGGCTCTAAAACTTCTTAGCAGTGTGACCTCAAGCAAGTTACCTAACTTCTCTGTGCCATACTTCCCTCATCTTTAAGTGAGGGAAATAATAGTTTCCATCTAACGAGATGATTATGAAGATTAAAAGTGTCAATATATATATAAAACACATAGGAAATGCTAAATAAGTGCTGACTATTATGATCAATATGTTCTTTAATTCTCATGTTACACCTCAGAAAACTGAGGTGTAGCAAGGTTAACTTGTCTGAGGTCACAAAGTAAGTGGCAAAATGAGGACTTATACACAGGCCAGGCTGACTCCAGAGCCTACATTCTTGGTAAGCTCCTCCATTATAATTGGAAGAGTTTATTTATTGGCATCAAATGAAGTAAGTATGTTCAACTGGTTAATGTTTTAAAAAATCGTTAAAACACCTAGAAATTAAAGCAAGTTTTCTTTTTTAAAAAGAAAAAAATAATTCTGTAAAGGAAAAATAATGGTTTTACTTATATTAATACCTAAGGAAGCCTTCTATATTGTATATCACCCATTTAAAACATTATTTACAAAATGCCTTACTCAGAAATAGTCTATCTAGGCCAGTGTGGTCTCTGATTATGGCATCAAGGTGACTCCCATGGGGAAAATCTCTTTTAGTGCCTTCATGGATGATAAAGCTATATAAACACTCTTGAAAATCCATTTGAATTTGCAGCTGGTACTATTCCTTGAGTTGAATGGAACAACTTTATGTTCTATGTATTGTATTACACCTTGTACCTAAGTCTACCTTGAGGTTTTAAAGATTCATCCTAGTTTAAGGGGTCCTGAATTTTGTGAGTAAGTGTCCTGTGCAGAGAAATGTTCTCTGTCAAATAAATTTGGGAAATGTTAAATGAAATAAAGGTTCTTTACTACATAACTTGCCAGACCTTTTACTATGTGAATGTGCTTTATGACTACAAGATTCCCAAACTTATTTGACCAAGGAAAAAGGGGCAAGTGCTCCAAGAATCACATTTAGAGATATAGCGTCCCACTCATACAACCTGTGGGCTTTGTGGGCTTTGATCTTAATCCCTTTCACTCAGCCATTGTGTTTCTCTACTGAGGATGTTGGTTCATGTTCATATGAAAGCTACTCAGTCCCTTGATCACTGCAGTTGCCTTGTACTGGGCCTTCATGCTTAGCCCTGAGTGGTAGCATACGCTCCAGGGTCGTGTGCTGGGATTTGTTCCCGGTCTCGTCTTGCTGATGCTCAGCGTATTGGCCTTTGCGTCACAGCAACACATCATGTTTTTCTTTTGTAATGATCCATAGGCCTCTTTATAGTAATTCATAGTCATTTAGACCATCATCTCCAATTTAGCCTCTATTCCACTAGAACGATTTCTTTTTAATGTCAGTGCAACCAGTAAAATTTTGCTCTTTATTCAAAAAGAAAATTAAATGTCAATAATGTTGGTTGTTGCGAGGACCTATTATTGAAGTTGGGATGGTCCTAAAACCCATAACACTTGGTTTCTTCTTTAAAAAAAAAAGTAGCCACACTTATTTCTTTTGTACTTGAAATCCAGACTTTAATATATTTTATTTTGACACTAGCATTTACTGGATTTTTGTTTGTAATCACTCCTTTCCAAAGCCCTGGGTAGGAGAAGCAGAACAATTGTATCTGCTAAATGGAAAGAAAAATGACTTTGGAAAAATATATATAGCGCTATATAATACTCATACCAAGAGAATCAAGCTATACCCAAGTATATGTCCTTTGTGTTTCCCTTCTACTCACCATAAATATCCACCCACTCAGAGGAATATTATTTGACTAATATTTGAGCCCTGGTGCCAAGTACTGTGTCATTCTTGCTATTGAAGAGTTCATAATCCTGTATTTGGGGAGAGACAAGACTTGTGAAATAGACAAATATTCAAGGCCATTTATATTTAGAGGCCAAAATATGAGCTTCAGTTAAGATAGCATTTGCTACTGTAGCATTTGCTACAGTATCCAGGGAGGCAAGAAGTTTTCATAGAGAAGGGAGGCACCTGCGCTCTGCCATAATAGTACTAAAATAGAGAGGCCTGAGAAGGCATTTTAGGCAAGCGGCAAGCAAGATCAAGGCCATGGAGCTACAATGAGACT
Source organism: Saccopteryx bilineata (assembly GCF_036850765.1). Classification (NCBI taxonomy): domain Eukaryota; kingdom Metazoa; phylum Chordata; class Mammalia; order Chiroptera; family Emballonuridae; genus Saccopteryx; species Saccopteryx bilineata. Next base: position 107,472,612 of record NC_089502.1, read on the forward strand.
GGTATTTGGGAGAAAGTTTATCTCAAATATTTAGTAGTGGTGCATCCTGGAATTGGTCACAGACAAGATGCAGTAGCAACTGAAGCACATGAAGTCCAAGCTTCTGCAGGTTCGGAGGTGGGAAGAGCAGGGGGGCGGGGGGAGGTGTTGCTATTGAGAGAAATGAGAATTTGGTTAAGGAGAAGGGGTTTGACTTTAGGTGAAATTGAGATAAGGGAGCCATATAAGACAGGAAATCTGAAATGAGAGAGTCCTATAAGACAGGGGTTTATTGGGCTCAGAGTCAGGATACAATGGGCAAAATAACTGTGATGTTCAGAAATTATTTACTAAAATCAGATCATTTCTTAAATCTATAAAAGTATTTTCTACTTTCTTTTTAAAGGAAGGTAGTCTAACAGTGTTTAGGGAAAAAAAACAGACAAAGATTGTCGTCCTTGAAAAACAAAAAGAGCTTGGTTTAGCTCAAGTAATCATTTCTGGCTAACTTTGTCCTGGGCTGCATCATACTGTGTTCTGGCATCTCTTTTGGTCTTTACAATCTCGCTTTAGTGTTTAACAACTTCCAAAGTTGTGCTGCAGTTCCTTTCCTGTCTAATGGCCACCTAATGGGAATAGGAAGCCTTTGTTTTGTGGCATAGATCCCCCAGTGCTGTATCTGTGCTCTGTCAAAGGTAGAAACATAGTGAAAACCATGTCATACAAAATGTAAAATTCAGGTCAAATATTGTGAGAACCTGAAATGAGATCCAGGGCTGGGCAAAGAATCCTTTTGGGTTTAGAGCCCAGTCTGCTTTAAGAAAAAAGTTTTCCCAGGAGGTGGGCTTCCTTTATACCTCTCAAAGGGCAGAGGGACTTTTCTGGCCTTCTGACTTGGGAAATCAGAATTTAAACCCACAGCTGTTTGGAAAAATGGGCTCCTGTGACATCCTGAAACATTATTAAGATGAAACAAGGCCCTAGGTGGATAACTTTCATTTTCTCTCACTCAGCTCCAAATCACCATGATCCCCAAAGTCTCTTGCAGCTCAAAAATTCTATGAAGCTACCTTAAATATTTTCCATAATATGAAAACCCACTTCTGGAAATGCCCACCTACTGTAAGTAACCTTTCTAAGTAAACTGATAAATAGGTCGTTTGCTTTTAAAACGAACTTTTAATTTCAATTTAGAAAGCCATATACATGATTCAACCTTCACAATCTTTTTAAAGTGAAAACTGCTTTTACATGGGGAATATGGCACACATGTGTCTATGTTATACTGCATCCCTGCCCAAATCAGTGTGCCCTTAGGCACACTTCTGTGCATATTCTGCTGCTAACTACATTTTGTCAGACCCTGCTTTGTGAATGCAGACTTGAGACCACTGTCCAGCTTCCTGTAAAGCTAGTCCTACATTTCCACAGAACTCTTTACCTAACTGAATTTTTCAGTGCTTTGTAGTCAACCCGAGGCTCTGCCTGAGTGTGTCACTTCAGTGTCTTGCAGGGAGCTTCAGATGTCCTTGGTTCTATTTAAACTATGCAAGTAGACATTTATAAGGTTTGGTTCTAGTTGGTGGTTGCTAGTACCAGGTCACCTTGTTCACCGCTGAGTTCATTCAGACCCCAAAAGTCACACCTGTGTCCTGTGCGCGGGTGCTGCAGGCTTAGGTGGAGAAAAGCAGGGCTAGAATTGGAACTCAAAGCCCAGAATGGCAGGAGAGGATGTGGGGGCTCCACCCGATCACCTCTGGGTTCACCAAGAGGGTATCTACCGCGACGAATACCAGCGCACGTGGGTGGCCGTCGTGGAAGAGGTAATTGTTTACATTTTGCTTATTTCTTTATTGATTTTGCTTTCAAACAACTTGGTTACTAATTAGTCTCAATATCCTTAAGTCTTTGGTTTTATTTTTGATCATTTCTTTTCATTAGGGGACGAGTTTCTTAAGGGCACGAATCCAACAAGTTCAGGTTCCCTTAGGTGACGCAGCTAGGCCAAGTCACCTTCTTACCTCCCAGCTACCTCTCATGTGGCAACTCTACCCTGAGGAGCGCTACATGGATAACAACTCTCGCTTGTGGCAGATCCAGCATCATTTAATGGTACACATGTTGCTTAATCCTTTTCCATTGTGTTGAGATCCTCGTAACAGAATACTCTATAAACATTTCTTTTTTCTGACAGGTCAGGGGAGTACAGGAGCTGTTGCTTAAGCTTTTGCCTGCTGATTAACCTGGTATGTATTTTTGTTTCTCCACTGTCTCTCTTCTTTTTCACTATTCAGTTATGGTGATTTTAATGATCTATTTTTTTTTCTAGGTGCTGGGATTCTAGGAAGATATGCTCCTCTGTTCTATTCAGTATATGGCAATCACTTCATCCACCACTGCAGTGCACCCACCTGTGGGCCTGGGGGAGGGAGTGGGTTGAAAAACTGCTCAAGAACACAGAAGTTTAGGAAGGGTCATGAAGGACACCGCAAGTGGAACTTCAGAGAGAGGGTTACGCAGGCAGAAAGCAAGTCAACAAAAGCACTTAGTCAGGATATGTAACTTGAAATTGACTCCTTTGGAAGTTGCCATAGAACCTTTAATGGACATCATCAGCTGGAACTGGGATCTGATGAATCCCACAAAAGTCAGCACCTGCTACAGAACAGATGCTCTGATCACCAAGGACTTGGTACTGATTTAGAGAGAAGAGAGCAGCTCCTAGCAGCATCAACATATATTGGTCGCTTACTTGCCCTGCAGCAATTCACCTGCCTTTCCTTCTCCCATCCTGTAAATATCCTAGGTTTTGCTCCAGTGTTTCCCATCCCAGTACTGACCTAACTTGGGTCTACTGAGAATTTAGGGGGCTCTGAGGGGGAAAAAAAGGAGGTTATTTGCATTAATGAAATTAGCTACAAAGGTTCCTGGGCCTTTTTTCTTTCTGAAATTGTGTCTTCAAATTTTTAGAAGTTGCTGATCAAAATTGTGGGCATTTAAGTTTATCCTCTGGTTACAGATATTTTAAATGTCTTTTCTGTAAGAGCTACAAGAAAGCATTTTAGCTGCTTAACTAGCACCTTTCTCAGGGCCAAATATTGCTGATTCCTAGGAAAGTATTTACTGCCTGATAAATAATTTATGAGTTAAAATAGTTACAACAGTTTATATACATAGAAAACCTTAGTTTTACTTTTTGAAAATCTTGGGAACAATAGTTACTATGTAGCGTGTCCTTACTGCCTTCTAGGCACTATTCTATGCATTTGGTATACTTTATCACATTTAATTCTTCCATCAATGCTTTGAGGTAAGTATGATCCCTAGTTTATACATAAATAATAAGGAAAAGGACTCAAGGAGTTTGATCATTTACCAGGGGTGGTTTTGTGAATTGTAGAGTTGGGCAGTGGGCAGGCCCTTCAGGCTGCGGCGTCGGCTCCTCTAGCCCAACATTGGTTTATAGTAGTTACAATGAGTTGATTGATTCAAGGGTTTTTATCTCCATGTAAAGCTACTTATATCTTCTGAGTCATATGATATGGATATTATAAAATACAGTTCATTCATCCTGTGAATGGGAAGAGTGTTTTTCAGTGTGTCTTCCAGTAATTGGAAGGGCATACTGCTTATCTCTAAGAAAATTCATTCTAGAGAATCTTTAAAGTCTTTGTAAATAAAAGACAAAATAAATCATTTCTCTTATTTTAGTTTTCTGGATATGCTGCAGAAGGATCCATGCCAGAAACAAGCCTGTGAAATACAGAAATGTTTACAAGGTACTATCTATGTTCATTGCTTTTGAAAATATTTTTCCACTTTATCTGCAAACTAACTACAAGAGACCAGTTGTTCTTTTTAAAAATCTTGGGAACAATAGTTACTATGTAGCGTGTCCTTACTGCCTTATAGGCACTATTCTATGCATTTGGTATACTTTATCACATTTAATTCTTCCATCAATGCTTTGAGGTAAGTATGATCCCTAGTTTATACATAAATGCAAACTATATTAACTCCTCTCAAAACATAGTATTTCTGTAATTAACTTAGCCTGAAGATCTTCCTCACTGTATAATCAAAGATGCAGAAAATCAAACGTGATGTGATGTAAGCTTGGGGTTTGCAATCCTGGGTGTATAGTACATAGAATCACATAGAGAGCTTTAAAAACTTGCCTAGAACAAAGAAATCAGACTGTGTGGGTGGGGTTTGGGCAGAAATGTATCTTAAGAAGCTAACTAGGTGATTTTACTGTACAGAGTTAAGAATTACTAAGCTGAGCAAAGTCCTTTAAAAAAAGACTAGTTTTTTTTTGTTGTTGTTTTTAGAAAATTAAATTTTTTTTTAATTTTTTATTGTGTTTATTTTTAATGGGGTGACATCAGTAAATCAAGATACATAAATTCAAAGATAATATGTCCAGGTTATCTTAAAGTTCAATTATGTTGCATACCCATTACCCAAAGTCAGATTGTCCTGTCACCCTCTATCTAGTTCTCTTTGTGCCCCTCCCCCTCCCCCTTCCCTCTCCCTCTCCCCCCTCCCCCCATAACCACCACACTCTTATCAATGTCTCTTGGTCTCACTTTTATGTCCCATCTATGTATGGAAAGAAAATTAAACTTAACAGGGTGACATTAATCAATAAGAGTACATAGGTTTCAGGTGAACATCTCTATAGCATTAAAACTGTTGATTGTATTGTGTTGCCGTCATCCAAAGTCAAATCACTCTCCATCTCTGCATATTTGTCGCTCTGTACTCCCCTCCCCTCCAACCCTCTCCACCACAACTCTCTCCCCCTGGTCACCATTTACTTGTGTGTGTGTGTGTGTGTGTGTGTGTGTGTGTGTATTTTTCTGAAGTTGGAAATGGGGAGGCAGTCAGATAGACTCCCGCATGCACCCGACCGGGATCCACCCAGCATGCCCACCAGGGGGCGACGCTCTGCCCATCTGGGGTGTTGCTCTGTTGCAACCAGAGCCATTCTAGCACCTGAGGCAGAGGCCATGGAGCCATCCTCAGTGCCCCGGCCAACTTTGCTCCAATGGAGCCTTGGCTGTGGGAGGGGAAGAGAGAGACAGAGAGGAAGGAGAGGGGGAGGGGTGGAGAAGCAGATGGGCGCCTCTCCTGTGTTCCCTGGCCTGGAATCGAACCTGGGACTCCTGCACGCCAGGCCGATGCTCTACCACTGAGCCAACCAGCCAGGGCACCAGTTTACTTTTATCTGTGTTCATGAGTCTTAGTTTTATATCCCGCCTATGTGTGAAATCATAGTTCTTAGCTTTATATGACTTACTTACTTCACTCAGTGTAATGTTCTCAAGGTCCATCCATGTTGTCATAAATGCTACTATGTCATCATTTCTTATGGCTGAGTAGTGTTCCATTGTATATATGTACCACATCTTCTTTATCCAATCCTCTATCAAAGGACACTTCAGTTGTTTCCATGTCTTGGCCAATGTGAATAATGCTGCAATGAACATGGGGATGCATGTGAAAAAGACTAGTTTTAAGATAGGTTGGTTATACTTAACTGTGGCTGAGAACTCACTTTTTAAAAGCAATCAGGTTAGAAAGGGAATGTTGAACATACTATTGGAATTCAGACTGCCAAAGGCAGCAACTAAAGTCAAAAGTGAATTTTAACTAAAGTATACTGCTCACAAAAATTAGGGGATATTTCAAAATGAATATGAAGCGATAATATCCTTAATTTTTCTGAGCAGTATATATTTGATGTGATTTGTCCACTTGGTTTTAAATCAGCCAATATGTTTACCTAAGAAGCAGTTTTCCACTGTTGCAAGACTCTTGCTTCAATGGGAATGGCCCAACGCTTTCTGGCTCTGCAGTTTCTTTACTGTCTGCTCAAATCCAATGTAGACCTGCCTGGCCTTGGCCACCCGCATTACAATGTTTGACCAAGTGCCAGAGGATTTCTTTTTTTTTTTAAATCAATGAATGATTATTGGCAGAACCAATGAAAAACACTTCAAGAATAGGCCTGACCTGTGGTGGCGCAGTGGATAAAGCATCGACCTGGAAATGCTGAGATCGCTGGTTCGAAACCCTGGGCTTGCCTGGTTAAGGCACATATGGGAGTTGATGCTTCCAGCTCCTCCCCTCTGTCTCTCCTCTCTCTCTCTCTCTCTCTCTCTCTCTCTCTCTCTCCCCCTCTCTCTCTCCTCTCTAAAATGAATAAATAAAATAAAAATTTTAAAAAATCATGCTTATTAAAAAAAAAAGAAAACACTTCAAGAGTATATGAATTTGAAAACTGACATTTTAAAAATAATTTCCCCATTATTAAAATACAGTAATAGAAGTTGATACCCATGAAAATGTAGAAAAGTAGGAAGGGAAAAAGTTGAGTTCCCCAAAGACTTAGCATTAAAGAAAAGCCTTGCTTATATATTTTCTTTGACTTTCAACTTCCATTCTTAAACTTTTTCTTTTATGATGTAAGCAATATTTTATTTATAATCTTTTAGCCTAAAGTGTTAATGTATAATAATGCCCTTTTATTTCTCCCTTCCCTTTCTCCAAATTAAAAAACAACAACAACAAAAGAACAAATATTTTTCACAATTAATTTCTTCTCCCAAATAAATTCTTAAATAATTTGAATTAGCAATCCATGGCTAAGGGAGAACAAGAACCAAATTAAAGCTAGTTATAGCCCTTACTACAGTGTGGCAGGGTGAAAGGACCGAGAGTTAGCGTTAAGCATTCCTGGATGACAAGCACAGCCCAAAGGGCCTTAAGCATATTGTCACTTAATCATTTCATTCATGAGGTAGATGTTAAGTATGACCCCCATTTTACAGATGGGGAAATCAACACAGAATTTATATAACTTGCCAAGGGTCACACAACTAGTTAGGGGTACAGTGAGGATTTGAATTCCATTGGTCTGGCCCTAAGCCTGGACACAGCCACACCACCATACTCTCTAGCCAGTATTATCTTTCCTTTCACAGGCTAACTACCATGCACCCATTTTAGTATAGAGAAAGTCAGGTCAATTGAAGCTGACCTAGAACCTTTAGGTCAAGTCCTCCTTGACTTAGGATCTGTGTATAGCAGGGGCCTGCAAATGCTTTCTATAGAGGGCCAAATAGGAAATATTTTAGGCTTTGGGGGTCAGGCAGTTTTTTTGTGAGGAAAGACACACACACATACATACACATACACACACACAGATTACAACCTTTTAAAAATGTAAAAACCATTATTAGCTCACAACTGTAAGAAAGGGTTGCAATTTTCAAACCTCTGATGCACAGACTTGGTAGGGAATGTCTACTGGCCACCTTAAACTGTATGCAAAATAACATGCAGGGATGTATGTGCATGTGGGCTTTTTTTGTTTTTTGTTACAGAGTCAGAGAGAGGGACAGATAGGGACAGACAGACAGGAAGAGAGAGAGAGATGAGAAGCATCAATTCTTTGTTGCAGTACCTTAGTTGTTCATTGATTGCTTTCTCATATGTACCTTGACAGGGTGGGGGGCTACAGCAGACTGAGTGACCCCTTGCTCAAACCAGCGACCTTCGGCTCAACCTGGTGAGCTTTGCTCAAACCAGATGAGCCTGCGCTCAAGCTGGCGACCTTCGGCTCAAGCTGGTGAGCTTTGCTCAAACCAGATGAGCCTGCGCTCAAGCTGGCAACCTCGGGGTCTCGAACCTGGGTCCTCGGCATCCCAGTCTGACGCTCTATCCACTGTGCCACCGCCTGGTCAGGCATGTATGTTTCTAATTCACCAAATTATAAAGGAGTTAGTGACCCCCAATAAAAGGAGGGAAGTTAAAAACACTGCTCTAGAAAAAGGCACATAAGCTTATTACAAACTAAAATGATATAGAAAAATACCTTTTGACCGCTTTATAAATCACACTTTTCTTCCTTATTAACCTGTTGACTGGTCTGTAAATCAGAATTCAGTGGACTTGGATACATCCTGTTCCAGGTCTGTAGAAGCAATCAAGTAAAAAGCAGTGGGAGGCATAGATCTAAAATACCCTGTACCTTAGTCCTATGAGATCATGACGAGGGTCTGCCTGTCTGTTTTACAGCCAACAACTACATGGAATCTAAGTGTCAAGCTGTCATCCAAGAACTTCGTAAGTGTTGTGCTCGCTATCCCAAAGGAAGATCTGCCGTCTGTTCAGGATTTGAACAAGAAGAGGTAGAAAAGCTGACACTGAAGTCCACATCAAAGTTCTACGGAGAAGTTAAATGCTGCACTATGTTTCTACCAAGCAAGTTTTATTTGTCCTCCTGACTTCAGGCCAGGTAGCAGCAATAGCAAATGAAAAAGCCAACCATAAAAGTTAATAAATATGCCATCTATGCAGAAAAGTTAGAAATATATTAAACAAATATGTAGAATGTAATAAAACTGAGCTGCTAAAATAAACCCGTTAAGTAAAAAAATTTTGGTTTGGTATTTGTGATATTGTCATTTACAAGCAATATATATTTGGTTTTTGTCTGCCAGCACAAAGCTCCTAAAATGCTTTGGAAGTTCCTAAGTGATGATTGATAAAGGTGTCTTTTGTTACATTAATGAGGTGACTTTTAATGAGGAAACCCATGGATGGGGGTTGGTTGCCAGGGGAACCAATGACATAATTAGAGGGTTGGAACTTTTAGTCCCTACCACCACACCCACTCCTAACTTCTGGGGAGGGGAGAGGGGGTAGAAAAGATTGAGTTCAATCACCAGTGGCCAAAAATTTAAATAAAGTGGTAGATAAAAACGCTTAGCCCTCCAGCATCACAATTGTGACACCTTTCATAGATTATGTGCTAAATTCGAAGTTTTCTCTAACCCAACCCCTTATCTGTTGTATTTCCAACAATTTAGAGCAAAGTATCTTCTCAAATGCAAGTAAGCATTGCTTTCTGCTTTTGCATCCCCATCACAGTGCCTAGCCAGAAAGCATGTCATACTTATTCAATGAGTGGTAGGAAAGGCATAAAAATGATTCTTGTAATATTTAATGACTCCTAATTCATCATGAGAGAACTTTATTGCAAGTCAAGCAGGCAGCAACAGAATTAGAATTCTTAGGTGGTTTATCTACTCTATATTCTTATACTCAAAATTGTTTGCAGGAGATCTAGTGTTAATACAAGTCTGGCAAAGGAAACCGTTTGACAGTTGTCAGTGACTTTATGTAGTGGATGGGGGTGGGATGGGGGTGACTATCAAACAGTCCATTTGCTTTCCTCCCTGACCCCCACCAAAAAGAAAAAGAAAAAGATAACTTTCTAAGCAAAAGCAGAAACAAGTTGTTTTTTTTTGTTTGCTTTTTAAGTAAGAGCTGGGGAGATAGTGAGACAGACTCCCACATGTGCCCCAACCAAGATCCACCCAGCATTTCAGTCTGGGCCAGTGCTCGAGTACCAAGCTATTTTTAGCACCTGAGGTTGATGTGCTCAGACCAACCATCAAGCTATCCTCAGCGCTCAGGGCCACGCCTGAACAAACTGAGCCATTGGTTGCAGGGATGAGGAGAGGGAGGGGGAAGAAGCAGGTGGTTGCTTCTTCTGTGTGCCCTGAGTAGGAATCAAACCCAGGACATCCATATATATGCCGGGCCAACACGCTATCCACTGAGCCACCAGCCGGAGCCCAGAAACAAATTCTGATAGGTTCCTGTATTAGTCCATTTGAACTGTTATAACAAAATACCCCATACAAGATATTTATTTGTTGTAGTTTTGGCAGCTGGAAGGCCAAGTTACCACAGATTCAGTGCCTGGTGAGAGTCTGGTTCCTGGTTCCTGGTTCATAGGTGACTGCTTCCTCACTGTGTTCTCACATGGTAGAAGGGGTGAGGGAGCTCTGTGGAACCTCTGTTATAACTAACCCTTCATGAGGGCTCCATCCTTATAAACTAATCACCTTCCAAAGGCCCCCCCACAGCCAAATACCATCACACTGGTGTCAGGATCTCAACATATGAATTTTGTGGTACACAAACATTCAGTCTTCCTTGCCTCTTCTAGCATGCTACAAAAAGACTATATTGCTGTGAATGGACTGAGAAAGTCCCTGATATTAACTAACATTATTATTTGAGTCTTCTGTGTTCAGGTAAGTTTGGGGAATGCTAGGTTAATTAATTTACTTAATGCTAAGTAAACATGTTTCTTACCTGTAAGATTTCAGAGCTTTTCATATGCTAATGTAAATTATGATTCTTTGCGAAGGATTATTGTATACACAGTACTTTCCAAAGTGTACCCAGTGAATGCACTTTGCAGACAGCATCTCTTAGAGTGAATGTTCTCCAGAGTGATTTAGAGAAATGGTGCCTTAGAGATGTTTGGTCCAAATGCCAGGTTAACAGTGCTCATGAAATCATTTAAATGAACTCTTGTGTTAGTAGTGAAACAATAAAATATTTTAAAACTATGTTTACATCATATACAAATCTAAATTACATTTAAAATTATCAATTGAACTGGGACATCAGAGTAATGCCAGCATGACAGATACTCCTGATCTCTCCCCTTGAAATTTCAACAAATTGAACAACTATAATGCAGCAAAGAACCTCAGCTGGGCTCACAGGCTTGCATAAAAGATCGCACCAAATGGACTAAAGGGGGGGCGACCCCCATGTTCATCGCATCATTATTCACAGTGGCCAAGACACGAAAACAACTAAAGTGCCTTTTAAATTTTTTTTTTTTTGTATCTTTCTGAAGCTGGATCAGGGAGAGACAGTCAGACAGACTCCTGCATGCGCCCGACTGGGATCCACCCCGCACGCTCACCAGGGGCAACGCTCTGCCCACCAGGGGGTGATGCTCTGCCCCTCTGGGGCGTCGCTCTGCCACGACCAGAGCCACTCTAACGCCTGGGGAAGAGGCCAAGGAGCCATCCCCAGCACCCGGGCCATCTTTGCTCCAGTGGAGCCTTGGCTGCGGGAGGGGAAGAGAGAGAGAGGAAGGAGGGGGGGTGGAGAAGCAAATGGGCGCTTCTCCTATGTGCCCTGGCCAGGAATCAAACCCGGGTCTCCCGCACGCCAGGCTGACGCTCTACCGCTGAGCCAACCGGCCAGGGCCTTAAAGTGCCTTTTGATAGAAGATTGCATAAAGAAGATGTGGTACATATATACAATGGAATACTACTCAGGCATAAGAAACAATGACAGTATCATTTATGACAACATGGATGGACTTTGATAACATTATACTGAGTGAAATAAGTAAATCAGAAAAAGTTTAAAACTGTATTATTCCACACATAGATGGGATACAAAATTGAGACTCATGGACATAGATAAGAGTGCAGTGGTTTCCAGGGGGAGGGAGGTATGGGGAAGGGGGAAGAGGTTGGAAGAAGGGTATAAAGAAGGATAAATATAAGGTGATGGAGGATGATTTGATTTTGCATGATGGATATACAACATAATCCACAGTTCAAATGATGTGGAGATGTTTACCCAAAATCTATGTACTCTTGTTGACCAATGTCACCCTGTTAAATTTAATTTTATAAAGAAGAAAAGGGACACAAAAGATAAAACACACTCATGGTTGGCTCTGGAGAGAAGCCAGGAGTTGACTGGGCTATTTTTCTCTCTGCTGGAGCTCTGGAGAGGAGGGAAGCTTGGACCGTCTTGGTTTTCTCTGTGGGGATATGGAAAGGAAAGCCCAGAGTTACTGGGCCTCCTTCTGCCAGGAGGAGCAAAGAGATAGAGGAGTATCAGGGGTGATACTAAACCAAAGCAGTGGCAGAACAAGGGGTTATGGCCTGTGTTCATTTCCCCGGCCTGTCCACACCCCACACTCAGTGCAGAGACAGGGAAAACCAAAGTCCGCCTTCCCCAGCCTCAGAAATCCCACCTCCCTCACCTCGTGAGTATAGAGACTGGAAGAGAGAGACCCCACAACTGACTCTCCAGAGCCACTCTCTCCCATGAAGAACAGAGGTGCTCCATGTCTGGTCACTTAGTCCAGTGGTCGGCAAACTCCTTAGTCAACAGAGCCAAATATCAACAGTACGATTGAAATTTCAGAGCCAAATTTTTTAAACTTAAACTATATAGGCAGGTACATTCCTTATCGAGGTAGCGTCCACACATGGTATTTTGTGGAAGAGCCACACTCAAGGGGCCAAAGAGCTGCATGGCATGGGCCATGGCATGGGGCTCACGAGCCAGTTTGCCAACAACTGACATAGTCCATTGAGATGAAGTAAGGAACTCCCAGAGCCCTGAGATTGCCATTGCAAAAGCCCTAAAGCCATAAAGCCCTCACAGCACTTACCAATGACCAAAGAGACTGTGGCCATGCCTACATCATTGTGACAGTAACATCTCAGCAGAGGTCAGTCTATGAATTTCACAGAGGTAAAACTTGTAATAGTGACACCTACTGGAAGAAACTAGTAAACTTTCAAAACTACTATTTTTCCGTTATGTTCATTTTTCCTTTTTTTACTTTTTCCCTTTTGAATTTCATTTTATTTAATTGTTGTATAACTTATTCTTTTGTGGCTGTTTCTTTGTTTTTGATTTTTTTTTTGTTTTCATTCGTTGTTTTCTCTGGTTTTCTTCTTGTCATTATTTTAAAATTATTATATTTTTCATTGTATTTTTCAATTTTTATTGTTTATTATTTTTTAATTTATAATTTTAAATTGTGTTTATATAGATTCAAGTGTCCCACCGAATATATCACCCCTCACCCCCTTATTCCCCTTAAAACTCCCCCTATACCCTCTCCCCCAAATGCCTTCCCCCCTTCCCTCCAGGATTTGCTGTCCGGTTCTCTATAATGCTGTGTTATGTATATATAATTTCATTAATCTCTTTCCCTTCTCTGATCCCATCTTCTCTTCTACTTTCCCTCTGTCCACTTTCCCTCTGGTCCCTTTGATTCCACCTCTGCCTCTGTTCCCTTGCTCAGTTTACATTGTTCATTGGATTCCTCAAATGAGTGAGGTCATATGGTATTTTTCTTTCTCTGCCTGGCTTATTTCACTTAGCATAATAGTTTCCAGGTCCATCCATGTTGTCGCGAAAGACAAGATTTCCTTCTTCCTCACGTCCGTGTAGTATTTCATTGTGAATATGTACCACAGCTTTTTAATCTACTCGTCCACTGATGGACACTTGGGCTGTTTCCAGATCTTGAATCTTGTAAACAATGCTGCAATAAACATGGGGGTACATTTCTTCTTTTGAATCAGTGATTTGGTAGTCATAGGATATATTCCTAAAAGTGGGATAGCTGGGTCAAAGGGCAGTTCCAGTTTTAATTTTCTGAGGAATCTCCATACTGTTTTCTACAGTGGCTGCACCACTCTGCATTCCCACCAGTCCTGCAAGAGGGTTCCCTTTTCTCCACACCCTCTGCAGCACTTATTATGTGTTGTTTTGTTAATATGTCATTCTGAATGGTGTGAGGTGGAATCTCATTGATGTTTTAATTTGAATTTCTCTAATGATTAGTGATGTTGAACATTTTTTCATATGTCTATTGGCCATCTATATGTGCTCTTTGGAGAAGTGTCTATTCAGTTAGTTATTTTTCCCATTTTTTGATCAGATTCTTTACCTTCCTGGTGTTGAGTTTTAAAAGTTCTTTATAAATTTTGGTTATTAACCCCTTATCAGACGTATTAGCGAATATATTCTCCCATTGTGTGGCTTGTCTTTTTATTTTGTTAATGGTGTCTTTTGCTGTGCAAAAGTCTTTTAGTTTTATATAGTCCCATTTGTTCATTCTGTTTATTATTTCACTTGCCCGTGGAGATAAATCAGCAAAAATATTGTTATGATAGATATCAAAAAGCCTATGTTTTCTTCCAAGATGTTTATGGTTTCAGGACTCACATTTAAGTCTTTTATCCATTTTGAGTTTACTTTTGAGAATGGTTAAGTTGGTGATCTAGTTTCATTTCTTTGCAAGAACCTGTCCAATTTTCCCAACACCATTTGTTAAAAAGACTGTCTTTACTCCATTGTATGCTCTTACCTCCTTTGTCAAATATCAATTGTCCATATAGGTGTGGGTTTATTTCTGGGTTTTCTGTTCTATTCATTGATCTGTATGCCTGTTCTTATGCCAGTACCAAGATGTTTTAAGTATGATGGCCTTGTAGTATAATGTGATATCAGGAACTGTGATATTCCCCACTTTATTATTCTTTTTCAGGATTGCTGAGGCTATTCATGTTCTACTTTTGGTTCCATATAAATTTTTGGAATATTTGTTCTATATATTTGAAGTATGTCATTGGTACTTTAATAAGAACTGCATTGAATTTATAGATTGATTTGGGTAATATATACATTTTAATGATGTTAATTCTTTCTATCTATGAACATGGTATATGCTTCCATTTGTTTGTATCTTCCTTGATTTCCATTAACAATGTTTTATAATTTTCCGAGTATAAGTCTTTAACCTCTCTGGTTAAATTTACTTCTAGGTACTTTTTTTGTTTGTTTGTTTCAATAGTGAAGGGGATTGTTTTCTTAAATTCTCTTTCAGACAGTTCACTATTGGTGTGTAAAAATGCCACTAATTTCTGGACATTGATTTTATATCCTGCCACCTTGCTGAATTCATTTTTCAGGTCCAGTAGTTTTTGACTGAGATTTTAAGGTTTTCTATGTAGAGTATTGTACATCAGCAAATAATGATAGTTTTACTTCTTCTTTTCCAATTTGGATGCCTTTTATCCCTTCTTTTTGTCTGATTGCTGTGGCCAGGACTTCCAGAACTATGTTGAATGAGAATAGTGAAAGGGGAGCATCCCTGTCTTGTTCCTTATTTTAAGGGGATTTTTATTTTTATTTTTGCCCATTGATTATGATGTTGGCTTTGGGTTTGTCATAGATGGCCTTTATCATGTTGAGGTCTGATCCCTGTATCCCCACTTTGCTAAGAGTTTTGATCATAAATGGGTGCTAGATTTTATCAAATGCTTTTTCAGCATCTATTGATATTATCATGTGATTTTTATCCTTTATATTTTTTATGTGTTGAATCACACTGCTTGGTTTGCAGATATTGTACCAGCCTTGTCTCCCTAGAATAAATCCCACTGATCACGATGTATGATTTTGTTCATGTATTGCTGTATCCAGTTTGTTAATATTTTGTTGAGAATTTCAGCAAATAAGTTTATCAGGGATATTGGTCTATGGTTATCTTTCTTTGTACTGTCTTTGCCTGGTTTTGGAATCAGTATTATGCTTGCCTCATAAAAGGTGATTGGAAGTCTTCTGTCCTCTTGAATTTTTTGAAATAGCTTGTGAAAGATAGGAGTTAGTTCTTTGAATATTTGGTAAAATTCACCTGTGAAGCCATCTGACCCAGGACTTTTGTTTGTTGGGAGTTTTCTGATAACTCAATCTCATTTGTTGTAATCAGTTTGTTTTTCTTTTCTGTTTCTTCGAGATTGATTTTTGAAAGATTATGTTTTGAGGAATTTCTCTGTTTCACCTAGGTTGTCTAATTATATGGCATACAGTTATTCATAGTATTTTCTTACAATCCTTTGTATTTGTGCTGTGTCAGTTTTTACTTCTTTCTCATTTTTAAATTTATTTATTTGAGTCCTCTCTCTTTTATTCTTGGTGAGTCCAGTTAAAGGTTCATCAATTTTACCTTTTCAAAGAACCAGCTCTTGGTTTCATTGATCCTCTGTATTGTTTTTTAGCCTCTATGTCATTTATTTCAACTCTGTTCTTTACTATGTATATTTCCTTCCTTCTACTTCCTCTGGGTCTTACTTACTGTTCTTTTTTAGTTCTTTTAGATGGAGGGTTAAATTGTTTAGTTGAGCTTTTTCCAGCTTCTTAAGGTATGCTTGTATTGCTATGAACTTCCCTCTCAGGACAGCTTTTACTATATCTCATAAATTTTGAGTTGTTATATGTTTGTTTTCATTTGTTTTGAGGAAATTTTTTATTTCTTTTTTGATCTCATTGTTAACCCATTTGTTATTTATAACATGCTATTTAGTTTACAAGTGTTTGAGTGTTTTCAAGTTTTCTATTGTAGTTGATTTCTACTTTTATGCCATTGTGATCCAAGAAGATGCTTGATATTATTTCAATCTTCCTAAATTTGTTGAGACTCGTTTTGTGTCCTAGCATGTGGTATATCCTAGAGAATGTACCATGAGCACTTGAAAAGAATGCATATTCTGTTGCTTTAAGGTGAAAGGTTCTGAAGGTATATATTAAATCCAGTTGATCTAGTGTGTTCTTTAACTCTCCTATTGCTTTGTTAATTTTCTTTCTTGGGGATCAATCCAGTGTTGTTAGTGGGGTATTAATATCCCCTACTATTATAGTATTGCTGTTGATCTCGCCCTTTATACCCATCAAAATCTGCTTTATATATTTAGGTGCTCATATATTAGTTGCATAAGTATTTATAATGGTTATATCTTCCTGTTGGATTGCTCCCTTTATCAGTATGCAGTGACCTTCTTTATCCCTTACTATAGCTTTTGTTTTAAAGTCTATTTTGTCTCATATAAGTATTGCTACCCCAGCTTCTTTTTCATTTCTATTTGCATGAAATATTTGTTTCCATCTATTTACTTTCAGTCTATGTGTATCTTTTGTTTTGAGGTGTGTCTCTTGTAGACAGCATATGTATGCATCCTATTTTCTTATCCATGCAGCCTCCCTATGTCTTTTGATTGGAACATTTAATCCACTTACATTTAAGGTTATTATTGATAGGTAGTTGTTTATTGCCATTTTATTCTTTAAATCTACCTTCCTCTTTTACTAGACTTCCCCTCCTTTGTTCTGTTTACAGCAGGCCCTTAACATTTCTTGTAGCATTGGTTTGGATATAATAAATTACTTGAGTTTTTTGTTTGGGTTGGGTTTTTTTTGTTTTTTCTTTTTTGTTTGCCTAGAAAGCTTTTTACTTCTCCTTCCATTTTAAATGATAGCCTTGCTGGATAGAGAAGTCTTGGTTGTAGGCTCTTGTTTTGCATTACTTTGAATATTTCTTGCCATTCCCTTCTGGCCTCTAATGTTTCTGTTGAAAAGTCAGATGTCATCCTTATGGGGGCTCCTCTGTAGTTAATAGACTGCTTTTCTCTTACAGCTTTTAGTGTTCTTTCTTTATCTCTTAATTTTTGTATTTTAATTATGATGTGTCTTGGTGTTGGCCTTTTTGGTTTCATCCTTAATGGAATTCTCTGTGCTTCTTGAACTTGTGCGACTTTTTTCTTCAATTTATATAAGTTTTTCAACTATGATTTCTTCAATCAGATTCTCTATCCCGTGTTCTTTCTCTTCTCCTTCAGAAACCCTTGTGATGCAGGTGTTATTTCTCTTCATGCTGTCACAGAGCTCTCTTAGAGTTTCCTTAAACTTTTTGAGCCTCTTTTCTTTTTGCTGCTGTGCTTTCCTGCTTTCGTTTATCTTGTTCTCTAAATAGCTGGTTTGATCTTCAGCTTCATCCATCCTGCGTTTAATTCCTTCTAGTGTGGTCTTCATTTCTGATATTCTATTTGTCATTTCTGACTGATTCTTTTTTATTATTTCAATGTTCTGTTTTATACTTGCTATCTCTTTATTTAGGTGCTCATTATGTACATCCATTGTTGCTCTAAGATTTTTGAGAATCCTAACAATCATTGTTTTTAAACACTGCATCTGGTAATTTGGTTATTTCTGTCTCATTCAAATCTTTTTCTGGACATTTGTCATGATTAATTTGGGTTGCATTTCTCTGCTTTCCCATTTTGTCTGTGTATAAGAAGGGTATGGTCACAGGAGTCCAATGGGTATGGCCTCTGTGTTCCCTAGTTGTGTTCTATGTGCAGGCCTTCTACCCCCTCTGCTGCCATCTAGGGCCTTTGGGTACGGACTTTGCCGGCACCAGCCTGCTCCAGTAGTCACTGCAGTTTCCTCCTTGCATCTGCAGGCTGGACTGTGTTCACGTGCCCAGGCTGTGAGCCTTGGCCAGCCCAGCCTCCGAAATTCCACTGAGGGTGGGACTGTGCTCATGTGCCTGGGCTGCAAGCTCAGCCAAGCTCTGGCATTTTCCACACCCCTGCAGGTGGGACTCCATTCAAATTTTTGGGCTGAAAGCACTGGGTGGCCCCCTGATTCACCCCTCCCCTTTGGGCGGGAGTGCACTCCTGAATCCAGGCTACAAGCCTTGGCCAGCCCTGGCCTTTGCCCCTAACCCATGTGTGGGACTGGGCTTGTGCACTGAGGCTGAAAGCCTAGTCCCTGCAGGAAGGACTGCAGGAAGGACCTCTCTCACTTGCCCTGTCCACAGCAGCAGGTCCGACCACTTTTGTGTGCCTCTTCCACTGTCATGGCCGCTCTCAGCCTCAGCCCCTGCCAGGCAGGACTGCACTTGTGCTAGGCCTCAGTTGCAGCTGGCCATGGCTTCTGCCCCCACAGGCAGGGCTGTGCTCACGCCCAAGCCACAGCTGCAGCTGGCTTCTGGCTTTTACCTCCACTGATGGAGAGAACTCAGCAGTGTGGTGGTGGCGGTGCAGCTCAGACCTTAGCACTCAATACTGTATCCCTGATGGCTCCCTGCTTCTAAGTGATTCTTTGCTCTGACTGCAGCAGGGGAGCTTCTGTTTGGCTAGTGACCTGCTTCCCTTTGCTGGTATTGCTGGTTCCAGGAAAAATATTCACTTTAGTTTTGGGGAGTACCTCAACCCAGGTGTTAGCATGGCTGTCCCTGAAAGTGTTTCTCCTTGTGCCTTCTAGATTACACACTCTTCCTGCTACTCTGGTCCTCTCAGCTCTCCCCATCCCCTGGAGCCCCAGGTGAGTGGTTGTGAAAGAGGTTTTCTGCACGGACCCTTTAAGATGAATCTTGGGTCTGAGAAGTCTGTCTCTTTCTCACAAACAGTATCCTGGCTTGTTTTGCAGTTAAATACTGTCTGTATGCCTCTTCTAGGATCTGGGGCTGCAGGGTGGGTCTTCATTCCTGGGGCCCAGGATCTTCCCCTCTCCTCTAAACTCACTTCCCACCATGTGGGTCCCTCCAGGCTGCCACTTGCTCCCGGTGGCTGGGAAGCCCTTTCCACATTTCCGCTTTTCCTACTGGTCTCAGTGTGGCTTCTTCAGTGATCCTTGGTTAAAGAGTGCTCTTAGTTTAGTCCAAAGTTGGTTTTACCAGATGGTTGTTCTTAAAATTACGTTGTAATCTACTTTGATTCTGGGAGGTGGAAGTTGGTATGTCCACCTACTCCATCGACAACTTGCCACCCCTCTATTTTTTTTAGTTTATTTTTTAGAGTCCTAACAATACCACTCTCAAATTCCATTAAGGAAGAAGAAATAGGATACCATAGATACAGAAGACAGACAAGTAGTTCAGAAAGAAAAAAATATTCCAAAAAAACAAACAAACAAAAAACTCAATCACATGGAAACCTTGCAATTGAATGATAGAGAATTAGAAATTGAAGACCTGATATTAGTCATTAAGATACAAGAAAACCAATAAGCAACTTAATGAGTTCAGAAAACAAAATGAATACCACATCAAAGAAATTGAAACTTTAAAAACAGAAATGTAGAATTCAACACATAACTTAAAACTGAGGTAGCAAGTTTAGCTAATAGAAAAGGCCAGATAAAGGAGAGAATCATTGACATAAAAAATAGGCAACTATAAATGCTATGGAGAGAAGAGAGACTCACAAATTTAAAAAATAAGAGAGCTCTACAAGAATTGACTAACTCCATCAGAAAGAGCAATATAACAGTAAAGGGTGTTTCTGAAGAAGAGGAGAAGGAAAAGGAAATATAGAGCATATTCAAAAAAATAACTGATGAGAGTTTCCCAAGCCTATTGAAAGAGTTAGCCTAAAATCTAAGAAGCAAACAAAATGCCAAGTTATCTCAACCCAAAGGGATCTACTTCAAGGCACATCATAATAAAATTGTCAAAAATCAATGACAAAGAATGAATCATCAAGGCATCTAGTGAAAACAAGAACAAAATATATAAAGGAAAGACCATTAGGTTATCATCAGACTTCTCAGCAGAAACTCTCCAAGCCAGAAGAGAGTGGACCCAACCATACACAGTACTGAAAGCGAGGAATTACCAGCCAAGAATACTATATCCAATGTTATCTTTCAAATATGAAGAAAAAAAACTTTACAGACATACAGAAGCTAAGGGAATTTATCACTAGAAACCCCCCACTGCAGGAAATACTCAAGGGGGTTATTCAACCAGACACAAAGAACCAAACAAATCAAAACTACAAGTAAAAATTCCAAAAAAGGTCATAATACAAACAAGAATAATCTGTGACAACAATAACTTATAAGGGAAGAGGGTAAAGATCTACAAGAGCAAAGGATAGAATACTGCAACACTGATAAGACAAGGGACTCTTCTACAAGTGAATATTTTTCTATTAATAACCTAATGGGCCTGACCTGTGGTGGTGCAGTAAATAAAGCGTCAACCTGGAACGCAGAGGTCGCCAGTTCAAAACCCTGGGCTTGCCTGGTCAAGGCACATACGGGAGTTGATGCATCCTGCTCCTCCCCCCTTTCTCTCTCTCTCTCTCTCTCTCTCTCTCTCTCTCTCACTTTCTCTCTCTTCTGTCCCTCCAAAAATGAATCAATAAAATCTAAAAAAGAAAAAATTAAAAAAATAACTTAATGGTAACCATGCACAAAAAAGCCACTACTGAAGCACACAGCTTAAAGAAACAGAAGAAATGAAGGAAATAAGTATAAAATACCCCCCAAAAAAAGATAAGAAGGAGAACCAAATGAAACACAGAGCTACCAGAAAACAAAACATAAAATGGTTATAGGAAATGCCCCTGTGTAAATAATTATCCTAAATGTAAAAGGACTGAACTCACCAATAAAGAGGCATAGAATAGCAGATTAGATCAAAAAGCAAAACAAGAAGTGATGTCAGAAATGGCTCCATGAGGAGTGCTCCCTATACATCTTCCTGAAACTTCAACAAATTCAACAACGAAAGACAGAAAAACAATCTCAGGAGCATCTGAAATACACATACATCAAACAAAGGTTCAATTGGGTGAAAAGGTGGCTGAATATGTAACCCACTCTGAAGGAAATAAGATGGAGAACGAAGTATTCTGCTTTCCTCACTGATCTGAGCAAGGGCTGCTTTCACTTGGAACTGAGAGAAAGCAAGGACTAGGGGTATGGAAAAAGTTGGGCTAGGGCAGAGACATTCAAGCTGAGGAGAGAGTGGGCCTGAAGCTCAGCCCATGCAGAACTAATGCCAGTGGCAGACCCTGGCAAAGGTGGGCAAGCAGTTGCCTTGTTTACTCCCAGTATCCCGGTTGGCGAGCATGGGCAGTGTGCGAGTGGATCCACCTGGTGTTTCGGGCGTGGGTGCCCACATTCCCGGATGGAGTGCCTGGGTCAGAGACTGTCAGTAGTGACCCTCTGTGTGGGCTGTGACCAGAGTTTCTGAATAACCCCAGCTTCCCAAACAACAGTGCACAGGAAGTGCATGAAAGCTGGCTTTCCTATACCCAGACCTGTCTGGGTGCGGCACCTCCACCAGTCATACAAGCTAACAAAGCACACTCCTGGGGAAGACAACTGCGGAACTGGTGGGGAAAGGGCACGCAGGCAGCTTGCAAAGAGCCTTTGGAGAGCAGACCTGCGAAGTGCTGAGGCATACTAGATATGCCTGGAGGTTCATAGAAGGACATCTGAAAGGCAATAGAATCCTAGCCCTGCCTGATTATACTGGCAGCTCTGGCTGGCAAAGCCTTACCCAGAACCCTGCATTGAGTGGGGATAGAGGGGGGATTTCACAGCTCTTAGAGCCTCTTGCTCTCCAGGCAGTGACTGGGGCAACTTCACAGCTGGGCCAGAGGCAGCTGGTTCAGGAAGGAGAGATTTGGGGAGAGGCTCCAGGAAAACGGACTCTCCCATTGTCGGAGCCTACAAATGCTAACAAACCCCACCTACCAATGGGAATGAGGTCTAGTTTATATCATCACCATAGCGACACAACAGCAAATCTCTGCCTAAGAGTGTAACAGGGGCAGAACCTGAGGTACAGCGCCTCTGGACAAAAAGAGAGAGAAGGAAAAAAAAAGAAAGAAGATAACTTCTCAAAATCAGGAAAAATGTACAGTATTTATAACTTTTTCCATTTTTTTTGTATTTTTTATCTTTTTTTTTCTTTTTACTCCTTCTACCTTGGTCATTTTATCCTCTTTCCACTTTATTCTTCTCTTTTCATTTTGAACATTATTACCCATAGGTGTTACATTTTTCATTCTTTTTTTTCTATGAGTGTTACATTTCAAAAAACTTAACTCAATTTTTTTTCTCTCTGTTTCCTCTTTTCTCTTT
Source organism: Saccopteryx bilineata (assembly GCF_036850765.1). Taxonomy (NCBI): domain Eukaryota; kingdom Metazoa; phylum Chordata; class Mammalia; order Chiroptera; family Emballonuridae; genus Saccopteryx; species Saccopteryx bilineata. Next base: position 107,494,953 of record NC_089502.1, read on the forward strand.
CACTTTTTCTCTTATTCAAATCTCAGCCACAAACAAATTATTTTATTCTGGATTCAAATTTTTTCTTTGTGGGATTTTGTGTGCTCTTTACTTCGCTTTTTATCTCTTTACCATTTCTCCCAACTCTGGCTCTCCATTCTATAGTTTTTGTGCCACTTAAAACAATAGAATTTTCATTTTTCACCGTATTTTTTCTTTTTTTCTTTTTCTTTTTAAAAATTTTTCTTACACTATTTCTCTCATTTGACCATCATTTACAAACAAATTATTTTATTCTTTTTTTTCCTAATTTTTTTATTTATTCATTTTGAGAGGAGAGAGAATGAGTGAGAGAGAGAGAGAGAGAGAAAGGGGGGAGGAGCAGGAAGCATCAACTCCCATATGTGCCTTAGACCAGGCAAGTGCAGGGTATTGAACCAGCAACCTCAGCATTCCAGGTCGATGCTTTATCCACTGTGCCACCACAGGTCAGGCAAAATTATTTTATTCTTGATTCAAATTTTTTCCTTGTGGCATTTTGTGGGTTCTTGCCTCATTTTTGGCCTCTTTGTCACTCCCCAAAAACCCAGGCACTTTCTTCTACGTATTTTTGTTCCACTTAGCACAATAGAATTTTCAGTTTTTCACTGCATTTTCTCAAAAAACTTTTTTAACAACTATTATTAGTGTTATTAACAATACCGCTCTCAAATGCCATTAAAGAAAATGAAATAGAATATCATGGATACAAAGGACAGTGATGTAGCTCAGATAGATGAGGAAAAATCTATAGAAAAAACTTTCAATAGTTTAGAAACCTTGAAGTTGAATGACAGAGAATTTAAAATTGAAGTCCTAAAAATACTCAGGGATATACAAGAAATCACAGAAAGGCAATATAGGGAGCTCAAAAAACAATTCAATGAACAGAAAGAATATTTCGCCAAGGAAATTGAAACTATGAAAACTAATCAAACAGAGATGAAAAACTCAATTCATGAACTGAAAAATGAGGTAACAAGCTTAGCCAATAGAAGAGGCCAAATAGAGGAGAGAATTAGTGACATAGAAGATAGGCAACTAAAGGTACTACAGAGAGAAGAGTAGAGAGACTCACAAATTAAAAAAAAATGAGATAGCCCTACAGGAATTGTCTGACTCCATCAGAAAGAGCAAAATAAGAATAATGGGTATATCAGAAGGAGAGGAGAGAGAAAATGGAATGAAGAACATATTCAAACAAATAATAGACGAGAACTTCTCAAGCCTGTAGAAAGAACTAAAGCCTCGAATTCAAGAAGCAAACAGAATACCAAGTTATCTTAACCCCAATAAACTTACTCCAAGGCACATCATAATGAAATTGGCACAAACGACAAAGAAAAAATTCTCAAGGCAGCCAGGGAAAAGAATACAACATATAAAGAAAGGCCCATTAGATTATTAACAGATTTCTAAGCAGAAACTCTAAACCAGAAGAGAGTGGACCCCAATATTTAAAGTTCTGAAAGCGAGGAATTTCCAGTCAAGAATACTATACCCATCAAACTATCCTTCAAATATGAAGGAGAAATAAAAACATTCACAGATACAGAAATGATGAGGTAATTTATCATCAGAAAACCCCCACTCCAGGAAATACTAAAGGGGGTTTTCCAACCAGACACAAAGAACAAAACAAAACTACAAGTAAAAGCTCCATCAAGATTGCAATAAAAACAAAATTAATCTGTGACAAAGAAACAAAAAAGGAGAGGGGAAAAGATTAACAGTAGCAAAGGAGGATGGAGTACAGAAGTACTCATGAGATAATGTACTACAATGAACATGATATGTATGCTTTCCATTACTTCATGGTAACCACTCCTGAAAAACCAACACAGAAGTACATGGCTTGAAAAAAGAAGTAACAGAGGAAAGAAGTATGGATTACAACCGAACAAAAACAAATGATAGAAAAATAAGAGAAGAACCAAACAAGATACAAAACTATCAGAAAGCAAAATATAAAATGGCAATAGGAAACCCTCAAATGTCAATAATTACACTAAATGTAAATGGATTGAACTCACCAATAAAAAGACACAGAGTAGCAGTAGCAGAATGGATTAAAAAAGAAAATCCAAATGTATGCTGCCTACAAGAAACACATCTAAGATACAAGGATAAAAACAAATTCAAAGTGAAAGGTTGGAAAACAATACTCGAAGCAAATATCCAAAAAGAAGCAAGTGTAGCAATACTCATATCTAATAATGCTGACTACAAGACAGCAAAGGTAATCAGAGACAAAAATAGTCATTTCATAATGATAAAGGGGACATTGAATCAAGAAGACATAACACTTCTTAATATATATACATCAAACCAAGGAGTACCAAAATATATAAGACAGCTACTGACTAACCTAAAAACAAAAACTGACAAAAATACAATCATATTTGGAGACCTCAATACACCTCTGACAGCTCTAGATCGTTCATCCAAACAGAAAAATAAATATTGGCTTTAAATGAAACACTAGAAAAACTGGATATGATAAACATCTACAGACATTTCATCCCAAAGTGCCAGATTATACTTTTTTCTCTAGTGTACATAAAATATTCTCAAGAATTGATCATATGTTGGGCCACAAAAGTAACATGAACAAATTCAGAAATACTGAATTTATAGCAAGCATATTTTCTGATTATAAAACCTTGTAACTAGAATTCAACTGCAAAAAAGAGGTAAACATGGACAACTGGTATTTGACAAAGGAGGTAAGAGCATTCAATGGAGTAAAGACAGCCTCTTCAACAAATGGTGTTGGGAAAATTGGACAGCTACCTGTAAAAAAAAATGAAAGTAGACCACCAACTTACACCATTCACAAAAATAAACTCAAAATGGATAAAAGACTTAAATGTAGGCCGTAAAACCATAAGCCCCTTAGAAGAAAACATAGGCAGTAAACATCTCTCGCACCAATATATTTGCCAATTTATCTCCACAGACAAATGAAATAAAAGACAGGATAAACAAATGGAACTATATCAAAGTAAAAAGCTTTTACACAGCTATAGACAATAAGAACAGAATAAAAAGACAAACTACACAATGGGAGAACATATTTGACAGTACGTCTGATAAGGGGTTAATAACCAAAATTTATAAAGAACTTGTAAAACTCAACACCAGGAAGACAAAAAATCCAATCAAAAATGGGTGAAAGAAATTAATAGACAGTTTTCCAAAGAGGACATACAGATGGCCAATAGGCATATGAAAAAATGCTCAACATCACTAATCATTAGAGAAATGCAAATTGAAACAACAATGAGATATCACTTCACACCAGTCAGAATGGTGCTCATCAACAAAACAACACAGAATAAGTGCTGGTGAGGATGTGGTGGAAAGGGAACCCACCTGTACTGCTGGTGGGAATGCAGACTGGTGCAGCCACTGTGGAAAACAGTATGGAGATTCCTCAAAAAATTAAAAATCAAACTGCCTTTTGACCCAGCTATCTCACTTTTAGGAATATACCCTAAGAACACCATAGCACTGTTTCAAAAGGAGAAATGCATCCCCATGTTTATGGCAGCATTAATCACAATAGCAAAGATCTGGAAACAGCCCAAGTGTCCATCATTGGACAAGTGGATTAAAAAGCTTTGGTACATATATACTATGAAATACTACACAGCCATAAGAAATGGTGACATTGGATCATTTACAACAACATGGATGGACCTTGATAACATTATACTGAGGGAAATAAGTAAATCAGAAAAGACTAAGAACTATATGACTCTATACATAGGTGGGACACAAAAATGAGACTCAGAGATATAGACAAGAGTGTGGTGGTTAGGGGGGGAGGAGATGGAGGGCCATGGGGGAGGGGCAGGGCACAAAGAAAACCAGTTAGAAGGTGACATAAGACAATTGGACTTCGGGTGATGGGAATGCAGCATAATCAAATGTCAAAATAACCGAGAGATGTTTTCTCTGAACATATATACCTTGATTTATCAATGTCATCCTATTAAAATTACTAATAAAAAAATAAATTAAAAAATAAATAAATAAATGTATGTTGTTGTAAGCTGAAAAAAAAGAGGTAAACAAACCCACAAAAATGTGAAAACTAAAGAACATACTTTTAAAAAATGAGTGGGTCAAAGAAGAAATAAGCGCAAAGATAAAAAGATACATACAGGGAAACAAAAATAACAATACAACATATCAGAATCTCTGGGATGCATCAAAGGCAGCAATAAGAGGAAAGTTCATATCACTACAGGCCTATAGGAACAAAAAAGGGAAAGCCCAAGTAAACCACTTAACTTCACATCTTAAAGAACTAGAAAAAGAAGAACAAAGACAACCCAACATCAGCAGAAGAAAGGAAATAATAAAAATCAGAGCAGAAATAAATAAAATAGAGAACAGAAAACTATAGAAAAAATTAATAAAACAAGGAAGTGGTTCTTTGAAAAGATCAAAGCCCTGGCCGGTTGGCTCAGCGGTAGAGCATCAGCCTAGTGTGCGGAGGACCCGGGTTCGATTCCCGGCCAGGGCACACAGGAGAGGCGCCCATTTGCCTCTCCACCCCTCTGCCGCGCTTTCCTCTCTGTCTCTCTCTTCCCCTCCCGCAGCCAAGGCTCCATTGGAGCAAAGATGGCCTGGGCGCTGGGGATGGCTCTGTGGCCTCTGCCTCAGGTGCTGGAGTGGCTCTGGTCGCAACATGGCGACGCCCAGGATGGGCAGAGCATCGCCCCCTGGTGGGCAGAGCTTCGCCCCTGGTGGGCGTGCCGGGTGGATCCCGGTCGGGCGCATGCGGGAGTCTGTCTGACTGTCTCTCCCTGTTTCCAGCTTCAGAAAAATGAAAAGAAAAAGAAAGAAAAGATCAACAAAATTGACAAACCCCTAGGAAGACTCACCAAGGAAAAAAGAGAAAGAACTCATATAAACAAATTCCAAATTGAAAGAGAAGAAATCACCATAGATATCATAGATATACAAAGAATTATTGTAGAATACTATGAAAAACTATATGCCACCAAATTTAGCAATCTAAAAGAAATAGAGAGTGATGTCAGAGAAATGGCACTGTAAGGAGCAATACCGATAAATCTCTCACAAAATTCAACAAGATCTTCAACCAGAACCAGAAAAATCTATCCTTGGAACCTCTAGAAGTTCCACACTAAACACGAAGGTATCATCGAGTGAAAAACTGACTAAATATATAATCAACCCCGAAGGAAATAAGACGGAGGAAGAAACACTCTGCCTTCCTCACTAACCTAAATAAGGGCTGCTTTCACTGGGAACTGAGAGTATAGAAACTAAGGCAGGCATAGGGTGTGAATAGAACCAGGCTGTGGCACAAACTTCCGAACCAGGCTGTGGCACCAACATCCAAGCCGAGGAAAAACTGTGCTTGTGGCAACCCAGTCAACACAAGCTAATGCTTGAGCCAAATCCAGACAAAGAAAAGCAAGTGAGGCAGCCATCGCCCCCGATCTCCTTGTTGGCATGTGCAGATAGTGGGCAAGAGATTCCTCCTAGAGTCCCGGGAGTGGGCATTCATGTTACCGGACAGAGGGGCAGAGTCAGAGGCCTTTGTGTGGGCTGAAACTGGAGTCTCAGGATCAACCCTGTGCCCTGAAAAGCAGGGCATGGGGAGTGAGCGGGAGCAAAATTCCCTATGCTCAAACTTCTCTGTGTGGGAGGGGTGCCACAACCAGAGTGAGAGGCGGCTGGCCTGATATTCTGGTCGGCACGCGCTGATAGTGGGCAAGAGATTCCCCCGGGAATGGGAGCCCATGTTACCGGACAGAGGGGCAGAGTCAGAGGCCTTTGAGTGGGCCCAAACCAGAGTCTTCGGGTCACCCCTGTGCCCTGAAAAGCGGCATGCAGGGAGTGAGTGGGAGTGAAATTCCCTATGCTCGAACTTCTCCTGGTGGACAGGGCGCCGCCTCACCCAGAAAGAGAAGCAGTCGGCCTGATATCCTGGTCAGTGAGCACGGATAGTGGGCAAGAGATTCCCCCAGGAGTGGGCACCTGTGTTCCCAGACAGAGGAGCAGAGTCAGAGGTCTTTGTGTGGACTGAAACCAGAGTCTCGGGTTCGGCTCTGTACCCTGAAGAGTGGCGCACGAAAGTGAGATTCCCTACGCTCGAACTTCTCTGGGCGGGTGGAAGAAGATAACAGACCCATGAAGGATTAGCTTAACCCAAAGTTTGCTCGCCTCCCAACTGACTTATGCGACCCTAACTGACAAGATCTCTCTCAGGTCAGTGATCTAAGACAAGAGGGGAGATATTTTTTGGTACCTCTTGTTATGCTATGCACATATGAGTGGGGGAAACCTCTGATTGGCAGAGCTTGCATACTCAGGGCTATATGTTTAAAAGAGGGATTTGGCAGCTTGTAAGTCCTCTTGCTTTGCAAAGAGCGACTAGGGCATCTTCTACCCAGCCAAAACAGGTTACAAAGTGCCAAAAGCCTGGGGAAAGTGGTCCCACAGAGTGCTGAGGCATTTGGGACACACCTAGAGGCACATAGAAAGGCACCTTGAAAACAATTGGCTCCAAGCCCCACCTGATTATACTAGTGGCCCTGACTGACAGAGCCTTACCCAGATCCCTGTGCTGAGTGGGAATAGAGTGGGGATTTGCCAGCTCTTTGAGCCTCTTAGTCTCCAGGCAGAGGCAGCAGCAACCTCATAGCTGGATCATCAGGCTACTAATTCAGGAAGGAAAGACTAGGAGAGAGGCTCTGGGAAAACAAACCCTCTCATTGTTGGAGCCTGCAAATGCTAATGAGCCTCGACTGCCAACGAGACTGAAACCCAATATATGACATCGCCATAGAGACTTATCAACTGCAAACCTCTACCTAAGCTTGCCACAGAGGCACAACCTGGGGTAGAGTCACTGACCAGTAAGGGGGAGAGAAAAAAAAAAAAGGAAGACGATAACCTCTCAAAATCAATAATAATCTACAAACTTTATAACCTATCCCATTTTATTATATTTGTTCATTTGTTTGTATTATCTTCTTTTCTTGATTATTTTCTTCCTCTTCCAATTTGGTCGTTTAATTCTCTTCCGGTCTTACTCTCTCATCTCCTTGACCTACACTACCTATAAGTGTTACATCTTCCATTAGCTTTCCTTTCTTCTTCCTTTTTCTCTATGAGGGTTCCACTCCAAAACCCTTAACTCTCTCTCTCTCTCTCTCCTTTTGTTCTTTTTTCTTCTTTTTGTGTTTTCCTCTTACTTTTTTTCTCCCTCTATATTAGTTTCTTCTTTTCTCCTTTAATTTTCTTCTCATTCAATCCTCAATCACAAAACAAATTATTTTATTTGGGACTCAAATTTTTCTTTGTGGTGCTTAGGGGTTTTTTACTTCACTTTTTTAACTCACTAGCAGTGCTCCCAACCCGGGCTCGCCATTTTATCTAGTTTTTGCTCCACTAAATACAACAGTAATTTTTTTAATTTTCCCCCCTTTTTCCTGTTTCCCTCTTATTCCTCTCATTATATCTCTTAGTTAACCTTCACCTAAAAGCAATTAATTTTATTCTTGACCCAAATTTTTTTCTTTTTTGCATTTTGTGGGTTCATACAACCTATTTTTTGCCTTTTTATCACTTCTCACCTACTCAGGCCCTCCATTATAGGTAATTTTTGTTCTATTTAGCACAATATAACTCACAGTTCACCACAAGATTTTTTCAAGGAGGGGAGAGGAGAGGAATAAAAAAAAGGGGGAAATAATATTTTTTTATTTTTCATTTTTATTTTTATTTTTAATTCATTTTAGAGAGGAGAGGGAGAGACACAGAGAGAGAGAGGGGAGACATAGAGAGGGAAGGGGGGAGGAGCTGGAAGCATCAACTCCCATATGTGCCTTGAACAGGCAAGCCCAGGGTTTCAAACCGGCTATTTTTATTTTTTTAACTTTTTATTCTTTATTAATTCTTATTAGTACTATCAACAAAACCACCCTTAGATGCCATTAGCAAAAAGGAAATGGAATATCATAGAAACAAAAGACAGAGAGGTAGCACAGATAGATGAGGAAAAATCTATGGAGAAAAAATTTAATGTATTGGAAAACTTGGAGCTAAATGACAGAGAATTTAAAATAGAAATCCTAAAAATACTCAGAGATATACAAGAAAACACAGAAAGGCAATTTAGGGAACTCAAAAAACAACTCAACGAACACAAAGTATATATTAACAAGAAAATTGAAACTATAACAACAAATCAAACAGAGATGAAAAACTCAATTCATGAGCTGAAAAACGAGGTAACAAGCTTAGCTAATAGAACAGGCCAGATAGAAGGTAGGATTAGTGACATAGAAGACAAGCAACCTGAGGAACAAAAGAGAGAAGAAGAAAGAGGCTAAAAAATTTTTAAAAATGAGAAAGCCCTACAGGAATTGTCTGACTTCATCAAAAAGAATAACATAAGAATAATAGGTATATCAGTGGGAGAAGAGAGAGAAAATGGAATGGAGAACATATTAGAACAAATAATATATGAGAACTTCCCATATAAGCCTGTGGAAAGAACTAAAGCCTCACATTCAAGAAGCAAACAGAACTCTGAGTTTTCTTAACCCCAACAAACCTACTCCAATGCACATCATAATAAAATTGGCAAAAACCAATGACAAAGAAAAAATTCTCAAGGCAGCCAGGGAAAAGAAGAATACAACATATAAAGGAAGGCCCATTAGATTTTCATCAGATTTCTCAGCAGAAACTCTGCAGGCTAGAAGAGAGAGGTTCCCAATATTTAAAGTCCTGAACGAGAGGAACTTTCAGCCAAGAATATTATACCCATCAAAGCTATCCTTCAAATACGAAGGAGAAATAAAAACATTCACAGATACAGAAAAGATGAGGGAATTTATCATCAGAAAACCCCCACTCAAGGAACTACTAAAGGGGATTTTTCAACCAGATACAAAGAACAAAACAAAACAAAACCACAAGTAAAAGCTCCACCAAGAAAACGATAAAACTAAATTTAAACTGTGACAACAAAAAAAAAAATAAGGGGAGAAGAGGACAGAGATTAACAGTAGCTAAGGATGATGGAGTGCAAAAGTACTCATAAGATAGTGCACTACAATGAACAGGGTAGGAACCCTTTTCATTACTGAATGGTAACCACCACAGAAGCACATGATTTAAAAAAAGATAGGAACAGAAGAAAGATGTATGGAATACAACCAAACAAAAACAAAGGATAGAAAAATGAAAGAGAAGAATCAAAAGACACAAAACTAACAGAAAGCAATGTATAAAATGGCAATAGGGAACATACAAGTGTCAATAATTACACTAAATGTAAACAGATTAAACTAACCAATAAGAAGGCACAGAGTAGCAGAATGGATTTTAAAAAATCCAACTGTATGCTGCCTACAAGAAACTCATCTAAGCAACAAGGATAAAAACAAATTCAAAGTGCAAGGCTGGAAAACAATACTCCAAGCAAATAACATCCAAAAAAAAAGGAGGCATAGCAATACTCATATCTGATAATGCTGACTACAAGACAGCAAAAGTAATCAAAGACAAAAATGGTCATTTCATAATGAGTAAGGGGACGCTGAATCAAGAAGACATAACAATTCTTAATATATATGCACCAAACCAAGGAGCATCAAAATATATAAGAGCTACTTATTGACCTTAAAACAAAAACTGACAAAAAAAAATACAATCATACTTGGAGACCTCAATATACAGCTGACGGTTCTACATAGGCATCCAAACAGAGAATCAATAAAGATATATTGGCCTTAATCAAAACACTAGAGCACCTGGATATGATAGACATCTACAGGACATTTCATCCCAAAGTGACAGAGTATACATTTTTCTCCAGTGTACATGGATCATTCTAAAGAATTGACCATATGTTGGGCCACAAAAATAACATCAGCAAATTCAGAAAAATCGAACTTGTACCATGCATATTTTCGAATCATAAAGCCTTGAAACTAGAATTCAGCTGCAAAAAAGAGGAAAAAAACCCGACAAAAATGTGGAAACTAAACAACATACTTTTAAAAAATGAATGGGTCAAAGAAGAAATAAGCACAGAGATCAAAAGATATATACAGACAATGAAAATGACAATACAACATATCAGAATCTACGGGATGCAGCAAAAGCAGTGATAAGAGGGAAGTTCATATCACTTCTGGCCTTTTTGAACAAATAAGAGAGAGCCCAAGTAAACCACTTAACTTCAAACCTTAAGGAACTGGAAAAAGAAGAACAAAGACAACCCAAAACCATCCGAAGAAAGGAGATAATAAAAATCAGAGCAGAAATAAATGAAATAGAGAACAGAAAAACTATAGAAAAAATTAAAAGAACAAGGAGCTTGTTTTTTGAAAAGATCAACAAAATTGACAAACCCTTGGCAAGACTTACCAAGGAAAAAAGAAAAAGGACTCATATAAACAAAATCCAAAATGAAAGAGGAGAAATCACCACGGATATCATAGATATACAAAGAATTATTGTAGAATACTATGAAAAACTTTATGCCACTAAATTTAACAATCTAGAAGAAATGGATAAATTCCTAGAACAATACAACCTTCCTAGACTGAGTCAAGAAGAAGCAGAAAGCCTAAAGAGACCCATAAGCAAGGAGGAAATAGAAACAACTATTGAAAACCTCCCCCAAAATAAAAGTCCAGGCCCAGACGGTTATACTAGTGAATTCTACCAAACATTCAAAGAAGACTTGGTTCCTATTCTACTCAAAGGCTTCCAAAAAATTGAAGAAACAATACTTCCAAACACTTTTTATGAGGCCAACATAACCCTCATACTGAAACCAGGGAAGGACAGCACAAAAAATGAAAACTACAGACCAATACCTCTAATGAATACAGATGCTAAGATACTAAACAAAACAAATTAAATACAACAACATATTAAAAAAATAATACATTATGAACAAGTGGGATTCATCCCAGAATCTCAAGGATGGTTCAACATACGTAAAACGGTAACATAATACACCATATCAACAAAACAAAGAACAAAGACCATATAATCTTATCAATAGATGCAGAAATAGCATTCAATAAAATACAACACAATTTTATGTTTAAGACTCTCAACAAAATGGGTATAGAAGAAAAATATTTAAACATGATAAAGGCCATATATGATAAACCATCAGCTAACATCATATTAAATGGCACAAAACTGAAGGTTTTCCCCCTTAAATCAGGAAGAAGCAGGTTTGTCCACTCTCTCCACTCTTATTTAATGTGGTGCTAGAAGTTCTAGCCAGAGCAATCAGACAAGACAAAATATAAAGGCATCCATATTGGAAAAGAAGAAGTAAAGGTATCACTTTTTGCAGATGATATGATCCTATACATCGAAAACCCCAAAGAATCTACATAAAAGACTACTAGAAACAATAAGCCAACATAGTAAGCACAGGATACAAAATTAACATAAAAAGTCCATACCCTTTCTATATGCCAAAAATGAAACATTTGAGAACGAACTCAAAAAAATAATCCCCGTCACGATTGCAACAACAACAAAAAATACCTGGGAATAAACATAACAAAGAATGTAAAGGACCTATATAATGAAAACTACAAAGCATAGTTAAGGGAAATTGAAAAAGATACAATGAGATGGAAGAATATTCCTTGTTCTTGGATAGGAAGAATAAATATAATCAAGATTACCCAAAGCAATATACAAATTTAATGCAATTCCCATTAAAATTCCAATGACATTTTTTAAAGAAATGGAACAAAAAATCATCAGATTTATATGGAACTATAAAAAACCACGAATAGCCAAAGCAATCCTAAAGAAAAAGAACGAAGCTGGGGGCATTACAATACCTGACTTCAAACTACATTATAGAGCCATGACAATCAGAACAGCATGGTATTGGCAGAAAAATAGACACTCAGACCAATGGAACAGAATAGAAAGTCCAGAAATAAAACCACATTTATATAGTCAAATAATTTTTGATAAAGGGGCCAACAACACACAATGGAGAAACAAAAGGCTCTTCAACAAATAGTGCTGGGAAAACTGGAAAGTCACATGCAAAAGAATGAAACTCAACTACAGTTTGTCCCCTTGTACTAAAATTAATTGAAAATGGATCAAAGACCTAAATATAAGACCTGAAACAATAAAGTACATAGAAGAAGACATAGGTTCTAAACTCATGAACCTCGGTTTTACAGAGCATTTTATGAATTTGACTCCAAAGGCAAGGGAAGTGAAGGCAAAAATAAATGAATGGGACTACATCAGACTAAGAAGTTTTTGCTCAGCAAGAGAAACTGACAACAAAATAAACAGACAGCCAACCAAATGGGAAATGATATTTTCAAACAACAGCTCAGATAAGGGCCTAATATCCAAAATATACAAAGAACTCATAAAACTCAATAGCAAACAAACAAACAATCCAATAAAAAAAATGGGAAGAGGACATGAACAGACACTTCTCCCAGGATGAAATACAAATGGACAACAGATATATGAAAAGATGCTTATCTTTATTAGTTGTTAGAGAAATGCAAATCAAAACTGCAATGAGATACCACCTCACACCTGATAGATTAGCTATTATTAACAAGACAGGTAATAGCAAATGTTGGAGAGGCTGTGGAGAAAAAGGAACCCTCATTCACTGTTGGTGGGAATGTAAAGTAGTACAACCATTATGGAAGAAAGTATAGTGGTTCCTCGAAAAACTGAAAATAGAACTACCTTATGAACCAGGGTATATACCCCCAAAACTCAGAAACATTGATATGTAAAGACATGTGCAGCCCCATGGTCATTGCAGCATTGTTCACAGGGCCAAGACATGGAACAACCAAAAAGCCCTTTAATAGAAGACTGGATAAAGAAGATGTGGCACATATACACTATGGAATACTAGTCAGCCATAAGAAATGATGACATCGGATCATTTACAACAAAATGGTGGGATCTTGATAACAGTATACAGAGTGAAATAAGTAAATCAGAAAAAACCAAGAACTGCATTATTCCATACATAGATGGGACATAAAAATGAGACTAAGAGACATTGACAAGAGTGTAGTGTTTACGGAGGGGGAGGGAGAGGGAAAGGGGGAGGGGGAGCGGCACAAAGAAAACTAGATAGAAGGTGACGGAGGAAAATCTGACTTTGGGTGTTGGGTATGCAACATAATTGATCGACAAGATAACCTGGACATGTTTTTTTTTTAACATATTTACCCTGATTCATTGATTTCTGCCTAGTTAAATTAATAAAAATAAAAAAATTAATAAAATATAGATATTTCCAAAGACAGCTTGTCACCCCCTGCTTGTTTGGCACTTTTTCTTTTTACAATATGGTGTTTTTTTTTGTTTTTTTTTACTGAAGTAACAAGCACAAGGGAAATAAAATGTAGTACTTCATTAAAGGTATAATGAGTTTTATGAAATGAATAAATAAATATTACAATCATAAAAAAATAAAATAAAAGAAATAGATAAATTCCTAGAACAATACAATCTTCCTAGACTAAGTCATGAAGAAGCAGAAAGCCTAAACAGACCCATAAGCAGGGAGGAAATAGAAACAACTATTAAAAACCTCCCCAAAAATAAAAGTCTAGGGCCAGATGGCTATACTAGTGAATTCTATCAAACATTCAAAGAAGATTTGGTTCCTATTTACTCAAAGTCTTCCAAAAAATTGAAGAAGAAGCAATACTGCCAAACACATTTTATGAGGCCAACATAACCCTCATATCAAAACCTGGCAAGGACAACACAAAAATAAAAAACTACAGACCAATATCTCCAATGAATACAGATGCTAAAATACTAAACAAGATATTAGCAAATCGAATACAACAACGCATTAAAAAAATAATTCATCATGATCAAGTGGGTTTCATCCCAGAATCTCAAGGATGGTTCAACATACATAAAACGGTTAAGGTAATACACCATATCAACAAAACAAAGAACAAAAACCATATGATCTTATCAATAGATGCAGAAAAGGCATTCAATTAAATACAGCATCATTTTATGTTTAAAACACTTAACAAAATTTGTATAGAAGGAAAATATCTCAATATAATAAAGGCCATCTCTGATAAACCATCAGCTAACATCATATTAAATAGCATTAAACTGAGGACTTTTCCCTAAAATCAGGAACAAGACAAGGATGTCCACACTCTCCACTCTTACTCAACATAGTGCTGGGAGTTCTAACTAGAGCAATCAGACAAGAAAAAGATATAAAAGGCATTCACATTGGGTAAACATTTCACTTTTTGCAGATGATATGATCCTGTACATTGAAAACCCCAAAGACTCCACAAAAAGACTACTAGAAACAATAAACTAATACAGTAATGTCGCAGGATACAAAATTAATATACAAAAGTCCATTGTCTTCCTATATGCCAACAATGAAACATCAGAAAACGAGCTCAAAAAATCAATCTCCTTCATGGTTGCAACAAAAAAAAAATTAAGAACCTAGGAATAAACATAACAAAGAATGTAAAGGACCTATATAATGAAAACTACAACAAAGTATTGTTAAGGGAAATCGAAAAAGATATAATGAAATGAAAAAATATTCCTTGTTCTTGGATAGGAAGAATAAATATAGTCAAAATGACTTTATTACCTAAAGTGGTATACAAATTTAATGCAATTCCCATCAAAATTCCAATGTCATTTTTTAAAGAAATGGAACAAAAAATCATCAGATTTATATGGAACTATAAAAACGCCCGAATAGCCAGAGCAATCCTAGGAAAAAGAACGAAGCTGTGGGCATTACAATACCCGATTTCAAATTATATTATAGAGCCACGATAATCAAAACAGCATGGTGTTGGCAGAAAAATAGACCAATGGAACAGAATAGAAAGCCCAGAAATAAAACCACATGTATATGGTCAAATACCTTTTTTTTTCTTTCATTTTTCTGAAGCTGGAAACGGGGAGGCAGTCAGACAGAAGCCCGCATACACCTGACCGGGATCCACCCGACATGCCCATCAGGGGGCGATGCTTTGCCCCTCTGGGGCGTCGCTCTGTTGCGTCCAGAGCCATTCTAGCGCCTGAGGCAGAGGCCACAGAGCCATCCCCAGCGCCCGGGCCATCTTTGCTCCAAATGGAGCCTCGCTGCGGGAGGGGAAGAGAGAGACAGAGGAAGGAGAGGGGGAGGGGTGGAGAAGCAAATGGGCGCCTCTCCTGTGTGCCCTGGCTGGGAATCGAACCTGGGACTCCCGCACGCCAGGCCGACACTCTACCGCTGAGACAACCGGCCAGGCCCGGTCAAATAACTTTTAATAGAGGGGCCAACAACACACCATGGAGAAAAGAAAGCCTCTTCAAAAAAATGGTGCTGGTAAAACTGGAAAACCACATGCAGAAGAATAAAACTTGACTACAGGTCGTCTCCTTGTACTAAAATTAATTCAGAATGGTACCAAGACCTAAATATAAGACCTGAAACAATAAAGTACATAGAAGAAAACACAGGTACTAATCTCATGGACCTTGGTTACAAAGAGCACTTTATGAATTTAACTCCAAAGGAAAGAGAAGTGAAGTCACAGATAAATGAATGGGACTACATCAGACTAAGAAGCTTTTGCACAGCCAAAGAAACTGACAACAAAACAAACAGCCAACTAAATGGGAGATGATATTTTCAAACAATAGCACAGATAAGGGCCTAATATCGAAAATATACAAAGAACTCATAAAACTCAACAAACAAGCAAACAATCCAATAAAAAAATGGGAAGAGGACATGAACAGACACTTCTCCCAGAAAGAAATACAAATGGCCAACAGATATATGAAAAGATGCTCATCTTCATTAGCTATTAGAGAAATGCAAATGAAAACTACAATGAGATATCACCTGACACCTGTTAGATTAGCTATAACAACAAGACAGGTAATAACAAATGTTGGAGAGCCTATGGAGAAAAAGAAACCCTCATCCACTGTTGGTGGGAATGGAAATTAGTGCAACCATTATGGAAGAAGTATGGCATTTCATCAAAAAATTAAGAATAGAATTACTATATGACACAGCAATCCTTCTACTGGGTATATACCCAAAAAAACTCGAAAACATTGGTACATACAAACACATGCACCCTCATATTCATTGCAGCATTATTCACAGTGTCCAACACATGGAAACAATGAAAGTGTCCCTCAATAGAGGATTGGATAAAGAAGATAGGGTACAGATATACAATGGAATACTACTCAGCCATAAAAAAGGATGACATATTGACATTTACAACAACATGTATGGACATTGAGAACATTATACTGAGGGAAATAAGTAAATCAGAATAATCTAAGAACTATATTATCTCACACGTCAGTGGGATATAAAACTGAAAGTCATCGACATACATAAAAGTAAAGTGCTTACCAAGGAAGTTGAAATGGAAGAAGGGGTGGAGGGAAGGGAGTAAAGAGGGATAAATATATGGTGATGACAAATGATTTGACTTTGAGTGATGGGTATAAAACATGATCAAAAGTTCAAATGCTATAGAAATGGTTACCTGAAACAATTCTACTCTTATTAGTCAATGTCACCCTGTTAAATTTAATCTTATAAATAAAATTTAAAAAAGTTATTAATTGATAGTGGTGCTAGGATTTACATTAAAATCACATAATCAGAATATGAGGTGGGCAAGATGGCAATGGAGTAGGTGGATGTACCAACTTCCACCTCCCAGAACCAAAGTGTATTACAACTTAATTTTAAGAACAATCATCTGGAAAAACCAATTTTGGACTAAACTAAGAGGACTCTTTAACCAAGGATCACTGAAGAAGACACACTGAGACTGGTAGGAAAAGCAGAAATGCAGAGAAGGCTGCCCAGCTCCCGGGAGTGAGTGGTAGGCCAGAGGGACTCACGTGGCAGAAGGTGAGATTAGAGGACAGGAGGGGATACTGGGACCCAGGACCTAAGCCCCAGCCTGCAGCCCCAGAGCTTAGAAGAGGCATGCAGACAGTATTTAGCTGTGAAACAAGCCAGGATACTGTTTGCATGAAAGAGACAGATTTCCCAGACCCAGGATTTGTCTTAAAGGGGCCATGCAGAAAACCTCTTTCACAACCACTCACCCGGGGCTCCAGAGGACTGGTAGAGCTGAGAGGACCAGAGTAGCAGGAAGAATGTAATCTAGGAGGCACAGGGAGAAACACTTTGAGGGACAGCCATTC
Organism: Saccopteryx bilineata; assembly: GCF_036850765.1. Lineage (NCBI taxonomy): Eukaryota > Metazoa > Chordata > Mammalia > Chiroptera > Emballonuridae > Saccopteryx > Saccopteryx bilineata. The sequence goes on from NC_089502.1 coordinate 107,512,245, forward strand.
TAACCCCTAGGCTGAGTCACTTCCCAAATCTAAAGTGAATATTTTTCCTGGAACCAGCAATGCTGGCAAATGGAAGCAGGTCACCAGTCAAACAGAAGCTCTCCTGCTGCAGTCAGAGCAAAGAATCACTTAGAAGCAGCGAGCCATCAGGGATACAGTATTGAGTGCTAAGGTCTGAGCTGCACCGCCACCACCACACTGCTGAGTGCTCGCCAGATGGTGGGTGGTGGCAGGACGCAGAAGAGCAGTCCCTTTGGTGGGGGCAGAAGTCAGCTGTTGGCCATGGCTGCAACCTGAGAGCGAGCATAGTCCTGCCTTCAGGGGCAGAATCTGGGGCAGGCTGTGACTGAGGTCCAGCACAAGCACAGTCCCACCAGGTAAGGGCGGAGGCTGGGGATAGCTGTGGTTGTGGAAGGGGCACACAAAAGCCGTTCGACCCGCGGCTATAAGCCAGGCAAGCGAGAATGGTCCCTCCTGCAGTCCCGCCCGCAGAAGCAAGGTGAAAGCCGGGGAACTGGCTGAGACTTGCAGCTGGGCAAGGGAGCACAGCCCCACCTGCTGGTGCAAGGCTTGTGAGCCCCCAAGCATAGGAGCACAGTCCTGCCTGCAGGGGTGGAGCAAAGGCAAGGGGCAGGCCAGGGCTTGAAGCCCAAACGCATGACTACAGTCCTACCTGTCGGGGCAAGGCAAAGGCCAGAGGCCAGCCAGGGCTTGCAGCCGAGGCACATGAGTGCAGTTCCACCATCGGGGGTGGTGTGGAGGCCAGGCCAGCCAAGGCTTGCAGCCAGGGTATGCAAATATGATCCTGTACATGGAGGCGAGGCGAATACCACAGTGACCTCCTCAGTGGGCCAGCACTGGCAACGCCTGTGCCCAAATGCCCGAGGCAGCAGCAGAGAAAGTTTTGGGCCTGCAGACAGACCACACCTAGGGAACACAGAGGGCACACCCATTGGACTCCTGTGGCCACACGTTCTTATGCACAGAAAAATGGGAAGGCAGAGAAATGCAACCCAAATGAATAAACAAGAGAAACTCCCCCAAAAAGATTTGAATGAGATGGAAATAACCAAATTACCAGATGCAGAGTTTAAAATAATAATTGTTAGGGTGCTCAAAGATCTTAGAGCAACAATGGATGGACATAACAAGCAACTAAATAAAGAGATAGCAAGTATCAAAAAGGACATTGAAATAATAATAAAAGAGAACTAGTCACAAATGACAAATACAATATCAGAAATGAAGACCACACTAGAAGTAATTAAAAGCAGGATGGAAGAAGCTGAGGATCAAACCAGCGATTCAGAGAACAAAATAAACAAAGGCGGCCCTGGCCGGTTGGCTCAGCGGTAGAGCGTCAGCCTGGTGTGTGGGGGACCCAGGTTTGATTCCCGGCCAGGGCACATAGGAGAAGCGCCCATTTGCTTCTCCACCCCCCTCCCCTCCTTCCTCTCGGTCTCTCTCTTCCCCTCCCGCAGCCAAGGTTCCATTGGAGCAAAGATGGCCCGGGCGCTGGGGATGGCTCCTTGGCCTCTGCCCCAGGCGCTAGAATGGCTCTGGTCACTGCAGAGCGATGCCCCAGAGGGACAGAGCATCGGCCCCTGGTGGGCAGAGCGTCACCCCTGGTGGGCGTGCCGGGTGGATCCCAGTCGGGCGCATGCGGGAGTCTGTCTGACTGTCTCTCCCCGTTTCCAGCTTCAGAAAAATAAATAAATAAATAAATAAATAAATAAATAAATAAATAAATAAATAAAACAAAGGCTATAGCAAGGGATAAAGAAGGTCACTACATTCTGATAAAGGGAGCAATCCAACAGAAAGATATAACCATTACAAATATCTATGCACCTAAATTTAAGAAGATTTAAGATTGAAATCATATCAAGCATCTTCTTGATTACAATGCCATGAAACTAGAAATCAAATACAATAGAAAAACTAGAAAACACTTGGAAACTAAATAGCATGTTATTAAATAACGAATGGGTTAACAATGAGATCGAGGAAGAAATAAAATATTTCCTTGAAACAAATGTAAACAAATATACAACAACTCAAAATTTGTGGGACTGCAAAGGCAGTCCTGAGAGGGAAGTTCATAGTACTATAAGAATACCTTAAGAAGCTAGAAAAAGCTCAAATAAACAATTTAACCCTGCATCTAAAATAAATAGAGAAAGAACAGCAAGTAAAACCCAGAGGAAGTAGAAGGAAAGAAATAATAAAGATCAGAGCTGAAATAAATGACATAGAGGCTAAAAAAATGATACAGAGTATCAATGAAACCAAGAGCTGCTTCTTTGAAAAGGTAAACAAGATAGATGAATCTTTAACCAGACTCACCAAGAAAAAAAGAGAGAGGATTCAAATAAATAAAATTAGAAATGAGAGAGGACAAGTAAAAACTGACACAGCAGAAATACAAAGGATTGTAAGAAAATACTATGAAGAACTGTATGGTATAAAATTAAGACAACCTAGGCAAAATGGACAAATTCTTGTAAACATATAATCTTTCAAAAATCAATATAGAAAAATCAGAAAACCTAAACCATCCAATTTTATCAAATGATATTGAAACAGTTATCAAAAAACTCCCAACAAACAAAAGTCCTGGGACAGATGGCTTCACAGGAAAATTTTACCAAATATTCAAAGAAGAACTAACTCCTATCCTTCTCAAGCTATTTCAAAAAATTCAAGAGGAGGGAAGACTTTCAAACTCCTTTTATGAGGCAGGCATAATACCAATTCCAAAACCAGGCAGACACTACAAAAAAGAAAACTATAGATCAATATCCCTGATGAATTTAGATGCTAAAATTCTCAACAAAATATTTGCAAACCGGATCCAGTAATACATAAAAAAATCATACATCATGATCAGGTGGGATTTATTCTAGGGAGACAACGCTGGTTCATTATCCACAAATCAATCAGTGTGATTCAACACATAAACAAAAGAAAGGATAAAAATCACATGATAATATCAATAGATGCAAAAAAAGCATTTGATAAAATCCAGCATCCATTTATGATCAAAACTCTCAGCAAAGTGGGAATACAGGGATTATATCCCCACATGATAAAGGTCATCTATGACAAACCCAAAGCCAACATCATAATCAATGGGCAAAAGGTAAAAGAAATCCCCTTAGGATCAGGAACAAGGCAGGGGTCCCCGTTTTCACCACTCTTATTCAACATAGTTCTGGAAGTCCTAGCCACAGCAATCAGACAAGAAGAAGAGATAAATGGCGTCCAAATTGGAAAAGAAAAAGTAAATCTATCATTATTTGCTGATGATATGATACTGTACATAGAATACCCTAACGTCTCAGTCAAGAAACTACTGGACCTGATAAATGAATTCAGCAAGGTGGCAAGATATCAAATCAATATTCAGAAATCAGTGGCATCTTTATACACCAACAATGAACTGTCTGAAAGAGAAATTAAGAAAAGAATCCCCTTCACTATTGCATCAATAACAACAAAATAAAATACCTAGAATTAAATTTAACCAAAGAGGTTAAAGACTTGTACTTGGAAAATTATAAAACATTGATAAATCAAGAAAGATACAAACAAGTGAAAGCATATACCGTGTTCATGGACAGGAAGAATAAATATCATTAAAATGTCTATATTACCCAAAGCAATCTATAAATTCAATTCAGTTTCTATTAAAATACCAGTGACATACTTCAAAGATATAGAACAAATATTCCAAAAATTTATATGGAACCAATAACGAACATGAATAGCCTCAGCAATCCTGAAAAAGAAGAATAAAGTGGGGGGCATCACACTTCCTGATATCACATTATATACTAGAAGGCCATCATACTCAAAAAAGCTTGGTACTGGCATAAGAATAGCATTACAGATCAATGAATAGAACAGAGAACCCAGAAATAAACCCATATCTATATGGACAATTCGTATTTGACATAGGAGGTAAGAGCATACAATGGAGTAAAGACAGTCTCTTTAACAAATGGTGTTGGAAAAATTGGACAGGTACTTGCAAAAAAATAAAACTGGATCATCAACTTACACCATTCAGAAAAATAAACTCAAAATGGGTAAAAGACTTAAATGTAAGCCGTGAAACCATAAACATCTAGGAAGAAAACAGGCAATAAACTCTCCGATATCTCTCGTAGCAGTATTTTTGCTGATTTATCTACACAGGCAAGTGAAATAATGAACAGGATGAACAAATGGGACTATATGAAACTAAAAAGCTTTTGCACAGCAAAAGACACCATTAACAAAATAAAAAGACAAGCCACACAATGGGAGAATATATTCACCAATACATCTGATAAGGGGTTAATAACCAAAATTTATAAAGGACTTTTAAAACTCAACACCAGGAAGGCAAACAATCCAATCAAAAAATGGGCAAAATAACTGAATAGACACTTCTCCAAAGAGCACATACAGATAGCCAATAGGCATATGAAAAAATGTTCAACATCACTAATCATTAGAGAAATGCAAATTAAAACCATAATGAGATACCTCCTCACACCAGTCAGAATGATGCTCATTAACAAAACAACACATAACAAGTGCTGCAAAGGGTGTGGAGAAAAGGGAACCCTCTTGCAAGGCTGGTGGGAATTCAGACTGGTGCAGCCACTGTGGAAAAGGGTATGGAGATTCCTCAAAAAATTAAAAATGGAACTGCCTTTTGACCCAGGTATCCCACTTTTAGGCATATATCCTATGAATACCAAATCACTGATTCAAATGAAGAAATGCACCCCCATGTTTATTGCAGCATTGTTTATAATAGCCAAGATCTGGAAACAGCCCAAGTGTCCATCAGTGGATGAGTGGATTAAAAAGCTGTGGTACATACACACAATAGAATGCTACACAACCGTGAGGAAGAAGGAAATCTTACCTTTCGCGACCACATAGATGGACCTGGAAACTATCATGCTAAGTGAAATAAGCCAGGCAAAGAAAGAAAAATATCATGACCTCACTCATTTGAGGAATCCAATGAACAATGTAAACTGAGCAAGGGAACAGAAGCAGAGGTGGGATCAAAGGAACCAGAGGGAAAGTGGTCAGAGGGAAAGTAGAAGAGAAGATGGGATCAGGGAAGGGAAAGAGATTAATGAAATTATATATACATAACACAACATTATAGAGAACAGGACAGCAAATTCTGGAGGGAAGGGGCAGGTGCTGGAACAGTTGCTGGAGAGGGAGCAGCAAGTTCAAGAGCTCCAGTGCAAGCTAGAATCTGAACACTGGCAATTGTTAGAGAAACAGCTGCAGGTTCAAGAGCTCCAGTTTCAGCTACAGGCCAAGAGCAGGCAGTCACAAGAGCTGAAGTGGTCACTGAAGGAGTGCCAGTGAATTGACTCTGACTCAGTAGTAGCAGGCATTTCCTTTCCAACTTCTCTGAGAATGAGGTGGAGTTTTGGGCTAAAACTGCCATCAGCAGACTCAGATCCTGGCCAGTGGTCACCCAGAAGGTGAAAACCCAGCAGCAAAAAATTGCCTCAGGGGAAGGCTAACCCCTTCCACAAGCCAGTGGAGCACTCTTTGTTCAGGCCCTACACCCATACAGAGTTGATGGAGTTAAGAGTGAATTTAGGCAGAAACCCACCAAGTTTGTGGCAGCTTCATTGCTTCAGTTGTGGGATATAGGGATGGATGGTATCGTGCTCTCCAGAACAGAGATGGAGAAATTGGCTGCTATCACCTCTCCTCCTTGAGGCAGCATCTTCAGAACTGCCATGACAACCCAGGAAATCATACCCTATTAGAATGGTTGATGGCTGCCATTCATACAGTCTGGCAGAATGCCAGAGACTTGCCAAGGGCAGTGAGTCAATGGCAGTTGTATACTGAGTTGCAGCAAGTCCTCTGAGAACTAAGTATGAGAAATGCTGCTTTTAACCTGTGGTCCCATGGGCCAGATGAGGACATATTTATGGCAGGGATAAGGGACCTTATTCTCAGGAGCACCTCATCAGCCATTTTTGGGTCACTAGTGGGTATCTCAAGCCCCTCTGTGGGGCAGCCCATTAATGCTATTACATGGATGGTGGCAGATTTAGGGGAGGTAGAAGCAGTGCAGTACAGTAAGGACATGTGGGCTACTACTGCCCGGCTGCCCAGCTAACAAGAGGAACAGCCCTGTAAAGGTTACCTGAACACAAATGTGGGTAGATTTGATTACAGCCAGGGCAGATAAAGAGAAATTAGATGGCAGGTCTAATAGAGTGCTGTTAGAGCTTTAGCAGCAGCTTAAGCCAGAACAGAGGTTCCAGCCACTGAAACAGTGGGGGAAGCAGGCAGCCCCAGCTGCTCCCCCAAAAAATGGCTGGTGTTTGTGCAGCATGGTGGCAAGATTACACATTGGAAGCAGCTGCCAAGAAAACGGTTGATGCTCATGTCTCACAGCTGCAAGATTACTTGTTGGAGGCAGCTGAGGGAGAGGAGGTCCCCCCACACACCCATTGTTCCAGTTTGAATAGGATGAAGGCCAAGGAACTCGTCTAATGGGGACAGGCAAGGCCTGGAGGCCCCACGTGGAACTGGCAACCCTCTGGTCCCCTTCTAATGTGCAGCAAGAATTGGCTGTAGGTAATAAATAGGTGCTTTTGCAGCAGCTAAGAGAACTGTCAAGGCAGCACAGGCCTTGAATATGTTCAACCCTGCCAGGCTCTGTAAAGCTTGCTGAGGGTTTTGAGTGGGGCTTGTGGCAACGGACAGAGTGCTTATGGAAAGGCACTGATGTCCATTACCAAAGAGTTGCCTGTAATGAGCTTTCATCTTTGCTAATTTGCACAGACAGCTGGGCTATCATGGACTGATCATTGAGCAGTATAATGAACTCTTAAAAAAGGGACTGTGACAAGAGGGGGACACTAGCTGAATGGACATGCCACTTGTGGATAAGAGACCCTGATGGGGGGGCTGGCACCTGTGGAGGCCCTCCTGAACTGGGAAACTGCTCCCATCCAGTTGCAGATACACACCAAGGACACTTTACTCAAGCTGGGCTTTGGGCAGCAGGGCAACATGCTCCTGCCTGTCCCAACAGTCCTCCTTAAAGACCAATGGCTTCGATGGACATGGCCCTGGACTGTACAGGCTCCCCACCTATGATGGGTGGCCTTGTTGGTACCTTGGCATAGGGGGCTAGAGGTGGGCCTCCTGTTAACTCCCTTGACTACTAGCACCTGGCCACTTAGGTAGAAGTTTACTATCCCTTGAGTGCTCAGGGAGACATCATTGTGAAGGGCACCTTTGTAATTATTGTCATTTTTGGTATAACTTGTGCCTTAGTAGTCTGCTGTTATTGTGAGGCGAGCAACCCTAAAGGGGAGGAGTATAGGGAACAGCTGTTGTTAGGCTTACTCACCTGTTTTCCAGCTGCAAGCACTTTGCATGATTAGTGTGTGAGCACATGGCAGAAAACCAAGTGGCTATATAGCCTATATAAGGCTATAGGTACTTTCCCTTGGCACGGATTGCTTGCTCACCACTGCGAGGGGCAGTTTGCCTGTCTGCTAACCTGCTGCCACAAGAAGTGGTTTTTCCCCTGTCTGTTTGCTTGCCTGCCTCTGTGAGAATCCAATAAATGGGAATGGCCTAATGCTTTCTGGCTCCGCAGCTCCTGTGCCTTCTGCCCGAGTCCTGTGTGAATTTCCCTTGCCTCTGCCACTGGCATTATAGCATCCTGCATTTTAGTGACTAAAGAGCTTGTAAGTAGGTTATTAGTGATAAGTTGGTTAAGCAGTGACAGACCTCTTGGCTGGAAAGGTAGTTTTCTCTTTGTAATGGATCATACATGGGGTGATAAGTTGGCACCCTACCAATATCCCACAACCCTCCACCTAGCAGCTTTAGCATCCACTGAGGACAAATGCCTCTGGTCTGTCATTATGCTCCAGTGTGACAACGCTCTTCCCTGCATCTATACTCCACACCATTCCTATCAAATTTAATCAAGTGTAACATTTCTCTCATGCTCAGTATCTTAAGTTGTACGGCACTTAACTTAAATTACCTGTTAAGTAATCACTTTTAACAGCAGACTATAATTTTATTAGCACCAGCTGCCAACTCTGTATTGAAGTGGTTCTCAACCTTGGCTGCTCATTAGAAACATATGAGACATGTTAAAAACTCAGGCTGTCCCAGTGGTACCCCAGACCAGTGAAGTCAAGAGTCTCTATGGCAGGGGTCGGGAACATTTTTGGCTGAGAGAGCCATGAACGCCACATATTTTAAAACGTAATTCCATGAGAGCCAACAACGACCCGTGTATATTACACCTTATCCAATAAAAATTTGGTGTTGTCCCAGAGGACAGCTGTGATTGGCTCCAGCCACCCACAACCATGAACATGAGCGGTAGGAAATGAATGGATTGTAATACATGAGAATGTTTTATATTATTAATGTTATTATTTTTTTATTAAAGATTTGTCTGTGAGCCAGATGCAGCCATCAAAAGAGCCACATCTGGCTCGCGTGCCATAGGTTCCTGACCCCTGCTCTAGGGTGACAGCCAGATGCCAGTAGTTTGCAAAATTCCACAAGTTGATTCCCATGTGAAAACAAGGATGAGAACTACTGCTCTCAACAATTCCAGTGCCATTTCTTATCATTTCAAAGTCAGAAAGGTAAATAGTTTAGGTGAGTTAATAAGCTGACTTAAGTTTTATAAAAAAGTGATAAAAGCATAACACTCAGTTTTCTTCAGAAAAATAGTGCTCTTAAAATTCATGATTCCTTAACAATCAAACATCACAGATGTAAACCACATCATATGATTTCTGGGAAATCAGGTCCAAATTAAGATATATTTTCTGCTCAGTTCTCCAAGAGACCACACTAACATTGTATAAGTGATTAAGAAGGTCAGATACCTGGACTTCATGACAAAGAAATAAAGCTAAGTTGGTGGAGGAAGCAGAGAAGTCAGCAGTCTTAATTTCCCCTACAGGGTCTAGAATTGGTCTTAAGTGAGTTTCCCTCAGAAAAGAAACTGAGATCATCCTGAAGATTACTGATACTCAGAAATTTCAAATCCATCCCTATACCATTTTTTTTTTTTTTTTTGACCAGAGATTTATTGTATTTTCCAAACTATACAGCCCGGCAGGGGAAAACCACTTCTCAGGCAAACAGCAAAAACCGCCCCTCACAGTGGCAGGCTGGCAATCCACATCTGCCATCTACCATCTGTTACACTGCAGGCAAGCACCCACTGCCTTACAGAGGCTGTGCGCACGTGTCTCTGCCATGTGCTCATGCGCTAATCAAAGTACAAGGAAGCAAGCCTAACACAGCTGTTTCCCAACATCATCTTTCTGGCAAATGTCAAACAAAAGGATGATGGAGAGATCATTGACTTAGTTAACCGCACAGTAACTGCATTTCAAAAGCACGAGCACCCGCCCAAAGAGTATGTTAGCTACAATTGTGTGAGATTCATTACTTCAAGAAAAATTAGTAAGGGAGGGAAGGAGAAAGGGGGGGGGGAGTGAAGGTAGGGGAGAGGTAGAGGAGGGGAAGAGGGAGAGAGTGTGCATGAATATGAATAAACGAATCCCTTCTTCTATCGCTGTTATGTGATAATGCGAACAGATCCCCATGTGAAAATACTGTTAACCAATTTTATTACTCAAGAATACACTGGAAACAACAACAGAATAATGTCCTCCAACTTTAATTACCTCCTGTCTTCTGCCAGCATCCATGAGATGGATAACTGCCCAAGTCCAGTAAGGAGGGCTTTCACTGAAGGGGTAGGCCAGGCGGGGAAGTCAAGCCCCACCCCCACCCCCGTCCTGTTATTCAAAGTCCCAGGCTGAGTGATGAGAGGTTGAAGTAAACAGGACAGCAAGAGCAAAATCTTATTAGTTTGTCATCACAATGGCAGTGACACTCATGACAATACAGAAGCTCAGACAGTGGACAGCAACGAGGAGAATCTCCTTAGGGAGACTGAAAACATTGGAGTATTTGTTAAGCTCGAATGCAGCCATGTATAGCAAAATCACCCCTGGATTCCTCACCCCCTCTTCTGACAGCAGGAAGAACTTTGGGGAACAGAACTCCAGCATTATAGCTTTACTGTATCTGGCCTCAAGTCCTCATCCTACTCGGTTTCTCCGCTGGAGGAACGCTGGGTCAAAAGGGTGGCCCAGAGTGGCAAGGACGCCGTGCTCTGAGAAGCCAAAGGGGAGAAAAGCTTCTTCGGGGTTTCAGCCACCCGGTGTGGATGTGTTTTGTTCTGGTACTGATATCATTCAGGGCCAGCGGAGATTCTCCCAATTGGGGTCAAGCTACAGGTAGAGAAGCCGAGGGCGCCGTTACCACATCTCTGCCAGTAGGGGACGACAAAACTCTGAACATGTTCCAAGTCAAGTTACTAGGGCAGAACCGTACAGAGGACGTTGACTCCCTCAATCAAAGGAAAACCTGCTGTCTCTTCGCCCTACAACCAACCACCGCCATCACTAAAAAAGATTCCCAGTATATTATTGGACTCTGAGTATGAGAGAAAAATACGTGCCTCGCTAAACAGGCCTCACAGTCAAATGAAAACAGCGCATTCATGGCTACAGTAGCCTGGCCCTGGTATCTTGATTTTGCATATGAAGAGGAGGAGCTCTTTTGAGGGAAATCTCCCACTTCACCACCTGAAGCAAAACTGGTGACAATAGGGCCTCAATTTAGAAGCTCCCCTAAATGCCTGTTCCTACCTCACTGGCAGTTCAGCTCAGCTGAAACCCAAAATGTGAGCCAGACAGAGCACTGGCACTATTCGACCTCAGCACCAGCTCTGCACAGCCACAAGTGGTGGCCTCACTCAGTGGGCAGAACTCGAGGCCATTCTCTTAGCGGCAGGATGAGGCCAACATGGAATACTGACCTCAACCATGCCCCTCAGGGTCCCAGAAGCAGACAGTTGGGAATAAATTTTAGGAAGGACCAATAGATCTTATTTCAGTCTATTATCTACTATTACAACCCAATCAAAAGAGCTTAGACCAGCCTGCTAATTTTTGTTCTCATCATCAATAATCACAGAAAAAAATAGATGGACAAAAGGCAACCCACACCCTACTGGAGAGGCATTCAGTGGCCACTCTCTCCAACAATCAGCCAAAAGGTTCACAGGGCACTTCAGTGAGGTTTCATAGTCACCATTCCATGGGTCTGGGTGAATAACATGAGTCGAGTCATCAAATGGCTTCAACCTTGATTGCCTTATTTAGCACAACCCAGGTACCTGGGCATCAGAAGCAGAATATGAGGGAGGAACTAGGGAACATATAACTCAGTGTCTTCAATAAATATAATGGAAGTCAAAATAAAAAGAACATATAAGATTGAGACTTAAGAGACATATCCAAATGTAATGTGAACCTTATATGGATATTGATTCAAACAAACCAAATGTAAAACTGGAAATTCTGAACTAGATATTTAAATTATTAGTTTTTGATATGATAATAGGGTAATGTATTTGTGATTTTTAAAGAGTCCTTACCTTTTAGATATACATACTGAAATATAAAATGACACATTTGGTATTTATTTCAAAATAATTAATAAAACAAGCTATAATTTGATTATCATTGTAGGTGAGTGATGGATACATAGGTCATTGTACTAATTTCTCTACTTTCGTATATGTTTGAAAGTTTCCATAATAAAAAAGTGGAAAAACTTCAAGTTCTTATATAAAAATATGCAAAAAAAGAGGCTCACAGTATTACTATTGGGGATGATTCATACACATTATAAGCAAAATAACTTATGCTGCCTTAAAGTACTACTGTAATGTATGAGAAAAATACAAATGGATGGAAGTTCCACACATCCACTGGTTGCTACAATTTCCACATTCAATACATCATCATTCCCAAGACAAGTAAAAAGGCAAACATTTTAAAAGGCCTTAAAACATATGTTTTGCAAGAGATTACCTGCAAGTTTAAGAATTAGTTCTAAGTTTTCTGAATTCTCAAAATTCATAAAGTCTGAATTCTTTGCAACAGTCCCTTTTCCAAATACCTTTGTATGATGTCATTATTCATATATTCGACATAATGAGTACTTATTAAGTGCTAGACTTTGTGGGTATAATGAACACACAAGCCTTGTCCTCTAGAAGCATATATTCTACATAGACTTGCAAATGTGGTATCAGAACATTAGAGCAAAATGTGCTAAGATTTTAAGCATGTGTGTGTCTATAAATGTTTATTTTAAAGAATAAGTCTAAGAGTCAGAGTCATCACGAGACAGCAGATTACATTTTATGATAGAAATAATTTATTTCACATGTGCTATTGACAACATTCTCAGTTCTGAATACCTGGAATGCCACCCTTTAAAACTCTGGTTCAAATGTCATATATTTTATATTAACTGGATAAAGAAATAGCAGAATTGGCACAGAGGAGCTATGACTACCCCTAATGTTTTGACAAGAAGTAAAGAATACTTCACATTTCAAAGCTTAAAACCTTGTATATAAAATAAAAACCCAAGGGCTTCTTCCTTCTCCCGCTTAAAGTTACTAATTTTACCATAAATAAACCCTTTGTTAACAGCCATGAGATGCATTATCCTGTGTGGTGGAAACCTCTTGCCCCAGATCATGTCTTATTACCCCTAAACGATTCATTAAGTCCATCTAATGATGTATCTATTGGTTAATTTCCCTAAATATTTTCCCACCAAACACAATTATCTTCAGCTCAGCATGTATACCTTTAACACAAGTTCATTCTATATTCAAAGATTTTCAATTTTAGTGCTTACATAGCCATTTTGTCAGGATAATTATAACAGGTATAAATATCTCTCTTTCTGTAATCTAAAACCAACTAAAAAAGAAAGTAGACACCAAGATAACAAAATATTTCATGCTTAAAGGCAAATGTATTTACTTCCTTTCCATGTAGCACGTAATAAGGTATCTATATGCTTGTTATTCCTTTTCCAAATTAAGTCTGGGACAGCCTTTGAAGATCTACTCATCTTCCACGGTGAGCTATCTTGCACTATGTTCTAGTAAGTATCTTATGTAGGGGGAAAGGAACATTCTTGTTGACTTACAGATTAGTCAACTGGGGAGTGTTCTGGGAGGAGAGTTGATGTATATTGTCTCTTCCGTTGTTGCTGTGAAGTTCATAGTAGGGTTGTATCAGTTTGCACCAACAGATGCCTATGGAAGCCATTCATATATGCTACAGCAGAAAGGAAGGCACAGGAGAAAAGGAGGAGGAGGAAGAGGAGACTCGTCTTATGATGGAGTGAAGTGGCTGCTAGGTGGAATAATCAGGAGTAACAGAAGCGAAGTCATCCTCCTTAGGATGCCATGCCAAGCAGAAAGCCTCCGAAAAATCCACCAGTCACTAGAACATTCTTCTTCACAAATGACACCACCTAGGAACAGAAGATAGCACAATGGGCTATTTTGCTAAAAATATTATTAGAAATCATATCTATTATCTATGCAATCTTGACAAATGTCAGTCCCCTCGTCTGTTGAGTGGTTTGTATTTTACTCACAGGGCAATGGAAGCCATGAATGGACTTACATGTGAAAATTACCCTGGCTGCTATGGGAAGAATAAAACTACAGGAAGCCCAACAAGAAGCTAGGCACAAATTAGGAGATGAGACAATAGGTCTTTGGATCAGTGGTGGCCGGGATGCTAGTGCACAGTGATCAAATTCAAGAAATATTTTCAAGACAGCACTTTGTGTGACCAGATAACCGTCCATATGGGGGATGAGAAGAAGTCAAGGCAAACTCAGTGGATTCTGTCTTTAGTAATAGAGCCAAGAAATCCACCCAAAAACTCACGTAGAGACAGGGAAGAACAGTTCATGGGAGCAGTTAGGGGGAAAGAGTAAAGCTGCATTCAGTAAACTGGCTACAGACACAATTCACAATTTTCAATTCCACTCCTTCCATTTTCTTCAGCACCTCCTCTCCAGTGCAGGCTGCTCACTCTGAAGTCTCTTCTCCAAGTTTCTAGATACATTCATCCTATCCATCTGTCTTTACATTCCACCCATCCCCCTCTGAAACTTCCTCTCAAGTAAATGCTTTGAATTCACATTCTCACACTTCACCACATCAGAATGATTAACAAGTGAGGTCCTTATTTTCTTAAATTCCCAAAGCATCCTACCTCCTGTGAAAGTTCCCAGTGATCTGAGGCTTGGAGCATACACTTGGCACACTTTGGCTCCCATGTCTGTGCTCTATAATCTCCATTTCAGAGAGAACTTTGGTAAGAGAACTTTCTTCCAACTACAACCACCACAGGGACAACACATCCAGTATTCTGGCCTACTCATCTCTTGAACTGAGGTACAATGACTTCATCAGCCAACCATCTAAAGGTACTCGCATCCTGACCCTCCTCTGATCTTGTCCACTCTACTACTCCATCCTCCTGGGACTCTCTAGACCAGGCATCCCCAAACTACGGCTTGCGGGCCGCAATTTGGCCCCCTAAGGCCATTTATTCAGCTCCCGCCGCACTTCCAGAAGGGGCAACTCTCTCATTGGTGGTCAGTGAGAGGAGCACTGTATGTGGGAGCCCTCCAATGGTCTGAGGGACAGTGAACTGGCCCTCTGTGTAAAAAGTTTGGGGACCCCTGCTAGACTCCTCACTATAATGGGGCCTAAGTCTTCTGAGTCCCTTTCATTCCCCCTGACTGGACTGGACCTCACATTTCCCAACTTGAGGCATTTGCCATCTGCCATCAGGAGAATGGGGGAAAAAAATCACACAACTTCCTGAAATAATTTCTTTCATTCATTACCTTTACTTTCTTCCTACTCATTTCTCGAGTTGCTATAGTTTGGCTTTCAAGACCACCACCCCGCTAAAACTCTTACTGAAGTCACTGTTGTGGCTAAATATTGAATTTATCATTTTCATTACCTGCTTCCCAAATAAGACCATGGGCTCTAAGGGGGAAACCAACCACTACCCCTGAGATATGTGACAGTGCTGGGCCATGAATAGGAATACAAAACTTTGTGGCATAAACCAAGTCCAAACCTTTTAGTTAGCTTTTAACAAGTTCCTTCTGTGAGTCAACAGCTGGTTCTAATCAAACGTTAACCTTATACTTATTATTTTACTATACTTCCTGTATCATAAAAGAAGTTTTCAACAATAATGTATTGCTTTTGTAACTGTTTGAGTAATAAAGGTTTAGCAAAATGAGAAAAGTGTAACTTTCATAACTTGAGTTTGAGGAAGAGGGATGGAAGGAGGGAAGGAAGAAGAGGGACTATCTGTGCTCCCGGGCCCCCACAAATTCTGCTCCGGGTAAATGACCAGCTTTCACCAACCACTTGCCACTATACAAAAGCTGCCATCATGTACCTGACAATGCAGTTACCCGGCTCAGTATTTTTCTAGTCTGCTAAGTCATTTACTACTCATCTATCTGGTTTCCAACTCCTCAAAATTTGCTGACTTTTGTTGTCTACTGGTATTCCTCTCCTGTTCTCTTGGTCCTTGTGGATTTAAATGTTTAACCATTTTTATTGTCACTGTCATTTCAATACATTGCAGAAGGAAGCAGAGATAAATGCATGTGTTTAATCTCCATGTTTAACCTAACTTCACCTACCATGTATTCTATTTGATCCCATGACTTTCTCTTGTCACTGCTACTAGAGTGTGAGTGCAAGGACAAGGTCTATTTCAATTTACCCTTAAATCACAAATCCCTCCCCTTTCCTCTGTGAATCCAGAATTCCATTGCTCCAAACTATGGAAGGTGCCAAGCACCTTGATCCTAGTTTATTTCTCTCCAGTTCAGTGCACTTACTTCTTTGGACATTTGACATGTTTTTAAAGGTAATAAATCGGGAGCAAAATACATACTTTTATAAAGGAAAATTTTTCATGTTCCTCCAGTGCTAGCCAATATAACCTAGCCCAGTTTTATCGATTAGATCAGGGGTTAGCAAACTACATCCCATGGGCCAAATATAGCCAGTTGTATGTTTTTAAATAAAGTTCCATTGCAACACAGTTATACCTACTTGTCTACATACTGTCTATGGTTATTTTCTTCATGCTACAGGGTGCAGTTCAGGAGTTGTAACAGAGACCACAAGGCTTACAAAGCTGAAAATACTTGCCATTTAGCCCTTTACAGAAAACAAGGCTAGAAGTTCTGCTAGTTATATATAGAAAAAGTAAAGTATGGACATTTCAGAGACGTGTGTCCATGGATATGAAGTGATTATACTGGCTATACAATCAACATCGTTATTATCCTCCCCACTTGCTGCACTGCCTCCATCCCTACAAGAACTAGTTCAAGAGATGACTCACATACGTGCATATACCACTTTGCACTCTCAGTCACAAGTCACCAAACACTTCAATTACCCAGCTTTTAAAAAATGTCTCTGAGGAGAAGCTACTCCATACAAAGCTGACAAATAGGTGTGTCTAGCCCCATTTTTTTTTTACAGACAAAACTGTCTGTACCCATCTCACACTCCATGTAAACAAAGCCAGTCTCACCTCCTCAGCTTTGCTTTTCACCCCTGTAGATATGGGGTTGTTCTTCCGGATCTTCAGCTGTTCCTTCGCTTTCTTCATGTCCTTCTCTACTCGTTGCCAGTCAACTTTGATGTACCCAGTATGATTTGCAATCTATAGTTTCAACAGCAATAGCAAGAAATAAATACAGGCCTGTTACTTTGTGTGTGTGCGTGTGAAAAGAAATCACTGAAATACATTATCGAAACCCTTCTGACTTTCCATTTTTGGAGACATTCGCCATCTAGTTCTTTGTATGATAATGACATTCACTGGATATTCACCCAGCATCCACCCTACGTGAAGGCCCTATGTCTGGTGCCAGAAATCAATGCCCTTCAATGACTGCTAGCAATTCTTTTACTTTATTTATACTCTTACCTCTCTCTAAAACGTTTCAAGTTCGCCTAAAAAATAAAATGGTAAAATGGTAAAGCTAAGATGTAAGGTGAAAAAACAAACTTTACAGCCAACGTAAGTCTGAGTTTCTTGACTATAGCATGGCTATCAGGTAGTAATTATTGTTGCTCAGAAAATCTAGCACATGGCCTGACAGAGACTTCTCAAAAGAGACTTCATATAAGGGATATGGGGAGAAGCACAGCCAAATATAACTATAGATTATGCCTACTTCCCACACACTAAAGCTCAGTGAAAACAATATCATCAAGAATGTGTGAACTGGATGAAACTGATCAAATATGCAGTTTTCTGATGAATTAGTATTATCCTTGGAAACAAAAAAACTGATTACAGCCTATCAATCAATCCTCCACCAATATCATGTATCTCTACCAAATTTTTGTTTAGTCATATCCACTTGAAATATCTCAAGTATCTAAAACTGAAACTCTTCTCCTCCTCTATAGCTTCCTCTTGCTGTTGCCCTTCCTATAATCTCTATTTTAGTTAATGGAATCACCAATTTACCAAATCAGGCTAAAGAAAATATTTGCAATATATAATAAACAAAATATTAATATTCATCAAAGTAAAATCCTTCTAGAGATCATTAAGAAAAAATGACCCACTTAAAAATGGGTAAAAGCAACTGACATAAGAAAGTGGCTAATAAAAGAAAAAGTTCAATGTCACAAGTAATCAAGGAAATCAAAATTAATAAGCTACTATAGATTTTTATCAAATTGGAGACAAAAGATCGAAAATATCCAGCAATTGTAAGGATATGGGAAGATAGACACCCTTATCTGCTCTTACTGAGATTGTTATCTAGTAGCCTTTTAAGAGGCTAATTTGACATTATCTACCAACACTGAAACCACATACACCATTATGCCACATCCAGAATGACAGCTCAAAATAGCATCTTTACTTATAACAATCAATAACTGGAAATAACCCAAAGTCTTACAGGATCTATATGCTGAAAACTATGAAATGCTAAGAACTCAAAGATGACCCAAATAATTGTAGAGATAGGCCATTTACACGGACTGGAAGACCTGACATCAAATTATATCCAAATTGAGCTATAGAGTTATCCCAATTCCAGCAGGATGTTTTATAGATAGATGTACAACAAGCTTATTCTAAAATGTGTATGGAAAAGAAAAAAACTAGAAGAGCCAAAGTGATTTTTTTTAAAAAAAGAACAGAGTTGAGGAATCGTATTACCTGATTTTAACACTGACTATAATATTACAATAATCAAAATATTGGTAATGAATAAAAGATAGACACATAGATTAATGGGACAGAATAAAAAGTATGGAAACAGAAAACCCAATTTAAAAATGGAAAAAATGCCTAGACACTTTACCAAAAAGGATGAAAAGATGTTCCACATCATTAGCTGTAGCATTCTGTATCTATCAGTTGGCAATAGCCTTAGGGCTGAAGATGAGTGACCAAGGAAAGCCACAAGAGCAACTAAAGCTATCAGATATCTAAGAACAAAATCGAAACACAGATGTACCAGATCCATATGGAAAAAAACAATAAAAGGCTATGTACATACATTAAAGAAGACCCTAAAAGGGAGGTATGATAAAAAAAAAAAGATGTATATCTATATCTCCATGTAATAAATGACAAAATAAAATGCAACTAGTCATTGACGAAGTTTGACTTAAAGGTCACTAGCATTTAAAATAGTACATGTAAGCAAGCGTAATGCTATTCTTGTCTAATATTGCCAGGGCTATATCACATCTCCTCACACCACATCTCTAAAGGGCAAGTGCAATTTCCAAACTTCTAGGAATATTTCACATACAGACCTGAAGGAGAAAAAATCCTCCTCCCACAGCTGTTGCAGCCAACTTTCCAACCTTCTGGAATATGAAACCCGTGCACCTACGAAAACCAAATCAACACCAGAAAAGTTGATAGGCTGTCGGGCACACAGAAACAGTTGTGATAAAAATATAAATATGTATATATGTGTATCTATCTGGATATAGATAGATACACACATATGTATATATATCACATATATATGTGTGCCTGTGATATATAATGAAATATTAAATATAAATATTATATATTATGTTTTAAAACATTATATGTATTAATATGCTACATATATCTTATATGAAATATTATTCAACCACAAAAAATCGAGGAAACCTTACCATTTGCAACAACATGGATGGACATAGAGGGCATTATGCTAAATGCAAGAAGTCAGAGAAAGACAAATTCTAACTTTTTTTTTTTTTTTTTTTGTATTTTTCTGAAGCTGGAAACGGGGAGAGACAGTCAGACAGACTCCTGCATGCGCCCGACCGGGATCCACCCGGCACGCCCACCAGGGGCGATGCTCTGCCCACCAGGGAGCGATGCTCTGCCCCTCTGGGGGCGTCGCTCTGCCGCGACCAGAGCCACTCTAGCGCCTGGGGCAGAGGCCAAGGAGCCATCCCCAGTGCCCGGGCCATCTTTGCTCCAATGGAGCCTTGGCTGCAGGAGGGGAAGAGAGAGACAGAGAGGAAGGAGGGAGGGTGGAGAAGCAAATGGGCGCTTCTCCTATGTGCCCTGGCCAGGAATCGAACCCAGGTCCCCCTCACGCCAGGCTGACGCTCTACCGCTGAGCCAACCGGCCAGGGCCGAAAGACAAATTCTATATCATCTCATTTATATGTTGAACCCTAGAAAAAGAGATAGAGGGCAGGGGGAGGAACTGGAAGAAGGTGGTCAAAAGGTACAAACTTGCAGTTATAAAACAAATAACTACCAGGGAGGTAATTAATGGACATGATGTTACCACTGCTATATGATAGATAGGGAAGTGATTAAGAGAGCAAATCCTAAGAGTTCTCATCACAAGAAGAATTTTTTTCTTTTTCGTGTGTCTATATGAAATGATAAATGTTGACCAAATCTACTGTGGTAATAGTTTCCACAATATATGTAAATCAAACCATCATACTGTATGCCTTAAACTTATACAGTGATGTATGTCAATTATTTCTCAGTAAAACTGGGGTGAAATGAGGTTAGATAATAACAGTACCAATTTCAGAGTTGTTGTGAGAAGAAAATGAGGTACATATATAAATATTTTAAACACATCACTTCTCGGCCTTTTGGCTAAGATCAAGTGTAAACAGTACCTGGCATGTAGTAAATACCATATATAACCATTAAATAGCACGTTAACATGACGTTTAGATAAATCCTACACATTAAGAAATCTATTTCACAGATGTCAATGTGTTTTTATTGGTTAAAGGAGATGATTCCTATAACTGCAATACTAAGCCATGTAAAATAATTTAAAAAAAAAGAGACACTGGACCTCTTTCACATCACTTACCATCCAGTGACACCTCCAATTAACAGCTGCGTTGCCACACTATACTTTTCAGCTGAGGGCCCAGACTCCTGCCCAAACAGCTTGCGCCACCATGGCTGCTTTTTGGCCAATTCTGCAAGGTCCAGTGAGTCAAAGTGTCCTACAAAAATTAAGATACTGAATAAGAAAATAGTTACTTTTACAATAAATTACTAGTATTCCTAACTAGATTAAGAGATTTTTAAAGAGATAGTTATAATAAGAACCTCCAAATATTATTCTATTTTAAATGGTTAATTAACTCTTATATTCTGACTGCCAATTTCTGAAAATCAGACTAAAATCAACAAATCATATCTGTCTTAGAGGGAAAAAAAAAACCTAGACTACTTAGAATCAGTACTCTTAATTTTTCCTGTCAAATTTAAAAATAACCAAAAGTACCTAGAAAAAACTGCTAGTAATACTTAATGTTATGTATCTTAAATGAAATGGATTTTCTTCTCCTTTTCAGGAGTAACTCAATACTATTCAATAACTCACAAATTCACAGCTTCTCAATATTATGTGGATCTCCAGGTACAATAAATATGAGGTAATGTTTACTTGAACTCTTGTTTGGTACCAATGTGCTAAGCAATAAATACGTATATCTAATTAAATCCACAGAACAAGGTACTATTCACTAACCCCATCTTATAATAAGAAATTGTAGTTCAGAAGTTGAGCGATTTGAAGATGATTTGCAAACATAACTCCCGTCTCCCCAGATTGCCGGCCATCTGAATAAAACACCCATAAAGATTAAAGAAAAAGAAAAGAACTTAAGTGATTGGCTCAATAAGTAAAAAAGAGTTACTAAAATGTCTAATCCCTTTCTCAGTGGGAAGATAATATAGGAATAAATTTAATGAAAGATGCACTGTAAATAACAAATCACCACAGAGAGAAACTGAAGAATGGCCTAAATTAATGGAGATATATCATATATACTATGTCTATTTTTTGAAAGACTTAGTATTTTTAAGATATTCATCCTCTCTCCATGTTGATCTATAGACTCAATGTAATCCCAATTAAAAAAGCGGGGTCTTATCTAGAAACTGACCAACTGCTTCTAAAATTTATATGGCAATGCAAAGGGCTATTCCAGTTACTATGAGTACTAATCCAGTTTCTATAGCTTAATCCAGTTTCTATAGCTATACAAAAAATTTTCCCCAAGACTTCATGGAGAAAAACAATCATTATACTCTCAGAAATTTTAGATCAGGAATTTAGACAGGATACTATACTGCATTATACAGCACATGTCTGTTTCATGATGTCCAAGACTTCAATTGGAAGACTTACAGACAGGGGCCAGGAATCTCCTACTAAAATCACAAATACAGGCTGCCCCTCTGTGTAGGTTAGTTTGGACTTCCTAGACTCACTGAAAATACAGTGTCTAGGTTCAAGGGTGCCTGTCCCAAAGGAGAAAATGAGAGAGAGAGGGAACCCAAGTGGTAGGCAGAAGATGAAGCTATATTCTTTAAGACGTAGCCTCAGAAGCCAAGCAGTGTTACTTCCACTGCACCCTGTTGGAGTAGTTCATATAGAATCTGAATACAGAGACCCCATCACTCAGTGGTACAGTGTCAAAGTCACAAGGGAAAAAAAAGCATGCAGAATGGAAGACATCATTGCAATCATTTAGGAAAATAAAATGTGCCATAAGGGGCCAAAGCAATTTTTGGGGGAAAAGTACAAAGGTCAAGAGACTTCAAGACTTACAAAGCTATTATATTTGACACAGTGTAGAGATGACCTAAGGACACACAAATATATAAATAGAAGAGACTACAGGGTGCAGAAGTAGATCTATGCCTGACCAGGCGGTGGTGCAGTGGATAGAGCACTGGACTGGGATGCAGAGGACCCAGGTTCAAAACCCCGAGGTCGCCGATTCAGTGCAGGCTCTAGTTTGAGCAGGGCTTTCCAGCTTGAGCCCAAGGTCGCTGGCTTGAGCAAGGGGTCACTCAGTCTGCTGTAATCCCCTCGTCAAGGCACATATGAGAAAGCAACCACTGAACAACTAAGGTGCCACAATGAAGAATTGATGCTTCTCATCTCTCTCCCTTCCTGTCTGTCCCTATCTGTCCTTCTCTGTCACAAAAAAAATAAATAAAAGTATATCTGCACATATAGTCATTTGCTTTTCAAAACATGGCACCAAGGTAATTCAATGGGGAAAGTCTTTTCAACAAATTGTGTGAAACTATTATATTTAAGTGTCTTTAAAAACAAAAACCTCAATCTCTATTTTACATATCATACACAAAATATAATCCAAGAATTCTAAAAAAGTCATTATCACCAGAAATCCCTCCACGAAAAGATAAGTCAATTCTTTCTATGTGTGATCTACCATATACCTCCCTAGAGATGTCTTAATAAATTTTAGAAACTATTTAGCAGAAAAGATCTTGAATTTAAAGATCAAGATACTCTTTTTTAGCTCTAGATAAACAGAACCTATAAGTTTCCCTGTGGTCAGTTTGTACATTTCAAAGGCATAAAATGTATCTCATCCTCTCCTAATTGTTGATGTATAAAACTGTTACTTTAAAAACATATATATTGCTGAGTTTCTGTTACTAGAAAAAATAATTCAAGATGTTTTGTAGATCCCAATTCATCAGAACCAAAATATGGATGTTTGAGGAACTGGGCCTCCTATGGCCTCACAAGTAATTAATTTTTTTTAAAAAAAGTTTTTTTGGCTTGCTCAGTAATAGAGTGTCCCACCTGGCATGTGGAAGTCCCAGGTCCAATTCCCCTGTCAGGACACACAGAAGAGGCGACTATCTGCTCCTCTGCCTCTCCCGCCCCCGCTCCCATCTCCTCCCCCTCCTCCTAAAGTCATGGCATGATTGATCCAAGCACATCCCGCTGGGAACTGAGGATGGCTCCTTCGAGTCTCCACCTCAGGTGCTAAACTTAACTGGGCTGCAAGCAACCCAAGATGGGCAGAGCATCGACCTCAAACGGGAGTTGCTGGGTGGGTCCCAGTCAGGGCGCATGCGAGAGTCTGTCTCTGTATCTCCCCTACTCTCACTTGAAAAATTATTTTCCAATATAATAACAAAACATGACTGCTATGATAAAGAAGAAACTCTCTCCTTGGATTAATTATAACTAAAAACAAGAATGAGTTTTGAGGTTTTTTTTTTTTTTTTTTTTTTTTTTTTGTATTTTTCTGAAGCTGGAAACGGGGAGAGACAGACTCCCGCATGCGCCCAACCGGGATCCACCCGGCACGCCCACCAGGGGGCGATGCTCTGCCCATCCTGGGCGTCGCCATGTTGCGACTAGAGCCACTCTAGCACCTGAGGCAGAGGCCACAGAGCCATCCCCAGCGCCCGGGCCATCTTTGCTCCAATGGAGCCTTGGCTGTGGGAGGGGAAGAGAGAGACAGAGAGGAAGGAGAGGGGGTGG
Source organism: Saccopteryx bilineata (assembly GCF_036850765.1). Classification (NCBI taxonomy): domain Eukaryota; kingdom Metazoa; phylum Chordata; class Mammalia; order Chiroptera; family Emballonuridae; genus Saccopteryx; species Saccopteryx bilineata. The sequence continues at coordinate 107,536,077 of NC_089502.1, forward strand.
AGAAGCAAATGGGCGCTTCTCCTATGTGCCCTGGCTGGGAATCGAACCCGGGTTCCCCGCACGCCAGGCCGACGCTCTACCGCTGAGCCAACTGGCCAGGGCCGAGTTTTGAGTTTTGCTTTAATGTAATTTTACCAAGCCCCTTAGCTCAAAAGGGGTATCAGTCCAAAGAGGGATTAAATTAGAAATGTTTAGTTTGCACAACTTCATTCAGTCATTCAATAAAGACTGCTAAGCACTACATAGACAAAAATAAGTTACTAGCCTTGCTTATGGGAAAATCAATGATCACACTGAGCATCACTGTAATAAAGATTGAAATTCATGATGACAACCTCAAAATTTCTCACAACAATTTCCTACATGCAAATACTTGACCAACCTACACATCTTAAGTAAATAAGGGCAGTCTGCTATGCAGGAAAATAATTACATTGTGCATTCCAATCCCTTAGTCACCTATATTCAGTGGTGTCTGATAAATGTTTAACAACTGGTTTTGAGGGAGGGCTGATTTGTAGAAGAGGCAACCATCTGCTCCTCTCCCTCTCCCTCCCCTCTCCCCTCTCCCCTCTCCCCCTCCCCTCCCCCTCCCAGTTTCCATGGTAGGACATTACTGAATTGTGACATCACTGAATTGTGACATCACTGAAACTTGGGGAAGAGATGCACAGTTATCATTTAATACTGTTATTTCCACCACATAGACACAATAAACACAAATAGTCTTAAGAGCATAGATAACAGTAAAACATGGCAAATAAAAAAAGTGATGAGTTTTGAGTATTTTATTTCCTTTGTTTTCAACATAATTTATGTAACCTATTTATATAATTGAATTTTCAATGATGGTTCTGTTTAGTAATCGGATCTTGTAAGCAAGTACAGTACCGAATTGAATATAACCATGGAGCATTCAAAGTAGAGTAAGAAGTATGAATTAAAGACGTGCTCCACTACATATTATATTATTATATTATTGGGAATCTTCGTTTGACTATGAAGACTAAATAAAAGACTATTTCAAAGTACAATCACTAGCGTATAACTCTTTAAAAACCATCAAAAGCGCCACGAAAGGCGCCCTACACACAGTAAAACACTTGTCAGGTGGCAGAGTAAACAGAGTAAACGGCTAAAGAAGCCGCTTTAGTCCCCAATTGGCCAGAGCCTTCCGAGAACTGGGACGGACTGTCTCAGGGATTAGGCTTCTGGGGGCGGTGCCGGAAGTTTAAGCGAGCCCAAGAGACAACAGCCCGGGCAGTTCGGCCCAAGCCGGCGCCTGACCTTGGCCGGACCCTGGAAGTGGCTGGGCTTGAGGCAAATCCCCAGCACTCATCACCCTCCCCGCTCCGGCGCCACTTGGGCCCCCTGGGGAGCTCAGCTGGGACGTGGAGCCCTTCCTCTTCCGCAGCCCAGGAAGGCGGCTCCTTCAAGGCGCCGGCAGCGCGCAGGCTAGTTCTTACCTTGACTGGACGCGGCCATTTCAACTAGCTGATCTCGCGATGACACCTGCGGGGTTTCGGCGCCGTAGGACAACGAGTGGCGCGCTGTCGGCGCCGCACTGTGGCTTCCGGCACGTGGGGCAGATGTTTCCATTCCCAAGGCCACAGCGGAAGAGGGCGGGCTGGGTGCTCCGCGGGCACTCCCTACCTCTGCCTGCAACTGCGTCACAAAGCCTCCCCCGCCCTTGCCCCCGCCCCTGTCCCCGCCCCCTCACCCCTCGCCCCGCCCCCGCCCCCGCCCCCTCACCCCTCGCCCCGCCCCTCGCCCCCGCCCCCCCCCCCCTCGCCCGGTGGTGTCTCAAGCCCAGAGGCGCGGCACCGCAGCTGCTCCTAGCTGCGCGTGCGCAGAAAGCCTACCCTGGCGGAGTATCTCCGTGGTACAGGGGTGGGCTAGATACTCACCTGAGGGTGTTCTATAGGCATGATCATGACCCAGCTGTTCCCTAGTAAAGACTATTTAGCTGTCATTTTACTAAAAATAAAGAAAACAGGATTGTCATTTTTGTTAATGTGGACATTGAGCAAATATTTATCAGTGCTGGTATCTATGTGCCTGACGCTGTTCTAGTTCAGGAAGACAGACATTTTAAAAACATTTAAGCAATCACAATACGAGAAGCGCTTGGAAAGAAGAGTTTCATTGCCTGCAATGCTACCGCGCCCTTTAACTTTGTGCTAGGGCATATCTCCCCACCTTACCCCTAAGCTACTCTCGCTGTCACCCCATCTCAGTTAACAGACAACTTCACCGGTCCAAAAACCTTAGTGTTATTCTAAACTCCTCTCAAATCCCACAAATCCAATTTATTAGCAACCCTCATAAACTCTACCTTAACAGTAAATCCTGCCATTTTCCCCTCCTCCAGCACTACCGTCTTAGCCCAGGTCACAATCTTGTCTCAATCTAGTGAACAGGTTGACATGCTCCCACTCTTGCTCCCCTAAAGTCTATTTTCTCCACCACGACCAAAAAGAGCAATATAAAAGGTAATTGAGATGAAAGAAGTGAAAGGATTAAGAAGAAAAAATAAAAGGCCCTGGCCAGGGTAGCTCAGTTGGTTAGAGCGTCATCCTGATATGCAGAGGTTTTGTGGGCTCCATCCCAGGTCAGGGCACATACAAGAAACAACCAATGAGGGCATGAATAAGTGGAACAACAAACTGATCTCTCTCTCTCTCTCTCTCTCTCTCTCTCTCTCTCGCACTCTCTCTCTCTTTCTCTCTGTCTTTGCCTCTTTCGCCTCCTCTCTCTCTAAAAGTTCAACCAATAAAAAAAATAATAAAAAAGACCAAAAAACACACACAAAAAAAACCCCAGAACTAATAGACACAGACAACAGCACTGTGGTTACAGTAGAGAAAAGGGGGTAAGGAGAGGTAGAAGAGGGTAAAGGGGAATAAATGAAAGAGACTTGACTTTGGATAGTGAATACAAAGGACAAGATACAGATGATGTATTGTACAGTTGTACAATTGAAACATACAGTTTTATTAACCAATGTCACTGCAATAAATTCAATAAAAAATAAAAATAATAGGTAACTGCAATCACATCCCTCCTCTATTCAGAACCTTACTGTGACTCTTTGTTGCCCTCAGTGTAGAAACTAAAGTCCCTTTGCTGAAATGTAACCTTCTCAGTGAGACTTTCCATAACCCATCCTTATTTAAAATTGCAAACTGGTACACCCCTTCCCCTTTTTATTCTTTGGTATCTGTGGGAGACTGCTTCCAGGGCCCCCACAGATACCAAAATCCTCAGATGCTCAATTCTGTTATATAAAATGGTGTAGAACAATGATTACCACTGGCCCTCCACATCTGACAATTCCCAACCCTGGGAAGCAGAACTCATGGATACAGAGGGTAGACTGTACTTTCTTTTTGTGCACAACATTTATTTTACCTTCTAATATGTATGTATAAGGTACTCATGTATTATGAGTATTGCTTATTTTCTCTCAGTTGTTTCTATTTTTCACTACTGTGCCCCAGCGCCTAACACATTGTCTGGCAAGGACAAATGGGTAGTTGCATAGCCTTAGGCAAACCATTTAACCTCTCTGCACCTCAGATGCTTCATCTGTACTACTCACTTTGTAGTCTCATTGTGAGATAAATCAGATAATGTGTAACGTATCTGGCAGAGAATATATCACCCTGTATTTTGAATATTGGGCTACCTTTCTGTCTCCCCTATTGGATTATATCTCCCAGAAGGCAGGAAATGTATTTTATTCATCTCTGAGGCACAGGGGTTGGGAGCATGACTTCTGAGCTAGATTACATAGGTTTGCATGCTACCACTTATAAACTGTGTGACCATTGCCAACTTGCCTAACCTCTCTATGCTTCAGTTTCATCATCTATGAAGTGAAGACAAGAATAGCAGCTGTGTTAGAAAGCATTTAGAACAGTTACTGGCATATAGTACATGCCAGCTATTACCTCTACATCCCAGTGCCTGGCAAAGAGAGAGCACATTTTTATCAAAGGGCCTTCTTCCAGCTTGTTTCTAACCTGAACAATGTCTCACCAGTTGTTCCCAAACACATCATTACCCATGCAGAACTGGACTTTCAGCAGTAACCTTTCTTACTGAAACCCTGGTCAAGTTTTTTCTTATTATCTTCTATACTTTAGCAGGGATCCCCAAACTTTCTACACAGGGGGCCAGTTCACTTTCCCTCAGACCTTTGGAGGGCCACCACATACAGTGCTCCTCTCACTGACCACCAATGAAAGAGGTGCCCCTTCCGGAAGTGCGACGGGGGCCAGATAAATGGCCTCAGGGTGCCGTAGTTTGGGGACGCCTGCTTTTTTTTAATCTTATTTTTATTAATTTTAACACAGTGACATTGATAAATCAGGGTACATATGTTCTGAGAAAACATCTCCAGATTATTTTGACCTTTGATTATGCTGCATACCCCTCACTCAAAGTCAAATCATCCTCCGTCACCTTCTATCTGGTTTTCTTTGTGCCCCTACCCTCCCCCCACTCCCTTCCTTCCTCGCCCCCTCCCCACCCCTCCACCCCACTCCCTGTTACCATCACATTCTTGTCATTTCTCTGAGTCTCATTTTTATGTCCCATCTATGCATGGGTTCATATAGTTCTTAGTTTTTTCTGATTTACTTATTTCACTCCATATAATGTTATCAAGGTCCATCCATGTTATTGTAAATGATCCGATGTCATCATTTCTTATGACTGAGTAGTATTCCATAGTATATATGTCCCAAAGCTTTTTAATCCACTCGTCCTCTGATGGACACTTGGGCTGTTTCCAGATCTTTGCTATTGTGAACAATGCTGCTATAAACATGGGGGTGCATTTCTCCTTCTGGAACCATTCTATGGTGTCCTTGGGGTATATTCCTAAAAGTGGGATAGCTGGGTCAAAAGGCAGTTCGATTTTCAATTTTTTGAGGAATCTCCATACTGTTTTCCACAGTGGCTGCACCAGTCTGCATTCCCACCAGCAGTGTAGAAGGGCTCCCTTTTCTCCACATCCTCGCCAGCACTTATTCTGTGTTGTTGGGACACCTGCTTTAAGGCCTACTCCCCCTAATATACATTAACCTGAATAGGAGACATAGTATTGGATACCTGAGCCAAATGTAAACAACCTTAAGTATCAGATAACAACAATGCAAGATAAATAAATACATAATTTCTGGTTAGTTATGAGTGCTATGTATAAAAATAAAACCAGGAGGGATATCAGGAGTGCCAGGGTAGGAAGAGAGCTTGTCATGTAAATATGGTCCATAGTTGAGCTCATTAGAAAGGCAAGATTTGAGCTAAGACTTGAAGGAGGTGTGAGAGTAGAAATGTGTGGATATCTGGGAGAAAGGTGTTTCAGGCAGAGAAAATGGCGAGTGCCAAGGTGTATGTGCAAGAATGTGGTTTGTAGTTTAAGGAAGAGCAAGGAGGCCAGTAGCCAGAGTGTGATGAAACCACAGAGGTGGGATGAAGGAACATGCAGATTATGGCACATATTCTAGGCCCTGATAGAGACTTAGGATATTACTCTGAGTGTAGTCAGAAGCCAATGGAGGGTTCTGAGCAGGGGAGTGACAGGATCTGCTTTATAGTTTTAAAAAGTCACATAGTGGTGGCTGTGTGAGGGGCAAAGGTATAAGCAGGAAAACTATCAGAATACTATATAGTTACTCTTGGTTATACAAATGGATTCCACAATCTTCTATGGCCAGTAAATGGAATATGAATACAGATTAAAACTCCCTTTCACCTTGACCTCCCCCGCCCTCTCTTCCTTTCCTAAAAGGTTCTGATTAAAGCAGTATTCTTGTGCCCCTACTGCACTCAGAGGTGAATGGGTTAAGCGTCGGCTCAGCCTCCCTTTTCCTATTCAGTTCTTCCTGTGGCTGCTTCCCACTGCCAGAAAGGAAGCGATCCTATCCCTCATGCTTAGTACTGCTGCTGTCACATTCAGCAGGTAAAATTCCCTAAAATTCTCTGCGAAAATTTTGGGATTTTTCACGAAATCAGAGAAAATTTACCTTTTTTTCTCTTGAGAGCCAAAGGTATTTTAGAGAAGAATTCATCTTTCATTTCTCCAGTTGAACAATTCCTAGCCATAAGAGCCATGCAAATAGAGCTCTCCACCTGCTTCTTTCTGTGCCTTTTGCCATTCAGTTTTAGTGCCACCAGAAGATACTATCTTGGCGCAGTTGAATTGTCCTGGGACTACATGCAAAGTGAACTGCTCAATGAACTCCATGTGGATACAAGGTAAAGGCATATTCTATAGGGTCCGACCAGGATTTTGAAGATGTGACTCTGGTTGGAGGAAGGTACAGACATCAGGTTAGAATGGCTGTAATGGTAGTTAAGTCCCAAAAAAGCATTTCCAGGTAAAGCATGTATGCATCTGTGTTATTAGCACAAATGCTAACTGCCAATTCTTTTCATAGATCTGACCTATTCGTTGATATTTTGTTCAATTTTGTTCTTTGATTCTTATTGCCACATGTTGCCACTCTGGAAACTAGAGCATAAGAGAGAGAACAAAGCTGCCATAGAAAAAAGCAGAGCAATAAAATCCCCTCAATATTACACACACGATTAGTCTCTACTTCTAGTGTGTGTGTGTGTATGTGTGTGTGTGTGTGTGTGGTGGGATTTTGATCTCATTGCCCAGTTTTAGTGTAAGGATAGTAGTAGCCATTAGTTCAGAATCTTTTCATCTTTTATAGGTTTTGGTGGATTTGGAGAAGGTAGTATTAAATAACCTTTTCAATATTATCTACAGTCATCAACTTATTCAGATTTTTCTACCTCTTTTTCAGTCAAATGTGGTTATATATATTTTTCTGGAAAGCAATTATCCCTACATCTAATAGTCCATTGGTATCAAGTTACATAATAGTCCTGTGATATTGTTAGACTGTTCTGTATAGTTATATTTTCTTTTTCATACATCTGACCTATTCGCTGATATCCATTGATAAACTGTAGTTATATTTCCTTTTTCATTCTTATATTGTGTATAGTTTTTTCCTCTCTAAAAAAATAATACTTCTAGAAACTTTCCCAGTTCTTTACTGGTTTTGTCAGGAGTCATCTTTTGGTTCTATCAATTTCTGCTTTTACTTGTATTGTTTTATTCCTTCTTTCTAATTTACTTTGGTTCATTTTGTTGATCTATTTTTTTCTTATTACAAGTTGACTGCTGAAGTTATTTATTTTGAATTTTGTTTTGTTTTCTTTAAATGTGTATTATAAAGATTTAAATTCAATACTGTTAAATGTGTTCATGTCATACATTCTTTATAGTCACTTTTGTTCTTTCTGTTTGGCTCCCCACCCTCCTTCTACATTAGCCTTCTTCTTACTTATCCTCAACAAGGTAACCCTAGTGTAATAATATATCTACACACACATGCATATATATGCAAATATAGCTTTTCTTATCCTACAAAAATGGGATAATAAAACACTTTTCTTGCACATTAACACTTCGCAGAATTTTATCCAAGTCATTTGGCATAGCTTCAATTTATTCTTTTTAACGGCCATATAAGATTTCATTTTATTCCAGTTTTTGACCATTATAGCCTATCTCATTACATAGTGGTCTTTTTATTCCTATGAGACAGATTCTCAAGAGTGATATTGCTGAATTTAAGGTAATATTTTCCTTTTAGTCTTAATTTCCAAAAATTCCAGAACTCTTCAAATATTTCTATGATCAATGTTCAGGAATGATCTTCTCCCTACATTCACATCAAAAATAAGTTTTTATCTTGCTTTTTATTCTTTGCCAATCTAGTAGATAGAGAGTGATATTGCATCATTACTTAATTGTGTTCCCTTTATTTCTGATGAGGTTGAGTATCTTTTTAATTGTGTGTTGGCTATTACATTTAAATTTTGAGATTTGATTATTCGTATCTTTTGTTCATTTTTTCTTTGGATTTTTTTCATTTTTTCAATGCAAACCCTTTCTTTATTACAAGTGTTAATAAAGTGTTATTGACTTTGTTGAGAACTTTAACCAAAAATGTTTTTAATTTTAATTTTTAAAATTTTTTAATTTTATTTAGAAAATTAACTTTAACAGGGTGACATTGATCAATAAGAGTACATAGGTTTCAGGTGAACATTTCTATAGCATTCAAACTGATTATAATGTTCTATACACATCACCCAAAGTCAAATCATTTTCTTTCACCTTATATTTGTCCCTCTTTACATCCATCGCCTCACCACCTCCACCCTTGCATCCCCCCATGTTTTCTTCCCCTCCAGCACATTCCCTTCCTCCTGGTTACCTCTTTACTTTTATCTATAGCCATAGGTTTCAGTTTTATATCCCACCTATATGTGAAATCATACAGTTCTTAGCTTTACCTTATTTACTTATTTCACTCAGTAAAATGTTCTTAAAGTATATCCATGTTGTCGTAAATGTCACTATGTCATCATTTCTTATGGCTGAGTAGTATTCCATTGTACATATGTACCACATCTTCTTTATCCAATCATCTATCGAGGGACACTTTGGTCGTTTCCATGTCTTGGCCACTGTGAATAATAATGTGATGAGCATAGGGGTGCATATGTCTTTATATACCAATATTTTTTAGTTTGGGGGATAGATACCAGTAAAGGGATTGCTAGGACATATGGTAATTCTATCTTTAATTTTTAAAGAAACCACCATATTTTCTTCCATAATGGTTATACTAATTTGCATTCCCACCAGCAGTGAATGAGGTTTCCTTTTTCTCCACAGCCTCTCCAACACTTGTTATTACCTGTCTTGTTCATAAAAGCCAATCTAACAGATGTGAGGTGGTATCTCATTGTAGTTTTGATTTGCATTTCTCGATGCAAATAGCTAGTGAAGATGATCGTCTTTTCATACGTCTGTTGGTCATTTGCATGTCCTCTTGGGAGAAGTGTTTGTTCAGGTCCTCTCCTCATTTTTTAATTGGATTGTTTGCTTGTTTTTAGCTGAGCTTTTTGAGTTCTTTATATACTTTGGATATTAACCGTTTAGCAGTGCAGTTTTTTGCAAATATCATCTCCCATTTAGTTGACTGACTACTTATTTTCTTGTCAGTTTCTTTTGCTGTGCAGAAGCTTTTTATTTTGATATAGTCTTATTCCTTTATTTTTGCCTTTACTTTTCTTGCCTTTGGGGTCAAATTAATAAATTATTCTCTATGGCCAAGTTCTATGAGCTTAGTACCTATGTTTTCTTCTATGTAATTTATAGTTTATGTCTTATATTTAAGTCTTTGATCCATTTCAAATTAATATTTGTGCAGAGGGACAAACTGTAGACAAGTTTCATTCTTTTGCTTGTAGCTTTCCAATTTTCCCAGCACCATTTATTAAAGAGACTTTCCTTTCTCCATCGTGTTTTTTTTCGCCCTTTGTCGCAGAAGACTTGTCCATATATGTGTGGTTTTATTTCTGGCATTTCACTCATACTCTGTGTGTATGTTTTTCTGCCAAAGCATGCTGTTTTGATAATCATAACTCTATAGTATAATTTGAAGTCAGAGAATATCATACTTCTGGCTTCATTCTTTTTCCTCAGGATTGCTTTGGCTATTCAAGATTCTTTATGGTTCCATAAAAACCTGGTAATTTTTTGTTCTATTTCTTTAAAAAATGACATTGAGATTTTGATGGGGATTGCACCAAATTTGTATATTGCTTTGGGTAATATGACCGTTTTAACTATGTTTATTCTTCCAATTCATGAGCATGGAATATTTTTCCATTTCATTTGTCTCTTTCAAATTCTTTCAATAATACATGGTCATTTTCAGTGTATAGATCCTTCACATCCTTTCTAAAGTTTATTCCTAGGTACTTTATTTTATTTTTGTTGCATTTGTAAAAGGAATTGTTTTTTAGTTCATTTTCTAAAGTTTCATAGAAAAGCTGTAGACTTTTGTATATTAATTTTGTATCTTGCAACTTTACTATATTGATTTATTTTTTCTAATAATTTTTGGGTAGAGTCTTCGGGATTTTCTATATGCAGGATCATGTCATCTACAAAAAGTGATACCTTTACTTCCTCTTTTCCTATTTGAATGCCTTTTTATTTCTTTCCCTTGCCTGATCGCTCTGGCTAAAACTTCCACAACTATGTTGAATAAGAATGGAGACAGCAGACAGCCTTGTCTCGTTCCTGATTTTAGAAGAAAAGCCTTCATTTTTTTTCACCATTTAGTATGATATTAGCTGATGGTTTGTCATATATTATATACCCTTTATTATGTTGAGATACCTTCCTTCTATTCCGATTTTATTGAGTATTTTAAACATAAAGGGATGTTATATATCATCGAATGCCTTTCTGCATCTATTGATAGGGTCATATTGTTTTTGTTCTTTGTATTGTTGATGTAGTGTATTACGTTGATCGATTTCTATACAATGAATCATTCTTGTGCCATAGTCATGAATTCCACTTGATTGAGATGTATTACTTTTCTTTTTTAGATGTATTACTTTTTTAATGTATTGTATTTAGTTAGCAAGTATTTTGTTTAGGACGTTTTCATCTGTATTCATTAGAGATATTGGTGTGTACTTTTCTCTTTTTGTGTTGTCCTTGCCAGGTTTTGGTAGGTATTAGGGTTATGTTGGCCCTATAAAATGTGTTGGGTAGTATTGCTTCTTTTTTTATGTTTTGGAAGACTTTGAGAAGAATGGATACCAAATCTTCTTTGAATGTTTGGTAGAATTCACTAATGTAGCCATCTGTTTCTGGATTTTTGTTTTTTGGGAGGTTTTTGATAGTTGTTTCTATTTCCTCTCTGCTTATAGATCTACTTAGGTTTTCCACTTCTTGGTGACTCAGTCTAGGAAGATTGTATAGTTTTAGGAATTTACCATCTCCTATAGGTTGTTGAATTTGTTGGCATTTAATTTTCCATGATATTCTACTATGATTCCTTATATATCTATGATGTCTGTGATAATCTCTCCTCTTACATTTCATATTTTGTTTGTATGGGTCCTTCCTCTTTTTGCCTTAGTTGGTTGAACCAGTGGTTTGTCGATTTTATTGACCTTTTCAAAGAACCAGATCTTTGTTATATTACCTTTTTGTTTTTTATTTTGTTCTCTATTTCATTTAGTTCTATAATTTTTACTATTTCTTTTGTTCTGCTGACTTTGGGTTCCCTTTGTTCTTCCTTTTCTAGTTCTTTCAGATGTGATGTCGGGTTGTTTACTTGGGATCTCTGTGGTTTCTGGATATAAGCATGTAATGATATAAACTTCCCTCTTATTACTGATTTCACTGCATCCCAGAAATTTTGATATGTCATGTCATTTTCACTTGTCTGTATATATTTTTATCTCCCCTTTCTTTTATTTCTTCTTTGATACAATCATTTTCTTAGAAGTATGTTGTTTAATTTCCACATTTTTGTGGGTTTCTTTACATTTTTTTCTATAGTTGAATTCTAATTTCAAAGCCTTGTGATCAGAAAATATGCTTAGTATAATTTAATCTTTCTGAATTTGTTAATAATGTTAGTTTTGTGGCCCAACATATAGTTTAACCTTGAGAATGTTCCATGCACACTGGAGAAGAAAGTATAATCTGGCATTTTGGGATGAACCGTCCAGTAAGTGTCTATTATGTCCATTTGGTCCAGTGTGTTTTTAAGGCCGATATTTTTTTTTATTGATAATCTGTTTGGATGATCTATCTAAAGCCGTCAATGGTGTTTTGAAATCTTCAAGTATGATTGTGTTTTTGTCTACTCCCATTTTTAGATCAGTTAGTAGCTGTCTTATACATTTTGATGCTCTCTAGTTTGGTGCATACATATTAAGAAGTGTTATGTCTTCTTGATACAATTTCCCCTTTATCATTGTGAAATATCCATCTTTTTCTTTGGTTACCTTTGTTGTCTTAATGTCAGCATTGTCAGAAATGAGCATGGCTACATCTGCTTTTTTATATATATATATTTGCTTAGACAATTGTTTTCCAACCTTTCACTTCGAATCTACTTTTATCCTTTCAGCTTAGATGTGTCTCTTGAAGACAGCATATGGTTGGGATTTTCTTTTTGATCCAATTTGCTATACTCTGTGCCTCTTTATTGGTGAGTTTAGTCCATTTACATTTATGGTAATTATTGACAATTGAGGATTTCTTATAGCCATTTTATGTTTTGTTTTCTGGTAGCTCTGTGTCTTGTTTTGTTCTTCTCTTTTTTGTTTCTGTCAGTTGTTTTTGTTTGGTGTTATTCTGTACTTCTTTCCACTTTTCTTTTTTTTTTTTAAGCTGTGTGTTTATGTAGTAGCTTTTTCGTGGGTGGTTTGATTACATGATGAAAAAAAATGTTCATATGTACCAAAGTCCTTTGTCTTACAAGTACTTTTGCACTCCATCCCCCTTTGCTACTGCAGATCTTTATTGTCTTCCCTTTAATGTTATTGTTATCATAGATTATCCTTGTTTTTACTGTGACCTTGTTGGAGCTTTTACTTGTAGCTTTGATTTGTTTTGTTTTGTGTGTCTGGTCAAGTAAACCTCTTGAATATTTCCTGCAGTGAGGTTTTCTGGTGATAAATTCCCTCAGCTCCTGTATGTTTGTGAAAGTTTTTATTTTTCCTTCATGTTTGAAAGATAACTTTGATGAATATAGTATTCTTGACTGGTAATTCCTTTCTTTCAGTACTTTGAATGTTCGAGTTCATTCTTTTCTGTCCAATGGAGTTTCTGCTGAGAAGTCTAATGATAACTTAATGGGCTTTTCTTTTTTTTTTTTTTTCTGAAGCTGAAAACGGGGAGAGACAGTCAGACAGACTCCTGCATGCGCCCGACCGGGATCCACCTGGCACGCCCACCAGGGGCAACACTGTGCCCACCAGGGGGCGATGCTCTGCCCCTCCGGGGCGTCGCTCTGCCGTGACCAGAGCCACTCTAGCACCTGGGGCAGAGGCCAAGGAGCCATCCCCAGCGCCTGGGCCAGCTTTACTCCAATGGAGCCTTGGCTGCGGGAGGGGAAGAGAGAGACAGAGAGGAAGGAGGGGGTGGGGGGTGGAGAAGCAAATGGGCACTTCTCCTATGTGCCCTGGCCAGGAATCGAACCCGGGTCCCCCGCATGCCAGGCCGACGCTCTACCGCTGAGCCAACCGGCCAGGGCCAGGCTTTTCTTTATATATTATTTCTTCTTTTCACTAGATGCCTTGAGGATTCTTTCTTTGTCATTGATTTTTGACAATTTTATTACAATGTGCTTTGGAGTAGGTCTGTTTGGGTTGTGGTAACTCAGCATTTTGTTTGCTTCTTGGATTTGAGGCTCTAATTATTTCTATAGGCTTGGGAAATTCTTATCAATTATTTATTTGAATAGGCTCTTTATTCCCTTCTCCCTCTCTTCTTCTCATATACTCATTATACTTATATTGCTCTTTCTGATGGAGTCCCACAATTATTGTAGAGCTCTCTCATTTTTTTTAATTTGTGAGTTTCTCTCCTCTTTTCTCTGTAGCATCTCTAGTTGCCTGTCTTCAATGTCACTGATTCTTTCCTCTATCTGGCTTGTTCTATTAGCTAAACTTGTTACCTCAATCTTCAATTCATGTATTGAGTTTTTCATCTCTGTTTTTAAAGTTTAAATCCCCTTGGTGAGGTATTTGTTTTGTTCATTAATTTGTTTTCTGATCTCATTAAGTTGCTTATTGGTGTCATCTCACATCTAGTTGAGTGTTTTCAAAACTTCAATTTTGAATTCCCTATCACTTAACTCCCAGGCTCCCATGTGATTGAGGTTTTTTCCTGGAGATTTTTCATTTTCTTTCTGAACTATATCTCTGTCTTGTGTAGCAATGGTATTCGATTTCTTCTTCCTTGATGACATTTGAGAGTGGTATTGTTAAGAAACCTAACAAAAATACAGCTAAAAAAATGAAAAATTAAAAAATATACAATAAAGATATAATTTTTTTTTAAATTATGACAGGTAAAATAGAAAAACCACTAGAAAAAGTATTGAAAGGAAACCAAAAAATTCAAAAACAAAATACCCACAAGACATAAGAATAAAAAATATAAAAATTTTAAAAAATGAAATTCAAAAATGAAAAAGAGAAAAAGGTTTAAGTAAAAAAGGAAAAAAAGGGGAAAAGAAAAAATAAATTTCAGTTTTGAGAGGTTTCTTCCAGTATCTGGCACTGTATTACAACTTTTAGTTCTGTGAAGTTCTTGAGCTGTCTGCTTAGATGTTGCTGTAGCAATTATGTAGTTGAGATCACAGTTGCATTGGTGGGTGGGGCATGTTGTGGAGGGTTTTTCTGCTTTTGCCTTATGACTTTGGCTTTATGGCTTCAACTTTCCAGCTTTGTGGTTCTTGCAATGCCAATTTCATGCTTCCAGGAACTCCTTTCCACATCTCAGCAAACCTGGAGACCAAATTTGGATCAGTTCTGCTCTTCAGGGGAGAGAGTGGCTCTGGAGCCATAGTTGTGGGGTCTGTCTCTGCCACTCTCCATACCACGAGATGAAAGAGGCAGTGTCTGAGAAGCTGAGTGCTGCACTTCAGCTTTCTCTGCCTTTGCTGAGTGTGAGCTGCAAGCAGACTATGGGAACACTGGCCATGAACCCATACTGTGGCCACTTTGGTTTATCTCTCACTCTGCCTCTCTGTCTCACCACTCTCCCAGTCACTCTGAGTTTCCTTCTCCATACACCTCAAACAAAATTCTAAGAGCCTGAGCTTCCTTCCTTTCCATAGTCCAGCAGAGGGGGAAAAAATTAGTCACTCTAGGTTTGTCTCTTCTCCTCTCTAAAACCCACTGCAAATGCATTTTATCTTCTGCCCTCCTTTTCACCCTGTCCCTCCTTTAGTCCATCCAGTATGTGGATCTTTCAGGCACACCTGTGAGCCCAGCTTTGGTTCCTTTGCTGTGTTATAGTTGTTCAACTTGTTGAAATTTCAAAGGGAGAGATCAGGAGTATCTCTTATGCCACCATTACTCTGATGTCTGCTTTTAATTTTTATAATCACATTTATCTATCTTTTTTTTCATAGCTTCAGAATTGCCAGTGTTTGTTAAAAATGTTTTCTGCACATCAAGACTGTATGTATATTCTTTCAGATTTTCTAGCAAAATTATTACTGTTTTGCTTTTTACATTTATGACTTCAATTCATATATATATATTTCTGGATTCATTTTGCTGTTTCACTGATTTAATTTTATCTTGCTAAGTCAATACCATGTTGATTTGATTACAGTGGGTCTATAATATCTTCTAATATCTGGTAAGTAAAATAAATCATTGCTATTCTGTTTGTACATCTTTTAGCACTTCTTAGTAATTTTATTTTTCTTGCAAAAATGTTAAAATATTTTCCAGTCAAGAAGAGCCCAAGTCTTGTGATTTTAATTTGAATTTTATTAAATTTAATTATGTAATAAATGTTAATAATTTGTTGTTATACTTATTCTCATGCATTTTATAAATGTATTGCTATTGTTAATAAATTGTTTTCTCCTATTTCCATTTCTTAATGTTTAGTATCAGAATAGAGGAAAGCTATCTGTTTGTGTTTATTTATCATGAACCTGGGTATTTTACTGAATTCTCTTAATCTAGTAATTTTACTCTAGAGTTTCTATAGGTATTAAATCATATCCAAATGAAAAAAATAAGACAGATTTTAGCTCTTTTCCAGTGTATATAACCAATTATTTTTCTTCTCTCATTGAATTTATTCTAAAAATATAATAAAATGTTAAGTAATGGTGAAAGCAAGCATTCCTCTATCCTCTGTAATTTTACTTGAAATAGTCTTAATATTTTGCTTTTTAGAATAGCATTTGCTGTTTGTTTTTTATAATCTTTGTTACTTCTAATCCCATTTACTATAAAATTTTTTATTCAAAATGACTTCTCAGCATCTAGAATTACCTAAATTTTACTCTTTAATATGTTGATGAACAAGCAGGTTGCTAATAGATTTCCTGACATTGAATATCCTTATATACTTGAAGTAAAATCTAATATTCATATCATCTCATTATTGCTGGGATCTATGTACTAATATTTCTTTAGATATTGTGTTCCTTTATTATGTAGGATTGATCTATATGTTTTTTACTATTATTAGGTTTTGATATAAGTTTTATTGGCTTTAGCAAATTATTGCCTAGAATAGCTCAATAACATTAGAATTATCTGTTGTTTCAAAGTTGTATAAGACTCAGTTATGAATTCATTAGTTCCAAGTGACTTTTGCAATATCTTTTGTCATCTCTTCAGGCTCTTCTATGAATATTTGTCAAATCAAGTTTTAACTTTTTTTTGAGTCAGCTTTAATAATTTTATACCTTTCCAGAAAACCATTTCTTTTATTTTTCAGCCTTATTGCCACCATGTTGCATATAACACTCTCTCATGATTCTTTTACTCCACATTATCTGTAGTTATATGTCCTTTCTCATTCTTAAATTCCTATATCTTTGTTGTTTATCTTGTATCAGTGAGCAGGTTTGCCAGGGATTTGTCTATATTGTTGATGTGGTCTTTTCAAAAAAATAGCTTTTGGGTTTCTTTGTTCTTCCTAGTTATTTTTTAATATCCAATTCATTTCTTAGATTTTTATCTTTATCAATGATCTCATCTTAGTTTCTTTTGGTTTATTGTGCTTTATTTTTCTAATACCTTAGAAAAAGTGATATGTTCTTTTCTCTTTTTTGTCCTTTTTTTAAAACTAATGAAGATACTTAATGCTATATATGATATTTTTCTCTGACAACAACTTTTCCATATCCCATAGGTTATGGTATGATGTGTTTATTTTTTATTTTATTTAGGATCATGGTTTTAATTGCATTTTTATTTGCTTAACAAGTTATTTTTAATATTTAGATAAATTTTGAGTTTTCTATTAGTTTCCTATCACTTTGCAACAAATTACCTCTAACTTAGAAACTTGAAAAAAAATCTATTTCTTATCTCACAGTTTCAGTGGGTCAGAACTCCAGGTGGGCATGACTGGGAACTCTGCTCAGGGTCACGAATATTAGTCACAATATTTGGGTCATGAATATTTGGTTACAATGCCAAAATCAATTTATTGACATGGCTTTGTTCCTTACTAGAGGCTCTGGGGAGAATCTACTTCCAGGCCTATTTAGAATTTGATGAGTATACAACAAAATCAACAATTCAAATGATACAGAAACGTTTACCTGAAAACTATGTACTCTTACTGATCAATGTCACCCTGTTAAATTTAATTTTCTAAATAAAATTTAAAAAAAGGAATTCAGTTCTTTCTCTCAATTTCTATGTAGTACCCTACATCTTCAAATTAGCAAGAGTGTAACAAGTTTTTCTCATGCTTTGAATCTGTCTGACTTAAAATTTTCACTACATCTCTCAGACTTTCTTTTCAGTCTACCTCTTCTGCTTTAAAAAACCTTTGTGATTACATTGGGCCTACCTATATAATCTCTCCTCTCAAAGTCAGCTGATTAGTAACCATAATTCCATCTGCAAGGTAATTTTTTGCCATGTAACATATTCATGGGCATAATACCAGAAGGCAAAGGTCATGAGGGACAATATTTTGCCTACCACCAGTACAATTTACATACAATGAAATGCACAGATTTTAAATGTGCAGTCTGTTAAGTTATCACAAATGCATACAATTTATATAACCACCACCCTAATCAACATATAGAACATTTATAGCAACCATCCTTCAACTTATCAGTGAGTCTCCTTACCCTAACCCAGCCCCAGGCAACAAACTGCTTTCTGGAATCAGAGACTCATTTTTTTACTTTTCAAGACTTTTATATCAATAGAATCATATAATATGTACTCTTCAGCGTCTGACTTTTTATCTTCAGCATCATAATTTGGAAATTCATACAAGTTGTTGCACGAAGTAGTTATATTCCTTTTATTGCTAATTATTGCTCCATTATGGGAATATATTATATTTTGCATATTCATTCCCTGTCTCATGGATGTTTGGAGTGTTTCTGATTTGGAGGCTAATATAAATAAACCTGCTGTGAACATTTCTGTACAAGTTCTTGTGTGGAAATCTGTTTTTATTTATTTTAGTTAAATATCTAGGAGTGAAATTGCTGTATCATATGGTAAATGCATGTTTAACTTTATAAGAGACTGCTAACAGATTTCCAGAATGGCTGTATCATTTTATATTCCCACCAACAAAATGTGAAAGTGCCAGTTTAAACACATCCTGGACAACATTTAATATTTCCAGTACTTAATTTTCATCATTTTAATCACTGTGTAGTTGTATCTTATGGTATGCATATGGTACAAGGAAGGAATATGAGTTCTTTCTATAGTTTATATAGTTGTAAATTGTGTTAATAACCCAGAAGTAGAGGCCCAGATGGTCAATAATCTGGTATCTAACTAAACACTTAACTATGTATCCAATAATGTTCGTCTTGTTAAAAATTAATATTGAGACCCTGGTTGACAGCTCAGTGGATAGAGTGTCTGCCCGGCATATGGACATCCCGGGTTCAATTCTTGGTCAGGGCACACAGGAGAAGCAACTATCTGCTTCTCTTTCCCTCTTTCTGTTTCTTTTCTCCCTCTTCCCCTCTTGTAGCCAGTGATTCGATTGGTTTGAGCATAGCCCCAGGCACTGAGGATGTCTCGGTTGGTCTGAGCACATCAGCCCCAGGCACTAAAAATGGGTCAGTACTCAATTATCAGCTCCAGACAGGGCTGCCAGGTAGGTCAGAGCACATGTGGGAGTCTGCCCAACCCTCTCCCCTCCTCTCATCTAAATAATAATAATATTGATATATAGTTGTATTTAATACATTGTGTTTTGCTTTGTAGCTTCCAACTAACATGCA